>NC_057862.1:683666313-684288813 GCF_019393635.1 Dromiciops gliroides
TATATGGTAATCAAGCCACAGCTGGCTACTATCTGGGTGTGGTCCTGAGAGGGGCAGCAAGTCTGGCTAACAGCAAGTAACAGAAAGGGAAATCTGAATCTCCCCATATACTAGCCAATAATTATTTTCTTACAAGGTCAATCTGTTGATCTTCCCTCATTCTCATTGTGGGTCTGCCTGGGCCATCTGCTTCCTTGCTCATTCATCTCGTTGAGGCCATCCTTTTTATCATGTCTCCTTTGTCATGTGTCCTATCTTGCTAAGGCCCACCAGGGGCCACTCCATCATCCTTTGGGTCATCCTCAACTTCAGTTTTCCTTACAGCAAACCTAAAGTTGCCTTTTTGCAAAGCCACCGATTGCGCCTGGTCATGCTATAACAACAGCAGCAGCAGCAGCAACAGCAACAATGAAAATAAGGATACCCAGACTTTTTGTTAGCATTTAGAGGCTTCCAAAGTACTTTAAAAACAGAATCTCATTTTGTCCTCACAGTCCTGGGAGATAGGTGCTGCTATTACTATTCCCATTTTATGGTTGAGGAAACTGAAGCAAACCAAAGTTAAGGTGACTTGCCCAGGGTCACTCAGCTAGCAAGTGTCTGAAGCTGGTTTCAAAAAACTCAGGTCAGGGCCTTCTGACTCTAAGTCCAGAGCTCTGTTCACACTTCCTCATGGCCTGCAATTGGTAGCATAGTGTGGCAGCTAACTCTAAGAACACTTAGCCTCTATTCTCATTTTACAGAAGACTAAAGACTAACCCTATATTAAAAAAAAAATAATCAGACAGCAGTCACTAATTGAGGCTGAGGAATGATAAATCTGAAGGCCTTTGTGGGAAAATAACCACAGTAATATGTGTTCTATACTTAGAAGCATTCAGTGGTTTGATTACCATAACCTGGAACGAAGAGCCTATAGAGTTAATGATTTGTGCTATTTTCTTTCAAAAAAGAAAAAGAAAAAAAAATGGACCATAGCCAGGACTTCTTTTTAAATGTAAATTGAGTTTTAAATGACAGTTGAATGCATTCCCCCACCCCAAACACTGATTGAATACCTTATCATGCCTCCCTCCACTTTACATTTAGAAATGAGATTCACTAAGAGTTCCAGGAAGAAGCAGTTACAATAAACAGACCTCTTGGAACTGGCCCAGATGTGTACAGCTGCCCGGCCTCATCCAATGTGATAGTAGGGATTGAGGGGTATTTAAAACCCTACCTTTTAATCTCAGCAATGAGAAGCGGATTTAGTCTGTCCCATGGCCCCCAGTTCACTGGAGGCCAGTCTTCCTTCAGCCAGCTCTCCTAGTCCTGAGCAGAGAGGGAAGGCTGTTGAAGCAGCCTGACTCAGTAGGAATATGCCAGGATTTGGAGGAAGAGATCCTGGGTTCCAGTTGACTTTGGGCAAAGTGACTTTCCTGGACCTGCTTCCTTCTCTGTAAAATGAGGGGGTTAGACTGGGTGGCCTGCGAAGTCCCTTCCAGTTTGAAATCAATGAGCCCAGGATCTCATCCCAGAAGGCTGCATGCTGTAGCAAGTAGGAAGTGCTCAATATACACTTATTGATTGATTGGAAAGAGTATTGGGTTTGAAATCAGGAGAAACTGGGCTCCAACCCTCACTCCCACCTCATTGTACCTCATTTTCCTTATTTGTCCAATCACCACTAATACTTACCCCATTTCTCACAGAGTCAACAATGTGATAAACTACAGTAGAAATGTGAGCCATTAAATGATTTAACCTCAGAAACTAGCCATGTGACCTGAAATCAAGTCCTGGTTTTGCCACTTGCGATCTTGGGCAAGTCGCTCCCTCTCTTTGGGCCTCAGATTCCTCTTTGGTAAGATAAGGGGGTTGGATTACATGGCTGCTAAGGTTCCTTCAAAGTTTAAAATTGTGACAAGCCTGGGGCCAGTCATAATACCATAGGCATAGAGCGGAAAGGGACCTTAGAAGTCATCTAAGTTTGCCTCTTTCCCCATTTCGTAGACGAGGAAACTGAAACCTACAGAGGTTGAGTGACTTGTCCAAGGTCACACAGGTAGTATGTGGAGAAGCATGATTTAAACTGAGGTTCTTTGTCACCAAACATAGCAGCCTTTTCATTTAAATTATTATTATTAATAATTATAAACAACTAGTTAGCATTTATATAACACTTAGCATATGCCAGTCATTCTGTTAAGCACGATACATATATTATCTCATTTGATTCTTAGAACAACTCTGGGAGGTAAAGGCCATCATTATCCCCATTTTATAGATGAGGAAACTGAGGCAGAAAGAAATGGTGACTTGTCTAAGATCACACAGTTAGTAAGAATCTAGGACTGTATTTGACCTCTGGTCTTCCTGACTCCAGGCACAACTAAGTGCCT
Organism: Dromiciops gliroides; assembly: GCF_019393635.1. Taxonomy (NCBI): domain Eukaryota; kingdom Metazoa; phylum Chordata; class Mammalia; order Microbiotheria; family Microbiotheriidae; genus Dromiciops; species Dromiciops gliroides. The sequence goes on from NC_057862.1 coordinate 683,668,698, forward strand.
GCTTCTACTTCTTCCCATTGAGCCCTATTGTTCCTTTCTGTACAATAAAGGCAATTCTGTGGAAACTTACAGGATCCTTGGGAGGGGAGTGGTTTGACAGCTCTAAAGGACTATAGAAATGTGGTCTATTATTCAATCAACACATACTTTGACCTTAAAAAGTTCTTCTCCCCTACCTCCTCTCTTACTGACTCCTTCTTCCTTTCAACTTTTTTTATTTTTTGGAGGTCAGGGTAGTGTCCAAGTTTGAAGAATTGTTTCTTTTTCCTCCTTGGCCTCTCTTCAACTGTCTCCCTTTAGGACTCCTCTCCCCACAAATGGACTTAGAAGGCTTTTTGCTGGAAGGTTTGGGTGAACGCAGAATTGTTTTTCTTTTTTAAAAATAACATGATTTCTCTCCCTCTCCCCCCCCCCCAATTAAAAACATACTTTGGGGTTTTAGGAAGCAAGGCCCAGGACTCGCAAAGGAATTGAAAAAAAAAAAGTAATGAGAATGTTTCCATGGTGAAAAACATCCCCTGAAATGTCTTCAGGAATGAGGGACCATGGATGGTTTCGAAACATCTGGCTATCTGCCGGCAGGATAGATGAGTGGCCTGGCCTGGCAGGTTATTGCAGGGAGGGGTGGAAGGGAGGCAGGCTTGCAGAAAAGCTTCGCATGTGGAGTCCCAGCATCCTAGAAGTTGAGAATTGGAAGAGCCCTCGGTGGCCTCTAGTTCAATTTATATACAAAAGGAATCCCTATGGTAGGGTCCCTGACCAGGGGTCATTGAGCCTCTGCTTGAAGGCCTTTAGGAAGGGGAACACTCCTACGAAGCAGCATCATTGGGCCTGCGTTCAAACCTTGTGTAGCCCCTTCCCGGCCATGTGACTGCAGCCCAATAAGTCATTTCCTCTCTCTGAGTGCATTTTCCTTCTCTGTGAGATGAGGCTTGAGCTAGATCCCCTCTGAGGTCCTTTCCAATTCTAGGTTATCACAAGCTCCATAGGCAGGCTGACCACTTCACTTTTTGATAGCCCTCATTGTTAGGAAGCTCTCCCTACCTCAATCTTAAATTTGTCCCCAGCCCCCACCCTGGCTTCTCCAGAAGAAGGCTACTCTCTCTTCCACATGTCAACCCTTCAAGGGACCTCAGAGGGATGTTGAGGAAACAGTTTCACTTGAGGATTAGGGGTGGCAGAAGCCACAGTGCTAGGTCCTGAGGAATTAGAAGGGGTGGGGGTGGTGAAGAAGTAGAGGCAGCAAATGAAGACTTCTCTTTCTCCAGGGTTGGCAGTGAAGGCAAAGAAGACAGTTTGGGAGGAGATAGACTTGGCTGAGTCTTGTCAGCTGGAGTCCTGAGCCAGACTCGGTGCTTTTTGAGATTCCTTGGAACCCTAGATCTATGACCCCAAGTAGGGTCTTGAGTCAATGTCATGTGAAGATTAGCTCATGGGACTCAGGACATTTAACCTGGAGAAGAAAAGATTCTGGGGAACATGCCAGCTATTTTAAAGTATCTGATGGGTTGTCATGTGGAAGAGGGAGAATTTTAGAGTCATGGAGGAATTTTGGGGTCATAGCTTAAAATATGGCCAGAAGGGGAGGTAGGCCAAGAATGTTGTATAACTAACAAGGGTAGATTAAAAACATGTTTGTCTGGCATCTTCCACATCTGGTCAAGAGGACTATCAACTGAAATGTGTGGTAAAAAGTGAAAGCTTTTAACAGTTGGTTAGGATAACTGAAGGACGCCAGTTTTTGAAGGACCACCCTTTCAAGGAGAAGACCGTGACGAACCGCCCGTGCGTCTGCTAAGCACTCCACTTCCATCTGCTAAGCACTCCACTTCCGGGGTGCAAGCTTAAAAGCAAGGAAAGAACGGAAGTTGGTCTCTTTTTCGCTCGCTCGCTTGACTGGCTCGTTCGACACACACATGCTGACTCAGGTTCGATAGCGTGGTCCTTGGTGATCGGCCTGGCCCTCCGTAATAGCACGTGCTTGATGTGGTTCTCAGCCTCAGAGGTGGCCTTGGGTTTTTGGTGAGTTCTATACGGAATATAGACTAAGCTTAGATCTAAGACTATTTATTTGTATTTCTACCTTCCTATCTCTTTAATCAACATCACCTTGTTTTGTTGGCTAATTAATTCCCAAACGATAAAAGCTCTAACTAAAGCTCAGAGGCTTCTTTCACTTACTGGTCTGGGAGATATATAAGGGAAAGGTTAAAGGGGAGATTAATGCTCTTGTATCCAATTTTAAATCTCACAAATGGAAAGGGAGGGAAAACAGCATAGACAGACAGATAATAGACAAGTAGGTAGATGATATAGATAGATGATTGGATGGACAGGGTAGGTAGATAATAGGTGGATAAGATAGAGAGACAGATAATATGTAAGATAGGTGATCTAGATAGATAGATAGATTAGATAGATAGGTGGATAGGTAGATAATAGGTAGATAAACTGTATAGATAGGTGATTGGATAGATAGATGGATTGGATAGGTAGATAGATGATAAATGGATAGGATAGAAAGACAGTTAGACAATGGATAAGATAGATAGATGATCTAGGGGATGGCGAGCTAGCTAGATGGATTTTCTGTTTATTTGCTTACTGCATGTCAAGCATTGTTCTAAGCACTGGGGATAAAAATACAAGTAAATGGGCCAGTCCTTTCTTACAAGCACCTTATATTAGAATGGGGAAAGACAAAATATAAAAGGGGGATATGAGGAGAGGGGCTGATGATGAGGAGAAGGCTAGAGAATGAATGAACTACCGAACTATATACAACAAAAAGGCAGCAAAAATAATATAGAAAAAATAGAAAATTATTCAGCAGAAGTGATATCAAAGAAGAAAGACATCCCCCCAAATCCAAAGTCGCAGACTGGGGTGGACATACAAGATTATGGGTAATAAGAAGATTGGGCTAGAGCTTAATGGAAAGCAAATTTGACCTCAATATTATTGAGATGTAGGGGAATGGAGTTTGGGACTGAAATGTACTTCTGGAAAGGTGCACCTCAATCAAAAGGAAGTAAACCGTTAAGGAGGGCATTGTACATAATCTAGTAGGCATAACATAGTAGGTAATTAGTTGCAGATTATGCACATTAGTACTACACATTTGAGTAGTTCTGGTTATTATGAAGGTATACTCATGTGAAGGGCAGCTGCAGTTGTTTGTCCTGTGTTCTCAAAGAGGACCATGACATGGGGGAGGTGATGTCATGACTTGCAGGTATAAGGGCTAAAATTCTAGCTAGTCTGTCTAAAATATCTAAGGAGTGGTTGCCAATAAATTATAAGCTTTAGCAAGAGTTAGATTTTTAAGCATTTATTAAGGAGAATAAGAATTTGGTAAAGAGAGACAGAAAGGCCTACATTCATCTATCTATTAAAGGGAGAGTGCATTTCTCACTCCCTTCTCCACCAGAGTCCTCGTGAAAGAGAGCAAGTCAGAGCGCCAGCCTCTCCCTTCTTCTTCCCACCAGCCAACGTCACTTCCTGATGCCAAAGCTGCAAGGTCCTGCCCTCAGAGGCCCTCTCCTCATGTTGGAGCTTCCCTACAGTAAATCTCCATTAGGTGGTGTCATTCCAATTGTTCCACAGGCAGGGCTGTGCAAAGTCACCAGCCTCACTCCTCTGGCTCCAGTGGCAAGAAATAGATCAGGATGGCTGGACATAGCCCTGGATGCAGTGGGTGACCTTGGCCATTTTAAGCTAAGGCCTTTCTCAGGTCTCAGTTTATCTGAGGCGATGCTCATTCAGTGATTAAGGCTAAGTAAGAAATGAGGCAAAGAATGACCTCTTTTACCTAGTCAAAAAGAAAGATCAGTCAATCAAATCAATTACTCAATGGGTACTGGTGGTGGGGAGACCCTCAGGGTTTCTGGCAGCTTCAGTAAAATGCATAGAGAGCTAGCCTTGGAGCCAAGAAGACTTAGGTTCAAATCCCCACTCTGACATATATTGGTTTTGTTTTCTTGGGCAAGTCATTTAGCCCTCTCATTGTCTAGGCAACTTTTTTTTTTTGGTGAGGCAATTGGGGTTAAGTGACTTTCCCAGGATCACACAGCTAGTAAATGTTAAGTGTCTGAGGTCAGATTTGAACTCAGGTCCTCCCGAATCCAGGGCCTGTAGCTACCTAGCTGCCCCATGGCAACTCTTTAAAGACTATAAGTTGTGAGAAAGCACCAACCTGGGTGGAGAGTTTCCTTATCTGGGAATTCCCTTAACCAATGAAATCCCAGGCACAATCTATATCCCCTTATACTCTAAGAGCTTACTGGGTAGGGGCATGGGAAAGAGCATTTACATGAGATTCAGTGGAGGGAGAAAAAATAGAAATCAAATTGCCCTGGGCATGTACTACAGATGACTTGAGAGAAGAAGGAATAAGAGGTTGCATAATGGAGGGGAAAACAATGTTACCTTAGAATATGGAAAGATGTAGGTTCAAATTTGACATTCATATTTGTAACTATGGGAAAATTGCTCACTCTGAGACTCAGTTTACTCTTCTGTCAAACGGGGAGTTAGTGGCAGAGTCAGGATTTAGATAATACTAGGTGTGGTATTGCAGTTATGAGACAACTTCAACTATCTAGAATGCAATTCTCTCCTGTCCTGTCCTGTCCTGTCCTGTCCTGTCCTGTCCTGTCCTGTCCTCTCCTCTCCTCTGTATTTCTGTCTTTGTCTCTGTCTCTCTTTCTCTTTGTTTCTCTGTCTGTCTCTGTCTCTGTCTCTCCATAACAGCTAACAACTCTTGACTTACCTTCATCATAATTGAAATCTTCCAAAGGGGGACTAGTTTCCAAAACTTAATTTGTGTTAGGCTGAATTGAGTCAGAGTGTTCAGGCCAAGTGAAGTCTCGCTGCCTCTGGTCTGGTCTAGTCCTGTCTGTAGTTAGAAGTTCCATTCTAAGCATTGTGTTTTAGGATGCTCATTAAGAAAGTAGAGATCATGGAGAGGACAGCCAGGGTAGCGAATGGCTTCAAGATTGTATTTATGATAATAATGTGAGAGGAGATGGGGTTTTATGCTGGAGAATAGAAGGCTGAGGGAGGCTGGGCTAGCTGCCTTCGGGTGTCTGAATGACTATTAGATGAAAAAAGAAGGGGTCAGAGTTTTGTGACATGACTCCAGAAGGCAGAACCAGGCATGTTGGGTGGGAGTTGAAGAGAAACAAAGTTAGACCCCAAGTCAGATGGCACTGACCATCAGAGCTGCCCCAAAGTGGAGAATGGGCTGCTCCTGGGGCTGTTGAGTTTCCTCTCAAAAGAAGTCTTCAAATGGAAGCTGGATGATAGTTTGTGTGAGATACTGGGGCAGGATTCTTATTCCCCTTCTCTTTACCTACCTGGTCCTTACCCTTGCTGAGGCTCTCATGATCTCACACCTGGGTTGTTCTGAGAGTCTCCTATTTTGCCTCTCAGACTCATCCCTCTCAAATCTATCTTCCTCACGGATGCCAAAATCATTTTCCTAAAGGACAGGTCTGAGCATGACACGCCCCTGCTCTGTTACCTTTGGTGACTCCCTATTACCCGTAAGATCAAATAAGATTTCTCTTTTTGGTTGTTTAAACCTTTCACACTCTGGCTCCAACTTGCCTTAATTCACTTTACTGCTCTTTATGCTCCTATCGTCCCCCCAAATTTACCTGCTTGCTGTTGTTTACATAGGACAATCCATTTCCTACCTCCAAGCCTTTGTACAGGCTGTCTCCCTTGAATGGAATGTACTCTCTTCTGATGTCTCACCTCTAAGAATCCCTCATTAACTTGAAAGTTCATCTCTGGTGTCATCCAGTACACAAAGAATTTTTTGATTCCTCCCTGTTTCACCCCTGACTACTAGTGCCTTCCCTACAAAAATTACTGGACATTAATTTTTCATAATAATAATAATGGCTAGTATGTAGTGTATATAAATATGTATTTTTACATATTTAGTCCTATATATGATTACAATTTCCCTAGCACAGTAGCTGACACATAGTTCTTAATAAATGCTTGTTGATTGGATTAGTGGCCTCTAAGGTATCTTCCAAATCTGAGATGCAAAGCTGAGATTCAAAGAAACACCATGAATCCAGAGTTATCAATTGTGGAGCCAAGGCTGCCTTTCCAAGATGGATTTTAATAAATAGGTTAAGTAAAAGAATGTCCTATCTGGAAAAGACCTTAGGGAGCATCTAGTTTAATTCCCTTCTAATATGAGAGAACAGAAGTTCAGAGAGACAAACTGATTGACAAAGACACAGAACTGGTGAGTCTTGGAGTTGGTGGTTGAACCCATGTCTTTGGAGCCCCAATCTGAGGCTTTTCCCACCACCTCATTCTCAGAAGCCACCTGGGGACGACTGCTAAGCAGGAACCCCTTGCATGAGACCCAACCCTGGGAAATAGATCCACTTCTTGTAGAGTGGGCTCGCTTAACTGGGAACTCTTGGGAACTGGGATGGGTTTGGAGGAATGGGACAGTGAGCAGAGCTGTCTTGTCCCCATAGTGCTAACGCCATGCTGCTCATGTATGCCTTGTCTTCAGGGTTGGGTAATTAGGACAGAATGGTCATCTGCTTCTTCCTTAGAACTCTTGAAAAGCCCTAAAGAAAGCTCAATAGGGCACTAAGACAATTAGCTTCCTAATAGTTACAGCTGTCCAAAACCAGAATAGGGTCCTTAGAAATGTTGAGGGTTCTTCCTCACTGAAGCTCTTCAAGGAAAGGTTTTATGGACGGAGATTCTGTTCAGATACGAGTTGGGATGGTTTTGGAACTGGGAGACCCGGAACAGTTCTTGTCATTGCTCCTTACCACCTGTGTGACCTTGGGCAGTTCAGCACATTTCCCTGGGCTTCAGTTTCCTCCCATGCAAGATGAAGGGATTGGAATAGATGGCCTCTCAGATAATAATAATAATATTGATGACAATAATAAAATAATGATAGCATTTATATAGCATTTTAAGATATACAAAGTGTTTTACAAATATGACCTCATTTGATCCTCACATCAACCCTGGAATGTAAGTTTTATTATTATGCCCATTAATAGATGGGGGATGTAGATATAGATGGGGTTGTTGTTGTTAGTGGTGGCTCATTCTCTAAAAGGACCAGTGACAGGAGGAAGGTCATGTCTTGACTTGCAAATGAATTGTATTTAAAGGCCGTTCAAAGTCACCAGCCTCATTCTAGCCTCCAGAGTCATCTGGGTCCAGTGGCAAGGATGGCCCAGGATGCAGTGGGAGACCTTGGCCTTTTTAAGCTAAGGTCTTTCCCAAGTCTCAGTTTGTCTGAGGAAACACCCATTCAGTGATTAAGGCTAGGTAAGAAATGAAAGAAATGGCCTCTTTTACCTAGTTTAAAAAAAATTGTCTGGGAGGGGAAGATCCTCTGGGTTTCTGGCTAAAACAGAAACAACTATTTACTATCTAGATCTTAATGGGGGATCTGGATCTGGTTGGGGGTTCTAGGCCGGGAATCTGGATCTGGATGGGGGAATCTGGAAATGGATGGAAGATCTGGATATGGATGGGGAAATATAGAGATGGATGAAGGATCTGAATCTAGATAGGGGTTCTAAATAGAGATTATCTCTATCTATAAATAATCCCTTCTGGCTCTAAATCTGTAATCCCATAAATCTCTCTGGGCTCCAGTTTCCTCATCTGCAAAGTGAAAGGTTTATACTATTAGGGCTTCTTAATCTGTTGTCTGTGAATTTAAAATCATTTTAGTATATAATATTTTAGTTTAATTGATTTCCTTCATGATCCTATGGATTTTGTTTATTCTTTGAAAAACTTCTGAGAAAGGGGTCCCTAGGCTTTACTGGCCTACCAAAGGGTTCTAGGAAACAAAAACAGCTAAGAAACCCCAATCTAGCCAGTCTCTAAGAATCCTTTAGCTCTAAACCTATGACCCTTTGGGGTCAAAGTTCTGGATAGCTGGGGAAGTCTCTTGTAGTTCTAAGAATGTGACTCTGTGATGGAAGAGATGGTGAATGAATTTTTACTTTTATTTATTTATTTATTCATTCATCAATCAATCAATTAATTCATTTATTCATCTATTCATTCATTCATTTATCTATTCATTCATTCATTCATTCATTTATTTATTTATTTGCAGGGCAATGAGGGTTAAGTGACCTGCCCAGGGTCACACAGCTAGTAAGTGTCAAGTATCTGAGGCCAGATTTGAACTCACGTCCTCCTGAATCCAGGGCCAGTGCTTTATCCACTGTGCCACCTAGCTGCCCTGGTGAATGAACTTTTAAAGGACAACAGAGAAGACTCTGTGTGTGTGTGTGTGTGTGTTGGGAGGGGGTTGGGGCAGGGTAGGGGAGCATGACTGTTAGTTCAAATATTTGAAAGACTCTCATGGAGAAGGGATTAGACTTGTACTGTGTGTTGCTGGAGGGAAGAACTCACAGATACGTTTGGGAGTTAGAAAGAAGAAAATTCAAGAGGAAAAGCTTCCCCCAACTCTGAGTTGTACCTGAGTAGAATGGGCTGCCACTGGAGCCATTGGATTCCAGTCTTCTGCCTGACCACTTCTTATGGATTCCTGTGTCAGCAGAGGACTAGGGTTAGATGACCTTGGAGGTCCCTTCTATCTCATGGAGGTGAGGCAGTCAACTGAGACATGCATGAGGATATTATTCTATCCTAAAATGGGCTTGGTATCTTTATTTAAATATGGTTATACTTGTGATATCATATCTTTACAACAAGGAAGTCTCTTTCTTGGCTAAGAGCCTTATCCAGTGGAACATGAGATCTTGGCTTCCTCCAACTGCCACATTTTTAAGATTTACCTTGTAACAGGCTGAACTCATTGCTGAAAGGACAGAATAACATCTAGTCCAAGGAAACTGGGTTATTGTCTCTGCCAGGTGTCCCCAGGCAAGAACTGGATATCAGGCAAACAATAATGTTGGTCACTTCTGTCCTTGCTCATTATTGGATCATCCTTGACTCAGAGAGGCCCTGACAGCATGATTCTCACTAGTGTTCTTTACTTGACCTAGAGGTTGTTCGATGATAGGTGGCACAGTAGATAGATTGCTCAGCCCGGAGTCAGGAAGACTCATTTTGCTGAGTTAAAATTCAATCCATTTACTAGCTGTGTGACCATGGGCAAGTCAATTTACTCTGTCTTACTTTCCTAATCTACAAAATGAGCTGGAGAAGAAAATGGCAAACCACTCCAGTGTCTTTGCCAGGAAAACCCCAAATGGGGTCATGAAGAGTCAGACACGACTGAAAAATGACTGAACAACAAGAAAAAGACATTGTTAACATCTAAAGATTTCAAAATGCCCTAAAAACAAACCCATGCACAGTCCTTCCCTGGGCTCATACCCTGCCTAGCAATAAGACTTTAATTCTACTAGAGAGAAATAAGAAGAAGTGGAGAAGTGATGATCTTCCTTCAGCTGGAGGAGGATAAGTTTAAGGATTTCTCTTGCATTAACTCTCAACACACATTTGGGGTCCCTTTGGTTTCCAAGTCCCTATAGGCAAGAACTTGGAGAAATGGATGGAAGTTGAAAAGGAGTAAATTTTGGCTTTGTGTAAGGAAAAACTTCATAACAGTTGGAGTAATCCCAAAGTGGAGTGGACTGCCTTGGGACATTGTGACTAACCCACCAAAGGAGAGGCTGGATGACTAAGGGTCAAAAGTCACAGAATATATTTAAAAGGAATAGTGAGTTGTACATAATAGATTTGCAATTTCATGTGCAATCATCTTTTTCTAATTATACCATGTCATGGAAATGCTTGTTTCATTCTATAAATTAAAAAGAAAATAAATAAAAAAAAAAGAAGGTCAAAGAATTATACTCGAGATCTAAAAGGAGTTTGGGAAGTCAATTAGTCCAACTCCTTCATTTTACAGATAAAAAACTGAGGCTGAGGGAGAAGAAGTGAATTGACTAAGGTCTCACAGGCAGGAAGAGATAGCACCATGATATCTTTTTGAGGATTCTTGTTCAAAGTGTGGGCAGATCTAGCTGCTCTTTGAATTCTTGGCCATTTCCGAATTTCCATGATTCTGTGAATTTGTAAGTGCTTTGTCATTGGTGGGAGATCTCTGGCTGGTTAGGGCTCCCACCATGGTATAGACTGAATATGGTTGGATCTATGTTGCAGGGTTCCCTACTGGAAGTCTGATATCTGCCACAAGAAAAGCACAAGAAATCAAAGTTACGTAGTATTTTGGCAGGTTGTGTAGTAGGGATTAGGATACACCTAAGGTTTCAGGCTTACTTTAAAACATCCTGATTGTGTCTGATGAAGCTACATTTGTGTAGAACTTTAAGGTTCACAAAGCACTTGACATAAATCATCTCAATCAGAAACCAAAGGATTCTAGAGCTGGAAGGGACCCTAGAGGCTCTTTAGTTTACAACTCCCATTTTACTATAACGATTGGAATGATGCCACCTGCTGGAGACTTACTGTAGGAAAGCTCCAACATGAGGAGAGGGCCTCTGAGGGCAGGACCATGTAGCTTTCTTTGGCATCAGGAAGTGACGTTGGCTTGTGGGAAGAGGAAGGGGGAGGAGCGGATGTCATGTGGGCAGATAGGAGGTCCTTGATAAGGTCTCCATTAGCAATAGCTTTGCCAGAGGATGTTAGAAAGCCCCTCTGTAGCCAAAGCATGCCTACAGCATGGCATACACTGAAGGCATTTAGCTTGGATAGGAGGGTGACCAAAAAGCATCTCATAAGGAGATATGTGGAGTTCACCTCTTGGTCTACTGCTCAGAGAGAATAATGCCAAGGGTAGAAAATCAGGCCATTTCAAATGGGTTTCAGTACATAATTTGCCAATCATGCTCTTAAGCTCTTTATTCGTATGTTCAACTTGGCCTGAGCTTTGAGGGTGGTAAGGAGTATGAAATCTAGGAGTTACTCCCAAGAAAGAATAAATCTGGGAGAGAATTGAATCTGTAACATATGTACTTCTATCAGAGTCAATGTGTACTGGTGGCCCAAAGTGAGGAACAATCTCTTTAAGGAGAGCTTTGGCCACAAAGCCGGTAGTTGCTTGTGGGGCAGGAAAAGCCTCCACCCATCGAGTGAGCTGGTCATCAATAACAAGGCAAAATTTATATTGTCCTGCTTTGGGCATAGAAATAAAGTCAATATGTAGATGTTCAAAAGGTGTATATGCCAAAGGGCATCCTCCATATGCTTTAGCATGGAAGGCATGTTGATTGTAAGATTGACATGTGGAGCAGCCCAAACAGATTCTAGATGCTATGTTAGTTATACCTGGTGCTAACCAGGTCCTTCTAACTGAGTCCACAATGCCCTGTGGGAGTCTAGTCCAGGTCCACTGTGTATTTTTCCATGTAAAGGCAAATAAATATTGGAAGTCCTCATGCACTGGTATAGAGAAAAAGGCAGAGCAGAGGTCTACCACTCTGACAGTCACATGACTGCCCTCACTAGGCTTCCAATCATTATAATCTTGCCAGGCCCATGTAGGCGTTGGTGAGTGGTGATGACGTGAGGTGCCAGAGCCATGACAATGGCTACAACCAGTGGGTGGAGCACCGTGCCATTTGCGGAGCCCCAGGCCAGTGCGTGCCAAGGCTTAAAACCTCAAATAACAATTAATTTTTTATAATACAGATGGAGAAACCGAGGCTTGGGAGGTCAAGTGATTCAAATGAGGTACTATTATTTTATTATTATTCTTATTTTTTTTAATGAGGCAATTGGGGTTAAGTGACTTGCCCAGGGTCACACAATTAGTAAGCGTTAAGTGTCTGAGGTCGGATTTGAACTCAGGTCCTCCTGAATCCAGGGCCGGTGTTCTATCCACTGTGCCACCTAGCTGCCTCAGGTACTATTATTAACTACCATGATTAGTCTTATTTCATAGAAAAGGAAATGGAGGCTGGTTATGTGAAATGACTTACCTTGAGTCACAGGGTAACCTGGTAAGAGTCTTGTCCCTAATCAGCTTTTGCTTGCAAAGTGCTGTCCTAGGTCCTGGGGAACTGAAGCAGTCTCCCTGTCCTCACAGAGCTTGCAGCCAAACAACATTGGTGAAGCTTTGACCATGAAACCCAACCAAGATGGAGAAAAAGTTGGGCATCTTTTTAAATTATCTTTTCAAAGATCACATAAAACTGATGCAGGAGATCCAAGAGCCCAAGGACCACCATGAGCTCAATGGTGACCCCTTCCACTGTCCCTGAAGCCACCACTACAGAATGGCTGTTTTATCATCCATGCATCAATCAATCAACATTTGTTAAATGCCTACTATGTTCCATACATGACACTGTGCAAGTCATTTAACCTCTGTCTACTTCAATTTTATCATCCATCCATCAATCAACATTTGTTAAATGCCTACCATGTTCCATATATTGTACTAAGCACTGGAACATTTATAGAATATAAACATCTATAGAAGGGGGAAAATAAGAGCATTATTTTGAGGTTAAATGAGATTTGTAAAATTCTTTGCAAACCTTAAAGTCTTATAGGAAGGCTATAATCCTTATCAAAACTCTGGAAGCTAGGTGCTGTTATTACCACTTCATTTTGCAGATGAAGAAACTAAGGCTGAGAGGAGTTAAGTGACTTGCCAAGGGTCATACAGCTATTAAGTATGTGAGTGAACCTCTGAATTCAGGTCTTCCTGACTCCAAGTTCAATATTCTATTCATTCTGTCATAAAGATGAGGAAAAGGAGAGGTTAAAGTGAGTGGCCCAAGGTCCCATACAGAGATAAAAATGCTGAGTCAGGAGTGGTAGAGCCAGGGCCAAGGTTTTCTGGCTCTAAAGCCAGAACTACCCCCATAACCTTCCTGGAGGCACCTCAGAATATTTCAGTTTATTAACTTAGAATAGAGATATAAGAAGTATTCAGAACTGTTGTTTTTTTCAATCCTGTCCAATTCTTTGTGGCCCCATTTGGGGTTTTCTTGATAAAGATACTGAAGTGGTTTGTCACTTCCTTCTCCAGTTCATTTTACAGATGAGGAAAGTGACTTGCCCAGGATCACACAGCTTGGCAGTTCCTGAGGCAGGATTTGAACTCAGGTCTTTCTGACTCCAGGCCTGGTACCCTATCCACTGCACCACCTGGTTCCTCCAAGTATTCAGAATGAGGTTTTGGATACCCTTAGGAAGTTGACCCATAAAGAGACAAATGCCTGTAGAGTCAGCTGAACTCTGAGTATCCAAATATTTTGCCTGGCATCATCCCTTCCCTGGAAAGGTACACGTATAGCAGAGGCCTTGGCTGCTTTCAACTGAATGTGTTTTTGAGCCAGAGGTTATAGATTCCAAATTGTGGCTCATCACACAGTTGGCTGCTGGAAAGGGGAAAATCTGATCAGCATCCTTGACTCTTATTTAGTGTCTTTTAAAGAAGTTTAGGCGGCCCATCTGACTTCTTGCACTAGGGTTCTATATTTGAGCTTAAATTGCTATTGATAAGAAAGTGATTTCCATAATCTTTCCTTCAAAGGTATCTTCTTCCAGGAAGGCTTCCCAGATTGCTTCATTTTATTCTGAACTGCTAATGCAAATCCAGTTGATTTCCCATGATTTATACCTGAGGACCACAGAATTTCAGCTAGCAGGTACTTTAGAAGCCAACTAGTCCAAGCCCTCATTTTGAAGTTAGGGAAACTGAGGCGCACAGAGAGGGGAAGTGACTTGACAAAAGCTAATACAACTAGGAAATCTTGGTATTGTTCCAAATCCAGGGCTGTCTATCATAATCTGCCCTTTGACAAATAGAGATGTGTATATGTATGGGGGAGGTAGGTTTACCTTGTTTTCCCAATTAGAATATAAACTCCTTGAGCTTAGGGATCATAGCATTGACTTCTTTTGTATTTTCCACAGAGTCTAGCGCAGTGGTAGGCCCATGGAAGTCATTTAAGTAATTCCTTTTGAACTGAATTGAAAGTGAGAGTTATCACAGAAATATCCAGAAGCACAGGGGAAAGTGAGGAATTCAGAGCTAATTGGGTAGTCAGAGGCACTTAGGGATAAGTCAAATAGAAAAAAAAAAAGAGTCCCAAACCTTTTTGATGCCAAATATTTATGGCAAAATTTCGGTGTTGTAGGAGGGAGAGGAGCGATCATAGTTTAATGAAGGCTGTAGTGGGAGAAAGATTATGTAGAAATGGCCTTTTGATTTCAGCACGGCAGCCCTCCCTTTTAGCATGACTTGATTTCAAACCCTTCCTTTGATACTCACTGACTGTGTGATTGTGGAGAAGTCAACTTTTTGACCCTGAGTCTCATTATCTATAAAATGGGGATGATAAAAATTTCTGTAATAGCCACCTCACAGGGTTTTTGTGAGGCACAAATGCATTAATGTATAGAAGGCATTTCACAAACTTTAAAACACAATGTAAATTTCAGCTCTTCCTCCTCCTTTCTTCTTCTTTCTCCTCCTCCTTTTCCTCTTCCTCCTCACAGTTTCTAATCCTTGAATTGCCCGGGGTCACAAAGAGTGTAAGTAACTTTCCTGGTGCTATCTAGCCTATATGTGTCAAAGGGGAGACTTGATCCCTGTTCTTCCTGACTTCTAGCTCTTCATCCACAGCATCATGCTGCTGTTGCTGCGTTCTTGTCAGGATTCCACCTCCAGGTGGAATTCTCCTGCTTATAGCTCACTTATTGCTGACAGAAAATTATCAGCCCTGTAGGAATTGGAAATTTTAGAAAAGTGTGAGCATACTACCACATGCTGTGCTTTCTTTCGATGTGAATAACTGGAATCTTCAGAAACTCCCAATATGGTACATTGGCATAAGTTTCTTGGTTCTCTAGGGAACCTTGCAGCATTCTGCCAAATGGAGATGCATTCTGGAGCCCATGAGCCAGAGTCCAGCCTTCTCTGTTTCCATCAGAGATATAAATCATGAGAGCTGATGGCATCTGGGATATGAGAGGGCAAGATGCCAAGACTCATGGAGATGGTTACTAGGTTGGTTAATAACTAGGTAAGTTTATTCTTCCATCTTTGTAGCAAGCGCTGCAGGCTAACTGTTCAATATGTTGTGGGAGAATTGGTCTGATTAGAAGGTTTGGTGGCTATAGGTCTCTGTTTCTAATCTGTAGGAATATGAGGCTCTGTTCTCTGTTAGAATGGGGGTGGGAGATTTCAAGTTACCAGCTTCCAAACAAAATCAACAAATATTTCCTGAGCTTCTCTCCACAAGAGGCAGTGGATGGAGCACCGGACTTTGAGATGAATGATCTGACCTCCCTCGTAACTCTGCTAACTTACTAGACCCATGACCTCCATTAAGTCCATTGATGAAATCAGCGTTTATTAGTCACATGCACCATTCTTAGGGAGCAGCTAGGTGGCACCGTGGATGCCGGGCATGGAGTCAGCGAGACTCATCTTCCTGAGTTCAAATCTGCCCTCAAACACCGACCAGCTGTGTGACCCTGGGTAAGTCACTTCACCTTGTTTGCCTCAGTTTCCTTATCTGTCAAATGAGCTGGAAAAGGAAATGGCAAATCCCTCCAGTATCTTTGCCAATAAAAACCCAAATGGGATGACAAAGAGTCAGCAGGACTGAAATGACCGAACAATTGAACCATTTGTAGGAACAGGGAATACAAAAACCAAAATGAAAAAGCTCTTGGCCTCAAGGAACTTACACATTCTGTTGTTGCAAGACAATGTAAACATACGTATAAGCCAATGCAGCATGTAGACAAAGTAAGGACAATTTTACTGGAGTAAGATCACTAATAACTAGGAATCAGGGAAGGCTTCATGTAGGAGGTGGTACCTGCACTGAACCTTTAAGGACCTTAGGAATTCTAAGAGGCAGAGGTGAAGAGGAACTACACCAGGGGTAGGTACAGCCTGTACAAAAGCATGCAGAGAGGAGATGGGATATTATGGAGGGGGAACAGCAAGTAGAGCATTTTGGTTGGCGGTTAATGTGAAATGCAGTAGCACACCAGAAGCTTGGAAACATTCATCTCTCCTTAGTTTTCTCCTCTAGTTTCCTTACCTAGGTTTTACCAAGAGAGCCATAATTTTCAGGAACAAGCAGGTGAGAGTTCCACGACATTCTGCCAGGTGCAGATCACCCAGTGTGGGTTATTGGTTCACATGTGGACACCATAGATTAGGAAGGATGTAGGTAAGCTGGAGGGTTTCCAAAAGAGGCCAACAGGATTGTATGTGTGTGTGTGTGGGGTCTGGAGTCTGTTTCACCTAAGATTTTGTCAAAGGAAATGGGAATATTTTGCCTGGAAAAGAGAGGACTCGGGGAGGGCATGAGACTTGGGTTCCAGGATTTGAAGGATTGTCACATAGAAGAGTAATTTGACATATTTTTATATTTTCATCCCCCAGTTGGGGCACTGAGTGGAAATTGCTGCAAAGACACACATTTAGGCCCAGTGTCAAGGGGAGGACATTTAAGGGCTGCCTTTGAAGAGGATGGGCTCCCCTTATTGAATGTCTTCAATCAGAGGCTGGAGGACATTATGCTGAGGAGTCACTTTGGCATCCGGGTGGGACTTCTGAAGTCCTTTTCTACACTTAACTGCTGAGATTCTGTGGCAAAGATGGCTTGGAGGATTGGGGTTTGGGAAGGGTCAGAAGGAGGGGCAGAGCAGGCAGGGATTGGAGCAATAATTGCAGAGAATCCAGTAGAATGATGAGAATGATGGAAGCCAGAATTTAAATCAGCTAGGATGGCTGAAGGTTTTTTTCATTTACTTTTTTTTTTTTTTAGTGAGGCAATTGGGGTTAAGTGACTTGCCCAGGGTCACACAGCTAGTAAGTATTATGTGTCTGAGGCCGGATTTGAACTCAGGTCCTCCTGAATCCAACGCCAGTGCTCTATCCACTGCGCCACCTAGCTGCCCCATCCTCATTTACTTTTTTTTTTTTTTTTAGTGTAGCAATTGGGGTTAAGTGACTTGCCCAGGGTCACACAGCTAGTAAGTGTTAAGTGTCTGAGGCCGGATTTGAACTCAGGTACTCCTGACTCCAGGGCCGGTGCTCTATCCACTGTGCCACCTAGCTGCCCCCCTCATTTACTTTTTAATGAGTTGTTTGGAAAAAATTGAAAAAAGAATTTACCACGTTCTGAGCCCTGTGCTGAACACTGAGGATACAGATAGGAAAAGTTAAGGATTCTAATAGCAGGAAATGACACAATGGCAAAAACCCTAAACAGAACAAAAAATGACTGATCATTTTTGTAGGATTTAAAGTTCTAGGCTTTCTTATCAGGGAACTTATATGGTACAGTATTCATTGGATACTGTTTGCCTCAGTTTCCTCATCTGTAAAATGAACGAGAGAAGGAAATATTAGTTTGCTCCAGTATCTTTGCCAAGACACCCCCACCCCAATGGGGTCATGGAAAACTGGACAGAACTCAAAAATGACTAAACAACAAGAACAAATACTTTCTTACCAAAACACACAAACACATAAATACTTTGGGGGAAGGGATACTTTTTACATGGAACATAGAAATCATAACTTGAAAATCTACTGAAAAGAGATGGATTTTGTAGAATTTACATTATGGAGCAATTTGCAGAATAGCTAGTGTATCCTCATGGACCAGAGCTAATTTTGAGAATTTATGGAAACAGGGAAAGATGTAGTTGAGATGGTGCAGTGGATAGAGTGCTGGCCCAGGAGTCAGCAAGACTCATCTTCCTGAGTTCAAATCTACCCTCAGGCACTTACTAGTTGTGTGCCCCTGGGCAAGTCACTTAACTCTGTTTGCCTTAGTTTCCTCATCCATAAAATGAGCTGGAGAAGGAAATGGCAAACCACTCCAGTGTCTTTGCCAAGAAAACCCCAAATGGGGTCACAAAGAGCCAGACAAGATTGAATAACAACAAAGCTGAAACCCAGCTTTGTTGGCACTAATGTGACCAAATGAGACCTTTAAACTGTGAGATATCTAGAGATATGCTGGAACCAGTGGGCTCTGGGCCAATTGTTAAATTTTCAGTGTGAGCATTTACACTCCGAATAACTGTCTATGTTATAATTCAGGGCTTTCTTTACTGTTTTGTTGTTTGTCTAATAATAATTATAATAGCTAACATTTATACAGCATCTACTATGTGTCAGGCACTAGGCTAAGAACTTTACAAATATTATCTCATTTGATCCTTATAACAATCTTGAGAGGTAGGTGCTACTATTATCCCCATTTTACAGTTGAGAAAACTGAGGCCAACAGAGGTGAAATGACTTGCCCAGGCTCATATAGCTAATAGGTACCTGAAGCTGCATTTGAATTCAGGTCTTTTTGACTCTAGACTTAGAGCTCTATGCACTATAGTGGTCCCAGCTACTTCATTATCTAGATTTAATAAAGTAAAAGAGAAAATTTTAGTAATGCAAATTAAAGTTAAAACTTTTTTTTTTTTAATTTGGGAAGAATAGCTGGTTGTTAAACATTTACTAGCAGACTACTGGGAGATATTTATGCCTAACTATATCAGGTACCTTCCTAGAGCTTTTCCACACTCCTCACTATACTCATTGTCTATTGCAGTCAAACTCTCCAATTTGATGTTTTCCGAATGAATACTTTCCTTCCCTGCTTTCCTCCCACTCTGAGAATCCCTGTCTCTTTAAGGCTATATCAGAGGCCACTTTCTCCCAGAAGTTTTCTCTGATCCTCCTAGCGTCTTTCCTATTTTCAAATTCCAATTCACTTCTACTTGCCTCTCTGGGCATGTATTGCATCCTACCACTAGAATGTAAGCTATGTTTTCATTTTTGTCCTCTTGCTTATAGTGCTTGGCATATGCTGGTGGTACAGTGGATAGAGCGCTGGGCTTGCGCTTAGGATGAGTTCAAATCTGGCCTCAGACATTTGCTAGCTAGGTGCCCCTGGGCAAGTCACCTAATCTTTGTTTGCCTCAGTTTCTTCAGTTGTAGAATAGAAATAATAATAATACCTACCTTTCAGGGATATATACACAATTTTTTTTTGCAGGACAATGAGGATTAAGTGACTTGCCCAGGGGCACAAAGCTAGGGAGTGTCAAGTGTCTGAGGTTGGATTTGAATTCAGGTTCTGCTGAATCCAGGACTGGTGCTTCATCTACTACTCCACTTAGCTGTCCCCTCGACCTCTCAGGGTTATTGTGACGATTGAATGAAAGAATCTTTGTAAAAAGTGCTTGGCACAGTTCCTGGCATGTAGTATAGACATTTTATGCCCTTCCTCCATCCATCCATCCATTCATTTGTTTGTTAGTAGTCTGTCCTTCTGTCTGTCCATCCATTCATCCATCTATCCATCCATCCATCCATTCATCCATCTATCCATTCCACTTATCCTTCTAGGCCCTGTGTAGACAAGGAAGACAAGCACACAATTGGTGTTTAATAAGTGTCTGTTGAGTTTAGTTTTGTCTGAAGGTAATTTCTCTGTCTTGTGCCTGCCTGACCTAAGCCTCCCTGGTGCAGCTGGTCCCCTTCCCAGATCCATCATCATTATTTCCAGGATATTTTTTCAATGACTCTGCCTATCTCTGTCAGGCACTACCATGGCCATTACTAGCTGTTTAATCTTCCCCATGTCTGTTCAACTGTGATAGTGACTTGAGTGCCTGGTTTAGAGGAAACCAACCAACCAGGGCCAACCCTTCCATTACTAAAGGAAATGTGAGCTGCTAGATTCTAAAAATAAATCAGTGAAATAAAATTGTGGGGTGAAAGGCATGCCTGGGCCCAGGGCCCAAGCAGGCACAGTGTTTTCCACTGAGATTTATTCCTTCTTCTTTTGCAAAGGGTGAACACAGCTGTGCTGGGAAAAAGGTAGCAGCAAAATACTGTACGGTGGTGGAAAATGACAATTGGGTTATTTCCCAGGGATGCTGAGAAAGCAACCTGACTTTCCCAGGGACAAGGGAAGAGAAAATGTAGGTGATCTTCCCCTCATCTTCACCTCCTATATGAAGTATATGGGATCTTCCATTCAGAGCTTAGAGGAATCTCAGAGGCCATCTTGTCTAAATTCTTCATTTTATTGATGAGGAACTAAGATTAGGAGGTGAAATGACTTACCCAGAGTCATACAGCTGGGAAATAGCTGAGCCAGGATTCTAACCCAGGTCTTCTGGGTTAATAAGTGGTAGTATTATATCTAGAAGAACTGGTGAAGTGTAAGTTGTAAAGCTGATCCAATTTCAAAGGATGAGCAGTTTCTTGATAATGAGGTTTCTTGTGAGCATGGTCATGGTGGAGGCTAGTCCAAAGTGTTCCCTAGTGGGAAAATCCTAAGCTTTTTAAGTGTTTCTGAGATAATAGGTGTGTGATGAGACCTGGCCAATGAGTCCAGTTCTTAGGAGTGTGCTCCAGATGCTCAGCTGTGATGAAATCATCATGTGGACTTGGAAATGTTGTTTATTGTAATTGGATCTAGTCTGCTAGCCACATGATGAAGAGGAGCTTTTGTGACTGGTGGGTAGTTAGAACTAGGGACATTTGAAAGGTGCTGGTCTCTCCAGAATGAGTGCATTGTGGATGGAGCACTTGGCATGGAGTCAGGAAGACCTGAATTCAAATCTGGTCATATACATTTACCAGTTGTGTGACCCTGGGTAAATCACTTAACCTTCTGTCTGCCTCAGCTTCCTTATCTATAAAATGGGGCTAATAACAGCATCCACCTTGTAGGGTTATTGGAAGGATTATTATATTGTGCAGATCAATGACATAATTATATTGTTATAATTATTTTATAGGATCAATGAACTAATATTTGTGAAGCGCTAAGCCAGCGCCTGGCATATAGTAAGTGCTTTATAAATGCTTATTTCCTCCTTTCCCCTCTTTAGGGGACCTTCTGGTGATGCTTCAGAGAGAAGCAGCAGCACTGTATTGGCAGAGAACTCAGGCCTTCTCCATTCATGGTTGCCATGTGGCCTGTGACTACAGACCTCTGTTCCTGGCCTGAGATTTGTTCTTTGGCTTTTAGTGAAGGTGATTGGAAGCTACAACAGAGACTGACCCACAGGTAGGTCTGGGGATGGAGTCCATGCTAGGGTATGTAACCAGCCAGGTCAGCTTGAGGCCCAAGAGCAAAGTCTGGGACTCTATCTGAGTCAAGGGCTCATCCAGCAGGGATGCTGCATGGGGGTGTGAGCTCTGAGAGACAGTGTGAGCCCAATCTTCCCAAAGAGTGAGGGGGTAGAGGGGAGAACATGCTTCTCAAATGTTGAGGGGAAATGTTTGTGCTTTGGTTCTTACTATATCCTTGAAGTAAATATCCTTTGGTAAAAAGTCATGGATGTTACTTGCTTAAGTGAAACCATGGTGTTCATCACTTATAATTTGCAGTGAGGGAAATATACCAGAACGATAGCTTGAGTCAATATGTGTTAATATTATATTAATATATCAATGTATATTATTTATATCCACATATAAAATATAACCATACATGGACACATACATGTACATGCATGTACATATATACAAATAGACACATGCATATATGCATATGCACATATACACATGTATATATGCACACACATATATATACATAAACATATTTTAATAATAACTTTCACATTATACCCTAGAATTCCGAGGGAAGATGTAGCTAGCCTTGCTCTTGGAAAGGGTGGATAGTTGCTACAATGTAAAAAACTTTCCAAATCTTAAAGTGCTTCTTATAAATTAGCTATGATTATTTCTTCTTCTCCTTCTCCTTCTCCTTCTCCTTCTCCTTCTCCTTCTCCTTCTCCTTCTCCTTCTCCTTCTCCTTCTCCTTCTCCTTCTCCTTCTCCTTCTCCTTCTCCTTCTCCTTCTCCTTCTCCTTCTCCTTCTCCTTCTCCTTCTCCTTCTCCTTCTCCTTCTCCTTCTCCTCCTTTTCCTTCTCTTCCTCCTTCTTCTCCTCCTTCTCCTCCTCCTCTTTTTCTTTCTCCTTCTCTTCCTCCTTCTCCTCCTCCTCTTCCTCCTCCTCCTGCTGCTTCTTTCCATGTTATCTCCTTTCCCCTTTCTCTTTCTCCCCTAGAATAGAATGTAAGCCCCTTGAAGACAAGACATTTTCATCTTTGTCTCTGTAGCCCCTTTACCTAGCATAGCACTTGGCCATATTAGGGTTTACTATGAATTAGTTGAATTGAATCTAGTCAAACCCCCATCATTTTACATATAAGGAAACAAAGACTCTGAGGGGTTAATCAGCTTGCCCAAGGACACATAGAGTGTAAGTGCTGGAACCAGGACTTCAATGTTGCTCCGCTGATTGTAAATCTTTCAGCTGTAGCACACCATCTTCCTGTAAAAGCAAACTTTCATTTAGTGCCTGGTGGTGGCATCCAGTGCAATTCAAACATTTATTTAACTTTCAATTTTTCTTTTTATTGTGATCATAACAATCCACAAAATCAGATAAACAAAATACATTCACCCATGAAACCATAAACTCAGCAGCTTGTTTCTGTATTGTTTTGTAAAATGTGTAAATGAAGATTAATGAAACACTAACAATGACATCTTGGTGTCTTTGTCAGGGGGCCTGCTGGAGCTGATTGTTAAATTTGAACATTTCAGCTTTTGAAATTGACATTTGAAATGGACAACCTCTACAAATCAGGATGTGATTTATTGGTTTGGTGATTGTCCAGAACTAAGAAAGTGACACATTAGCTGTATGGCTTTGGGATATCACTTAACTTCTTAGCCTCAGTTTCTCTATCTGTAAACTAGGGATAATAATAGCTCCTATACTAGGAGATTATTGTGAGTATTGACACAATAAGAGTTTTAAAGAGCTTGGCAAACCTTAAAGCTCAAAGTAAATGCTATCCATCACCGTTATCATCTGAAAGTGTATGGTCGGTTTCGCACTGCATTATTGATGTGACTTTAAAGAACCTTCACTTCTCTGGGCCTCAGTTTCTTTAACTGTAAAATGACGGAATCGGGCTACTTGATCTCTGAGGTTTTGTTTTTCAGGGCAATGAGGGTTAAGTGACTTGCCTAGTGTCACACAGCTAGTAAGTGTCAGCTGTCTGAGGCCAGACTCAGGTCTTCTTGAATCCAGAGCTGTGCTTTATCCACTGTGCCACCTAACTGCTCCCTCTCTGAGGTATGTTTATTCCACCTGAATGAATGCCCCTAAGAATGTTTCGTCATTTGTCCTCTGGGACAGATGAGTTATTGGATTTAATCTGAGTTCATACAAAGAAGAACAGTAGAAAGAGAACACTGGATTCAGAGTCAAAGGATCTGGGTTCAGATCCCAGCCCTGACACTGTCTGTGCAAGTTACTTTATTTTCTTAGTTTTCCACAGGTTTCTTATCTGGAAAAAAAGGGGTTGCACCGGATGACTTTTAGCTCTAAATCTATAGTACTGAGACTCAGGGGCCACTGCTGTGTCCATTGCTAAAGGGCATGCCCTTTGGCCTGCCCCACTTTGCAGCCAGTCAAGTCCTGCTTGCCCATCTTTCATGGAGGAATGGAACTTGAAATTATGATTCCTCCACACCCCCTCCTTTAATGCCCTGATGCTGCCCACAGCATGCCTAGCTGGGGCAAAGCAATGACTGCATTAATGCTTGTGGAATTGAATTGACTTAAGGTTTTGTCTGATTACTCCAGCCCACAAAGGGGTCCCTGCAGCCCTTCCTGTCTATCACATGTTTTGGCATTTGGATAATATGTTTTCCTGTAAGAGCATGAGATCCAAGGGACAGGCACATGGTCTCCTGAAATGGAGAGAGAGGGAAAAAGGAGCAGGAAAATGACAGGAAGTCTTCACTGTGGCTTGTCTGCAGCCCCTGTTGATGGCAGTGGAGTTCAGTGACAGCTTCCATCCCGACTTACCTCCTTCTCAAGTCCCCTGTCCAGTTCCATTTCTGGAACCCAGAGCCTCTGGAGCCAGTGTTGCCTCCTTCAAAGCTTCTTCTCTTCCCTTCCCCATGGAAGTTCTTGGTGGTGGCTGCATCCCCTCTGCATGTTTCCCTGTTGTCAGCATGCTCACTACTCTTGTCCATGGTGTTGGGTGTCCCATCACCTCTTAGGATGGGAGGAGCTAGCTGGTCAGTCTAGCCCTTGTTAGCCAAGGGTTCAGGGCAGCTCCTTGGGGCTTGAGGAAGGGTGTGAAGGTGAGGATATAATTGCTGGGTGGTTTTCATCCTGACCAGCAGATTTCTATCTCCAGCCTCTACAGTTCTTGTTTACGTACCTTGGTATATAACACCAACTACCTTCAAGACTTAAATCAGTTTTTACCCAGGTGACTACATGGAGCCTATTTCAATCCCTAGTTGTTAGTGCCCCACAAAACATTGGTTTTTATATAATTTATGTTTACTTACTAGGTACATGTTTTTCCTCCAGTAGAATTTAAGCTCTTTAAGGGAAGGGACTTTCCCTCTCTAACCATTCTGCCAAGGGCTGGCTCTGCAGTGGTTGACCTCTCAGGCTGAGGTCCAGCTTCCACTCAGCCATGCTCCATATATCTATTCATTTCAGTCACCCAATACCCCATCTTCTTGCCATACTACATCATATAGGCTCCTCCTTTTACCTCCTGCTTTGGAAACATTAATTAAACACCACCATTCAGGAAAGGGCTTAGCATTTAATTATTCCATAACTTCATTCCTCATTGTTGTGAAAATTTCCAAGTCCAATGAAGGAAAGAAACATCAAAATCTCCAAGCTGTAGAAAATAAGTTTGTTGAGAGAGGGCTGGTCTCACAATAAAGCTGGTTTCAAGCAAGGGTAGGTTCTGAGAGACCCCGAGCAGTACCAGGAGATAGTATTTATACCACATAGACTTCTCCCAGACTCCTCCCATTGCATCCTCAGAGAATGGCAAATGGTACAGAAAAGTATACATAGAAACTTGAACATTATCTTTAGTGACAAAGGCCATCTAGCCAACTAATCACAAGGGGGAAACAGTCCTAAAGTATATTTCTTTTTTCTCTTTTTTTTTTTGTGGGGCAATGGAGGTTAAGTGACTTGCCCAGGGTCACACAGCTAGTAAGTGTCAAGTGTCTGAGGCTGGATCTGAACTCAGGTACTCCTGAATCCAGGGTTGATGATTTATCCACTGCGCCACCTAGCTGCCCCCCTAAAGTATATTTCTAAAGAAATATGGTTAGGTCTTTCATCCTGAAGCACACTTCCAAAGCAACAGGCCATATATCTTGATGATGATTGGTTCCTTCAACTTGGTAGATACTATTTTCAGTGTTGTGGTTAACCACAATGCACCTTTTGAAAAGGGACATCACTGCAAAGCTGATGCATGACCCTTAGTTGAACATGTGGTCAAGAGTCAAGTTTACAAGTACCACATTGGATTAAAACATGAAAAGAATATTCAGAGGACATAAAAAGAACAAGTTACATAATACCTATGCTCTGTGCTAGATTATTAAATTCCAAGGAACTAGAGAACACTTAAGATTAAGTAAATCACCTTTAAAATTAAGTCTCATTTTGTAGTGAATAATACTGACTACTATCATAGTATCTAAGGGGTGGGGAAAATCTCACTCACACCATCCCTGTGTCTTTACCCTTCCCTGACCACAACTTCCCAATATCTGTTGTCTCCTCATATTAAATTCCTTGAGGACAGGGCTTAGCACGTTTTTTGGTGGCAGATAGTAAACATTTAACAACTTTACTCATCCATCCATTTATCCATCTATTCATTCATATTTTGCATCCCTAGCACTTAGCACTGTTTGGGGACCATAGTAAATATTTAATGAATTCTTGATGATGAAATGGAACAGGCAAAATGTAGATTATAGGCTTTTGTGGTGTTAGTTAATTGAAGTATTCAATTTAACAAGCATTTATTTGGCACCTATGAGCCAGACATAGGCCTTGACACTGGGAACACAAAACCCAAACCAAACTACTCCCTCTACCCTATTCTTTGAGTTCAACCTCCCATCTTGTTTTTGTCTTTGTATTCCCAATACAATACTTAGCAAGTGTTTGATTCCTTGTAGGCATAGTAGCTAAAATTTCTGTTGCATTTTATGGTTTATGACACTCTTTTCATATATTAGCTCATTTGCTTTGATTTGATCCTCACAACAACCCTTTGATGTAAGTGCTATAATGATCCTCATTTGACATATGGAAAAACTGAGGCAGAGAGAGGTTACGTGACTTGCTCAGGGTGACACAGCTATTAAGTGACTGAGGTCAGGTAGGTTTTTATGATTCTGAATCCAACATATCATGAGAGTAGGATATATTCAGGTCTATTTCAGTTCTTATGCACATTTATATCATTGGATGTTCTAGAAGCTCCAATACCAGTAATGTCAAAGAAAGCCTTACCCAGAGCCAGGGGGACCCAAAAATTCTAAGGCATCAGTTTCTTACATGAGGGAAGGTTTCAATGAGAAGACATGCCCTTTCCTCCTCAACTCATAGCACTAAACACTTCAAAGGTTAGAGAGAATAGGAGGCCATGGGATATGAAACATGCAGAAAGCAGATCATAGGATCCTACATTTGGAGCTGTAAGTGACCTTGGATGTCATCTAGTCCCATTCTCCTTACTTTACACACGAAGGATCTGAAGCCCAGAGAGGCTATGTGACTTTTGTTGAGGGAAATTTTGATTGCTTTCTGTTTGGCTTTCAAAGGATGGCCTGCTTTGTTTTTCAAATACACACCTTATCCTAGCTTATAGGGCTCTGGGAGCCAGTGTGAGTCCTGAATGAGGGTAGGGAGAACAAGTGGATTCAGATGAACCAAGCTCTAAGTGCTGTTGCTATGCCAACTGTCTTCATTAGCCAGATACTTTTAGCTGAGGATGTGAGATCACCATCAATGCCTGATTTAGAGACTAGGATCGGGAGTAGGGCACAGAATGGAACAAGAAAAAAAAAAAAAAAACCTTTCCTCCACTTTAATGGGTAAATCCCAAATCAAGAAATCCTAGAGGATCAAGGGACTGTGGGAACATGGTAGAATGAGGCAAGAAATTACCTAGATTTCCTATATTTCCCTCTACATAACTTAAAACAATGCCTCAAATTGAGTGTTAGAGTGGTAGAAATAATACAGAATTGGGATAAAACAATCATTAAGACTAAATATCTGGGGGGCAGCTAGATAGCACAGTGGATAAAGCACTGGCCTTAGATTCAGGAGGACCTGAGTTCAAATACAGACTCAGACACTTGACACTAGCTGTGTGACCCTGGGCAAGTCACTTAACCCTCACTGCCCTGTAAAAAAACCAACCAAAAAAAAAAAGGCTAAATATCTGACCATATCAGGGTTGTGATCTGACTGGGAGGTGTAGATCCAGGCCTTGGAGGCAGCTGTGTCAGGAAAATATGGCCTAGGGAACCCCATGGACTATGGGGGAGTTGGGAGGCTGATCAGGGGAAGACTGAAGGGTATGGAAATTGATATTTAAAAGAGCCAAAGGAGCTGGATTTGCAACCAAGAATAATCCACCTGAGCTTAATCCTGCAAGGGAAAAGAATGAAATAGAAAATTTGGCATTCAAATATAACAATCAGTATAAACATAAGGAGGTAAACATGAAAGACTAATCATAAGAATTTAATAAATTCAAACTTTACTGTCTCATAAAGGAAAATTATATTTGTAACTCTTGAGAATGTTATCATTATTAGGGTAGTAGAAAGAAAGAGCAAAAGAATATACATAAATAGAGGGCTTGGGTTTGAGTTGATCATGATGGGATTATCCTAAAAAAGAAACCTGGATAGGGAGAGGTACAATGGAGCAAATTATTCTACTTAAGAATCATGAATGGAAGAACTTTTACAAAGAAGAGGAGGATGTGATACAGGGTAGGTAGTGCAGGAAATCCATTCTCATCAGAAATGGGTTAAAAAGGGAATTTTATATACATATAGTTGGGTATAAAAGTCTTCTTAAACTACCAAGAAATAAAAGGGCATGGCAGAAGGACAAGGGAGAGACCCTTAAAAGGATATGTAGATTAGGGTGGTAGTGCTCAGAATTAAAATAGAATTCTAAAAGGAGGGATGGGGGGAGAGAGAGAGAGAAAGAGAGAGAGAGAGAGAGAGAGAGAGAGAGAGAGAGAGAGAGAGAGAGAGAGAGAGAGTGAGTTGGAGAAAATAGTATGGAAGGAAATATATAACTAGTAATTATGACTTTGAATGTTAATGGATTGAATTCACTCATAAAATGGAAATAGCAGAATGGATAAAAACCACAAACCCAACAATATGTTGTTTAAAAGAAACAAAAAAATGAGGCACATATAGAGTAAAAATAAAGGTATGGAGCAGAATTTATTATTCTTCAGTTGGTATAAAAAAATCAGGGGTAGCAATTGTGATCTCAGTCAAAGTTAATTCTAAAACAGATTTAATTAAAAGAGAAAAGCAGGAAAACTACATTGTGTTAAAAGGTAGTATAGATAATGAAATGATATAAATACTAAACAAACTTGCAGCAAATGCTATAGCATCCAAATTTAGAGCCAGACCTGTAGTCAGGAAGACTCTTCTTCCTGAGTTCAGTTTTTTCCCTGAGTTCAAATTTGGCCTCAGATACTTACTTCCTGCATGACCCCTAGGTAAGTCCCTTAACCCTGTTTTCCTCAGTTTCCTCAATTGTAAAATGAACTGCAGAAGGAAATGACAAACCACAGTAGTATCTTTGCCAAGAAAACCCCAAAAGAAGTCATGAAAAGTTGGACTGAACAAATAAATGAACAGCAATGAATGAAATACAGGTGGAAATATATCGCAAAACCACAATAGTGGGGATACTTCAATCTTCCCCTCTCAGAACTAGATAAAGAGGTATAAACAAACAAACAAACAAGAAACAAGTCAAAGAGAGGAATAGAATCTTAAATAAGGTAGACATTATGGAATATAGAGAGAATTGAATGGGAATAGAAAGGAATATACATTTTTCTCAACAGTAACTGGTACCTTTGCAAAAACTGACCATATATCAGGACATAAAAACCTTATAGTCAAATGCAGAAAAGCAAAAATATTAAATGAATCCTTTTCAGATTACAATCCAATAAAATCACATTTAATAAGGCATTATAGAAACACATTAAAATTAACTGGAGGGGCAGCTAGGTGGCACAGTGGATAGAGCACTGGCCCTCGAATCAGGAGGACCTGAGTTCAAATCCGGCCTCAGACACTTAACACTTGCTAGCTGTGTGACCCTAGGCAAGTCACTTAACCCCAGTTGCCTCCCCCCCAAAAAAAAATTAACTGGAAACTAAATAAAAGAATCCTAAAAAATGAGTTCATTCAAAGAACAAGTCATAGAAATAATGTTATTTTATTAAAGAGAATGAGACAACACATCAAAACTTATGGGATGAAGGAATGTTGGTAATCAGAGGGAAACATCTTTGAATGCTTACATTTATTATGGAGAAGATCAGATCAATAAATTGGGCATGTATTTACAAAAACTAGAAAAAAACCAAATAAAAATCCCCAATTAAATATCAAATTGGAAATCCTAAAAATTTAAGGTAAGACTAATAAATTGAATGTAAGAAAAAACATTGAATTGATAAATTAAAAAGATGGTTTTATTAAGAAAATCCAATAAAATAGATAAACCTTTGATTAATTTGATTTAAGAAACAGAGAACAACAAATCATTCGTATAAAAATGAATGATCATGAATGATAATAATGATAAATTAATTATAAGGAGTTATTTTGCCCAATTATATGCCAATAAATTTAACAATATAAGTGAAATGAAAGAATACTTAAAAATGTAAACTGCCCAGATTATCAGAAAAGTAAATAAAGTATCTAAATAAACCTATTTTAGAAAAAGAAATTGAATGGATCATAAATGAATTTCCCAAGGAAAGAGCATCAGAACCAGATGGATTTACAAGTGAATTCTACTAAATCTTTAAAGATCAACTAATTCAATATTAAATTATTTAGAATAGTAGGCAAAGAAGGTGTCATGCCAAACTCCTTTTATGAAGCAAACATGATGCTAATACTTAAACCAGGAGGAGCAAAAGCAGAGAAAGAAAATTATAGACCAATTTGACATAAATATTGATGGAAAAAAGGATACTATGGCAATATATCACTAACATTGTACATTGACCCAGCTGGGATTTATGCCTAGAATGCCAGGTTGGTTCAGTATAAAGAAAACTATGAACAAAATTGATTATATCAATAATAAAATCAAGATAAATCACATGATTATGTCAGTAGATGCAGAAAAAGCTTTTGACAAAATACAACACTCATTCCTATTAAAACATTTGAAAGGATAGGTATGAATGGACTTTTCCTTAAAATGTTAAGATGAATCAATCCAATCCATCAGCAACCATTATTTATAATGAAGTAAGCTAGAAGCCTTCCCAATAAGATCAGGAGTGAAGAAAGTATGCCCATTATCACCACTATTATTAAATATTATACTAGAATTGTTACCTATAGCAATAAGACAAAAAAAAATTGAAGGAATCAGAATGGGTAATGAGGAAATAAAACTAGATTTTTTTTTTGTTTTTTAGTGAGGCAATTGGGGTTAAGTGACTTGCTCAGGGTCACACAGCCAGTAAATATTAAGTGTCTGAGGCCGGATTTGAACCCAGGTACTCCAGACTCCAGGGCCGGTGCTCTATCCACTGCGCCACCTAGCTGCCCCCAAAACTAGATTTTTTTATAGGTGATATGATCATATACTTGGGAAATCCTAGAGATTCAAATAAAAATGATTTGAAATGAATAAATTTAGCAAAGTAATGAGATATGAAATAAAACCACATAAATCATCAACATTTCTATATATTGCCAAAACCCTGCAGGAAGAAATAGGAAGAGATATTTCATTTAAAATAATTGTAGACAATATAAAATACCTGGGAATATACCTGCTAAGATAAACCCAGGAACTACATGAACATAAGTATAAAATACTTTTTTTTATACAAATTAAGTCAGATACAAATAATTAGAGAAATATCACTTGTTTATGGTTTCACAGATTGAATCAATATAATAAAATGACAATTCTATCTAATCTACTTATTCATTGCCATCCCAATTAGGTATAGACCAATATCTTACATCATTTACCAAGATAAGATCAAAATGGATACCTGACCTATACATAAAGGGAGATATCATAAGCAAATTAGAGGAGCACTGGTATATGGTGTGACATATTGGTCTATATCAAATTTCGGCCAATTTTTTAAAAAATTCATTTTTTCGACAAGGAAACTGTGGGTCAAAGAGGTTGAATGACTTGTCTGGGGTCACACATCTAATGTGTGTCAGAGATAAGACTTGGACCCTAGTCTCTGCTGACTTTAGGGGCTAGCATGAATTCCATTATACTCCAAGTAGTAGTCAGCAGAAGTGTCACTTTTATAAAATAATAAATTCTTATGCCTCCCATTGAATGTGTGTAGCTCCTACCACTGTGTCTCTCAATCAGTTACAGGCACTAACAATTGAGATTCTGAGCCAGAGGGGCAGAAAGTATTTAGACCTATTTCAGGTTTGTTCAGTTCAGTTCAACAATCATTGGTCAAGGACCCGCTGTGTTCCAGGAACTGTAGGAGATGCGAGGGACAGACAAAAATGAAATGGCCTACATCCTCAAAGATTTTGTATTCTATTGTTTTCCACAGTGATTCTCTCCAGCTGTATTTCTTTAACTTGCTATTAGCTAATGACCTTAATTGGGCAGCTAGGTTGTGCAGTGGATACAGTGCAGGGTCTGGAGTCAAGAAGACAACTTCATGAGTTCAAATATAGTCTCTGACACTTACTAACTGTGTGACCCTGGGCTAGTCATTTACCCCATGTCTGCCTCAGTTTCTTCGTCTGTAAAATGAGCTGGAGAAGGAAATGGCAAAACACTATCTTTGCAGAAAATCCCAAATGGGATCACAAAGAATCAGACATAACTGAAAAGAACGGAACAACAGCAAATGACCATAATTGTCCTCCCTGTTCAACCATCTTGGAGTTCTCTTCTGTGTTCTCTCTCCCTTGAGACCTGTCTATTTTTGTGACAAAGCAAATCACATGGTAATTTGGTTTAAAACTGCATTTTCATGAAGGATAGACTCTTAGAGGTAGAAGGGACCTCAGAAGGCATCTAGTCAAAGCCATCAACAAGTTGTTATTTAGCATTTCCTTAAAACCTTTTAGGGATGGGGAGCTCACTACCTTCCAAGGTAACTCACTCATTTTTTACCTGTCTATCAACTCCACAATAAGCAGTAAACAATCAGGGAATTCATAAGAACTTTAGGAAAAGATTCAAAGCAAACATGACGGATACTTAGCATGATCATTAAGACAAGGACTGTGATGGCAAAGTGTCTTTCTGTCTTGGCCTCTGCACCTTTAATTTCCCATCACCCTGTTACCAGTCTGGAGGAAACCTGTTCTGGAGACTTGAAATTGATAATAAATATTTCTTAAAGTAAACATTTTATTGAGATCTTTTGTCTTTACATTGCTTATTTCCCCCCTATATCCTTTCCCCTTTCCCTCCTTAAGAGCCATTTAATATACCAATAATTTTTTTTGAAAAAAAGAAAGAGGGAAAAAATCAGAAAACTATCAATAAATCAAAATAAAATTTAACAATATACAAAATAATCAATACCCATAGAACTTTCCATTCTTTGCTCTCTCCACTTCCCCCATTTCAGTTGATTATAAAGGAAAACTGTTGGATGGGTAGTTAGGTAGGTGAGGTGGAGTAAATATTTCCAAAAATTCTCTTGCCTACCTAGGCTTTTACATGAATCCTGGTCTCATATAAAAATATTATTTTGTACATATTTTGTATACAGACTTCTCAAAGGTTGTGGGTGTCTAAGCTTGTCAGTTAATGCAGAACCTCTGACCAGCTTTGTGTCAAAAGTACTTGCAGGCAGTAGCTCTCTGGCCTTTGATCTCTCTAGTTAGACAGTAATTGATCTCCCTTAGCCCAGTCATTCAGCTCACAAGTATGTTGTGTTCTTTTCCCCACAAGACCTATCTGTCCTTGTGACAATAGAGAAACAGAAAAGAAAGTTACATGGTAACTTGCATTAAAATCCATTTCCATTAAATCATGAATTTCCATGAATCTCTGAATTGGAAGGGATGGACCTCAGAGGACAGTTCAACACATGCCCCTCAGAACTTCCTCAACCAGTGGACATTGATTTCTAAGTCATGGACATTCCAATAAGAATTGGAATGATTTTTTTTTTTGATTTCCACCTAACTTGATTTTAACTCTTGTATTCTTATCAATATACTGAAATTCTATTACCTGGTCTCCTAGCAACCATCACTAAGACAGGATTAGATATAGTAGCTCTTGTCTGACAAAGGACTCAGAATAGAGTGATAATAATCTGAGTTTAGAGTAGAACATGTCTTAAAAACACACTTAAATAGAACAAAACAAGATATCAAGTGGTCTCTCCAGAGAGGCACATTTATTATAGCATTTCCCAGGACCCAAAGCAGCTATCTCCCCTCATCACTCTTCTGTGCACTGCCTATTAAGTAACCACTAAATTAATTATGGGACTAAATGAGTTAGCTGATAAAATTTAGGGGCTGTGGAGGAATTGATAGTCACAGAATTAGAACTGGAAGAGACCTTAGGCATTACTTGGTACAACTGACTCATTTTATGGAGGAGGGAATGGAGGCTCAGACATGAAGTGATTGGCTTATAGTCACACGTGTGCCAGAGCTAACATTTGAACCCAGGCCCTTTCACTTAAAAACTAGCACTCTTTCTATTGTGCCACAGTTTCTCTGGTATTAGATGTATGCATGTGAGATAAAGTATATGAGATAGACAGAGAGATAGAGACATATATGTAGATATTTGTCTTAACTTGGGCTTTTACAGGTGTGGGGAAGTTCCCTCCACTGATGTAGTTTCGTAATTCTGTGTTTCTTCAAGTCCTAATGGCTGTCTAGGGGTTTCTGAGGTTCTAAGGTTAATTCTTGGTCATACATAGTATGTCTCAAAGACAGGATCTGAACCTTCCCATCTCCCTACTACACCAAATCTTATTATGTATATAAGTTTGCACATTATTTACTCCATATTGTTAAATTCTTAGGAATAAAAATATATAATTATAATAAAATACTATAAAATCCTAGGGTCACAGACAAACAGAATGAAAGCTGAAAGGGACTAGAAGGGACTGACTCATTTAGGCCAAATTCCTCATTTTAAAAAGGAAGAAACTGAGGACTTAGAGGTCAAGAGAGCTGCCCAAGGTAAAGTTAATATATCATCAATTGACCTGAGATCTCATCTAGACATTCTTTGCAATCACGAAGATGGCTATCCATTCAAGTCTGCCCCTAAGGTGAGACTCCAGTTGCTGTCTTTGTAAGAGTCCACCCATTGTACTGGGGCAGGGTGGGGGGCACTCCTTGTAGATCAGCTGGCATTATATGCATGATAATGGGCTCAAAGCAGTAATATAACACAACTAAGATTCTAGTCCAGGCCTTTTAAGTTTAGATGGAAGGTTTTTTCCTTTTGGAAAAAAGCCACCCTTCAGCATATAACTTTTTTCTTTCAGTATTTGTTAGGGCTGCAGAGAGCTTTTGGGCACCCTCCTTAGTAATGTGCTTTTGTAAGGACCTACAAGGAGACACAGAATTAACAGTCTTTTCCTTCTAAGTTGGTGCATGGGTAATTTTGGTCCATATACATATATTGTTGTTATTTAGGCATTTTTCAGTCGTGTCTTGACTTCATGGCTTCTAGTGGGCTTTTCTTTTTTCTTTATAAAAGTATTTTATTATTTTCCAGTTACAGGTAAGGATAATTTTCAACATTTGTTTTCACTAGATTTTTAGTTCCAAATTTTTCTCCCACCCTTCCTTCCCTCCCTCCTCCCCAAGATGGAAAGTAATCTGATATAGGTTATATATGTACAATCACATTAAACATATTTCTGCATTAGTCATATTGTGAAAGAAGTATCAGAACACAAGGGAAAAACCTCAAAAAAAAAAGAAGGAAAAAACAGCCCCAAAGTAGAAACAGTATGGGTCAATCTGCATTCATAAACCATAGTTCTTTTTTCTGGATGTTGAGAACATTTTCTATCATGAGTTCTTTGAAATTGTTTTGGATCATTACACTGCCAAGAAGAGCCAAGTCTATCACAATTGTTCATTACACGATGTTGCGGTTACTGTGTACAATGTTCTCCTGGTTCTGCTTATTTCACTCAGTATCAGTTCATGTAAGTCCTTCTAAGTTTCTCTGAAATCCTCCTGCTCATTGTTTCTTACAACACAATAGTATTCCATTACAAGCATATACCACAACTTGTTTAGCCATTCCCTCAATTTCCAATTCTTTGCCACCACAAAGAGAACTGCTATAAATATTTTTGTACATGTGGGTCCATGGAGTTTTCTTGTCAGAGATACTGGAGTGGTTTGTCATTTCCTTCTCCAGTTTATTTTTCAGATAATGAAACTGAGGCAAACAGGGTGAAGTGACTTGCCCAAGGTCATATATTTAGTAAGTGTCTGGGGCCAGATTTGAACTCAGGTCCTCTTGAATCCAGGGCCGGTGCTCTATCCACTGTGCCACCTAGCTGACCCTGCATAAATTCTTAATGAATTATTCAAATGTGGACTGGGCTGACTTGAGAATTCATTATTTCATAGGAACATAGCTCCAGATTTGGAAGGAACTTCATCTAATCTAATTTGATTTTATCAATGAGGAAACTGAGGCCTCATAGAGTTAGATGATTATTGAGGGTTATATAGGTGGTAGGAAGCAGCCAGTAAAGGGTTCCTTTTCAGTATAGAATATAAAATCCAGGCTCAGCAACCACTTGTCAAGGATGTTGTATTGAGACACAGTTTAGAGTCGATGTTCTAGCCCACCTCTGATATCCTGGTAAACTGTGGAAATGGGCCAACAGGAATAAGCTAAGGTGGGCCTATTGGAAAAATGGGAAGTATCCCCTGGAAAACAGGAAAAGCCTGTCTGGATCATCCAGTAATGGTTATTTGAGAAGCCCTAGATAGAAGGAGAAAAAGCAACAACTCAAAATCAGCCAGCATTAATGCATTCCCCTGACTGCCTGTGTTGGGATGAAAGCCGTCTAGACAGCAAATGTGTTTTGCTTCAGATGTTTTCTAGTTGGACTTTGGCCAGAGAGGAAGTAAGTTACCTACTCAGACTCACTAAAGCTGTTTGGTAAGATGGACTTTTTATTCAGGAGAACAAACAGTAGACCAGGCAAGCCACAGAATATTTCATACATAGAAGAGGGTAAGGCCGGGGTCACCAGGGTCCAATCAGTGGTTGTTCCAAACCTTCTCATCTCTTTTTACACACGGGTGCATCTCACCTATGTCACCCCACCTCCTTTCCTTTTGCCTAGGCCAAACTCTCTGGGTATACCTTTGGTAACAAGTCTTCCCTTCTCCATCAGCTTGCTCCCACATTATCTCTCTAATTTTCAATTCCTCTCTCTCTCTACTGGCTATTTCCCTGTTAAACACAAAAACACCTATGTCTTCCCTTACATAAAACCCCAACACTTGTTCATCTGACCATCTCTGCTAGCTATGTTACATCCCTTGAGAAAGCCATTTACACTGAGCTCCTCTACTTCCTCTCTCTCCACTCTTTTCTAAACCCTCTGTAGTCTGGCTTCTGACCTCATAATGCAATGGATTCAACATCCTCCCCTAAGTTACTAATGCCCTCTTTTTTTTTTTTTTAAGTGAGGCAGTTGGGGTTAAGTGACTTGCCCAGGGTCACACAGCTAGTAAGTATTAAGTGTCTGAGGCTGGATTTGAACTCAGGTCCTCCTGACTCCAGGGCCGGTGCTCTAGCCACTGCACCACCTAGCTGCTCCACTAATGCCCTCTTGATCACCACACCTAGTAGTCTTCTCTCAATCCACAGCCTTCTTGACCTTGCTGAAGATTTTGACACTGCTTGCCACCTTTTCCTCCTGGTAACTCTTTCATGTCTGGGTTTTTGCAACACTTTCTGATTTCTACCCTTTCTTGTCTAGCCACTCTTTCTCAGTCTCCTTTGCTGGATCTTCATCCAGGTCAGCCAGGCCCACTAAAGCTCTATATCCCCCAGGCTCTGTGTCGGGGCTACTTATGATCTCACAGGGCCATTGAAAGTCATCATGACTTTTTTCTTACCTCTAGACTCTGATGACTCTGGAGATAGTGAGGCTGATGACTTTGTGCAGCTCTGCCTCACTTAAATCCTATTCATACACCAGTCAAGACATTACCCTCATGATGTCATTGATCCTCTTCAAGGATGAAGGATGAGCAGTAAGAACAACACAAACAATCTGTGATTTCATCAGCACCTCTGTGTTGGGTTATTATCTCTATGCAGATAATTCTGAGACACATACATCCCCCCCATATGTTTGTATGTATATGTATACACACATATGTATATATACATATACGTATATATGTACATATATACATATATGTGTGTGTGTTCTTGATTTCAGGCCCTGTATTCTATCCATTGTGCCACCTAACTACCCATACACTCACACATCCGAACATACACACACACACACACACACACACACACACACACACACATATATATATATATATATAAATACATCTACATACCCCCCACATATATATACACATCTACACACACACACACACACACACACACACACACACACACACACACACACACACACACACATATATATATATATATAAAAGAGTTGCATGGACTGGATAGCCATGAATAGATTGCGATAAAACCAAGAATTCTGCTTGAATGTTTGAGACAAAGGGAGTTAGAGAGTGGATTCAGATCTGAATGTCCTAGATTCAAAGCTCAGCTCTGATACTTTAGGGCAAATCATCACTTAAAACAATAACAAAGAAAGGTTGCTGGAAGCTCTGGCATATTGGTCTCCACCCCCACAGTGTCCAATCAGACTTAACAGAATCTTTTAGAATCAATCAGGGCCTGTAGTCACAGATACCCACTTGTTATTCCCACTGGCTCTGTGGGCTTGTGTCCTCCTCTCCCTACTCTATACTGAAAAAGGGGCTCCATTTAACCTTCCTATATCACCTCAAGGTAGTTATCACATCAGAATCACTGAGCCGGAGACCTGGAAGGACTCCTAGCAGTCCTCTCCACTATAACATCCTCGACATGTGGTTATCCCACCACTGCTTGAAGACCTTTCAGGAGAGATAGGCCATTGCATCCCAAGTGGCCCATTCCACTTGGGGACATCTCAAATTTTTGGATAATTTTTCTTTACCTCAAGTCTGCCTCTTTTGTATCTTCCAAGCATGCCCCCTAGTTCCAACCTCCAGGGCCAAAGAAAAGAAGGCAGATCCTTTCCCCATATGGCAGTCCATTGAATCCTTGAAGACAGACATCATATCCCTCCTTAGGTATTTCCTTCTCCAGGCTAAACACATCTAGCGCTCTCAATGGCTCCTCATGTGACATAGACCTTTCCCTACCCTGGTTGCCTTCTGGGCACTCTCAAGTTTAAATTTTATAAAATTCAGGGCTTAGAACTGATGGCTAAATGGAAGGGGGTCCAGTAGCACACAAATGTTGTTAGTCCCGAGAATGAAGATGTGGAGATGGTTGGAAGCTGCACTTTCTGCCCAGGTCAAGAGTTCCCATCCTGCCTTTTGGGACTTTTATACAAACAGAAGATTTCCACAGAATCAATTTTTTCTTTCTTTTTTGAACTAGTAGATGGTTGAGAGTATGTAATAAATACTAGATGACTGATTGACCAGATGATTGTCCAAGCTACACTTTCCTCTTCTGTAAAATGGGGTCCTCAATAAAACTAGGGACATTTAGAAGAGGGACAGATTTTGAGGGGAAAGATAATGAATTATTTTGGACATGTTGCATTTGAGATAACTATGGGACATCCAGTAATATCCAGCAGGTTAGAGATGTGCTGACCAGTGAAAACTGGTTTGATTGGTATGTCCCAGCCGCCACCACCCAACCAGGAGGCAAGTATGCCATGGCTAATAAACCCAGAGACTAGGCATTAATTGTCTTCAGTCTCTTACTGGATTGACATAATTAGAATTAAGTTCCCTATGTGAGAATCAGGGTGCCACCCCTTTATTGAGGACCCTTTAGGTTTGTAACTTTGGTGTTCCATGAGCCCTCACTCTTCCTTATCCCATATATCTAATCCGTTGCCAAGTCTTTTTGTTTCCGTATCTACAATCTCTCATGCTTTCCCATTCCCTCCACTCCAAGACTTACCACCCTAGTTCAGGACCTCATCACTTCCTGCTTGGATTTCTACAAAAGTTTCCTAATTGGTCTCCCTGTCTGAAGTCCCACTTCAATCCATCCTTCTTGCATCTGCCAATGTGATTTTTAATTAACTAGTCAATAAACTCCAATGGCTTTCTGTTGCCTCTAGGATTAAATGTAAAAGACTCTCTTTAGTTTTTAAGGTCCTTCACCATCTGATCTCAGCCTAGATTTCCAACCTCACTGGACATTACTCTCTTTTTATTCTATCGTTCTTCTCACCTTTCTGTACCTAGAGTGCCTCCCCATTTCCCTCTATAAAGGCTATGTTTCTGTCAAAAGTATGCTCAGGCTGCACCTTCTATATGAAACCTTTCCAGAGCCTCCAGCTGCCAATGCCTCTTCTCCATTCACCTTATGTTTACTTTGTATATGTTTTGTATATACTTAATGTACATACATTTTTTCTTTCTTAAAATGTAAGCACTCTATTGACTGTTCCACCAGCTGTCTCTGAAGAGTGAAGGTCCAAGCAGAGGCAGTGTGGAGAAAGCCAAGGAGCAGGAAGATGGCATGGAGAATGGCAGGGAGATCAGTTTGGCTGGAACATAGACTTTGAGAGGAGAAGTAATAGAAATAGAGCAGCTAGGTGGTGCAGTGGATGGAGCACTGACCCTGAACTCAGGGAGAACCTGAGTTCAAATCTCATCTCAGGCACTTACTAGCTGTGTGACCCTGGGGAAGTAACTTAACCCCAAATGCCTTAAACATCTGGGGTTATCTCCAGTTATCCTGATATATATCTCACCACTGGACCTAGATGCCTCTGGAGGAGAGAGTGAGGTTGGTGACATTGCCCTTCTTCATTTAAATCCAATTCAGTGCAAGTTATGACACCACCCTAATGTCATGGTCTTTTTTGGGAATGAAGGACAAACAATAATATAGAATAACTGTGGAAGGAGAGATGGGCATTCTCCTGTGAAGGGCTTTTCTTACCAAAGAGAAGAGTTTGTATAGCGTCTCATTTTCAGTGAGAGGCAGTATGGTGTAGTGGACAGAGACCAAGTCATGAAGCCATACAGACCTTGGTTCAACTCCATACTCACTGATCTGCTGATAAAATCACAGATCCAGAATTAGAAAAATAGCATGTCCCTTCTGGGGTGGTTGAAAGACTCAAATGAGAGGTGGTGCAGTGGATAGAGTGCAGGGGCTGAAGTCAGGAAGACTTATCTTCATGAGTTCAAATCCAGTCTCAGACACTGTGTGACTCTGGGAAAGTTACTTCACCTTATTTGCCTCAGTTTCCTCATCTGTAAAATGAGCTGGAGGAGGAAATGGCAAACCATTCCAGTATCTTTGCCAAGAAAACACCAAATGAGTTCACAAAGAGTCAGACACAATTAAAACAATTGAACATTTACAGAGCTTTGCAAACCTCAAAGGCTATATAAATGTAAAACATTATTATCAATAAAATGGGGAAAATATTATCTGTGTTACTATAGCACTGATTTCCTAAGGTTGTTGTGAAGATCAAAAGAGACAATGTAGGTGACACACTTTGCTAAACTTAAAGGGTTTGGCAAATACCAGCGATGGCTATTGTTTCCCACAGTACCAACCTTATAGGAACATGGAGTGAAACCAAGGTTCATGCTGACAGAGGCAGAAAGAATAAAAATACCTGAAACACTTTGATCCTCCTTGATAATGCTCACTTTCCTCATCCATTCTTAAAATGAGCAATGAAGAGGGGAAGAGACTTGGCTTCTCCTTTCTCTTCTCCAAGACTATTTTTTAAAAAACAAGTAGCAATAAATAATAACGATTCACCTTTATTTCTTACCTTGAGAGATAGCATGATGGCATAATGAATGGAGGACTTGTCTTAGCATCTGAAAGACCTGGGTTCAATTCTGGCCTTTGAGTCTGAGTGAGTACCTTAACTTCCCAGTGATTCCAGGCAATTGTCTGAGCCTTTATATTGTCAAACCATTGATGATCTTTATCGGTGGAGGGTTTCCATACTGAAATTTCCCCATTTTGATAACATCATAGCTCTTCACCCTACCACATCCCTGCCTTGTGTGATAGATGATTAATTGGACCCCCATTTTATTCCAATAAATATTAATTAGTCTGATATGATTCCACAGGGGTGATGATTATAAGTTCTGATATTAGGCTCCAGAGCTGTGAAATGCAGATTGTAAGTTCACTTGCTTAATCCTAGGAAGCTAACTAGAGGTCCTGCAGTCTTGTTTTTCCTTGTTATGGTGACCAAGTCCAGCATGGCAGTAGTGAACCCCCCTTCCCCCCAGCTATTTTTGCTGCCTTTCTGTCCTTTGTCATATCTTTATTGCCCAATAGGGGGAGATGACTATGAGCACTTGACCAACAAGTGGCCCTGGTTGTTGGCCTATGGACTGCCCATAGATGTGCTCATCAAAACTTCCTGAAAGGTCAAGATAGGTCCACTAAAGTCTGCTCATTATCTGATTTGCCAACTAATGAGATTATGTATTTTGCAACCAGTGAGATTCTATATTTTTATTTAGCTTCATCTGTATTGTCTGGGTATCAAGCAGTATAAAACTAAGGCCCTGGAGGAAGGAAACATCTTAGATCCTGAGGAATATCTGAGGTCCATTTCATTAGAGGGGGGCATGGACCCTTTAATAAATTGGCTCAGAGCTCTCCACTGATTTTTCTTTCTGATTTGACAATTTTGGAATTCCCACCTTTGTAGCACCTGAAAGTTTGCAATATTTGCATAGTTTACAATAACTGTCAGTTAGGTAGTCAAGTATTTTTGTCCCTATTGTAAATATGAAGAAACTGAGGCTTAGAGTTGTCTAGTCTTGTAGTTAGTGAGTTAGTAAGAACTAGTATTTGAATCCAGATCTTCTGACTACCTTGTGGTTTTCTCATTATGCCACACATGTGATATAGGATGGGGAGAAGTCAAAGATATTGTATTACTTTTCTTTTTTTCTTTTTTTGCAGGCAATGGGGGTTAAGTGACTTGCCCAGGGTCACACAGCTAGTAAGTGTCAAGTGTCTGAGGCTAGATTTGAACTCAGGTACTCATGAATTCAGGGCCGGTGCTTTAACCACTGCGCCATCTAGCTGCCCCTTATTGTATTACTTTTCAAACTGTATAAGCTACCTCAAGTTCATACATTCAAGGATTTTTGGGAAATGTATTTATTAAACCACTGTGATATTTAGGGCTCCAGCTCCAGCTCCTGCCCTGACTCCCTCCTTTTCCTTGGTAGAAGCACTGTCAGGTAGTATATTGAGTGGTTGACTTGAAGCAGTGAAGGTTTGTGCTGAAATCCTGCCTAAGATACTTGCCATCAGTATGACCATGATGGGATCTTTTAGCCTTTCTGGACCTCGGTTTCTTCATTTGTAACAAGGAAGTAATAATAGCTCTTTCTTACCAGATTGGCTGTGAGGACCAGAGGAGATAATGTAGTTAAAGTGCCTTGCAATTTTTAATTTACTATGGAAATGTGTGAGTTGTTATTGGGTCAAGTTAGAGACTGAAGATGACAGTGAAATCCCTGGATTGGTCTGTCACAGATTTCCTGAAGACTAATTCTCTGAGGATATAAAATTCATTGACAAACTCCAATCTCAAGTCAAAGTCAAAAGTATTTATTAATCACTTACTATCTGCCAGGCCCTGTACTAAGCATAATTAATGAAACCATGGTTTCAGAACTTGTAGGAACCTTAGAGATCATTTGGTAACACCCCTTCATTTTCCGGAGACCTTAAGTGTTGGAGCAACTGACCTAAGGTTATATAAATACTAAGATGGAAATTGAACCCATAGCCTTTGACTTCAAATTGAGAAGTCTTTATTCTCAAATTTAAAGTACAAAGTATGACTCTACCAATGATACAGGTACTGATGACTCCTGCCTGGATAACTAGGACAGTGAGGGGGCTTGAGTTCATCCTATATGAAGATCAGTTGAATGGATTGGCAGTTATAGGATCATAAATTCAGAGCTGGAAGGGACTTTGGAGTTTGTCTAGTCTAACCTTGCTGATTTTATAGCTAAGTAAACACACTCAGAGAGATTTATATCTTGTCGGGAGGTGAGTAGAGAATGATAGCTGAGGAGAGGTTATCATTTGGAATAAGGCATACACTTATTCTTTTTGTCAGTAGACCCAAGGGGAACGTGTAGAAGATACAAAGAGGATAA
This sequence comes from Dromiciops gliroides, assembly GCF_019393635.1. Classification (NCBI taxonomy): domain Eukaryota; kingdom Metazoa; phylum Chordata; class Mammalia; order Microbiotheria; family Microbiotheriidae; genus Dromiciops; species Dromiciops gliroides. Next base: position 683,712,250 of record NC_057862.1, read on the forward strand.
TTTAGGTAGAACTGTTTTTCTTTTTGGCAGGGCAATGAGGGTTAAGTGACTTGCCCAAGGTCACACAGCTAGTAAGTGTCAAGTGTCTGAGGCTAAATTTGAACTCAGGACTTCCTGAATCCAGGGCTGATGCTTTATCCACTGTGTCACCTAGCTGCCTCCTAGGTAGAGCTGTTTTAAAGAGTCCTAAGGTTGCCTTGGGAATTAGTGGGTCCTCTTCATTACAAGTTTTCAAACAAAGGCTGGATGACTAATTAATGGATATAATCTCATGGAGAGCTATTTTTTGGCATGAATTAGACTAAGTGACCATTAAATTCCCTTCCATCTCTGAAATTATGTGATTCTTCAGATGAGAATACTGTTTTCACTCCTGAAAGACAAAACCAACTTTAATTGGACAAGTTTCCTTTAATACTCAGAGAGTTCCATGGCCAACCATGTCAGTTTCTTACATCAAAGGAACTTCCCTCTTTGGTGCTATCCATGGTCCTGGTATTACCTCAGCCTATGACTACCCTCACCACGAGATCCTCTGAAGTAGACAGACCATGGGCCCTTAAACTGGGGTGCACAAGCCATTCATGGCCAGATTTCAGGGAATCTATGTACTTTGATGGGAAAAATACATCTATATGTCAAGTAGCCTGCACCTAGAATTTAGTATTTCTTTCAATTATGAATTAAAAACAAACCATAGAGGAGACCATAGGTTTCTCCTGACTTCCAGAAGTATCAATAACACAAAAAAGGTGAAGGGCCCTTATCTTTGACCACACACTCTCCCTCAATGACTTTGACCCAACTGATCTTTTGATTGCCTAACATTACTTATTCGTTGGTTCTTTGACTTTCTCCTGAGACTTCTCTACCTATGTAGCCATAATCTGGCACATAGTAGGTGCTTAATAAATGCCTACTGACTGACTGACTTCTTCCCTTGCCACCCTGGTAAAGCATTATGTTTCTGAACAGAACTGGTAAAATGAAAGCCCCTTGAGAGTAGGGACTGTTTCATTTTTGTCTTTCTATTGTCAGCATCTAGCACAGTGGCTAGCACATAGTAGGTGTTTAATAAGTTTTTATGGATAGATCAAAGTTTTATAGCAATGTGATTAACTCAAGCATTATAGAGTTTAAAGAAAGACATTTAAAATATTTTATTAGAGAACACATTTCAATATTGAACAAGACATAAATACATTGCCTATATTTATAGGAGTGTAAATATAATTTGAACTACATTGTTGAAACAAATAGAACAACTCCCTTAAAACGTGAATGAACTGCATGGTCCACAAAATACATTTCCCCTCAATAATTTATTTGTTTGCTTATTACTTAATATATACATTCATTTAATTCAAGAAAAAATGACCAGCATGATTTTTTCAATGTATTAAAGAAACAGATTTATAAAAATGGTGTGTGGAAAATTCAGAAATATTTAAACAGCATAGTTCAAAGATATTCAGTCCATTCCATAAAAGTAAAATATCTTAGAAGCCATTTTCAGCTTGGGTGTCAATGCACAATACTGCAGCTGATTCAAGTATATAGACATTTTTGCAAGGCAGAATGCAAGTCAAACTCATAAATAGACCTATTGGGCACATGAGCACTCGATCTGTGACAGCATATACAACACAACCCACATCTTCACAATATTTAGGAAAGATATAAATATATTTCACAAAATGAAAAGATCAAAAGGTACCATCCACTCAAGGTATCCTGTATAGAAGTGATCAAATACCCAAAGGTAGATGAGGGTCAGGCTATGGCTGGTATGTTGGTGGAAATTTTACAGGGGATGGGGTGGTGGTGGGGCTTATTTAGCTCATTCATGTTAAGGGTTATGTTGGAAACCCCTCTATCTGATGGGCAGCCATACCCAGTATCTAGTTGTTCTGGTTACTATATAGGGCTTGTATACTGGATAACTTTTATTAGAAAACAAGCAGAAGAGGGACAGCCAACTGGGAAATGTACTCAGACTCATGCTTCAAGGAGGACTGTGGCATGCTATTGAACCAGAGTTTTAATTTCACAGGTATAGAATGAACCTTTTACCTGTGGTGGACCATATACCATGCTACAGGAATAAACAAAATCCTATCAGTTGCTAGCTGACAGCAGTAAAACCTTTCCTTTAGGATTTTTTTTTGAAGTGTCACTTAAGGCTTGTGACTGCTTTTATACCTCATGAGCCATCCTTTTCAGCTTGGTAAACCCCTTTGGGGCAGCTAGGTGGCATAGTGGATAGAGCACTGGCCCTGAAGTTGGAAGGAGCTGAGTTCAAATCTCACTTCAGACACTTACTAGACATGTGACCCTGGGCAAGTTACTTAACCCCAATTGCCTCAAACATCCGGGGCCATCCCCAGTCATCCAAAAATGTATCTTGCCACTGGACCCAGATGGCTCTGGAGGGGAGAGTGAGGCTAGTGACTTTGCACAGCCCACCCTCACATAAATCCAATTCATTTCAAGTTATGAGCAGCCTGATATCACGATCCTCTTTGAGAATGAAGGACAAACAACAACAACCCCCTTTGATATAACATAGGTTGAATGTAGTTCAACTTTCAGTGCCAAAGTTTAAGCAATTCTTGAGAAATACAGAGATTCAATTATTATCTATAGCCAGCATTTAAAAATGGATTAAAAATTCACCACCCATTTTTTCTCTTTTGGAAATCCCTTCAGAGTTACTGTTGTTTTGAAAATAACACTGCATTGTAGAGTTCAACACTGGCTTATTAATTCCTCACAAAGCATTTGCTTACAGCTATAGATTAGCTGCCCTCACACACAGTGAAAGTTTTGTTTATTTACATGATGTGTTATCAGAAAAAATGGAATTCTTTTTTTTCCTGTATAAAGACCACTGAAGAAGAAAGGTGTCCAAGGCCCAAGATGTCCCATGGCATAAATTAAAGGGACCCAGGTTTATCATTCCCTGGCTTTTTAGAAGTTCAACCTTGGGTAAAAGGTAAGGGGGAAAAGAAGGGAGAGATGTGAGTGCTTAAGGGAAGAACTGGAGATAGAGCTAGTTTACTGTGCCAAGTCTGGGGCTGAGGCAGCCATTTGTTGTGACAGTTTCCTTTGGCAAGTTTTGGTGTTTCTGTATCTGTGAATTTTGTTTTTTTCTTTCTTTGGAGATGTTTGCAGTGGAGGAGTATTGAGGAGGATGATAGAAACTTAGAATCTGGGTGGTGGGAAGGAAAGTTGTGTAACCATGAGAACACAACAGAGAGAGACTGTTACACTGAGTTGGTTCTCCAAGAATGTGAACAATTAGATCCTGAAACCTGTTCTTGGCTTTTGCATGTTTGTTTTTGCAAGTGTTCATTAACTCATTCATTTAGACATGGGCCAAAAGTCAGATCAGGACAATGGACATGGGATGGGACCCAAAGCAAAGTTTCCTTTTAAAAAGAGAGCTTTCACTTGAAAGTCAGATGTCACAAAGATTCAGCACTAAAAGGGACCCCCGAGGACATCTGGCTGAACCCCCTCCTTTTGGAGTTGAGGAAAACAAGACTTCTTGTGGTTCATTGACTTGCCTCAGGTCACAGGGCTAGTGATCAGCCAAGCCAAGAAACCCTTGTTTTTAGTTTACCATACTGCAGCTCTTGATGTGCCAATTTGTTTCAATTGAATGGTGCTTAACAAGCATTTATTAAGCACCTACTGGGTGCAGAACACTGTTCTAGGGTTAGGGAAGATACAGAGTTTAGATTTACTTCAATTCAGTAAGTAATTCAATTAAGCATCTACCATGTATCAGGTTTTGTATTAGACTCTGGAGGTAACAAAGGCAAAAATGAAATAGTTCCTTCCCTGAAAGAGCTTATATCAGACTGGGGGAAGACAAGAAGTATGCAGATAAATCTATTTAATATAACAAGTCTAGCACAACTGAGGAGGTTGGAAAAGGTCTAGTGGAAGAGGTGCTATTCAATACAATCCTTGTTGTGAGCTATCGGCTCCATGAAGCATAGGTGAAGAGGAAGGGCATTCTAAACATGGGGGACTGGCTTATTCTTTTTTTTTCTTTTTTTTTTTGTTGTTTTACTCTCTATATCTGCTTTTTTTTTAATTAAAAAAAAAACTTTGTGTTCCAACTTCTCTTCCCCCCTCCATTCCTACCTGCCACCCACAAGAACTCAAGCAATTCAAAATAAGCTATACATGAGTAGTCATGGAAAAATTCCCATATTAGCTAGTTGTGAGAGAATGCAAAAACACAGAAGAGGGGCAGCTAGGTGGTGCAGTGGTTAAAGCACCAGCTGTGGATTCAGGAGGACCTGAGTTCAAATGCAGCCTCAGACACTTGACACTTATTAGCTGTGTGACTCTGGGCAAGTCACTTAACCCTCACTGCCCCTTCCCCCCAAAAGAAGACCCACACATACACACACAGAAGAAGGAACTGAAATGTTGTATATTGGGAACAGCACATGAACTAGTTTTTCTGGAATAATAGTATCACAGGATTCCTTTTGAGAAATGAAAAAAACAAACATAAAACAAACTAACAAACAAAAGAGAATTCAGAATTCAAAATTGAGAAATGAATGAACCCAATTTCGTGGAGATAGGTTCTTGCCATGGGCTTGAGAAATCAATTAACACCAAATGAGGTTTCTGTCTTTTTTCCTCCATAACAGTGGATTGGGTTGCCTTCTTTCTGAGGTGTTAGCAGTGTGACCTTGGGAAAGTTATTTGACCTTTCTGAGCTTCACTGCCTCAGATGTAAAATGAACCTCTAAGGTATAATTGACTTTATTTATTAGGCATTTTCTTGAATAACTCTGCCTTTTCTTGACCTCACAGTGCCCCAGAAAACTGAACTATAGTTGCAGCAGGGGTGCCATTCAGCTTTTATAGAGTGAGCCTCCTTGTAGAATATCAATGAAATTACAGGTCCAGTAAATAAAATAGCTCTGTAAAAGGAGCATTCTTCATTGTTTTTTGCTGAGGTTGGGGAAATGAGATTACTCTTAAAATTTATACTTCATGCTTCCATTCACCATGAGGTATCAAATTATATTTTTGTTTACCATGAGGTAAACTAGAGGGAAACTGAGTGGAGTAAATATTTGTCCTTTTGTAGAAAATGAAGAATCCTTTCATGAAGTAGACAATTCATATTAATATGACATAGATCAGCCCATTCATTCACAGTGGAAAAATAAAGTGGATGAAAAGTACATATTGGCCAGATTACAACATCCAGTTGGATGGACAACCCATTGAGCCAGTATATTAGTGATTATATATTGGCTGGTCATTTCAGGTGGATAATGATGTGGGTCAATAACAGAAGTACAGAGGAGATCTTGGGAAACTGTGCAGGGCTTTCGATGATAAGCAAAAGTCTATGTTTTAATGCCAAGATCTTCCTGTAGAGATTCTATGGCTACAAGTGATAGAAGAACATGATCTCAAAAGAATTATATAAAATATGATATAATTATATATAATTTATATAATTATATGAAATCTCCCACTTTCTCATTTATCTGTGTTTGTAAGTTCAGGTCTGGGTAAACTGACTTTTTTTTTTAAGGTAAGACAAATCTGTATTAATTCAGGTCCAAAATCAATCGATTGATATTCATTTATCAAGCACCTCTCATATCTCAGGCACTGGAGTGCTAAAGATACAATACAGAGAATGAATCAATTCCTACTTATGAGGAGTTTACATTCATGATGGAGCACACTCATATTTTACTATCTATGATTCTACAGCATTAACTTTGATCACTGATTCTACATCATATTTTTAGAGCTGGGAGACTTTATAGATCATGCAGTCCAATCTCCTCATTTTATAGATAAAGAAACTAAGTCCCAGGGAGGGAGAAAGTACTTTCTCAAAGTCTCTGAACTCCCAATCCTTTTCTCTTATTTCTATGTTCACCTAAAGAGTTGAATATTCTAATTTTCTACTTGCACCAAACATGGCCAATAAAATCCTGTAACAAGCCAGTATACATCTTTTCTAGAAACCCCAAAGATGATTCATATGGATAAAGTATGTCCAAACAAGGCTGAATCGGACCTTGAACTCCATATCCAAAATTTACTCAGGGCATATACCAAGTTTAAGACCCAAAGTTAGGAGTAGACTGTGGGATAAGAAGGTAAATATAGTCTAGGAATATGACTGAACATCAATGTTCAGATTGGGTCATGATGGGCTAAATCTTGGGAGGTAGCCATCCCCATTTCATATTTAAATTCTGGAGCTAAGTGGTGTAGTGAACAGAGTGCTGAACCTGGAGTCAAGAAGACCTGAATTCAAATCTTGCCTCAGACACTAACTGGTTGTGTGGTCCTGGACAAGTCATTCTCTCTGTGTTTTAGACTCCTCATATATAAAAAGAGGGGCTTGGACCTGTCTGGCCTTCAACTTCTAAATGACTTTCTAGTTCTAGAGCCATGGTCCAATAAATCCTGTCTCAGCTAGGTATTATCTGTATGACCTTGGGCAAGTCACCTCACCGCTCTGTGCCTCAGTTTTCTCATCTGTAAAATGAAAGAATAATACTTGAGAGCTCCTATCATTCCCTTTATCTCTAAATCAATGGTCCCATGATTTCATGATCTAGAAACCAAATGGAGAAACCAGAGGTTAGGATTGAGATCTTGACACATGTAGCCTATCGAAATATTTTTGGTCAGTTTGTATTGATTTGCCTCTGACTAGTTACAGAACCTTCAGAGGATGGAAGCCTGGATGCTGAAGGGTACACAGACCCAACCACATGAGCATCACTTGAAGGAACTGGGAAAGGCGTGTTTATACTGAGAAGAGAAAACTTGAGAACTGTCTTCAAGTATTTCAGGAACTGTCAGGTTTCAGAAGGATTCGATTTGCTCTGCTTGGCCGCAGAGGGGAGAAATACAAGCAGTAAGGAGAAGCTGCAGAGAGGAAGAATTTAGCTTGATATGAGGAAAATCAGAGATTTCTAAAAGCAACCTCCATGCCTGTGTATATATGTGTATACATGTGTATGCATGTATATGTGTATGTGCTGGGTGTATGTGTGTGTGTGTGTATATATATATATATATATATGTATCTATATGTATGTATGTGTGTGTATGTGTGTGGTATATATGTGCAGAGTATGCTTTCCCTCCCTGGAAGTTTTAGAGCAAGGGCTGGGTCACTATTTGTCAGGTTCATTCCCAAGGGCATTGTTTTTCAGGTATGGATTGGACTTGATGACCTAACTTAGAGATTCATTGATTCTGGAACTTAGATGAATACATTAGAGTTGGAATGAATATTTTAGTTCTATCTGATCCCTCACCACTACTGCTCCCCTGCCTCTGTCTGATAAGTAACAAAGTTCTCTTTATGCAGTATCTCCAATTTCTCCTCTCCACTTCTGAAGCCAGCATCCTAGCATAGCCTTCATTATCCTTTTCCTGGACTAGTAACTTACCCCTCTTTCTACCTTTTTTTGTGGGGCAATGGGGGTTAAGTGACTTGCCCAGGGTCACACAGCTGGTAAGTGTCAAGTGTCTGAGGCCGGATTTGAACTCAGGTACTTTTGAATCCAGGGCCAGTGCTTTATCCACTGCATGACCTAGCCATCCCCTTACCCTTTTTCTATAGTGTCTCCACCCTCTTATCCCTTTGCTTATGGAATAAAATATGAATTCCTGAGCTTGGCATTCCAAACCTATTATAATCAGGCTTCATCCTATACTCTCAGGCTCATTTCCCACTTCTCCCCTTCATATTCTAGTAAAATGGGACTGCTGTCTGTTCTTTAAACTGGATATTCTCCTTCTTGCCTCTGTGGATTGCCCATGGCTAGAATATATTCTACTCTTCATCTCTGCCTCAGAATCAATAATTCTCTTCTAAGTTCATCTTGGGCACCTCTGAAGCCTTCCTGGAACAATCTTTCCTGACATTCTTATTTTCCTCAAATGCCTTATATTTCCTTATCTATCTATCTATCTATCTATCTATCTATCTATCTATCTATCTATCTATCTATCTATCTATCTTGCATCACCACTTCCATGCCCAGGAGAATTTGGGCATCTTGAGTGCAGGGAGAGTTCCAATCAACCAAGAAGTACTTATTAAGCACTTACTGTGGGCTAGGCATGGGTAACAAAAGGCAAAAACAGGAAGGTCTCATATCCTAATGGGGAGACAACATTCAAATGATTGTGTTTCAGGTTGGGTTTTTTGCCTTGCCATCCTCAGGGCTTATCACATATAGTAGGCCCTTAAAGCTTGTTTGATAAAAGAATGGTTATGAAGGTGATTGTGCTAATATGTCAGGGAAATTAGCTCTCTTGACGAAAGTAAAGAGGAGGAAATTGGGCAAAAGAGAGTGCACAGCAGAACAGGAGAAGATTTCATGAGGCCACAGAGAAGTGTACCTAAAGAGCACACAGCCAGGGAATGGTAGACATTGCTTGACATACTAGTCTGGAATGCAGTAATACTAAAGATGGAGGAGAGAAATGGGAATTTCAAGGGAGCAAATGGGTTGTCTTGCAATCGAGAGAGTAAGGAGATTGGCCTTCAAATAACAAGTGACCCTTGAAACCTCTGGCCCAGCAACTAACCTGAGGGCAAGGGTCTTCCTCTCTCTTGGTCTGAATTCTGTTCTCCCTAAAATGAAGAGGTTATATTGTACCAATTCTGAGGTCCTTCTTAGCTCTGACTTTCTGTGTTTTTGTGAATCTCTGCTTCCCTTGCCCTCCAACTATCGGTACCTTCCTCAAATCACTTAATGCCTCACTCTTTTCATTTGTAAAAGGAGAAAAAATAAACTAGATGACCTGCTTCTGAAGTCCCATAGAACTCTAGATCTGTATTCCTATTAACTTGGGAAACACATGAAAGTAAGGGCTAAAGACTTAAAATAATGAGCTCAGGCCATGAAGGCTTTCTGCCTTTTCTTCTACTTTCACAGACTCAAATTTACCTAATCTCTTCACTGTATTGCATTGAATTGGGTTGTACCATACTGTTATGTTGGAATTAACTTGTTCAATTTAATGACTCATTAATATCCCAGTGCCACAGGGTAATAGGGTCATAGATTTAGAGCTAGAAGATGTCTTGGGGGTTCTGCAATGCAATGTCAATATAGTACAGTTGAAGAACCTAAATTCCAAAAAGATGAAAGTATTTTCCCAAAGACACACAGATAGTAAGTGGCAGAGCTGAGGGTGGAATATATGTTGGCTCCTAGGCCAACATTCTTTTTTAAAAAAATTACTTATTGTAATTATTTATTTAATATTCTTGGTGTCCTCTACTTTTTGGGGGGCTTTTCCCCCCCTGATAAACCAATGTTCTTTCCTCTGTACCATGGTGTCTGGATTTAAATGCTGGTTCTGTCTTTTAGTACATGTGTGGCCTTGGGTCCTTCATCTTTGAATGTAAATGATGAGTTTAGCCTAGATGGCTACCAGGCCTAAATTTATGAACCTATCATCCTTTCATTTCCTAGATATGTGCTCATTTTAGTCCTGGACTCTTTTTTTTTGGATTACTATTAGATTTGCTTCACTTTTTGTCTATCCTAGTGACAATTTCAATTGCTTGTCAACACACAACACTATATAAGATGAGTAGCAGAATGACTGACTATGTTACAATGAGAGGATTGTTTGTTTTTCTCACTCATCTCACCACATGTCTTGGATGTAGGAGGCAGAGAAAATATAACTAAGCCATTCTACTTTGAACAAATGCCTTTAGATGAAGGTGGTTGTGGGGAAAACAAAAAGCCATCTTTGCTGGCCACTTTACCTAATACCAATTTGGAATGGAGTACCAGTTATCCATGCTTCAGTAGTAGAGAATATTGTAGGACAGCTTCCCTGTGTTGTGTAGACAAGGCTTTTTGTATGGTGGCCATCCCTTACCAAGTGGGCTCTTGGGAACATGAAGAGGAGAGAGGTGAGCTGAGCATTTGCAGAGAGCTTGAGTGTCCTCTGTAGGAAGCTTAACTCAGTTACCAGGTCCCTCTGTGGCCACTGGCTCTTGCCACCCCCACCAGCAAAAATGCAAACTGTGATCTCCACTCACCCATCTTGCAGAGGCTCTGGAGGGACATAGGGCTCATGGCCAGCATTGTTTATGAAGATGGTGGGAGTCAAAGCAGGCTGAGATCAGCCTTGCTCCATGACCAAGTTTGTGGGCAAGGAACAGATGCATAGAGTGTCGTCAGTGGCTCTGGCTGGAGCTGTTTGAAGGTGTTTTCAGGGTTAAAAGTCCTAGTGGTATGAAAAGAGATTACAGTAAGTGAGCACCAAGATCTCCTCCAGCACCTTCTTCTTAGTTGCCCTAGTGGGACTTCCAAAGGTGCATTTTGCTTATTATCCTCTTTGCAGTGGGACTCCCTTCAATGACACCTAATTAAATATAGTCTTCATGTGGGCAAGAAAGCATCACTTTCACAAAGAGTCAGGGATTGGAGCAGAATGAATCCCAGAGGCAATGGAAGAGTGTCTGGAGAGTTTTCATTATGAGTGAATGTGATTAGACACTGAGGAATAAATCGATTGCTGACTCAAATAAAGAGCAGTGAAATAGTCCCATGCTCAGATGGAGAACTCTTGCTCCTAAGACCAGTGGGTATATACATACATACATACATACATATATATATATACACACACACATACATATATATATATATATATATATATGTGTGTGTGTGTGTGTGTGAGATGTTAATCTGGATAGAGAGGGGGAAAAGTACTTGGTATTCACAACTGAAATGATCCCAACTAATTCACCATCATCTAGAAAAGGAAGTCCAAGAGAAGCATGTATAAATAGAAAAAACAGAATCCCAGAATTGGAAAGGACCCTAGAGGTCATCTGATGCAAACCAAACCTGAGCAAGAACTTCTTGAAAAGATTTCTGCCTAATGTTATCCAATTAGGAACAACACTGCGACACTGCCCCTTTCATTTTTGGAGAGCTTGAATAGTTATGAGGTTCTCAAGTCTATACCCACCTCCTGCAATCTCTATCCATGCTCTACTTTTTGCCATCTTGGGACAAATGGATAAAGCCAAGTCCCTTTTCTAACTAAGGGAAATGAGTGGACACCATTTCCAACTATTTCATTTACAGTCTATAATCTCTAGTGACTCCCATGTTCTCTTCCAATAGAATCTAAGCTCCTTGAGGGTAGGGACTGTTTTGATTTATCTTTGCATCCTCTGAGACCAGAAGAGTTCCTAGTGTATGGTAGTTACTCAGTAACTATTTGTTGAACTGAGTTGAATTGAACTGCATTTGTCCTCCTAGACAGGGCCAAATCTCATCCCAGTCTCATGGAATGAGATCGAGGAGAGGAACTCTTGAATTCCTTTCCTCATTTGACCAACTTTCTTCCCAATTCCAATGTCACAGAATAGAATCCTGGTGTGGTGAGTGACAAAGATGTTTAGAAGTCATTTCTAAGCACACAAAGAAAAAGATATTTGGGTATAATTTTATGAAAAATCATAATAAGGGGATTATTTTTCATGTCTTCTGGGACTTAGCTCATCCAAAGGCATGGTCTTGCTGATTTAATGTTTTAAGTGGGTATTCACATACAACCAGTGTGTACTTTAGGTAGGAGTAATCCTAGATATAAGAAAATGAGGAAAAGATCCTGATGGAAGCTCAAGTATTGACAGCCAGCCAAATGTGCACTTCTTGAGGCTCTTCCTGCCTCCGTAGGCCAGTGAAATAATCAGAGCAAGCTAGGTCTTTGTCCAATTTCCGACAGGCCAAATGCCCAAATGATCCCTAGTCCTGTGAGTTTGGCCCCTTTTCATTAGTTTGGATGGCTTCTAGGGACAAATATCCACTTCAAAGTTCCTACTTGAATATGTTCAAGAAGCCTTTTCAATACCAATCATTCTGGGCAAATTCTCCAAACTAAAAATAGAGGCAGTAAACATGAGACAGGAATAGGGTCTAACCGTGACTGTCATTTGCTTAAAATAGCAAACACCAAGACTTGGTGCCAATATATAATGACTTTAGACAGTGTGGCATACTCTGAATTGCAGACATTGATTTGGTTGATTGGCCAAAAAGCCAACTGAAGTTGCCAATCTTTTTTCCTTCCCAACCCAATATTCCAAACGTCAGATGATATTGTCAAAATTTTAAACTGACAATCGTATATAATTTTATGACCAATTTCACACTATAGGGAAATGGGAAAGTGTCAGAGTCTAATTCTTAGGTTAAAGAGAATGGGAATGGGGGAGAGGGTCAAAGTGTTTATGGATATTTGACATTGTAATAATGATTGTGGTTGGTGTCATATGACTGAATAATTTCCTGGTTAGTTAATTTTACCAGAAGCAACATTAAGGGTAAGACTCCACCATGCTCTATTTATGCATTTATTTTGGTGGCTAGGTGGTATAGGAGGATTTGGCAATAGAATGAGTTGCATTCGAATACTGCTCCAGTCACTATCTGTGTGATCCTGGGCAAGCTATTTAGCCTTTGCCAGCTTCAATTTCCTAATCTGTAAATGTACACAATAAAAGTACTTACATCACAGGGTTTTGGGGAGGATTGAATGAGATAACATGCAAAGTGCTTTGCAAACCTTAAAGCATGATCTAAATGCTAGCTATTATTATCGAGGTTTTCTTATTCATAAATTAGGTTAAGACATACATGACTTCAAGGTACTTAGAGATCTTTGCTCAAAATACATTATCTTTTTCAGGGGGACAGTTACTACCATTCTTTCCAAGAGGCTGATCTTGTAGATGATGGTGAGAATGGGGTGAGTGGGGAGTATTGTCTAAACATTTAAACTTAGATGAAAACAGTCCCATCCAGTTCAGATAAATTCATGAAGACTTTCCTTGTTAAGTGAAAGGTGACAGAAAAATTCAGAGGATCATCAAGTTAGATCCAGAGGGGATTTTAGAGGCAGAGTTGTCTCATCATTTTACATATAAGGAAAGTGAGTCAAGGAGAGGTTAAATTATTTGTTTAAAGTCACACAGATCATAAGTGGAATAGTTGGAATTTAAAGCCAAATCTTCTGCTTCAAATCCAGTTTGTTTTCCCCTGCAGAATCATTCTGAATCCTCTACAATTTGACCCCTAAATTATTCCTCTTCAGGAAGACTTGCCAGACATGACGTTCTTCTGGGATCCCCATCATCTTGTGTAACCTCTATAGAATTAGTGACAGTTATAGAGCCATAGTATTGTTGGGTCATATATCTGGAGCTCAAAGCAACCTCAGAGGCCCTTAAATGAGACTTTCTTCTTTGACAGAGCAGCCTGACATTTAGAGAGGAATGAATTTGCCCATAAGGGAAACTGTGTTTCATCATATCCAGCCACCATGCAAACCTGGCACAAGGTAGAATGCTCATCACACCAACAGGAGTGAGGACACATAAAGGAAAAGTTCTTTCACTGGAGAAAGTGGGGGACACTGTCAGTAAAAGCAGGAGGACAGTATCCTCCAACCCTTCCCAACTGTATAGAAAATGCCCACAAAAACTCTTGATTCATCCCCATTACACATTTTTCATTACAATGGGGGAGAATATACTACAGTATCATTGACGGGGTTACATGAAAGGAAATGCAAGTGTAGCTTGCCCTTGTTCTGAGGGTTAGGTAAATTTTGTGCCTTAGCTAGGGTAAGGTGATCAAGGCTATGTCCCCAGGAACCAAAATTTTGAGCAGTGGCCTAAAACATAAAAAAAATGGAGCTACTAAACCATTCATAAGGATACCTTTAGGCTGAGTATTGACTTAGAAAACCACATATTAACATTATCTTTGTTCTATTGCATTTTTATTACTTTTGTTTAATGTATCCCAAATACATTTTAATTAATCTGGTTGGTGCTGTACTTGGGAGTATTATAGGGCCAAGTGTTTGACACCTTCAATTTAGAGAATGCTCACAGTACTTGCAATCCTTCAAGACCCCTGAAACCATTGAATTGAACACTTAGCAAAGTAATTAGTTAAGATGGGAAGTTACGAGATGGCAACCCAGATGAGTACTTCCCCTGCCTCATGTCTGCTACAATCATTTCATAACATTTGCCCTGGGCACAAAATTGCTGCTTGCCACACACTTTGACAATATTAAAAAAAAGGTGTTAGACAAAGGGAAGAAAAGTAGCATGGAAATGATCCAGAGGCCATCTGCTAAGCATTGACATCACTAATCTGGCAAGAAAGGACACATCTGAGTTGGAACTGGCTCCTGCCCACATACGCAGGTGTATTGGATAGTCTGAGCCTGGTGCATCATGCAACAGCAGGAAATGGATATTGAAATCCCGATGGGCCCAGAAGGATGAGCAGCCCTTCATTTTCTCATAAATGAGTTCCTGAAATAGCAGGTGATTTGTCAAGAAGGGTCTTCCTGCCCCTGGCCAAACTGAGGAGGCTGGGGAGTTATTTGGCAGCCTCAGCCTTCAGGTGCAATAATCTCCTGAGTTTCTCATGCTCTCTCTTCTCTTCTTTTATTTATTTATTATTTGTGGGGCAATGAGGGTTAAATGACTTGTCCAGGGTCACACACCTAGTAAGTGTCAAGTGTCTGAGGCCAAATTTGAACTCAGATCCTCCTGAATCCAGGGCTGGTGCTTTATCCACTGTGCCACCTAGCTTCCCCTTCTCTCTTTTCTTCCAGCCAGTGTGCTGCAAATGACTTTTTTGCTCATCAGCTCCTCAAAATGACTTAATTGGTTTTATACTTAAGATGATATTCAATTTAGCAAATCCAACAGATATTAATGAAGAGATACAGAGCCATGCTCAAGACAAGGGAATTCCAGGTGGAAGGCCTGTTTCTGCCACATATTGGTTGCATGACTCTGTAATGGGGATGCAGAGTCAGGAAGACTCAGGCTTCAAGTATTGTACATCTACTGTTTGTGTGACCCTGGGAATGGAGCCTTGCACAGATCTAGGCAACTCTAAAATGAAGTAGAGACAAAGTGCTAACCTGCATTGATAGAAGGAGTTTTGTCACCTGGGAGTTCCTTATACCAATGAAATCAGGCCTAGTCTCTCTTATCGCTGGGGGCATGTGCTGAAGAGACAAAGCCCCATATGAAACCTTTCCTCCTCTTAAAGGGCTTCTGTTCTTACTGAGAGTTCAAGCATGTAAATCAATAAAGAAATGCAATCATTATTGACTTTGATATGGTGCTTTTTACTTTACACTGTGCATTATATTCTTTGGGCCTCACTACAACCTTGTGAAGTTAAGTGCTATTATTTTGCTCATTTTACAGATGAAGAAACTGAGGCTCAGGGTCACCCAGATCATCAACATCTGAAGCAGGATCCTAGACACTACACCATGCTGTTTCAAGGTGGTAACAGGAAGAAGAGTAGTAACAAAATTTTCATTCTGATTGCCCAGGAGACTGTAAGCTTCCTGATGACAAGAACTATCTTATTTTCATCTTTGTATCCCCCAGAGTCTAGCACTCTCCCTTGAAGATAGTAGGTACTTAATACATTTTTTTGGATTGAATTAAATTGAAGTCTGATCTCTAATAGAAGGTAAACTTCCTGAGGGCAGGGACTGTTTCACTTTTGTCTTTGTGTTGACTAGGATCTAGCAGAGTGTCTGGGTGCTTAATATATGCTTATGGAATGGAATAAAATCTTTTGGCCAAATATGACTTCTCCTTCCTCCACTATTTCTTATAGCACTTTGTCTACACCTCTCCTTTGATCCCATAACCATTTATCTTGTATCTTAATTATCTGTGCATGGTATACCCCATTTATTAGACTATTAGCTCCTTCAGAGTAGCGACTGTGCTCTTTTCTTTCTTGTACATCCAATATCCAACACATAGAGGGCAATTAATACATATATAATGAATTATTGAACTTTATCGGTAAAGGATTTGATTACCTTATTGGGACTTTCAACACCTCCCCCCCCCCCAAAAAAAAGAGAATTTCCCTCTCTTTGATTCAATAACTCAATGAATGTCATCTCAGCTAGACTCTGGGAATTGAGGGTTGGCATCAAAGCAAGAATCCAGAGAAAAGTAAACCTTACTCTCATATTTCCCACAACAGAGATTCAGGAAGGATCCATAGTGGTCAGGTTGAAGAACTTTCCCTCAGAGGAGAGGAAAATATGCTTAGGAATATTAAGCTCCATTTTGAATCCTCTCCCTTACCCTCTCCTATTCACTAAAATAGTGACTGAGGACATCAGTAAATTCAGCCTGGAAAAAAAAATCTCCTCACGCCATCAAGAAATAACTCCAAACTTAGAGTGTGCGCTGAAAATATTCCCGATGAAATCATAATCATATATTTATAGTCTTTTGGATTGTGTAGGAAATTGTTTCCCATGATATTTTTCGTTGGAATGACCAAAGACAAAAAGGAAGGCTCAGAGAGAAAGTGTTCCCAGCCAGGGAATAATGATTACCATCATTCTAAGTCACTGGACTCCAAGATGATCACTCATATCTCTCTCTTTCTTCCCCACCCCAGATGGAAGGCCATTGCCTTTACTCCAGGAAGAGTAACTATCCAGAGTGATGAATGGGAGATGGGATGACAAATGACCTACTGACGTTCCCTCTCCCTTGGGACTGCCTCAGCCCCTTAGACCTCCTCCCCATTCTCACTGAGGGAGATGGTGTGAACCTTAATGGTGGGCAGTTGGCGGTTCTCTTGGACAGTTGGACTGGAGGCCCCCACACAGCAGCAGACCCTCAGAAAGCTTTTGCTTCTCACCCGGGCTGAAGTGCAGGTGGACTGGTCGTGGGACACAGCATTCTTAGTGGACCCACTGGAGGTGGAAGAGAAAAATTTCCACTCGCAGACCTCCTCTGACTTGGAGATCTTATAGAAGGTCTCCCCTGATCCCACTGGAATACGCACCAAGTCCTTGTGCTCTTCTATGGCATGGCTGGGTGGGTTGAGGGTATAGCCAATGGCGTGTTTTGTGGACTGTTTTCTTCGGAGACACTGGACTCTCAGGACATTTTGGAATGCCTTTTTAAACTCTTGACTGGAACAAGGATAGATGATGGGGTTGATGCAGCTGTTTAAGTATCCGAGCCAAAAGGCTATTTTAAAAACAGTATCCGAGGGCTTAGATTCAGGGAAGAAAGACCCTAGAATAAAAGACAAATATATTCATATAAAATATTTGGCCGGGTTGAAGCAGAGCATAAGGTGATATGCACAAGGCTACAAATGTGGCACAACAGCAGAAACATAGATCTTGGGAGAAAAAAAAGAACTAGAAAACTGACTGTAAATTCTATCACTGTCCCTAGTGGGCTGTGTGACCCTGGGCATGTTAGTCAACCTCTCTGCATCTCAATTGCTTCATTTGTAAGATGGAGATAATACTTGTTTTACCTTTTTTTCACTAGGCTATTGCGAGCCCTTAAAGCACTATAGAAATTTGAGTTATTTTTAAAAAATCATAATCTATGTAATTTTGGGAAAGTCATTCAATTTCTTTAAACCTCAGTTTCCTTATTTGTAAAATGGGAATAATATTTGCCACACCTCCCTCACATCTCATTACCTAATGGACTTAAACGCATATCAAAGGATGGGCAATGAGGGTCCATGGATTTAGTACTCAACAGGACCTTATTGCTTTGGTGAATCAGTCAGTCAAGAAACATTTATTAAGAAAAATGTAGGGCAGCTAGGTGACACAGTGGATAGAGCACTAGCCCTGGAGTCAAGAGGACCTGAGTTCAAATCTTACCTCAGACACTTACTAGCTATATGACCCTGGGCAAGTCCCACAACTCCACTTGTCTAAAATATTTGGGGCCAACTCCAGCCATCCTGATATATATCTTGCCACTGAACTCGGATGACTCTGGAGGAGGGAATGAGGTTGGTGACCTTGCACAGCCCTCCCTCACTTAAACCCAATTCAATACAAGTCTTGATATCAGCCCAATGTCACAGTCCTCTTTGAGAAAGGACAAACAACAATTAAGCAAAATGATATTATTTTGGTCCTCTTTGAGAGTGAAAAGCAACAACCAGTCATTAAGCAACTATGATGTTCTCAGAACTGTTCTAAGACAAGGAGCTGGAAATTTAATGGAGGGGACAACAAGCAAACAGATATGTTCATATAAGCTATATGCAGGATAGATAGGAAATAATTAAATGAGCAAACACAACTAGAATTAAGGCTCCCTCTAGAAGAAAGGATTTTGGGAGGGACTGCCTCCCTTCTCCTCTCTTTCCCTCAAGTGGTTTTAAGATTTTTCTGCATTAGTGCTCTCAAGTGAACACAAAAGCATCTCTCTAGTGTTCCTTCCCCAGAGAATCAATCAAAGGATGAGATGGATAAGTGGAGGAGGAATGAGGTGGGGTGGGCAGTGAGTTACTCTGTAATGATGGCTTTAACCAAATGGAGAAGGGGGGGCAAAGGCCACCATGTCTGGCTAGCTGCGGAGGAAACTTTAATATAGAACAGAAATAGCTGTATAGTCCAACGTTCCCTCCTCCCACTCAGCCTGTTACACTAACAAGAAGCATCACTAACAAGATTGTCTGTACTTGGTAAAGGCCTGAGAGTTGGCTTAATGATTGCCGGGGAGAACTGGGCATGTCAATACTACCTTGCCTGGGAGACTCTCTTCTCAAGGAATTAGATTGGGGATAAATTTTCCTTATTTGGAAATTTTTAGTAAAGAAAAAAATGTGAAAATTTCTGAACTCTAAGACCAAATGCTAATGAGTACTTATGAAGTCTGAAATTTGTCACAATCTTGTCAAGCGGCGACATTCTTGAATTGGTCATTATTTGAGGTTAAGTGTCAGAAAGCCAGGAGTGGGATGATAATAGCATGGAAATATTTCAGATCATATGCTTGAGGTACAACATTTTAGCATCTCCTTTTCTTTATTCCCTTATTATTTCTCTTCCCATCACTTTTACTTGACCCCATCCTTCTTCCTGATGCCCTCTCTGCCCAAGACTTCATGCTAGCTTCTGGTCAAAAGCCTTTGATTTGGCTCTCCATTCCTTCTACCCCCAGACTTCAAAATTCTCTCTACCCTTCTAACCTCTCTCGACTGTAGCAAAATTCTCATTTTTATCATCATTTCTCAGATTTGTGTTAGGAAAGGCTCAAATCATAGATTTAGAGCCATAAGGGGCCATAGAGGGCATCTGGCACATTTTATAGATGAGGAAACAGGTCTCAAGAAGTGAAATGATTTTCCCATGATTATATGAGCAATACACTGCAGTCAAGATTCAACAGTGCCCCTGGGACTATGAATGGATCAAATTTCTCTGACTCAAAAGCCAGAACTTTCCCCAAATTAATTCATACAAAGATATGACTGACTAAAGCCCCTAGCATTCTCGGAAAGTCTTTTTAGCAATCCAAATAGGATATCCGATTGACTGAATTTCAAACAAAGTTCAAGAGCTCTCTCCCTCTTTCTTTCTTTCTTTCTTTCTTTCTTTCTTTCTTTCTTTCTCTTCTTTTCTTTCTTTCTTTCTTTCTTTCTTTCTCTTTCTTTCTTCTTTCTTTCTTTCTTTCTTTCTTTCTCTCTGTTGCTCTCTCCCTCTTCCTCCCTCCCTCTCTCTCTCCCTCCTTTCGTCCTTCCTTCTCTCTCTCCCTCTCCCTCTCCCTCTCCCTCTCTCTCTCCCTCCCTCCCTCCCTCTCTCCCTCTCTCTCCCTTTCTCTCTCTCTCCCTCCCTCCCCCTCCGGGGGACAACAGGGGGTGAGGATCAAGTTCTTAAATCACACCATTCAATGTATTTTCAGGTTTGAGGAGCTGTCAAAGTGGAAGAAAGATTAGTATTGATCTGTTTAGCCACAGAGAGTAGAACCAGAAGCAACGGGTGCTATCTGTAGAGGAAGACTTTGGTATCTAACAAGGAAAGTCATCCCATAGTGCAATCGACACTGCTATTACAACCAGAAGATTGCAGAAAAAACTCATGTCACCATTAATGACAGTGGTTCCACCACACTTGGGCTCTGACATCGCAGTCTCAGATGTGGTTATAGAGGAGAGAGAAATGACACTGATGATAATAAAGATGGAAAAGTCACTGTCCTTTATAAGTGATCAACCAGTCTTCACTTGAAGATTTCCAATGAGGGTAAACCCATCACCTTGGCAACCTAGGAAGTTGAGGTGATCTTATGCTGCATTAAGAGAAACAGTGTTTCTAGAAATAATAATTTAATATAATAATAATTAGAATTTATATAACACCTAAAGGTTTTCAAAGTGCTTTACAAATATTATCTCACTTGATCCTCACAGAAACCCTGAGAGGAAGATGGTATTATTCTATTTTATAGAGAAGAAACTAAAGCAAACAGAGGTTGAATTAGTTGCCTTGCATCACACAGGTAGGAAATATCAGAGGCTGGATTTGAACTCATGTCTACCTGACTCGGATCCAGCTTACTATCCATTGTGATACCTAACTGCCTCGTTCATGAAGGTGAAGCCCCCTGTGCTGGTCAGACTTCATCTAGGGTATTATATTCAGTTCTGATTGTTAAGTATGCTGAATGACATCAATAGAAATGTAAACTTTAATTATGGCCCAGTCTCTTTGTGACATGCATGCTAGGTACTAAAAATCCTGGTCTTCACTTTTCTAATTAATATATTGACTCAAAAGGAGAAGCAGCTAATATAATGGGGCTCTGGGAGAAGAATCAATCCTCCTGCATCTTCACTGACAGACTCATGCTTTTCACACTTGGTGGATTTGGTGTGAAAACAGTGCTCTTTGGAGACAAATGCATCCCAAGAGGTGGCAAGTGTCCTGGGGTGGGGAGATACTAGAGGGGGATTGGTCTTCAATTGCTGAATGTATCTTATCTTTCTCAGTCAATAGATAGCAGTTATTAAGCACCTAGTACATGCTAAGCATTGTGATAGGAACTGACAATATAAGTACAAAGAAAAATATCCCTACCTTCAAGGAGCTTCTAGTCAAATGGAAAAGATAAATATATATGCACACATTACATAGGTATATATGTATATATATGAACATACATATATGTATATGCTAAATGCATTTAAAGAAAATAAATGCAAAAACCATACACAATATACTATATATCTATATCTTATATTCTTTTTTAATCTTTGAAATAATCCTATAAGCTAGGTGCTATTATTATTCCCACTTTTATAGATGGGGAAACTGAGGCAGGTAGAACTTAAGTGACTTGTCCAGAGTCATACAGCTCTTATATGCCTGAAATAGGAGTTGAAATCTGAACTTAGTAATTGTAGTGTTCTATCCATTTAACCACTTAAAGCAGGAACTCATAGCTTTACATAAAGAGGGAGAGGGATTCCCTTTGGAACTTGGCTTCCTAGAATCTCAGAGGTGGAAGCTGGTCTCTGAGACCAGCAAGTCCTATATGTATGTGAACAAGAAATCCCTCTATAGTAGTGGGGTCAAACTCAAATAGAAATGGGTACCATTAAACTCTACATAAGGATTCTTATGGGCAACATATTGACTTAGAAAACCATGTATTTATATAGTTCTTTAAAAAAACATCAGTATATCAGCACATTAAAATTGATTAGGAATGACATTTTAAATATGGGTCAGCTAGATGGCTTAATATATAGATTGTTTGACTTGAAGTCAGGAAGACTCATCTTCCTGAATTCAAATGTGTCCTCAGAGATTTACTAGCTGTGTAACCCTGGGCAAGTCACTGAAGCATGCTTGCCTTAGTTTCCCCATCTGTAAAGTGAGCTGGAGAATAAAGTGACAAACCACTCCAGGATATTTACTAAGAAAACCCCAAATGGGGTCACAAAGAGTCAGGCAACAACTGAAAAATAACTGAACAACAATAAGGCTTCTTCAAAGTACTGTGGGTTACATGAAGTCATGATAGGCCAGGTCATGTGTTTGTCACGTCTGCTGTATGGTATCCCTGACAAGGGGTCATCTGGCCTGTAACTGAGGACCTCCAGCGAGGGGGAAGCTGACCATTCCAAGGTAACCTCTTCCATCTAGGGACAGATGTAAATCTTATGGCAAGCTGAAATTTGCTTCTTTGGAAAAAAGGTTCTTAGAGCTGGTGGAGACCTAAGAGATTTTTTCATCTAGCACCCTTATAATTCATAAGAGATAATGTGTCATCATGGATAGAGAGCTAATTTCTGAACCAGTGAGATCTGAGTTCGAGTCCCACCTTTGACATAGACTGGCTCTTGACCAGTTACTTAACTTAGCTCTTGCAATAGCCTTCTAATTGCTCTTTCTGCCTGCATCTCCTCAATCCATCTTCCACTTAGCTACCAATGTGATTTTCCCAAAGTGTTGATTTGACCATGTCAGCCTCTATTCAACAACCCCCAATACCTTCCTATCTGATCCTTCCCCCAGGATCAAATATAAATGCCTCTATTTTGCATTTGAAGCCTGGCCCCTTCTTACCTTGCACGATGATACTTCAGTACACTCCATCTACATTCCAGCTATAATGGGCTACTTGTCAGTCCTTATACATATCAATTTCTCTCCCACATCCAAGACTAGAATGTTCTCCTTCTGCCTCTTCATTTCTCTGTCCACTTTCAAGAAGCTCAATTCCCATTTTCTGCAAGAGCTCTTTGCCAGTCCCTAAGCTGCCGGGGCTTCTCTTATGAGATTGCCTTCTGTTTACTTTCTATGTGACATACATGTACCTGGCAATTTTTTTTTTGCTGTTTTTCCCATAAGAATGTGAACTCCTCGTGGTAAGGGGTCGCTTTTGCTGCTCTGTGGCCCCAGAACTTAGCACAGTGCCAGATGCAAAGGAAGTCCTTAATAACAGACTTTCTGTGGTCCTAAGTCACATTGGAAGGAGGAGTTTATTCACTTGGGATTTCTTTATATATGCATATTCAGGCCTTATACTCTATCCATTTATTGATTCAATGAGCCCTTAGTAATGCAATTTCCCACCTCTGCATTTACACAGGCTTGTTCTTTATGCCTTTATCCTTCTGTCTTCTCTCTTCTGACTTGGAATTCTTTTTTTTTTTGCAGGGCAATGAGGGTTAAGTGACTTGCCCAGGGTCACACAGTTAGTAAGTGTCAAGTGTCTGAGACCAGATTTTTGAATTCAGGTCCTCCTGAATCCAGGGCTGATGCTCTATCCATTGCACCACCCAGCTGCCCCCAACTCAGAATTCTTTTAAGGCCGATTTAATAACCATCTCCTGCTGGAAGTCATTTTTTCCCCTCCACTTGTTACTGTCCTGTTGTAACCCCAGATGACTTTGTATTTCATGCATCTCACTGATGCATTTACTCATTAGTATAGGTGTTGTCACTACCCTAAGGAACACAAATGTTTCTTGAAGGTATGGGCTGCCCAGCTTTTGACTTTTTGTCTTGATTGCCTGGCATATGGTGGGACCTCAGCAAATGCTCCTTGAATTGACTCTGGCATCTGCCACATGCCAGGCATTGGGTTGAGCACACAGTACAAAGCTGAAACCAGTATCTGCCCTCAAGCAAGCTATATTCTCCTTCAGGGAGAGAAATATATAATGCATGCAAAAGAAATGCGATTTAATTTTGGGGTGCTCTCAAAGAGCTAGTGTTCTACTGGGGGAGGCAACCTATCAGCAGAGAAATTAAGAAGTCAATGTAAAGTAGTAACTAAGGGATGAGGACAAGACTTTTGTATGAGGAAGCCCCTGGGGGAAGGAAGGAGGGAGTGCATTCCAGACACAAAGGAACAGTAGGCCCAAAGGCTTGGGGGTTGGAAACAGGTGGAGACCCTGTAGTCCAAAGCCCTCTGGATCCTCAGATCAAAGGTGACTCCAGATAATTAGTTTAAGCCCAGGTCTTTCCCCTGAGGAATGTGGCGTGCCCTCTATAAGTCCCAGGTTTATATCCATCTGAACAGAACTTTTAACCCTTGGCTTGACTTCTTTCATTTACCCAGTATTTCTTGGCTAAAGCATTGCCCACAGAGAAGGGCCAGGCAGCCAAACTCCAGCACAGCCCAAGGGGTGTCACTATCTCCGGGAATGGTTCTTCCCTGCCTAGTGCCTAAAATCCTACCACGAGAGTCTCATTCTTTTGATTGAGTCCACTTGGCTTTGTCAGCCGTAAAAGTGCTGGTAAGTAGGGCTAAGCTCTACTTTTCTGTTAGCCCTGGGAGGGAATGAGCATAATCAGATCCTCACAGTTGGCAGGGGTGTCTGTGACCATCCAACTCAATCCACACTTGAATGAGAAGCTGAGTACATAGGTATCCAGCTTCTACCTGCAGACCTCCTGTGAGGGAGCCTGCCACTTCCAGAGGCCACCCATTCCACTCTGGGACAACCATCATGGTTGGGAAGGTTTTCCCTGAATTGCTCTCTTGCTCCTGGTTCTACTCTCTGGGGACACACACAACTAGTCTGAGTACACCTCCACATGACAATTCTTTGAAGACTTGAAGATAGTTATCAATTCCCAACCACCCCCACCCCAGTCTTCATTTCTGCAAGCTAAACATGTCCTCTTCTTTCAACTGCTCATGTCACCCACTCAAGATCCTTCCCTATCCTGGCTGCCCTCCTCTGCAGGCACTCCAGCTTGTCTATATCCTCCCCCGAGCTGTGGTGCCCAGAGGATTCATAGATGTTAAAGCTGGAAGGAACTCTATATACCCTACCTCGTTTTACAGAAAAGGAAACTGAGGGCCCAAAGCGTGAAGTGACCTTGTGAAGTCATACAAAACTAGGATTTCAACCAAAGTCATTCCAAAGCCAGCATGCTTCCTACTACATACTGCCTGCCATGTCACATCCCCACGTCAACCCCTCCCTCAATAAACTCCAGTGATTCCCTACTGCCTCTAAGAATCAAACCCCAAATCTTCTGTTTGGTGATTGAGCCATTTATAACATAGCCCCTGTTACCTTCCCAGGCTTCTTACACCCTAATCACCGCCATGTCCTCTTTGCTTCAGTGATCCTGGTCTCCTTGAAGTTCCATGAACAAGATACCCCCTCTCTTGGTTCTGAGAACTTTTCTGGCTGTCCTTTCCATCTCATGCTTGGAATACTCTTCCTACTCATTTCTGCCTTCCCTGGCTTCCTTCAAGTCCCAGCTAAAAGCTCATCTTCTACAGGAAGCCTTTCCCAACCCCTCTTAACTCTTGTGCCTTCCCTCACTTAATGGTTCCTATTTTTCCTGTATAGCTTATTTGTACATATTTATCTGCTTGTTGTCTCCCTATCAGATCGTGAGTTTCTTCTTGTTCAGTTCTTTCAGTTGTGTCTGATTCTTTGTCACCCCATTTGGGGTTATCTTGGCAAAGATACTGGAGTGGTTTGCTATTTTTTTCCCTGCAGCTTGTTTTACAGACGAGGAAACAGAGGCAAATAGGGTTAAGTGACTTGCCCAGGGTCACACAGCTAGTGAGAGTCCGAGGCCAGATTTGAACTCATGACGAATCTTCCTGACTCCAGGCCTGGCACTCTGCTCACTATGGTGCCACATAGCTGCCCCAGGTATTTCTTAACTACATTTTGACTTTTTGTTGTACCACTAGAACCTAGCACAGTACCTAGCACATAGTAGGTGCTTAATGTTTATTGACTGAGTACTTTCTCTTATCTTTTCCTAAATTCATGCTTCTCTAGAGGAGGAGGGGTGAAAAGAGAACTTGAGGGTAGTCTACACTGGGATGATGGAGGTGATGCAACAGTATCAGCTTAGCAATGGAAGGGAATATTAAAGATCACCTCACTTAACACCCCTATTTTTCAGAGGGGCCATCTGAGACCCAGAGAAGAGTGATGACTTCACCATGCTCACAGGGGTTGTTACGTGGCAGAGGCAAATAAGCAGTCCCAGTACTGAGATTCTCAAGTTCATTTCTACAAATGGGAGACCACTGGCATCCTTTCTGAGGCCTGCCGCCTTGTCCTGTATCTCAGCTCTACACAGAGGGAGGAATTCTGCTCTGACATTTGGATGTGCCTGAGTTACTGAGAGACAAAGCTCCTTAAGTCCTGGGTCTCACAAGCCGATTTCTCTGCTCACTGACGTCAGGAGGAAGAACAGAAATGCCCCCCGATCGACAGCCTAGCTGACAAGCAGATGTGGTGGGCACATGTTGTGGGCATCCTATGCCAACAACCCTAGGGCTTCCAGACCATTCTCTAAGAACAGCTGGCAAGGCAGTATAGGGCACTGAACCTCATGTTAGTTTAGACCTGGGGCAAAATATTGCCTCTGACATTGACAACAGTAATCTGAGCATGTCATACCCTCTCTGGGCCTCAATTTCTGCAACTATAAAATGGGAATAATAATAATAATAATAATATGAACAATATCATTTATTAATTTAGTATTTATAATATCAATCAACATTATGAATATCAATGCCATATTATTAGTAAAATTAATAATAGTGGGAATAAGTATCAAGTTATCCTTTATTAATATTCAGCATTATTAATTAACATTGACATTGCTATTATTATATTAATATTACTAATATTAATATTAATGGGAATAATACTATCAATTTCATATCAAAAACTTAAAAGGTTATGTAAAAGACAGTATGATATAGATAGATCAAATGAGATCATGGATGTAAAAGGCCTTTTCAAACTACAAGACAAATATATGGTAATAATAAACAAACAATTAACTAATTAGCTAGATCATAGTAATAGTAATTGTCATCCTTCTTGAGCCAGTTTTTTCTTCTTTGAAATGAGATGGTTGGCTTGGACTGAGTGGCCTCTGAGTCACTTCCAGCTAAGATCTGTGATCTTTTAAGCGATCTCCCAGAAATACCCTGGGCTCTCTGTCTTTTCCCCATGGGGCAGGGGATCTCTTCCCCCTGATGAAAATACGGCTTCTCCCTCTCTCCCTCCCTCTTGCCCTGCCTATAGTAAACCATGTATAGCCATAGGCTATGGCTCTGCTCATGCTATCCATCTCCCAGGGCTGAGCATGATTGATGATTTATAAACTCTAAAGTGTTTTTTAGAAATGTGAGTTCTTATTCCTGTCTCTGCTTTCTTCTGGGACAAATTTCTACTCATCCTTTGGGGCCCAGCTGAAGGGCTCCCTCACCCGGGAAGGCTGCCTCTAGGCTTCGTGGACCTGATGTGTCACACTTTGCCTTATATGGTCCTATTTTCTACTCCTGGATCTTGTTGCCTCATCTAGGTCCTAGGACAGGGCCTGGACTCAATACCTCTTAGGCTTCTCTTGAATCCTCCTTAGTACTCAGCATCAAGGAGTCCTTCAGAACACTGAATGAATATTTCTTGATTGACTGATTAAAGAAAAGGTAGATTGTGTTTCCCCTTCAGTGGGAGCTATTTGCCTCAATCCAGAAATTGGGCTTTTTTCCCCTTTCTGTACTGTTCCCAAATTTTCCCGGCACTGTTTTCTAGAATCTATTTAAAAGACAACAAGGACACTTCTTCAAATAGTGCTCTGGATTTCTGTTACAGACACTTCATAAAAAGATTACTTCTAGTACTTATAAAGCCATTTTATGACGTCCTGGCAAATGGGCAAAGCACATAATTAAAAGGTGATAATCATCAGTGTTCTCTCATCAGAGGATCAAAAATTTGTGGGATGGGAGAGCAAAGCCAAATACCACAGGCTCAAAGCAGGATCAAACAAAGCATTTCCAGGGAATCTCCCACAGAGAGTATTTCAGAAAGTATGCCAGCCCTTGCTTTTAAGTGAGAGGACTGGGACCCCAAGGCTGTCTGTCCTCTATTGACCCACCCACTGCTTCATGCCAACAAGGAAATGCATGGAGGGTCAGTCTTGGTGGGTTGCTCTCTTGGAAGAGGGCAATTAGCAAAGCGATGTTAGGTCCTGAGCCTTCTGAGTTGGAATGGGTCATTGTGGGTGGCTTCTATCTCAAGACAAGAGGAATTTGGGGGTTAGTTAACCTGAACAACATTCTCAATTGATAATTATAAATCTGGCCTATAGAGGTGAAAGGGGAGAGGAGAGGGCCTTGCTACAGTTCATTCCTGGTTTCTTCCATCCCTTCCCTCTGGTCATTGCTACCCACGAGTATTTATCACACAAGGCAAAGCTACATTGCACCTTATATCTTAAATGCCTCAGTTTTCCACATGAAACATGCCTCTTAAATCATAGTAACAGTGGACATCCAGCTAGTGTAATGAGGTTTACAAAATGCTTCATGTTATTCTCTCAGTTGTCTTGCACAGTGACAGTGGTGGGGCAAGAAGCACAGGCGTTCCTTCCTACATCCGATCATATCTGGAGTCTTGGGTTCAATTTTGGACACTGGACTTTATAAAAGTCATTGTAAGCTAGAGAGCTTCCAAAGGAGGGGAATCTCTGGGCATATAAGAGGTGCTTAATTAATGTTTATCCATCGATTGGCATAAAGGCCCGAGTTTATGAAATGTGATGATTGACTGAAAGAACTGGGTGTATTTGGTCTGGAGAAATCAAGTTACTGAACATTTATTAAGCACCTACTGTGTGTTGGCACAGTGATAAAGGCTAGGACAAAACCAATGTTGCTTTCTCTTCAGGAGCTCATGACTCATTGGAGTGAGCAATCTGCAGCCATCTAAGTATAAACAAGATAGATGTAGGAGAAGTCTAGGATGACCTCAAAGAGAAGACACTAGCACTAAGGGGGAGTAGCAAAGGATGGTTTGAGAAGGTGATTTTGCTGGGACTTAAAGGAAGCCAGGAAATCCAAGGGGAAGGAAAGAAAAGAGGAGGGAAAGAAATTCAGGCATAGGAAATAGCCAGAGAAAATACCTGGGAGACAGGAAGACAGCATCTTGTGTGAGAAACAGTAAGGAGGGCAATGCCACTGGATCACAGAGAAGACTGGAAACACAGGAGCAGGGCAGGCTATGAAGGGCTTTAAAAGCCAAACAGAATTTTACATTTGATTGTGGAGGTAATCAGGAGCCGCTGGAGTGATTGAAAGGAGGGAATGTGTGTGGCATAGTCAGATATGTAGCTATATCCTAGAAAGATCATTTTGTCAGATGAGTGAAGGATTTCCTGAAGGGGAAGAGATGTGGGGCAGGGAAAAGAGAAGGCTGAGGGGAAGTGATAATTGTTTTTAAATATTTGAAGGGTTATCATGTGGATTGATCACTATACTGGACTCCAAGTGACTTGAGTTCAATCCTGCCTCCTGACACCAGCTGTGTGCCCTTGGAACAAGTTACAACCTCTTTTGCCTTAATTTCATCATCTGTAAATTGGGGATAATAATGGAATCTATTACAGAAGGCTGTTGAGAAGATCAAATGAGATAATGCCTGGAAAATACTTTGTAAACTTTAAAGTACTATATAATCATTGTTGTTACCATTATTGTTGGTTGTTTTTGTTATTGGGAGAGGGATGTCATTTTTGTTTGGCCCCATAATGCAAAGACAGGAGAAAAGGGGAGAAGACACAAAGAGGCGGATTTAGGCTGGATGCAAAGAAAACCAATTCCTGACAAGTCTACCCATCTAAAGATAAATGAGCTGCCTTGCCCATCACTGGAGGTTTCAAGTCAAGGCTGGATGATGGATGGCCACTTGTCTGGTACATTATAGAAAAAAAATCTCATTCACGTACAGACTGTACTAGTTGTGAGACCCTCTGAGCCATTTATTTTACAGATGAGGAAACTGAGGCTCAGAAAGGTTAAATGACTTGCCCATCATGGAGATAGTGAGTGTCAGGGATGGGATTTAAACCCAATTCTCTTGTTTTTTTTTTGTTTTTTGTTTTTTTTTTTTGTTTGTTTGTTTTTTTTGCAGGGCAATGAGGGTTAAGTGACTTGCCCAGGGTCACACAGCTAGTAAGTGTCAAGTGTCTGAGGCTGGATTTGAACTCAGGTACTCCTGAATCCAGGGCCGGTGCTTTACCACTGCGCTATCTAGCTGCCCCCTAACCCAATTCTCTTTTGACTCAAAGTCCAGTGCATTTGTTACTCCAGGGTACTCCCTACTCCTAAGGGGATTTCAGTGGAGGTAGGCGTGAGCTAAGAATGATAATATTTACAGATATAAGCAAATCCAAAAGAATTTGAGGACAGAGAGATCACTAACACCTAATCAAGTCAGTTAATCTACAGGCACTTGTTAAACACCTACTATGTGACAAGCAGGGGAGCTAGGTGGTACAGTGAGGAGGGAAGACTCATCTTTGTAAGTTCAAATCTGACCTCAGACTCTTACTAGTTGTGTGAATTCTGGCAAGACACTTCACCATGTTTGCCTCAGTTTCCTCATCTGTGAAATGAGCTGGAAAAGGAAATGAGAACCTACTCTAGTATCTTTGCCAAGAAAACCCCAGATGGGGTCAGGAAGAGTCAGAGACAGACTGCAATGGTCAAACATGCAAGCTATGTGTC
The DNA here is from genome assembly GCF_019393635.1 of Dromiciops gliroides. Taxonomy (NCBI): domain Eukaryota; kingdom Metazoa; phylum Chordata; class Mammalia; order Microbiotheria; family Microbiotheriidae; genus Dromiciops; species Dromiciops gliroides. The sequence continues at coordinate 683,742,683 of NC_057862.1, forward strand.
AGGGAGAGTATTAAGTGCTGGGGATGCAAAGAAAGGCAAGAAGAATCCATGACTTTAAGAAACTTACATTCTACAATGGAATATTATTGTGCTGTAAGAAATGATGAGCAGAGAGGTTCAGAGAAACTTGGAGGTCTTACGTGAGCTGATGATGAGTGAGATGAGCAGGACCAGAAGAACATTGTACACAGTATCATCAACATTGAGTGTTGACCTACTGTATGACTATATTCTTCTCACCAATGCAGTGGTACAGAAGAGTTCCAGGGAACTCATGATAGAAGAGGATCTCCAAATCCAAGAAAAAAAAGAAAGAAAGAACTGTGGAATATAGATGCTGATTGATCCATATTATTTCTTTTGTATTTGGGTGCTGTTGTTTTTTTTCATATTTTGAGGTTTTGCATCACTGCTCTGACTTTTTTCTCTTGTAACAGGATTAATGCAGAAATAGGATTAATGTTATTATGTGTATATATATGTGTGTTGTATATATCTTTAATCTATATCTATATGTATATGTATAGAGATATATAGTATATAACCTATATTAGATTACCTGCTGTCTAGGGGAGGGGGAGGGAGGGGGGAGGGAGGGAGAAAAATCTGAAATTGTAAACTGTATAAACAAAAGTTGAGAACTATCTTTACATGTAACGGAAAAAAAATAAAATACCTTATACATTAAAAAAAAAGAAACTTACAATTCTAATTGGGAGACAAATGAGTATACACATATAAGCTATAGTTAGATTGAATAGAAGGTAATCTCAAAGGAAGGCACAAACACTTGGAATGAGTTGGGCAGAGCCTCCTGGACAAGGTGAATCAGACTTGTTGTTCATCCTTCATTCTCAAAGAATACTAATGACATCAGCAGGGTGATGTCTTGACTTGCAAGTGAATAGGATTTAAGGGAGGCAGAGCGGAGCAAAAATCATTAGCCTCACACTCTTCTCTCTCCTCCAGAGTCATTGGAGGGGATAAAATAATGAGATTTGGAAGATGCCCAGGGGCCCCACCTGAAGACTGTTTAGAATTGTTTGAATTGGGTGAGACACTGAAAACTGACTGAGTACCTACTGAAGAATGATTAAATCAAGACCATGCCTGGCTGGCCCTGAATGGGGTGTTGTTCTCAGAGACTGTGGACTATTGACGTCAGCAGAGCTGACTCCTCAACCAATCAGCTTGAAGGGACCTCCCCTTTCGGGGAGGGAGACAGGAACTAGGAAGTTGAGGCTGGCTGGCTGGATCTCTCTCTTTTCATCTGGAACTGGCTTGGTGGTAGAGATGGAGAACAGGAGGGCCGCCCTTGCCGTCCAGGACTTTGGCATGGTGTGGGACTTCATGTGGACTGCTAGGAAAAGCAAGGGTTTCTCTCTGACTATACCGACTTTCTCTTCACTAACTTCTAATATACTTAAATAATACTTAATGCCCAAAGATTTGTGCTATATACGTTTTCTAATTTAAGGTGACCACTCATTAATTTAGACAACACAGCTAGAATTTTAGGCCCTTACAGAGGTTCAGTGGCAAGATATATCAGGATGACTAGAGATGACACCAGATGCAATGGGAGACTTTGGCCTTTTAAGCTAAGGTCTTTCCTGGGTCTTAGTTTGTCTAAGGCAACACCCATCCAGTAATTAAAGACCAGACAAAAACTGAGGCAAAAGATGGTTTAGTTTGCCTTCAAAAAGAATTAATCCCAGATTCAGATTAGGCTTTGTGTAAACATAGCCAATTTACCCAAGCTGAATCTTGAAGGAAGCTAAGAAGTCTAAGAGGCTAAGGGAGAATGTTCCATTCCTATGCAGAGGGGGAGAGATGGACTGCTCAGTAGGGAGAATATCGAGAAGACCCATTTGGTTAGAATTAGTAAAATCTGTGATATGCCTAGAAAGTCATGCTGAATCCAGACTTTGACAGACTTTAAATGACAAGCTTAGAAACTTGCATCAGATACAGTAGGGGTTTATTGAACTGGGGAATAACATTGTTGGAACTGTGCTTTAGTGATACAGCTATGTGGAGGGTTGATTGAAGAAAGGAGATAACAAAGAGGCCATTGGAGTAGTCTGGATGAAAGGTTATCTGGGCCCAAATGGGGGTGATGGCTGTGTGAGTGGAGACAGGAGAAAGGACTCAGGAGATGCTGGGGAGATAGATAATAGGATTCTCTCCTATGACTCAAGTGATCAGTGGTGGGGTAGTGAGGGGGAAGAAAATAATTCTTTTCATCTCGGCATTCAGACCAAATGGATTTGATTCTATATTTCTTTCTTTCTAGGTACCACAGGTCATTCATTGCCTCTTTACTTTTTGCCTTTTTAATGAATAATGAATCGCACAACCAAGAACAATTAGGATATATTCTTTATGTTGTATGAGTCTGCTTTGATACTAATCAAGACAACACATAAATAACGCTAAAGAACAGACATTCTGGATTAAACATCTCTTTTTTAGAGCAGATAGGGCAGTAAAGGGATGGGAAAAGTAGTATATCATCAATTCTATGAGTCTTCTGCCAAGAGGAGGCCAGCACCAATCAGACATTCCTTTTGTTTTTTCTTCTAGGGTGAAAGACAAAGTGGCAATCATTAGATTGTAAATTCTATGAGGGAAGGAATGATTTTCTTCTTTATTTGTATCCCTAGGATTTAGCACAATTCCAGGCACCTAGTAGGTGCTTAATCAATGTTTATTTACTTATTGCCTAATAACTGCCAAGCCCCAGGTATCCTCATTAGCACCTCAACCATGTGGCTTTTGATTGTATCAACCTAATCTCCATTTCTCCATCTTGACATTGGAAAAAAACTTTGTCCAGATTTGAAGTGGTCACTCATTTCCCACTGATGCTCCTATCATTTTTTCTCACAATCTTCTCTTCCAAGTGAGGAAGCTACGCTGGATATGGATAAGGGGCCAAGGGACCCAAGTGTTAGCACTTAGTCACCCAGTGGTCAATATAAGGAAGGGAAGAGAGTTTAGCTTTTACAGGAGAGGCAGTTTGGAAAAGAATTGAGTAGTGGAAGGCTTGGGGATCAATGGAGAAGATAAAGAACAAGGTTAGGGTAATGAGACAGAGAGAGAGATGAAAGGTTAAAAGATTCTGATCAAATAAAGAAATTTTTGAATTTATGAACATAACACCTGTGGATGATGGCAAAATAAAAATAAAACCATATTCCCTTATAGAGCTTACCTTCTATGGTGGAAATGTACAAAGAGATGCAAAATAAATACAAAATCATTTTGAATCGGAGTATTTAGAACCAGCAGAATTAAGGAAGGGAGCTTCTGAGGCTTTGGCACTTAGGTTGAAGGGAGCCATGGATTTCAAGCATGAAAGTGAGGAAGGAAAGCATTTCAGGCATGGAGTATAGTCTCTGAAAAGGCATGTGGGTGAGAGATGGGAGGCTATGTAGCAAGAACAGCAAACAGGCCAGTTAGACTACCACAGAGAATGTGAGAAGGAACATCATGGGTAATCAGCCTGGAATTCTGGGCTGGAGCAGAGTATAGGCTTGAGATATAAAACAAAGTCCCTGTATTTTATCCTGGAGGCACGAGGGAAGGAAATACTGGAGTTTCATGAACAGGAGGAGTGAGATTGGCAGATGTGCTTCACAAGGATGCCTTTGGCCACTGTGTGGAGGATGGATTAGAGAGGAGAGAGGTTTGATTCTGGGTTACCCATTGGGATGCTTGTAGTCTGGATTCCATCCTTCCTTCCCCCTCATGGGCACTGCTGCCATGATGACCCTCCTTTGATAATGTTGCTTCCTCTCTCCTTTCCAGATCATCCCATCTGCCTCCACATTTGGAAAGGCCTGACCTCAATGGAAAAACAAAACAAAACAAAACAACACCTCTGCTTGTCTTGTACCTGCTCTGTGAAGTCTAGCTCCTTTCAATAGTTTTTCATTCCTTTTATGGTCAAACACATCCGATGCTGGTTGCCACCCACTGCCTCTGCTTCTCCTACTCCAATTTCTATCTTAACAAAATCCTCCAGGGTGGCTTCCACCTCCCAGTATTTGATTGCTTTGGAGGCATGGTGATGCATAAGTGCTGGAGGCAGGAGCAGCATGCTGTGTGAGTGGCTTTAGTAAAAGAAGGTTTCTTGGGCAAGGGGTTGCAGGAGGCAGCCTGTTACTTTGCTGATGCCTCCAGTTCTTCTGCATGGTATGTTTTCCATGACCTTCTCCATGCTGACCTTCCTAATTATGGATCGTGGCTACACATTCCTTCTCCAGCCCCCATCCCAGTTCCCTGCATTGAGTTACTCACATGAACTTTGACTTGATCTGGTAAGTGATCTTATGGCTTGGACCATGATGCTTTTCTCCAACAGAGATTTTCCTCTTGTTGCTGTTTTAATCGCTTTCTAATCACACAGTGTCAGAGGTCACCCATTTCCACCTATACTTGAACAAGAGGTCACCTATTTCAACCCCCACCTCTACCTGACAAGTGATTTTACAGACTTGACTTCAGGCCTTCCAACAACAGAGACTTTACTTCCTCTCAAGGCAGCCTATTCTATTTTAGGACAGTTCTAATTATTAGGCAGTTAGGTGACACAGTGGTTGGTGCACCCAGCCTGGAGTCAGGAAGACTTGAGTTTGAATCTGGCCTTAGATACTTACTAGCTCTGTGACCTGGACAATTCACTTACTCCTTTTTACCTCAGCTTCTTCATATATAAAATGAGCTGGAGAAGGAAATGGCAAACCATTCCAGTATCTTTGCCAAGAAAACCCCAAATGGGATCACAAAGAGATAGATATGACTGAAAAGACTGAACAACAATAACAACTATTAGGAAATTCTTTCTTACGTCATGCCTTATATTTTCTTCCTTGTAATTCCCCCTTTCCACTCCCATTATTCCTAATTCTGTCCTCTAGAACCAAGAAGAATAACTCTCATCTTCCTTCACAACAACCCTGCCTTGAAAGGTGATGAGTTTTCCTTCTTTGGAGGTCATCCAACATGTTGGATGTGTTATTGTGTTACTTTCATGTGTTTGCTGGATTAATTGGCCAATGAAGTCCATTTCAACTCTCAAAATCCTGTGGTTCTGTCAAAGATTTTGAGATAGCTATCATGTCCCCCATTAGTATTCTCTTCCAAAGGCCAAAATCTCTAGTGTCTTCAATCAGTTCCTGTAGGTCAATATCAGTAATGCATATCCTTTCTTCAGGGGCCATGAATTCAGCAGTCCAAGGAGAGCTGAGCAGAAAAAACTGGGTGACCCAGTCTACTGAGTGGATCAGCACCTCTTGTTCACCAGAGCATGTGCCAATGCCCTAAAGGTTGGCCATGACTTTGACTAGGTCACAGAATTCTGCTTCCTAGATAAAGAAGGCCTGAGTGCCTGATGCAGTATACAGATTAAAGTAGGTTGTTCCAATCAACAGAGAGGAGAAATTGCCATCTGCTCCATTGGCTCAATAATATAAATTAGGTATTCACTTACAGTATCAGAAGTAACATAGCTAGAGAATCTGTGGGGTGGTGGGTCTGTGTAGATTTAGGGGAAAGAAGGATTTGAGTCTGATAGTTAAAGATATAGCTGTTGACAAGGCCAGAACTTTTTTTTTCCCTCGGGGTGGGGGTCTCAAAATATATTGTTGTTCATCCTTTGTTTTCTTTAATTTTTTTTTAAAAAATCATTCTTTGTTTTCTTTTTTCTTTTTTAAGGGCAATGAGGGTTAAGTCCCTTGCTCAGGGTCATACAGGTAGTAAGTGTCAAGTGTCTGAGGCTGGATTTGAATTCAGGTCCTCCTGAATCCAGGGCCAGTGCTTTATCCACATCGCCAACTAACTGCCCTGAATTAAATGGAGCTTTCCTTAAGATGATAAATAGTATCTTTCTTTTTTCCTATTTTTTTTTGTCCTTTGTTTTCAAAGAAGACTAATGACATAATGAATGAGTGATGTCCTGATTGATGGATGAAATGGAATTAAGTGAGACAGAGTTGCAAATTGTCAGCCCCACTCTCTCTTCTAGAGTCATCAAAATCCAGTGGTAAGACAAAAGGCAGGATGACTGGTAATGGCCAGGATGCAGAGGATGGCATTGGCATCTTTGATGTCTTACCAACTTCTAAGCACTCCATAGCACTGGCTTCAGCTACCTTCATGGCCATTGGAACAAATTGTTCTTCCCTATCCATTCTGCTGGGAGTAGTATTTACATGCTTGGGGGAGTCATTCTCCTAACTTACCAATGGGTTTAAAGTCTGTTGCCTATCCTCAATCTTTTTTAGTCCAACCACTGAAATGGTTTACTGGGGTATAGTCACTGAATATATAGTGGGGACCTTGATGTCAAAGTTTTCTGTTGATACATGTAGTCTGCCATCGTCACAAAACAACTGAATGGTTTTGAGCACAATAGAGACAGAGCCCACATGGGTGTGACAAGAACTGGAAGAGATCTTAAAGATATTCTTATACAAAGCTTACATTTTACAGATAAGGAATTTGAGACCAAGAAAGCTTAAGTGACTTGATGAAGATCTGCCCAAGTAACTGCAAAATTTGGAGCAAGGGGAGCAGGAATCAAATCCTGATTTTGCTACTAACTACACATGTGAGGAATGATGATGACGATAGCAATAATAGCAACATTTATAAAGTACTTGAAGGTTTGCAAAATCCTATACAGTTTATTTCATTTGAGCTTCTATTACGAATAGGGTCATGGGATTCAGACCTGGAGGGAACTCGTGATGTTGTGTAGTCCAATTCACTCATATTCCAATGAGGAAATGGAGGCCTAGAGAAGTTCATTGGTTTGTTGCAAGTCACACAAGTATCAACTGATAGATGTAAGATTTGAACCCAGGTCTTCTGAATCCCAAATCAGAGCTCTAACCATTCTACACATTGCCTCTCAACCAAAGCTCAGAGTGAATTACTTTGACTCAGATTTAGAACTGGAAGACACCTGAGATGTCAAGTCATCTAATCCCATCGTTTTTCATATGAAGAAACTGAGGATCATAGAGGTTAAGAGATGCATCCAAGATCATAGATAATATGAAAGACATCCAGAATGTTGCATCAGGACTCCAAGGAATCACAAAATACAGGCTGCTGAAATGAGAGTGACTCACAAGGGCATAGTCCCTTGGGGATTCTCTCTTGTTAGAGAAACTACATGCATTTATGGAAAAGGTCAATCCCTACTTGTCAATCTTCATTACTCCATTCACATAGTCCCTGTGACCTTTGCTCATTCTGGATGCATAATTTCAAAATGCTTTGGCTAATAATGGCAAAGATGTGCCAGAAGTTTTAGGAGGGAACCAGAGTAATTCCTCAGAAAATCCAATTTTCTTGCTTTATAGTTCCCTTTGTGGTGATGATAATCAGGGGAGTGCTCTTCCCAGCTGGGTTCTCCCTCTCCTATCCAATTTTTACTTTCTCTCATCCCTTCTTCTCCTCTTCTCTCATCTCCATTTTCATGGAAATCATTTACAACATATTACTTACTCCTTTGCCTTCTTAAATAGAAAGCAATGAACATAATTTAACTTTTTCTTGGTGACTTAAGGTCACCACATTGATTATCAATTGATCATTGTGCTTAAAGCAGTGATACTAGCAAGGACTCTCAGTATGTATTGGGCTATTTGGCCATACACTAAATGACCTCAAACGGTTGTTTTGCTTTTACAGCTTTCTGTCTGTTTTTTTATAACTTGTTTGCCTCTCCTTTCTGCTTCTGCTTAGAGCTTCTTCTAGTACCCATTCAGTCACTTATTCATTCCACAAGAATTTTAATAATACCTTATCTATGTGCTAGGTGCTGGGGAGGCAAAGACAAAAATGGAAGCAGTTGTTTTTGTAAGCTAAATGGAGGAAAATCTGATGGATTTTATGAGAGGCTGTAGTAGTTCAGACACTGATTGCCACTTACTTCCTGGTTTATTGCTGTTGCTGTTGAGCCTGATCTTAGGTCAAATGGTATTGCCATGTATATATGCACCTCAGAGAATATAAAATAAGAGGTACAATTATTTTCCTGGGAAACCTATTCTTCTCATTTTGAAGAATACATAGTGAACTCCTCACTGTGTTCAAAATAGGATTCTATTTATATGGAACAATTTGTATATAAAAATATGGCCTAAGACAACTTGCATTTTTATTACTTCTAGAAAACTTGTGCTTATCATTTTTATCATGATTACTGTAACTCAGCAGAAAAGCAGTGATGACTAAACTCTTAATGGGCCAACCTTTTACTTCTTCAAGTTCTTTCTCTTACTTCCATAAAAAGTGAAATAATTAGTACCTATTTAGAGGGGTGGTTTTAAAAACTAAATAAGATAATCTATGTTAAGTGATTTGTAAATCCTAAGTCTCTAAATGTTACTCATTATTAGTATTACATACAGTAATCATAAGAGGATCCCAACTCTCTATGACTAAAATTGTTTCCTGGCCTGGTCTTATCCTAAGAGTTTATCCCCAGAGCATAAACTTTTCAGTTTCAGTGAGGGGTACAATGGACGTGGGTACAATAATGCTGGGAGTTTTCTAATTCCTCATCGAAGTAATTTGGGAGGGTGGATAAGAGTCATATGCAACTTGGTAGGTACAACTAGGTCCCTAAAGACTTCACATAGAAGGTGGCTCTTGAAATAAACCATGAAAGGAGTTGGGGGTTCCAAGAAAAGGAGGTGAGGATGGAGAGTATTCTAGGTATCATATAAAAAAAAACCAAGGAAGCAAGAGATGGAATATTGACAGCAAGTAGCCATTTTGTCTGGAACACAAGGTGGGAGGGCATTTAATTTTTTTCTTTCTTTTTTTTTTTTAGTGAGGGCAATTGGGGTTGTGACTTGCCAGGGTCACACAGCTAGTAAGTGTTAAGTGTCTGAGGCTGGATTTGAACTCAGGTACTCCTGACTCCAGGGCCAGTGCTCTATCCACTGGGCCACCTAGCTTCCCCTGAGGGTATTTAATTTTAAATCACTAAGAAGGACAGATTGGATTGCATAAGGTATTAAATGCCAAACCTGAGATCATATCCAGCCTCAGACACTGACTAGCTATTGTTTCTCTGGGCAAGTCATTTAAACTCTGTCTCAGTTTCCTCAAATATAAAATATGATAACAATACCTACTACCTTTCAGGGATTGTTGTGAGGATAAAATGTGATAATATTTATAAAGCCCTTAGCATAGTCCTAAGAATAAATACTTATTCTCATGTCCTACTCTTCCTTACCCATATAGGAATTTGTGCTTGACAGTAGGGAGCCATGGAAGCTTCTTGAGTAGGGGAGTGACATAATTGGACCAGTGCTTTAGAGGTGGCAATTTGGCTATTGTGTGAAGGCTACGTACAGTATCATATGAGTTAGGGCCAGAATGACCCTTAAGAATCATCTAGTATAGCTCCCTCATTTTTAGAAGAGGATGCTAAGATCTGAGAGATCATTGGTATAATTGAGCTTGAGAATTGACTAATGCTCTAGGATTTGCAGATCAGAGGGACAAGCATTTTCTCTTAGCTATGACAGTAACTGAAGTCTATTGGGAACATTGAACTAGAAGGCAGACTGAAGTTATACTAGGAAGAAAAGAAGGGTTAGAGACTACAAGAGATGAGCAGCAATAACACCAGTGGAAACACAGCAGCATCTTTAGCCCTACCCAGGAATTAATGAGCTGAGTCCAGGAGAATAGGAGTCCCAGGAGCAACAACTGAAATGAGGAATTGAAAAGGAGAAACTAAAGGAGAGAACTGTAGCAGAGAAGGGAGAGGTAGGGGTATGCCGTTGGGTCCTGAAAGTTATCCTGTGACAGAGACTAATATATTCTGCTTCTTCCTTTCCCAGAGTCCTGTGTTTGCCTCAAAATAAAGAGGCTAGAGGCTAGCTAAAGGTAAAGTACAATTTGAATTAGAACAGAGGCAAAATTCTGTCCACATATTAAATATCTTCTTAACTGGGGGCTCTAGGCTATTGTGATTGTATTAATAACTTTTTGTTCCATAAACACTCTATAAAATAGAGGAAGGGACCACTCAGAACTGAGAGACACATGCTTAAAAAGTAAGATAATTTTTATAAAAAGTTGTGGTTGATAAAATATTTAAATATTCAGAGAGAAAGGGAGAATTGGACAGTCAAGAAAACTATCAGAAGACCACCAGGAAGTTGTGAGGACCACCTATCTCTATTGTGGTGTTATGGAAGGACTTGAACAAGATATATATGACCACGCATGGATGGGTAGAGATCTGCATCAGTGGAGAGGGTACCTACATGGCTGAGACCACAGATACAGTAAAGAACCCAGACAGTATCAGTGCTGTGGAAAACAACTTATACAGGACAGAAGAACTATGGTCATCTGAACAACAGAATATTAGAAATATTAGATTTCTATTTTTGGAAGTAGTAGGATTTAGGGGCTAGGTGTTGGAAATTCTTGGGAAGGGAAGTTCACCTCTGAGCACCAGGCACTTTATAAAATCAGCTGATTTTTCAGGCCAAGGAACTGCACCAGGCTCCTAATGGAGTGTAATTGGTTCAAAGTTTAAAAAAAAATCTATCAGCCTGACTTTTTACTCTACACAACTTTTGTTAACACACCATAAGAGAAACCACTGGACACAGAAGAGACATATGAGAAGGAAATAAATCAGGGATCTAGAGAGGGACTAGGTGGAGAAAGATAAGCCTTGGTGATTCCTGGCCATGAGACACAGACCTTTTCACCAAAGAGAAAAACAGGCTCATGCACCAATCCATCAACTGACAACAAGCATTTATTATGTGTCTACCATTTTTGAGGTGCTGAGTGTGCTATGTCACTGACATTTTGACACTGGTTTAATGTATGCAAATGGCTTTATATCTTCTATCTCATTTGAGTCTGATAAAGGACTCTCTGAGCTGTGTAATATGGGTATTATGACAATCCCTATTTTGCAGATGAGGAAAATGAGGCTGAGAGAGGTTAAAATATTTGTCCACAGTCATGTAGTTAGGAAATTTGGAGAAAAATTTGAACCCAGGTCTTCTTGGCTGTAAATATAGCCTTCTATTTCTAGCACCATATTTCCTCTCACAAGATAATGCATGTGAAACTATTTTGCATTTTGCCAAGTACCATGAAAATCTAGGTGATTATTACGACATTTAAGTAGAAACTCTCAAGTTAATAGTTCACAGAATGAGAATCTCAGCATTAGACAGGACCTCAGAGGCCAGCAAGTTTAATCCTTGCGTGAACCAGATTCCCTCCCACAGCACCCTTGATAAATGGGCATTGATGCAGCCTTTTCTTTAAGACATATTGCGGGATCCTTATGTCCCAAGGCAACCCCTCTAATTTTTTTTTGGTGAGGCAATTGGGGTTAAATGACTTGCCTAAGGTCACACAGCTAGTAAGTGTTAAGTGTCTGAGGCCAGTCCTCCTGAATTCAGGGCCGGTGCTCTATCCACTGCACCACCTACCTGCCCCAACCCCTCTAATTTTAAGCAGCACTAAATGGTAGAAAGATTTCTTGTGTTCAATATCCAAATGTAGGTCTTCCCATTGATTCAGGAATTCCTACCAATGATGCAGATACCAACCTATCCATATTTACCCATCAACTTTTACTTACTGTGCCTTTGTCTTCTTTCTAGGGACAGAGAATGACTCATTTTGCTTCTAAATGGCAACCCTTTCAATATTTTCGAATCTCTCTTGCACTTTAATTCAATGCAATTCAGCAAGCACCTACAGCCCATTAGGTGCTAATACAGAGACCAAAACATGAAGTGATGCCTGCTCTTTAGGGGCTCACATCATTGGAATGTAGTGCCTCAATTCACCAAAGCCCAAGCTTGAAAATATCAATAGCTCATTCTTCTGTAGTTTTGAAATTGTGTCCAACTTTTCATGACCCCATTTGGGGTTTTCTTGGCAAAGATATTGGAGTGGTTTACCATTCTGTTCTCCAGCTCATTTCATAGGTAAGGAAACTGAGGCAAACAGGGTCCATTACTTGCTCAGGGTCATATAGCTAGTCAGTGTCTGAGGCCAAATTTGAACTCATGAAGAGGAGTCTTCCTGCTCTGGGCCCAACATTCTATTCACTGTATCACCTAATGAGTCGGTATGATCAATGGAAATAGAGGCCATGGGATATCTCCACTTATTTGCCTTGTGCTTCACCCACTGTTGTATTGGAAGATGCAATTTAACATCCATCCCCTTCTTTCCCAGATCATCAGAGTTGCTATAATTGCTAAGTTCAAGCTGAGATCTAAAGAGAGAAGGGGCAAGAAGCCTGGGTATCACAGGCCAGTGGAGCCAGTCTGACAATGGGAAGGCTAATTTCACACCCCCCCCCCGCCCCATCTAACTGGATGATGGTAAACTGAATCCTTTCCATGTAGCACTCAGCAAAAATGAGAGAACAGAAATCAGAACACCCTATTATAGTGTGCCAGCCACTGGATAGACCAACATCCTTGAGTCTCTCTTCACCAATTCATTTCACCTTCTAGGTATGTTTACACTTGTATGACCCCTGGATGGTCTCTCCACTAGACACAATGAGACTCAACCCCAGGAGCTCTTAGTGATGAAGCTGAGAAATGTTTTTAAACAAATGGAAATTTGGCTTCTGTTTTGCCCTTTCATTGCAGCCTAATAGATAGGGGGGGCAGAGAAAGCAGTTGATCAAATTCATAGTAGCCCTGAGTGTAAAAGAGGCATAATTCATGGAGTCTGTGACTTTTGGCTCCTTTGAAATGGAATGCAGGAGGGGAGCCAGAGTCTGATAAAAATAGAAGCTATCCAGTGTCAAGGCCTGTCTCCAGATGGTCTATGGAGTCCAAATAATAACTCTTCCACAACAAGGTTGCCATTAATATGCACAGAGATTTCCTGTCTTTGAGTGGGGCAGTAAGCACAAATGATTTGGAGTAGTGTCCACAGCAAACAAGTGTTGTTCTCCAGAATGGAGGATAAGGTTAATCTTTCCCCTTCTGGAGTACTCTGGGAAAAGATACTGAATGATTTAGGATGGGGAAGAAGAATGACTAAATGCCACACATTTCTATCACTTCCTCTTTTGTGGGAGGGAGGGAAGACACCTTAGTTGCTATGGGTCTCTATTTCCTCCTGGAAAATGAGGAGGATAAAACATTTGGTTTCTGGGGTCCCTTCCCACTATAGATCTATGATGATATTATCCAATGGAAAATATGGTAGTCTAATCCCCCCAAGTGGAAAAGGACTTATTTGTACAAAAATATCTATAGCAGCTTTGTGTGTGTGTGTGTGTGTGTGTGTGTGTGTATATGCTAAGAATTGTAAACAGAAGGGATGCCCATCAGTTGGGGAATGGCTAAACAAGCTGTGGCATATGACTGTCATGAAATATTATTGTTCTATAAGAAGTGGCAAGTAGAATGATTTCAGAAAAAACTAGAAAGACTTACATGAACTGATGCATAGTGAAGTGCATAGAACCAGGAGAATATTGTACACAGTAAAAGCAGTATTGTTCAGTGAAGAACTATGAATGACTTAGCTATTCCCAGGATTGCAATGATCCAAGACAGTCCTAAAGGACTATTGATGAAACACACTATCTGTCTCTAGAGAAAGAACTGTTATTGATTGAATACTGACTGAAGCATGCTATTTTTAACTTATATTCTTTCCTTACATTCTTTTATTTGACCCTTCTTTTTTTTTTTGTTTTGTTTTGTTTTTTGTTTTTTTTGTGGGGCAACGGGGGTTAAGTGACTTGCCCAGGGTCACACAGCTAGTAAGTGTCAAGTGTCTGAGGCCGGATTTGAACTCAGGTACACCTGAATCCAGGGCCGGTGCTTTTATCCACTGCGCCACCTAGCCGCCCCCTTATTTAACCCTTCTTGTACAAAATGACTAATATGGAAATGTAAATAATTGCAAAAAATATTGCAGTCTATTATTTCCTCTGTGTATAAAACTCCCAGAGAGTAAATTCCATTCACCAATGTAGACTGACAAATCCTCTGGAACACATAGGAGTATTGTCAGGAATGCTGAGAAATTAAATGATTTGCCCAGACAACTGTAAGGGGCTAAAATTCTAGCTAGTCTGTCTAAAATATCTAATGAGTGGTCGCCAATAAATTATAAGCTTTAGCAAGAGTTAGACTTTTAAGCATTTATTAAGGAGAATAAGACTTTGGTGAAGAGAGAGAAAGACCTAGATTCATCTATCTTTCAAAGGGAGAGTGCATCTTTAGCTCCACTTTCCACTAGAGTCCCCATGAAAGAGAGCGAGAGAGCCAGACTCCCCCTTCTTCCTCCCACAATCAAACGTCACTTCCTGACACCAAAGAAAAGCCACATGTCTTGCCCTCAGGTGCCTTCTCCTCATGGCAGAGCTTTCCTACAGTAAGTCTCCAGCAGGTGGCTTCATTCCAATTGTTACACACCCAAAGTCAATATGTGTAAGAGATGAGACTTGAACCCAAGTTCAGTAGAAATATTGATCAAGAGTTGGAATGGTACCTATAAATCCTACTACTTCCAAAAATTTTCTGCTCCAACCTCTTCAAGGCAATCATGTTTACTGTTTTCCATATGAGCAACTGAGGTACAGAAAGGTTAAATGTCTTGCTTATAGACCTTTCCTGAGGACACCACATCTCTTGGTACCTCCTACAAGACTGGCTCTTTTTTCTTTTACATAATTATCAATCAGAAGGTACCTTATTCTATCCTGTCATCCCTGGACCTTCAGGTCACTGATCTCACCCTCTTTCCTCCAATAAGCACAGTGCCCAAGCTCACAGACTCCTCCTCCATTCCACATTTTAATCACCTTAGAATACGCCAACCCTCCAGTTATTCAGTCTCCTCAATGCCCATGACCTTTGGTTCTAATCTATCTCAAATAACTAATCAACCCACAAGGTTCTATGTTGGGCACAAGATAGTCAAGCATAAAAATAAAACAGTTCTTGTTATCAAGAAACTTACATTCTGCTGGAGGAGACAACACATACACATATAATTATGTACAAAATACTTAATAAATACATGGTAATATATTTTTTGAGGGAAGTGGGTGTCATACAAACAACTAACAGCTGAGGGGATGAGGCACATCCTCTTGTATTGAAGAGTGTGTGAAGGGGAAGCAACCCACAATAAAATCACAAAAGTTGGTTGGATCCAAGTTGTATGGGGTCTAAAATAAAAACCAAATAGTGGTATGCTGGAACTGCCTCATTACAGCTCTGGAGAGCTGATTGTTAAATTTCCCAGTGTGGGCATTTACACCTTGCAAAGAGTCAATCACTACAAATCCTAGTTTGATTTATTGCTTGACTGATTTGTCTAGATTTAAGAAAGTAATAAATACAATATAAATAATACAAATTTAACTTAAAATGTGTTGTGTGTATATAAATACATATACATACATACACACATATAAATGTGTATATAGATATATACATATATATATATACACACACACACACACACACACACACACACATATATATATATATGTATTTTCTTTTCTTCTGTAGAGTCACTTGTTACACATTTACCTGGAGTTGGGGGATGAAATGTCTTCTATGAGGAACACCAAGGAGGCCAGTGTTAATGGATCCCAGGGTGGGGATGGGGTGGTGTAATGTACGAGAAGAAAGAAAAAACAGTCCCTGATGTCAAAGAGCTTTGCATTCTACCAGAATCATATGATCTGTTTAAAATGATCATTTTGAGATGGAAGAGGAAGTGAAGGTTTAGAATGGGGACAGGCTGGGGGCTAGAAGAAGCAGGACATGATTGCTCCTCCCCTGACTCCAGAGCTAACATTCTTCCCATTTTACCCTAATGCTTGGTTTAGACATGTTGAGTTTGAGATGCCTATCCAGGTCCCACAGAGCTATTAATTCTTGGCCCAGATACATCACAGCATGGTTGTGAAGGGTGAGATACTGTCCTTAGAAATCAGGATGAATCATTGGTATGTTCCTTAATTGGGATTCTGTTTGGAGCGTTATTGTAGAGGACAATTCCATTTTTAAAAACCCACTTAAGTGATCTTCTGTACCTTGATTACAGCTCCCATTATTTCTGAGTATCAAGTGAGTTCAGGGCCCCACTGAGACATTTAAACCTTTGCTATTCATACATACTTATGAAATTCAAGCATACTCTTCCCTGCCAAGCACTAATGACCTTAATAAATTAAGGAAACCCCCAGCTTTACAAATCATCATTGTTGTGAACAGTAGACATTGAAATTCAGTAATGAGTTTTCTAATGGCCTTTTGCAGTTTCTAGTAGTGGCACTGATGCATTCATTGGAGAAAAAACTGCCATGGGTTGGGGATTCTCAGGGAAGGTTTCAGTTAGGTAGCAAGTCGTGAGATAGGCTTTGAAAGATACTGGACTGGAAGAGATGAGGAGAGGTTGGAATGAGCCTGGACCAGTCATGGGAACAGATGGATATGATCAGGTGATGACACTGGGGAGCAATAAAGATGGAGGTTGTATTAGCAACATGGAGTCAGTTAGTGGTACTTGAAATATTAAGAAGGAACTGGATCTGGTCTCCTGATTCTATATTAGTAAAGCATTTTCTCTTCCAATCTTTCAAAAGCCTTCTGAGAGGCCACAATTCCCCCATGGCCTTCCCTAATGAAGTGGTGGGTTGGGAGTTCGAGTAGGTTCATTGCTCTTTGGTCCACTTGAGAGCTTGATAATATGAAAAATATGCTTGGAAAAATGTATTTGTCCATCAGATTACCCTCTGTGTTTCTTTGTGCTTGGGAGGAAGCCCAGAGAAGAACAAGTCCTGGGTTCGAAGTATAGGAAGACCTAGGTTCAAATCCTACCTCTCACACTTAATAGTTATATGATCACAGCCAAGTCAGAATAGCTGTGAGCCTCATTTTCCACATTTGTAAAATTAGAATAATAATATCTGTTTCTCAAGGTTGTTTTAAAACTCAAATGAAATAAGCATGCTTTACTTGACTCTCCCACAAAGACTACAGTTCTTGTTACTGTCGCTTTAAGAGAGTATGGAATCTTTAATAGTGATGGTTAAATTGCCATTCTTTAAAGAGTCATTGGGGAGACTGAGATTTAACTTTTTTTTCTATATCTGTGAGGAGATGGAGAGTTTTATTTTTATCAATAAAGAGATTGAGTTTGAATTGTCATCTGTGAAAAGTCTTAAGAGTTTAATTATGTTTGAACAAGGGTTCTTAAACTCAGGTCAGTAAACTATGAAAATATTTTGATAATTAGATTTCAACATAGTTGATTTTCCTTTTATTTATGCATTTAACAACATTTTAATGAGATTTTTATGAGATCAAAGCGTTCTATGATATAGAAAGGGTTAAGAAACCATTTGTTAGAGTTACCTTTCATAGCTGGAGAAAGACTGTGAGATGACAGAGTGAAAGAACTTATCTTCTACAAGGGCTAAGTTTAATCCTCATACTGAAAATAATTAAGAAGATTCTTGAGAGATTTTGGCTCATTTCCTGAGAGCTGAATAGTGGGGCTGTGTTCCTGAAGTGAGAAGTCAATAGTAGCTGCCATGGTTAGAGGTGATTCTGGTTGGGTTCATTCTAACAACTTAAACATAAATGATTATGGTTTTATTTTTAATATTTGTCACATTGTTAATAAAATGCATTTCCTGAGACTAATGTTTATTTAAGCCTAGAAGGATATAGGTTTTTATGTAGAGGAAGATAAGTAACTACTTATGGGAAAAGATGTTTCTCCAGGTTGTTGATGAAATGACTTTTTTTCTTTTGGTTTGTTTTTGTGGGGGACACTGAGGGTTAAGTGACTTGCACAGGGTCACATGGCTAGTGCGTGTCAAGTGTCTGAGGTTGGATTTGAACTCAGGTCCTCCTGAATCCAGGGCTGTTGCTCTATCCACTGTGCCATCTAGCTGCCCCCTCTAACTTCAACTTAAAAGCTTATCAAATATCAGCACACTGGGTTTGAAATGCATTTCCTTCTCACCTTCACCCCCTAGAATCCCTTTCTTCCTTCAAGATAACAATGATTTTTTTCTAAGAAGCTTTCCTGGGTCCTCCCCAATGGCTAATGGCCTTCCCCCTCTACTTCCTTGCCTTTTAGTTGCCTTGCATTAACTACCTTGTATTGATTTGTATTTGTTCTCTTCATATTTATTTTGTATATACCTATACATGTCCTTGTGTCTCCTGATAGAATGCAAGTTCCTTTTGAATAAGGAATCCCTAGGACCTACCACTATGTGTGGCACATAGTAGTCAGCAAATAAATACCTGTATACACCTTTTTTGATTGCTATATTGAGCCATGTCTCAAAATTTGACTTTGAACCCCTTATTTAACTTCCTTTCATAGATGAACAATTCCTTGAGGACAAGGAATATTTCTTATGCATCTCTATATCTCTCGTTGTTCTAATTCCATATTATATAATAATAAATTATTTTGAATTCTTGAATAAATCAACCAATGTTTATAGATAAATTAATTAGACCCAAGTCATGAACCAATTGAATGACTGAACAACAAGGGAGAGTTGGTGACTCAGTGGATAGAGCATCAGTCCTGGAGTCAGGAAGATCTGAGTTCGGATTGAGTCTCAGACACTTCCTAGCTGCATGACCCTGGGCAAATCACTTAATCTCTGTTTGCCTAATGAAAGGATCCACTGACTTCACCGGTGAAGGAAATGGAAAATCATTCCAGTGTCTTTGCCAAGAAAACCCCATGGATGGCATTGAAGAGTTATGGTTCATGGCATTATGAAGAGTCAGGCATGACTAAAAAATACCATGAGCTTAGTCTACTAAACTCCCAAGACATTGTGTATATACAATATGTTGCCTAACCAGATTCAAACCTAAGAATTCTAATGCTTGAGGAAAATTCGTTTGATGGGGAAGACCCAAAGAGAAAACTTGGGACACCAAATTATTGGGGGGCACAGAACTGGTGTGTGGGGTAAGACAAAGACCTTAGCAAGAGCCACATTGTATAGAACCCCCATGACAACTCTTCTAGAGACAAGCTGCTGAGTCAGAATTAGATGGGGCTGGTGAAGGCTCACTTGGTATAGAGGAAGACCTTGGAATCCTACTTCAGTGATTCTATTCCAAGATCATCTGAGGCCACTAATCCTGGTATCCCACCAGGATCATGGCCCTATATCTTCCCTCTACAGATGTTCTTGCATTGGGGGAAGAGGCAACTCATCTATCAGAGTGTTGTAGCATAGCTCCCTCCCCGCCCCTCCCCCCAAGACCTGAGCCTCAAATTACTTGGAAAAAGCAAAAAGAGTGGGAAACATCTAACATGACCATAGCAGAAGGGGAAGATATGATTCAACTCAGTTTTGCCATGGTAAAAGGACTCTCAGGGAGTGTGCCCAGGTGCATAGGAGTAAGGAGAGGAAGCTTTTCACACAGCAGCTTTTTGCCATTATACATTTTTCTCATTGAATGGCTAATGACAGTGCAATTATTACATGGGGGCATTTGTTAATGTAAAAAGGGTTTTTATACTCAACAAAGTTGAAGAGGGAGTGTATGCCAGATATGGTAAATATAGAAACTGAAAAGGACAGTCTGAGGACTTTACAATAATTATGTTAGTTTCTATAACTGCAGGTAGGGTATAGGAAAGTTGGAGTTTGGTGCCTGTCTGAATGGGCCAGTCCTTTCCCCAAATTCTCATTGCTCCAGTCACTAAGATTTCATTTTACTGTTCATGATATATCCCTCAGTACCTCGGAGAGTGCAGTGTCTAAGAAAGTTTGTGAAAATTCTTTGCGAATAATAAATAGGTCTCCAATGCAAATACCATAAACAGTAATGTGGCCCAAATAATAATGGCAGTGATGATGACGATGATGATGATGATGATATTAGTAACAAATAACATTTCTTCACATGAGCCTTTAGTCCTTGACCCTGACCCAGAAATAAGATATTAAGTCTTTAGTTTCTCTCAGCCCCTGGCCATGCTAGCAGTTCTGAAGCCATTTGATTGAACAAGTGTCTTATCCATACCTCTCCATCTTCTCACAAGAATATGACAGGATGTTTTACCAAAAGTTTTGCTAGAACGTAATAAACTGTATCCACAGCATTCTTCTCAACCAGATCATGTCATATGAGTTAAAGTAATTGTCAAAGAAAAGACTTGGTTGGGGGGAGGGTGAGGAGGGGGATGGTTGTTTTGTGAAGGTAATTAGATGGTTTTGCTTCTCCCCCCACCCTCCCATGGGGTGGGGGAAGGTCATAGCTAAGAATGATAGATAGATATGACAGAAATACATATTTAAAATAAATATAAGGGGGGAGGGAAGAATTCTGACTATTAGAGTTATTCAAAAGTAGGATAGGCTTCCACTGGAGGTAATAGGCTTCCTGGTATTGTAGGTCTTTAGAGCTTCATTTGTTGAGTATGTTGTAGAAGGGATTCTTAACCAGGCTCACATTGGCTT
This sequence comes from Dromiciops gliroides, assembly GCF_019393635.1. Taxonomy (NCBI): domain Eukaryota; kingdom Metazoa; phylum Chordata; class Mammalia; order Microbiotheria; family Microbiotheriidae; genus Dromiciops; species Dromiciops gliroides. The sequence goes on from NC_057862.1 coordinate 683,763,210, forward strand.
AGGTCATCTCTGAAGTCCCTTCTAGCATGAGATCTCTGATCCCATAAGCCTACTAACGATTCTGTCTCCAACATGGGTTGAACTAGATCGACACTGAGGTCTCTTCTAGTCCTGAAATTCTCTGATTCTGTTACTGTGACTTGTCCCTAATTTTGCATGTGGCTTTCATTACTAGTGGCAGAAATCTGGCTCTGAATTGAAGACCTTCCTTTGGGAAGGCCAAGGGCCCAACCCTCTGCCCAAAAGAGTCCTGTGGGCTTGTACATATCAATGTTGTTCAGTGATCTTTCTTTGAACCCAAAGGGCAAGACACTGACAAGGAGGTCCTCACCCATCATGCTCATGACAAATATCAGGACCATTTTCACAAGAGTCAGCTTGCAAGTCCTGGCAAGAGCGCAAAACTCCAATTTGGGTGATTTCACGCTCCCTTTCTGAATTCCTCCTGCAGGGCCTATTAAATATAGGCAAGCGTGTTTGAGTTATTTATTTATTTTTCTCCTTTTGAGAGTCTGTGAACTGGCATGGCCTAAAACAGCTACTCCATTTCATGAGGGAGGAGAGTTGTGCATGTTGCATAAACAAAACAATATACCTGGTTCTCCTATTCAGATGGTCAAGAGTGGTCTGGTGGAAAGCATCTCAAGTGACCCAGAAAAAGGAAAATTGACAGTCATAGTGGGCCTGGACCTTATGGGAAATTTCAAACAACAGGTCCCATCCTTCTACACAATTAGGTGGAAAGCAAAAAAAGGGGGGTGGTGTTGGTTGTAGGATATCATTCCACTCCTCTGATTTCAATGTGGGAGGGTACATCTTAGTCCAAACAAAATGCATGTACAGGTCACTGGCTCAGCATCTAAAGTCTGAGATGAAGAAATCCAATTTGCTTATCAGATGGAGAGAAATGTATGCTGAGTTAAAAATATGACAGGTACATGATCCCAGTGCTACATAAAGGACCACTCAACAGAATAAAGCCCTGAAACAAAGCCTTTCATGGAGTAACAACTGGTCTTTAAACTTATCCACCCACCCCACAGTGGAAGCAACTGCTATCCACAATTAGTACTCATGTCTAGGTAGGGCTCACCCTCCCCATCAGGTGCCAATATTTTGGAAACAACTGGATTTTGTGTTGGGAAGACATGTTCATGTCCAACGTTAGATACTCATTATTTGTGTGACCCTGGGCAAATTACTCAACCTCTTTCAGCCTCAGTTTCCCATTTTCCCCTTGTTTATTCTTCTCTCTGTCTCCTTCTACTTTGTTACAAGTATTTTGCTTCTGGCCAGCCTATTTCCTGACAGCTAAAACAGATAAAAATAATCCCCAACCCTTGGAGTTGTGAAGATCAAATAAGATTACATCCTTAAAGTGCCATATTGATGATAGCTATTGTTAATTATTAGTAATGATAACAATAGCAACAAAGAACATAATGGGCTTCAACTTTAGCAAAGGGCTTTATATACATTATATCAATTATCTTCATAACTATTCTAGGAGAAATGAAAGATCCTTGAGAGTGAGGACTGTATCAGTCATTGTGTTTGTCCCCCAGAGCCAAGCAAAGATACTTAATAACTGCTTATTAATTGATTTATGTAGGAATTATCAGTCTTCTTATCTCCATTAAGAGGAGTGACAGGATAATAAATATAGATTCTAGAGTTAAAAGAGTCAATGTTGTATGACCCCCCTCATTTTTCATATGAGGAAACTGAGGCTAAATGAAGTTAAATAACTTCCCCAAAGTTATCTGGGCTCTGAGGGACCTCAGTAGTTTTCTAGTCCAATCTCTTGATTTTATAGTGAGGAAAAAAAAAGCCCAGAGAGGTTAGAGGGCTTCTTCCAGGCCATGAAGATAACAGGAACACTGCTATGGAGCTTGGAAGCTCCTCAACAGTCATCTAGTCCACCCTCCTGATTTGACATAGAAGGAAACTGAGGCCCAGGGGAGTTAAATGACTTGTCCAAAGTTACCCAAATGGTCAGCATCAGTGACAGGATTTGAACCCAGGTCCTCTGACTCCAGAGACAATTCTCTTTCTACTGTACTCAAACAGTAGGACTCAGAGCCTCAAATTTACTTTATTAAAAAGTAGCTTTTTTTCCTTTTTAAAAAAGGTAATAAACATTTTTTATTTATAGTTTTGGCTTCCAATTTTATCTCTCATTCTTTCCCTCCCCTTCCCCCTCCCTGAGATGGTAAGCAATCAGATATGGGTTATACATGTATGATTATGTAAAACATTACCATATTAGTCATTTTATATAAGAAAACTCAAATAAAATTTAAAAAATGAAAGAAAGTGAAAAACGGCATGTTTCAGTCTGTATCCATCAGTATAAGTTCTTTCTTTGGAGGTGGATAGTATGTTTCATCAATAGACCTTTGAGATTGTCTTGGATAATTGTATTGTTGAGAATAATTAAATCATTCACAGTTCTTCATCAAACAATACTGCTTTCTCTGTGCACAACATTCTCTTGGTCCTGCTCTATACATCAATTCATACAAGTATTTCCAGGCCTTTCTGAAATAATCCTGCTTTTCACTTATTATAACACAATAATATTCCATCACTATCATATATCACAGCTTGTTTAGTCATTTCCCAATTGATGGGCATTTCTTTGGTTTCCGATTCTTAGCTACCACAAAAAGAGCTGTGATAAATATTTTTGTACAAATAGGTCTTTTTCTCTTTTTGGGGATGTCTTTGGTATATAAACCTCACAGTGGTATGGCTGGATTACAATTTTATAGCCGTTTAGGCATAGTTTCAAATTGGTCTCTAGAATGGTTGGGTATTAAAAAGTAGATTTAAAAAAATTAAAATCAAGGGATTCTACTCATTGGACTGTTTCCCTTAATAGTCTTTCTCTGGCCCATCCCTCCTTGGCCAATGTCTGGAACTGATCACTACAGGAAGCATAGTTAAAATGGGAATATTTGTGGAATTCTGCAAAGAAAGGTATTTGTACGATTAAATTGTCAGCTCAGCCAATCAATAAATAGTCATTGAGCCCTGGTTATGTACAAGGCTGAGGATGATCACAAGAGTTAGGCTTAGAATTGGATTAAGTGAAGAGGATGAGCATGCCAGACATGGAGGAAAGCCAGCACCAAAACATGGAGAGGAGAGATGGAATTTCTTGGATGGAGAATAGCATGGGGGTCTTATTGGATAAGGGGAAGGAAGAACTGACTAATGCAATTTAAGTCTACATGCAAGGCCATGACATACAGGCATCTTGGTGCAAGTGTGCTAGAATAATTTGAGGAATCAATTCCTGCCTGACAGGAGACGGTACTTTATTTAAATAAATCATTATTGTATTTATATTATATTAACTGATTTCTACAGGTTAACATTGCCCAGCGGCCTAGGGCCATTGTGCTGGTCCTCAGCTAACTCACAAGACCCTTAATTTCTCCAGAAAACATATTTTTATTTTTTGCCATATAGATACTTCACCTCCCTTACAGGTTTTATTCAAACCAGAATGTTTACTTCTAGGGGAACAGTCTATACAAACTCCAGATTGTGAACCATAGCACTTCCACTTGGAAACTAGAGGAAGAGTAATCTGGTAGAATTTGAGGTTTGAAATATGGATCCTCATGAGGGAATGTGAATGCAGAACAAATAACACTGTGGCTGCTCTAAGGAAATCTGTGTTCTTAATCAGGCTCTGCCATTTGATAGGTTTTTTACCCTGGGAAACTATTCTGGGCTAAGACTGTTTCTTCATCTATAAAGTGGGCATAGCTGTAAGAATTTATGTATGGCACTATGGACCCGGCATGATGCGACGTGTTGGGGATATGTTGTCTCCCCTGCTAGACTGGGAGCTTCTTGAGAGCAGGGACTGTCTTTGCTTTACCAGCTGGCTAGCAGCTTGGTGAGGGGGGAGGCTAATACCTACCTTGCTCTGCCAACCTCATAGTTGATAATAACGGGGGAATAGATGATAAAACGGGAGAATAGAAAGTGAACAGAGATGCTCAGTAATAGCAACCTGTAATAGACACCAGGTCTTAGTCATAGTGATGGATCACAGAAAAATCAGAAAGGATGACTTTAAGGCTGGCAAAGAGCAATAATGGGATTGGGACTTGACTTCCAATTTCCTTGGTATATTCTAGGTCTTCCTGGCTTCCTGTTGAGACTGGCTCTATTTTCATTGTATCATATTCTCTCTCTGTCTATCTCTCTGACTGTTTCTTTCATTTATACCTCATTCATAAATTTATTATTTATATTTATTTTCATTTATACTGTGACATGGGTGCTTATGTGTATTATTATCATTCCCATTTTATGGATGAGGTAAGTGAGTCATGGAGAAATGAAGTGATTCTCCCACAATGATACAGCCAGGACATTGTAGAGATAGGACTGAAATCCCACATAATGCTGATTTCTTATTCCTGACGCCACACTGCCTCACACTGAGGTCAATGATTAATAATAATAATTGACATTTTATAATTCTCTGTGTATGTTTTCACTCAATACTGACAATGATCCTTAGAGGTATGTGCTGATATTCTTCTCATTTCAAAGATGAGAAAACTGAGGCCTAAAGAGGTTACATAACTTGCCCAGAATCCCACAGTTAGTGTCTAGGCCAGATCTGAACACATCTCTCTCTGCTTCCATATCCTGCAATTTATAGACTATATCCCACACTAAGGTGTAAGTGACTTAGGCAGACTAATATTTTAGCCTCCCTGGTGGTGCTTGTAGGAAACAATGGAACAGATCTCTGATGTAAGGATTTGAAGAATGGGGTAAGACTTAAGGAGAGTGAATTTTGGGGATGGGGGAAGCAGAATGTCTTTGTCTACATGCTTGAAGTCAGGTCAGGTAGATGGAACAGTAGATAGTGCACTAGGCCTGAAGTCAGGAAGACCTGAGTTCAAATCCAGTCTTAGACTTTTGCTAGCTATGTAACCCTGGGCAAGTAATTTAATCTCTGCCTCAGTTTCTTCATCTGCAAAATGGAGATAATAACAGCACCTACCTCCCAGGGTTGTTGTGAGCATCAAATGAGATAATTAATTATAAATCACTTAGCACAGTGCATGTGCTCAGTTAGGTATAATTATTACAAATAACTGGAGAAAAGCATGCAACTGTTCTGAGTGAGTCTATTATGAATTGATGTTATATAACCTTCAAATTGGCCCTCACTGTTGCTAGGCAATCCTTCTATGTCTCCCTTATCAGCTCATTATCCCGCTCTCCACAGTGGCTCTTCTAAACATCTCCATCTCTCCTCATACTTCCCATAGCTCCCCTCCCCATACTCCTTCAACTGAGAACCCTGCCTAATGTTTCATAGAAAAAAAATGAGGCCACTCACCATAAGCTCCCTCTTCTCCTCTCCCTCATCTCTTATCACTCAGGTGCCTTCTGCCAAGATCTCTTTCTTCATCCTTCTCTCACGTCATAAAGTGGCTTTACTCCTTTTCCAATGCTAACCCCTCTACTTGTTTAAGAGATCCCATCTCCTACAGCAGATTGCTCCCTCTGTCATCCAGGCTCTTTCACTAATTTCCCATCTCTCCCTATCTACTGGCTCTGCTCCACTGCCTACAAACATACTCATGTCTCTTCCACTATGAAAAACCCTTCCTTTGATCCTTTAATCCCTGTTAACTCTGCTAACTATTGTCCTATATATCTTCTGCCTTTTGTAGCTAAAGTCCTTGAAAAGACCATCTACAATAGATGCCTTCACTCCTTTTATTGTTACATATATTTGTTTGCACGTTGTCTCCCCCATTAGATGATAAGCCTCTTGAGGGCAGAGACTATCTTTTTTTTGCCTCTTTTTGTATCCCCAGCACTTAACACAGTGTTTGGCACACAGTAGGCACTTAAAAATGTCTATTGGTCAATTGTCTACTTAAGTGGAAACCACTTCTCAGGATCTTGTAGAGGGCCTCCCTATTCCAAGGATGGTCAGATGGGCTAAACTCAAAGCCCTTGTCAGAGCAGAAGTTCCATCTTTTTACTGTTTAATAGAAAGAATAGCCCAGGATGCCTCTTTTTGCTGCACATTTGCCCCCTTTTGTAAAGAGTCTCATCCTGTGACTAGAAAAAAATTCCATTATCAGTTATTAGTTCTATTTAGCCTCTACTCAGAGGTCCTGGCTGCAGTTACAGTTTACAAGTTGTGAACATTGACTCCAGCCACATGCTTCTCACCAAGAACGATTAAAAAGGGACAGACTGTGAATGATTGCTTGCTCTTTAGCAGGGAAATCGATGGAAAGGGGGAAGGGAGAATGGGTAATATTTTCCTGTTTCACCTGCATTGTATTAACATTATTTTGTTCTTGAGACGGAGTGGCTTCTCAAAGAGAGTTTGGTGGCTCTGATTAAATCAGGGGTGGCCAATCTATTTGACAGAAGTGGCAGTCAGCATTGATTTGGGGAAGACTATGTCAGGCTTAAAGCCAAATGGATCTGTGGTACTATTCCCCACCTCTCCCTTCAACACCCCAATTCCTATCTGCTATTAATCCCCCTCATATACCTTAGCTTCAATCTCTACTTTTTTGGATTAAATTCATAGGGGAATGAATAATGAAAAATTGAAATTCCAATAAATGAAAGTATTGAAATGCTGTTGGGTGGAAGAGAGATCTTGCAATTGACTAGAAACTTAGTGACCACCTAATCGACCCATATTCAAAGAAATACTTCCCAAATGAAGACTTCCAATGAGGTGGGGCAATTATGATCCTAAGCCATTCACTACATTCATTCTGCTTGATTCCACATGGAAGAACTTGGCATAAAAGGTGGATAAATTAATGAACTGATTAATTAACAAGAATCTAATGAGTATCTACTATGCTTCAGAAATGGAGATTTAGACTTGCTCTAAGTATCAGCTCCCTAACAATTGGAGCCATATACAAAGGGAATGGGCTGCTATAGATTGGATTTTCAGTGAGAAACTTGTTGAATCATTTGCTCTTCCCGTCTAATCATAAGGTGGACTAGGTAACTTCTGGGGTCCTTTTCAGTACTGGGAGTCTATGATGCTGTGAAAAGCTGCCAGTCACCAGATTTGTTTGAGGAATTCCATGTTGCATGTGATCAAATAGCTCTGCAAAAAAAGTAGCATGGGCAAAAGGGAATTTGGGGTGGGGTGATTCACTCATTCACTAGAGACACCCTTTATGCAGTAGGAGAACAAGCATTTATTGAGTGCCAGCTGTGGCATTGTGCTAAATGCTTTACAATATGATCTCATTTTATTCTCATGACAAGCCTGAGAGGTAGTTCTTATGGTTCCTATTTTACGGATGAGGAAATCAAGGTTAATTGACTTGTCCAAGGTTGTAGAGCCAGTGCCTGAGGCTAGATTTGATCTCAGGCCTTCCTGACTCCAGCTGTAGTGTTCTATCCACTGCACTACCTAAGAGTCTCTAGGCCATGGTAAATTGCTGAAATTCAAGTACTGCAAACCATGCACTGTGTCAGGTGCTGAGATAACAAATGGAAGTGCTAGCCTTTAGGAACCCACAATTGGCTAAATCTTGGTTTCTTGTCTCTATTTTCTGGTCATAAGAGGAATCAAGATTATACGTGAGAGGGCAGCTAGGTGGTGTAGTGGATAAAGCACCGGCCCTGGATTCAGGAGGACCAGAGTTCAAATCTGGCCTCAGACACTTGACACTTACTAGTTGTGTGACCCTGGGCAAGTCACTTAACCCTCATTGCCCGGTCAAAAAAAAAAAAGAGGCTCTTAGGTAGTGCAGTGGATAGAACACTATGGCTGGAGTCAGAAAGGCCTGACATCAAAAGACAAGAGAGACATAGAGAGTGGAGGAAGCCTGTGCTGTATTATCAACAATGGTCTATGCACTAGCCAGGGTGTAAGGAGTATCATTTCTGCTATTATATAAGAGTAACTGGGAAAACTAGAAAGTAGTCTGGCAGAAACTAAGCTTAGACCAACACTTTATACCATACTTCTTAATATATTAATGGATATTAAAGATCATGCCATAAACAATTAGAAGAGATCATGTCTTTCAAAGCTCTGCATAAGAGAAGTATTCTTAATCATACAAGTTATGGTACAATTACTTAAAATAAAATAGATGTCTTTCATTACATGAAACTGAAAAGTTTCTGCACAAACAAAATCAATGTATCCAGGACAATAAGGGAAGTAGTTGAATGGGAAAAAAAATCTTTGCATCAAATTTCTTTGATAAGAATTTGCCATTATTTTAAATACATGTATACACACATAATCAATACTTATGTATGTGTATATGCGTATATATGTATACACATAAACACATGTATATATGTAAATGTGTCTATCTGTATATATATTTGTGTGTATATGTGTATGTATGTATATATGAATGAAGCATTTCTTAAATATCTACTATGTACAAAGCACTGTGCTTATACTGAGCTCACCTTCTAATGGGGGTGACCACATCCAGCACATATATACTATCCACACATATAGATGATGCATGTATACACATAATATGTATGTGCACACACATGTAACTATACCTACAGGTTAATATATTGTTATATACCTATATGTGTATATGTATACATGTTGTGTGTGTATGTATGATCAACAGCTAAGTTGTCAATAGATAAATGGTCAAAGGATTTTTTGTGTATGGAGCAATGAGGGTTAAGTGACTTGCTCAGGGTCACACAGCTTTTAAGTGTCAAGTGTCTGAGGCTGGATTTGAACTCAGGTCCTCCTGAATCTAGGGCTGGTGATTTATCCACTGTGCCACCTAGCTGCCTCATGGTCAAAGGTAATTAACAAAGAGTTGTTCAAAGAAGAATTGCAAACTATTAATACCTGTATGAAAGACTGCTTTGAATCAGTAATAATGAACAAAATGCAAATCAAAACAACCCTGAGATTTTTAATTATTTTTCAAATTGCCAAAGATGATAAAAAATGGGAATAATCATAATATTGGAAGGGTTGTAGGAAGACAGGCAGCTGGTACATTGCTTGTGGAACTGCGAAGCAGGTCAACTATTTTGGAAATAAATGTTAAATTATGCAAATAAATAAAATGTCCATGGCCAGGCCCTTTGACCCTGAGATACCACTACAAGGCTTATATCCCAAAGAGAACACAAATGAGAAAAAACATACCATATACACCAAAATATTTGTAGCAGCAATCTTTGTGATAGTAAAAAATTGGAAGCAAATTAGATACCTATTGATTGACGAATGGCTAAACAAGTTGTAGCACATTAATGAAACAGAATGTTGCTGCCCTTTAAGAAATGATGAACATGATAAATATGAAGATGCATGGAAATATCTGCAAGAAATAATGCAGAGTAAGTAAAAACAGCCAAGAAAACAATATATGCAATGACACAACAATGTAAATGGAAACAACCTCATGAAAAGAAAAATGAATGTGGTAAAATTATAAAGAACAAGCATGGTTAAGAACAAGAAATATGAGAAGGCACTCTAACCCATGCTTTTGTAGAAATGAGATATCTGTGAGTGGGGCACATTGCATATATTTTTATGTTACATGTGTTGACGTATTGATATGTACTGATTATTTATTGATTAATTTTGTTGATTTTTCTTTTTGTTTTTGAAATATTATTAATAATAGCTAACATTTATATAGTGCTTTAAGGTTTACACAGCTTTGTACATATGCTGTCTCATTTGATTTTCACAGTAGCCCTGGAAGTCAATTATTATTATTCATATTTTACAGATAAGGAAACAGAGGCAGGCAGAAGTTAAATGTCTTGTTCAAGGTTATATAGCTAGAAAATGTCCAAAGCTAAATTTGAACTCATGTTTTCCTGACTTCAGATCCTGTGTTCTATCCATTGTGCCACTTTTGTTCTTTGGGATGGCTCTTTAAGAAGGTAATGGGAATGAATATTTGGTATTCATGAAAACATATTAATAATGCTTTTTTGTAAAAAGGAAAAGCAAGATCAGAAAAGGAAGTGGTTAGTCATGTAGTGAGTGTGAGAGAATAGATAATCACAGCCGACATCCTCAGAATTTAAGGGGTCTTAAAGAATAGCTTCCACCATGCTGATTAGAGCCTCTTGTGTGGATCTGTGAGAGAGCCCAGACGAGAATCCCAAATGAGGAGAAATAGCACATGGGTAACAATTCATTATTGACACATCACATAGCACTCTCCTCATTGGTATTTGCCTCTTCTAGGACAGTATTTCTGGAAAGCCTTGGCCATGTCACTTTCATTCCCTCTCTATGGTCACCTCCTCTGCAGTCTCCTGGACAAACTTTTGATCAAGACTGAATGACATCCAAGGTCATATATCTGGTAAAGCAAGATTCAAAATAGGGCTTTTTTGTCTCCAAGTCCAAAGCACCATCCTTCCTATTATGCTGCATTGTGATGTCTCCTCTCCTTATACAGCCAACATCTTTATTGACCCCTCCTTGAACATCTCAAACTCCACATGTTCACAGTTGAAATAATCAGTTCTCTATCTCCTTCCAGCAACTCTTCTGACATTTCCCTCCCTCTTTCCCTTTTCCTTCCTTAGTTCCTTCCTTTTATCTTTCTCTCTTTCCTTCCTCCCTCCATCCCTCCTTTCTCTCTTTCCTTCCTCCCTCTCTCCTTCCTTCCTTCCTTCCTTCCTTCCTTCCTTCCTTCCTTCCTTCCTTCCTTCCTTCCTTCCTTCCTTCCTTCCTTCCTTCCTTCCTTCCTTCCTTCCTTTCTTTCTTTCCTTCCTTCACCAAGGGCACTCTCATCCCTCCAGGTTCACAACCTTAAAGTCATCCTCATCTTTCATTTTCTTTTCCCAATATCCAAAAAGTCATCAAATCAAGTTGATTATATTTCCATAACAATTTTTACACCTGAACCCTTTTCTCCACTCATAGGCCAGCTACCCTAGGTCAGATCCTCATAATTTTTAAATTATTCATTATTTATTTATTTTTGGGGGGGTAGTGAGGGTTAAGTGACTTTCTCAGGGTCACACAGCTAGTAAGAATCAAGTGTCTGAGGCCAGATTTGAACTCAGGTCCTCCTGAATCCAGGGCCAGTGCTTTATCCAATGTATCACCTGGCTGTCCCCGATCCTTATCAGATTGTTGCAGACTCCTAAGTGGTCATCCTGCCACAAGTCTGTCCACTTTCCAAGCCATCCTCCACCCAGGAAGCTTGTGAAGGGATTGTTTCCAGTATTTCCCTCTTATTTCCCAAAGAATAAACAGAGGACAAGAGAAGTCAAATAGATTACCCAGGGTCACACAGGAAGCATGAGAGGCAGTATTGGAACCTGGGGCTTTTTACAGAGAGTTTGAATTTGTTTTTATCTTCAATCAGAGACTGGAAAACCACTCATCAGGTATATTATGGTAGAAATTGTTTTAGGAATAGGTTGAACTTCTTGACCATTACTTTTTTCCAGACTCATAATCTGTGATCCTATATGTCTAGTACCTTGCCCAATACCCTAAACACAGTAGGTATTTTAAAAGTTCCTGTTGAATTTTGATTTGTGTCTTTCATACACACAGCCCTTTAGACTTTCCAAAGAGCTTTTGCATATATTATTCAAATAAAATAATAGGCATATAGGTGGCATACTGTATAGCTATTTGTCACAGTGGATAGAATGATGGACTTGGAGCCAGGAAGATCTGAATTCAAATACTGTATGTATTGTAAGTATGGGCAGGTCATGTAATCTCTCTCTTTATCCATAAAATGAAGAGATAGTATTCAGTGAACCCTGAATTTCCTCACAGCTCTAAATCTATGATCCTATGAAATGTGATCTTTATTAAAATAAAAATTATCCTATGAAGAACTTAGGTACATGAATATGAATCCCCACTGAGTAGGTGCAGAAAGTGAAATGGAGAAATTATATACCTTACCCAAGGTCATGGAGAGTCAGGACAATATAGGAGGCTGTGACTCTCAGTGGAGGAGGTGGGATTTTGTCCTCACTGTCTTCTTGGGCAGGAGCCTGATCACATCCCTTCTTGTCTCCTGAAATGCTGTCATGAATTTGGCTCTTTGTATTAAGCCACAATGTTTTCTGAGATAATAAACAATTGATCCTCTGCCCTCTTTGGGGAAATGTGCTTTTCTACAAGGTTGGGTGTTGATGGGATAGGACTGGAAAGACCTGTTTTGACCATCTGCTGGCAACCTCATTTTGTCCCTCTGGGTCCCCCCATTAAACTCCTTGGCTTTAGGGGGAGAGGAGAGAAGAGAGGAGGAGAGAAAGAAGAGGAAGAGAGAAAAAACATGGGAGGAAGAATGTGGAAACTAGTGCTTAAGAGCCAATGTCATTTGTGTAGAAGTGGAGGGAACAGAAGGGAATCCTCTATGGGAACCAGAGTGACCCATTTGTCTCCTTGGACCTCAGGCATGGAAAAGGGGTATGTGTGATATTCAGAGAAGTAACGACCATGAAAAGAAGTGGCCTTTGCCTAAGGGTGTTGGAATTCAAGGGCACAATTCCTCACCAGAGCTTGGAGAGCACAGTTCTGTTCTTATTCCTATGCTACTTTCCACCCACTTGCTACTTTCCTCCTGGTGACCACAGAACCCAAACTGACCATTGATGATTACTTTGGTTTTTCAGTTGTTTCAGTTGTATCCAACTCTTCATGAACCCATTGGGGGTTTTCTTGGCAAAGATACTGCAGGAGTTTGCCATTTCTTTCTCCAGCTCATTTTACATAAGAGGAAACTGAGGTCAACAGGGTTAAGTGAATTTTCTAGGGTCACACAGCTGGTAAATGTCTGAGGCTGGATTGGAACTCATGAAGAGGAGTCTTTATGACTCCAGACCTGGCACCTTATCCACTGTGCCACCTAGCTGCCCTCCCTTATGCTTACTACCTATGTGGAATTGGGCAGGTCATATAATCTCCACTGGGCTCAGTTTCCTGATCTGTATAAAAGGGAGACTGTGCTGAATGGCTTCTAAGATCCCACTGAGAATTAGAAATAAGATCTTACAATCCTATGCCTCATCTTGGGATTTTATAGAGACATAGGGCATACCTTCCCTCAAGAGAGTCTGGAGCAAGTGCTACCCTTTGCTGGCTTGACTGTACCCAATATGGGGCTTTCTCCTGAGATACCTATTACTTCCTCCATCATCACACACTCATAAGGTCATAGATTTAGAGCTGGGGGAGACTTCACAAAACAGATAGTCCAATCCCCTCATTTTATAATTGAGACCAAGGGATAGGAAGGGACTGTGTCCAGGTTCATGGTTCCCAAATGTCAAAGGAAAGATTTGAATCTAGATCTTTCTGATTCCAAGTTCTTCATTCTATCCATTACCCTGTACTGTGTCTTAGCCAGCCCCTTGTCAAATTAACTCAGTAACTGCCTTCTAATACTTGTCCAGTCCCAATCTTGGCCTATTCTCTGGCCACCCTTAATACTACAGGGCTTCTACTCTTCCACTTTCTATCATAACCTTAACATTCTTTAGTGTACACTTCTATGGTCCAGGAGCAGGTTCAGCTACTTATGGCTCTGGGTTGCCTAAAAAGAATGAAAAGGGAGTAAATACAAAGATGTTTCAGCCTCAGTTAAGTCCCCAGGGAAGCAAATGAAACCTGGGTAACTAATGGTCATGTAACTATTTAATTTCTTCTGTAGGAATATTATATATTTGGCATTGAGAGAAGAGCCTCAATACAATGAAAATTGCAGACCTGCAGGTAGGAATCATGTTAAACAAACCCATCTTGATTCCCGGAAAAGTTAATTAAGGCAAAGCTTTCAGCCTGGGAGCAGACTTTCTCCTGAATTTGCTGTACATTATCCCCCAAGTCATAGGAACTTCATTTCCAATCAAAAATTGCATTTTCATTGCTTTGATGCTGGGGTTTAAGCAAATGGACAGGAACACTCAGTCTGGCCCTTGATGACACGTCAGTTCCATTTGACCAGTAGGTTCTGGATTTCTCTGAAACTGAAGCAGGGAAGAAAGTGTTTTTCATCCTCCATTCCAGCTGAAGCTGGGTAGCTCTATTTACTGGGATTTAAGGCAGATGAATGAGAGGCTGATTGATTTAATGAGAGGGGCAATGACTTAAAACAAAAACACTGAAACATAGAATGTCCAAGTAGGAAGGGATCTCAGGGGCCATCTGTTCTAATGTGTATCTGAGAAAAAGCTCACTCTGTAACATACCAGGATAGGGATCATCCAGGTTCTTCTGGAATATGGCCAAACTCAAGGAACCACTACCTCAGGAGGAAGCCTATTTAACTTTGGGCTAGTCCCAATTTTTCTCTTACAACAAGCCTAAATCTATTTCTTTGCAAATTCCACAGAATACACAAAGTATTCTTTTCACAGTGTAGGAAAAATCTTGATAAAGTGGTGTTTCCAGAGGGTTGCATCCAGGATGATAAAGGCTTTGTTGAAGGAACTACAGATGGTCACCTTGAAGAAGAAAAGTCTCAGGAGAGGGAACATGGTGGCTATCTTCAAGGATTTTTTCTTGGCTGGCATGTCATACTATGGATTCCTTTTAACCTGGAAGTTTAAAAAGCCCCCTGGGATCTAGAGGAATTCTTGTCTTATCTGAATCCCTCCTGTCTTATAATCTTGAAGTTGATTTTTTGAAACAAATTTTGAAGTTTACACTTTTCCCTTATAAAATCCTTCCTGCCCAGAAATCTAGTGCCTTCTTTCTAAGTTAATATTGACCTATTAATGACTACTATTTGGATCTAGTATTTCTGACAGTTCTAAATGAAATCACAAAATACCAATAGATATTTCCATGAAATAGCATTGTCGTGAAAAAGCAATGCAGTATGTTGTCAGCCCTGGAGCTGTTTTTATTTTTATTTTTTTTCTTATATTAAGACAGGGAGATGAGGAAGAATCAAGGTAAAACCAAACAAAGTGTGGACTTAACAACAGAAGTCTTAGGATCGAGTTCTAGTCTTGCCACCTATTCGCTGCATGAAAAGAGATCTGAGAATTCTAGAATTTGAGAATTGGAAGGAACCTCGAAGGCTATGTAGTCCAGCCTATATATAAAAGAAATACCTGCCATAATATTCCTGAAAACTGGTCATCTAGTATCAGCTGCAGAAATGTCAGACACATGACTTGAAGCTACAAGTGGCCAATGGCCACAAGCAGTCCCTATGAAACTCCCAAGTGCAGCCCAAACCCATTTAAAAGATAATCAGAAAATGGTTAACAAAATTAATGAAAACATAATACAACATAGATAACGTTTGAGTCCAGTCATTTTCAGTCATGTCTGACTCATTGGAACCCCATTTGGGGTTTTCTTGGCAGAAATATTGGAGTGGTTTGCCATTTCCTTCTCCAGCTGATTTTATAGATGAGGAAGTTGAGGCAAATAGGGTTAAGTGACTTGATCAGGGTCAAATAACTAGTAAATGTCTGAAGCCAGATTTGAATTCAGGAAAAGGATTCTGTCTGACTTCAGGCTCAATGCTCTATCTACTGTGCCACCTAATTGCCCCTAGATGCTCTTAATTAGTGTTTTTTCTAACTCAATATGCTGCCAGCAGGGATCTGTTTCTTATTGAGTTTGACTCCACGGAGCTAGAAGACCTTCAGGCCCCTGCCTGAAAAAAAGCCACTACTATAGAAGGCATTGCATTCTACTGATGGCACTTGTTTCTAGCAAGGTTTTCCTGTCATCAAGCTTATATTGGTATCTTGCCCCTTATGCTCCTGGTTTTTTTCCCCCTGGGACTAAACGCAACAACCCTGATAGCTCTTTAAATATTTTGAGAGTTATACCAGGAATGCAGGACTGGTTCAACATTAGGAAAACTATTAACATAATCAACCACATCAATAAGAAAACCAACCAAAATCATATGATTATCTCAATAGATGCAGAGAAAGCTTTTGACAAAGTACAGCACCCATTCCTAATAAAAACACTAGAGAGTTTAGGAATAGGGGGAGCTTTCCTTAGAATAATAAACAGTATCTACCTAAAACTATCAGCAAGTATTATATGCAATGGAGATAAATTAGAGGCCTTCCCAATAAGATCAGGGGTGAAACAGGGATGTCCATTATCACCCCTATTATTTAATATTGTACTAGAAATATTAGCTTTAGCAATCAGAGAAGAGAGAGGAATTAAAGGAATTAGAATAGGCAAGGAGGAAACAAAACTATCACTCTTTGCAGATGATATGATGGTATACTTAAAGAATTCTAGAGAATCAACTCAAAAATTACTTGAAACAATTAACAACTTTAGCAAAGCAGCAGGATATAAAATAAATCCACATAAATCATCAGCATTTCTATACATGACCAACAAAGTCCTGCAGCAAGAGATAGAGAAATTCCATTTAAAGTAACGGTAGATAATATAAAATATCTGGGAGTCTACTTGCCAAGACAAACTATGCCAGGAACTCTATGAACACAACTACCAAACACTCTTCACACAAATCAAATCAGATCTAAATAATTGGAAAGATATCAATTGCTCATGGATAGGCAGAGCTAATATAGTAAAAATGGCAATACTACCTAAATTAATTTACTTATTCAGTGCCATACCAATCAGACTACCTAAAAATTATTTTATAGAGCTAGAAAAAATAATAACAAAATTCATCTGGAAAAACAAAAAATCAAGAATATCCAGGGAAATAATGAAAAAAAATTCACAGGAAGGTGGGTTAGTGGTACCAAACCTGGAGCTTTACTATAAAGCGGCAGTCAAAAACTATCTGGTACTGGCTAAGAAATAGAGTGGAGGATCAATGGAACGCAGTAGTAAATGACACTAATAATGTAGTGTTTAATAAACCCAAAGACTCTAGCTTCTGGGATAGGAACTCAGTATTTGACAAAAACTGCTGGGAAAACTGGAAGATAGTATGGCAGAAATTAGGCATAGACCAACATCTTACACCTTATACTAAAATAAGGTCAAAATGGATACATGATTTAGACATAAGAGGTGATACCATAGGTAAATTAGGAGAGAAAGGAATAGTGTACCTATCAGATCTTTGGAAAGGAAAACAGTTTTTGACGAAACAAGAGATAGAGTATATTATAAAATGCAAAATGGATGATTTTGATTACATTAAATTAAAAAATTTTTGTACAAACAGAAGCAATGCATCCAAAATTCGAAGGGAGGCAGAAAGCTGGGAAACGATTTTTATGGCCAGTACTTCTGATAAAGGCCTCATTTCTAAAATATATAGAGAAGTAAATCAAATTTATAAGAATCCAAGTCATTCCCCAATTGAGAAATGATCAAAGGATATGAAAAGGCAGTTTTCTGATGAAGAAGCCAAATCTCTCTATTCCCATATGAAAAAATGCTCTAAATCTCTAATGATTAGAGAGATGCAAATTAAAACAACTCTGAGGTACTATCTGACACCTATCAGATTGGCTAAAATTACAAAAAAGGAAAATAAGAAATGTTGGAGAAGCTGTGGAAAAATAGGAACACTAATACATTGTTGGTGGAGCTGTGAACTGATCCAACCATTCTGGAGAGCAATTTGGAATTATGCCCAAAGGGCTATAAAGCTGTGCATACCCTTTGACCCAGCAATACCACTTTTGGGTCTTTTCCCCAAAGAAATCATGGAAAGGGGAATGGGACCCACATGTACAAAAATATTTATAGCTGCTCTTTATGTGGTGGCAAGGAATTGGAAGTTGAGGGGATGTCCATCAATTGGAGAATGGCTGGACAAGTTGTGGTATATGAATACAATGGAATACTATTGTGCTGTAAGAAACAATGAGCAGGAGGAATTCAGAGAAACCTGGAGGGTCTTGCGTGGGCTGATGATGAGTGAGATGAGCAGAACCAGAAGAACATTGTACACAGTATCATCAACATTGAGTGTTGATCTACTGTGACGGACTATATTCTTCTCACCAATGCAATGGTATAGAAGAGTTCCAGGGAATTCATGATAGAAGAGGATCTCCTAATCCAGGAAAAAAAAAAGAACTGTGGAGTATAGATGCTGAATGAACCATACCAATTCTTTTGTTTTTGGTGCTGATGTTTTTCTATTTTGAGGTTTTTCGTCATTGCTCTGATTTTTCTCTTATAACATGACTAATGCAGAAATATGTTTAATGTTATTATGTGTATATATATAACCTATATCAGATTACCTGCTGTCTAGGGGAGGAGGGAGGGAGAAAAACCTGAAATTGGAAAGATTGTATAAACAAAAGTTGGGAACTATCTTTATATGTAATGGGAAAAAAATAAAATACTTTATTAATTAAAAAAATAAATATTTTGAGAGAACCCTCATGTCCTCCAGAAATCTTTTCTTCTACAGAGTAAAAAGTCCCTTCTCCTGCACCTGATCCTCAAAAGACATATACTTAAGACCCTTCACTATCCTAGTCATCCCCCTTTGGCCACTCTCCAGTTCATGAATATCCTTCTTATTAACAGATACTTCACTTAATATCTCTATAGCTTTGTTTCCTCATCCATAAAATCCCATTCAACAATACAATTAGGTTTATTTATAGGTACCAACTATAACCAAATTTTATAAATGATATCACTTTGGTTACATTAATACCCAGAAAACTGCAGAGCCTTTGAGAAGTCTATAACAGCTTAAAGAATATGACCAAGGTATTCACAGAAGAAAGACCAAAAGCATGAAGAATCTTTAAAATCCAGATTATCACATGCAGCTGGATAAACTATAGAGCTTGTTCATAATTGTCTCTATCATTAAATCTGTATTTATGTCTTTTTTTCTTCCAGCTCTATACTAGTTGCATATCTGTACTGTCTGCCTAGACAATATTCTTCCCTTCCCTTCCCTTCCCTTCCCTTCTCTTCTCTTTTCCTTTTCTTCTTCCTTCCCTTCCTTTTCCTCTTCTTTCTTCCTTTTCTCTCCCCTCTTTTGTCTCTTTTCTTTTATTTCCTCCTTCCCTCCCTTCTTTCCTTCATTCCTTTCCTTCCTTTGTTCCTTCATTCCTTTGAACTGATAGAGTTATAATGCAGATTGATGTAGTTCTTTTAACTTTATTTTTTCATAGTTTTTTCCTTTTGTTCTGTTTTTTTTCACAACATGACTAATGTGGAAATATGTCTTCATGATTGCACATATGTAAACTATATCAAATTGCTTACCATCTTACAGAGGAGAGAGGAGAAAGAGGAAAACTTGAAACTCAAAAATCTTATAAAACTGAATGTTAAAAATTGGCTTTACATGTAATTGGAAAAATAAAATATTATTAAAAACAAAAACCAACCACCCAACCAAAACAACCAAACAAACAAATCACACCCAAGTATATCATCTTTGAGCTTCCTTATCACATAGTCCATCCCTAACCCAGAGTCCATTATTTTGGAAGTTTAAGCCACACTTCAAATTTGTAGTAAAGTAGCCAAAGTTCACAGACTTGCTCTTCCACTTCCTGTGTGACCTTGGGCAAATCACTGGGACCCTTTGGTCTTTAGTTTCCTCAAATGTAAAATGAGGGGGTTGGGTTTGACCACTCATATGATGACTGTCAGCTCTCAATCGACAATCCTCTGGTCTGGTTTCTAAATCCTGTCCTCCAGCATCATCTTGGTCTCTTCCCATGTTAACTTCCTGCATCCTCCTTTCTTTCCTAAAGTCCTAACCTTCACTCAACAGCTGGGATGCAAACACCAGCTGATTTCCAACAGCCTTCAGTTTCTAGCCCAGGACTTTATAAGGCCTAAAAAACATTTTGGTATCTTTCTGGCAGCAGCATTTATCCTCATGCAATGTGCAAGAAGTGAATGGGGGTCATCCGGTTTCACAAGTGTCAGAAGACTTTCAAGTCCGTCTCAGTTATATTTCCTGGGTTACATAAGAGGAGACTCCTCCCCATCCCCTACTCACATCAGATTCTTTCAACCCCTCTGAAATACACAAGAAGTTCCATTTTTGGCCTTTGTAGCACAAAGCCTGGAATATAGTAGATGCATAAAAAATGGCTCGTGGATGAGGCAATGAATGAAGGCTACTAATATGTTCTCTTAGCAAGAGGTTGCAGGATGGGGGTCTTTTCTTCCTGTGGCCAGTAATGGATGTCTTTATACTCATTGGTACTCAATGGGTAGGAACCATACCCATCATTCTGTGCAACATGGACAATTGCCTTTCTTTTTTTTTTTAGAAAACCTGGTTCTACCCTGTATAGAAAGCAGAATCATAATAAGAAAAATTGGCACCAGGCCAAATATCACCAACCATTTCCTGGATAAGTGGCATGTGTGCTTACAGCTGGAAATGGTTGAATGAACTGGACACAAGTCTTTGAGGGACAATGCAGGGAGGTAGAATTCCACTCAACCTGACATCTGGAAATTTGCAACACTAATTCTTTTTTAGTTTTTTGGTGGGGCAATAAGGGTTAAGTGACTTGCCCAAGGTCACACAGCTAATAAGTGTCAAGTGTCTGAGGCTGGATTTGAACTCAGGCCCTCCTGACTCCAGGGCCGGTGCTCTATCCACTGCACTACCTAGGTGCCCAACACTAATTCTTGTTAACTGTAATATTATGCTCCCTAGTTTCTTTGTTACTAGAAGACTTCAAGTAGAATCATTATAACAATAACTAGCATTTAGATAATGATTTACAGTTTATGAAGAAAGAGGCTTGGATAGATTAAGTGAATTGTCCAGTATCACACAGCTGGTCATTGTTTGAATCAGGATTTGGACCCCAAGTCCAGAAGTCTATCCCCCATGCCACCTGGCTGACATATAGATACTAACATATAGCTCTCAAAGGAAACTCAAGTGCCATTTAGTCCAACCTGTTCATTATACAGATGAGTAAATTGAGATTGGGACCCAAAGAGGTTAAGGGACTTGTCCAAGGTCATACAAGTAGTAAGGTTCAGAGGAAGGATTTGAACCCAGGTCCTTTGACTTCCAAAACATCACTATTTCCACTATAATGAGCTTCCTCCAGTACTGTCGGCACCCTCTAAATTTGGTGCCCTGAGAAATAGTCCCAGTTTCTTTGCTTTAATTACAGCTATGATAGGAAGAAACTTAAACCTATTACATAACTCCAAAACTTCAACTCAATCTAGTGATCCAATCCATTACCCCTCTCTGGAGTACCTGCTCTAGTCATTGCTTGTTTTCCCCTTCCCTTCCTGGCTCATGTCACATCTTTTGACCCTTCAAACTCTTGGCATGGATTTGGAATTTCCTCTCCTTCTTATTGTCTTTTTCTTCTTGTTACCCTTGACTCAAGTCTTTCTCCATGCTAAGTGTAGTCTTCTGCTCAGGTGTCAAATTCATTTTCCTAAAATGTAAGTGGAACCAGTGTCCCAGGGGGCACTACCAGGCTACCCTAGGCTGCCCTCTCAATTCCACTCAGATTACAGGATTGCAGAGCTGGAATAGACCTCAGTTGCCACCTAGTCCAGGCCATACTTCAAAAAGAATTTCCTCTACATTCTTTTTTTTTTGTTGTTTTTTTTTTTTTTAGTGAGGCAATTGGGGTTAAGTGACTTGCCCAGGGTCACACAGCTAGTAAGTGTTAAGTATTTGAGGCCAGATTTGAACTCAGGCACTCCTGACTCCAGGGCCGGTGCTCTATCCATTGTGCCATCTAGCTGCCCCCTTTCCTCTACATTCTGCCCAACAAATGGCCATTTAGTCTCTGTTAAAAGACCTTGAGTGAAGGAAGACCAAATTCCTGCTGAGGTATCATGACATACTTTTCAGATAACTGATTCTTAGGAAGTTTTTACTGACATCAAACATGAATTTGCCTATTCCCATCTCCCTCCCTCTACTTAGATTGCTCCTTGTCTGCCCTCTGGGGCAGAAGAAATCTTATTTCATTTCCATATGACATCCCTTCAAGAACTTGAAGATAACTCTCATGCTCCTCCCTCCTATTTGCTCCAGCCTTGTCCCTCTTCTTAGCCCTGGACCTTGGGAAATGGGCTTTTTTGTTGTTGTTATTCAGTCATGTCTGACTGCTTATGATCTATTTAGAGTTTTCTGGGCAAAAATACTGGTGTAGTTTGTCATTTCTTTCTCCAGCTCATTTTATATATGAGGAACTAAGGCAAACACGGTTAAGTGACTTACCCAGAGTCACACAGCTAGTAAGTATCTAAGGTCAGATTTGAACTAAGGAAGATGAGTCTTCCTGATTGCAGGTGTCCAACCTAACTGCTCCTGGGAAATGGGCTATGGACTCTTGTTTTCCAGAATAAATGTCTGCTGCGTTAATTCTTTTAAGCTGATCTGAAGAGAGTGGACTCTAGCCTGGTCCCAAAGCCATATTTTCTTTCTTTTTTGTGGGGCAATGAGGGTTAAGTGACTTTCCCAGGGTTACACAGCTAGTAAGTGTCAAATATCTGAGGCCAGAATTGAACTCAGGTCCTCTTGAATCCAGGGCCCGTGTTTTATCCACCGTGCCACTTAGCTGCCCCTCATATTTTCTTTAAACTTCTGTTTCCTTCAGCTTAGGCTCATAGGCTACCATTGTCTTCATCTCACTCTAGGATACCAGAGCTGCTGCTGTTAGGAGGATATTCAGGTACTGACTGGATTACATGTCAAATAACAAGAAAAATGAGCCACTGGAGTCCAGAGAATGTTCTTTCAACATGAAAAGAGTCAGAGTCATTTGAGGGCAAAGCCAAAGATTATTTGGTGGGACGGACACCATATGGCTCAAGCTGGCAACGGGACCATGACTGGAGTTTGTATCAGGGATGACACAGAAGCCAAGGAACTGACGGAGAAAGGAGACACTCTGCCCCAACTCATTTCTACTCTCTGTATCACTGACCATGCCATCTTTCAACTAAAGACAATTTCTCCTCTAGTCTTGTTCCCTCTTCCTGTCCATCTTAGATACAACTGTCCAAAGCATCACCTTCATCATGTCATATCTTTTCTTAAGAATCTGCAATGGCTCCCTCCTTCCTATCACCTGTAGAATGATTTGTCTGGCTTTCAAGGCCATCCATAATCTGGTCTCACTAGAGTTATCCAATATTTTCCTCCTCACTCCTTCCCATTTCCCCCCACTTGTTTTTCCCACATTTAGTCTTCCTCAAACCTACCTCTATGTCTGTGTCCTTGCACTTGTTTGTAAAGTCCTTCCACTGCCTAGGCTCGTGTAAATCTTATTCATCCTTCAATTGTGCAATCTGGTGGCAATGCCCTCCTTGCTCCTTCTCACAGCCAGTGTTCTATCTCCTGACTCTAGGCATTTGAATGAGCTGTCTCCTATGCCTAGAAGACTCTCCCTTTTCCCTCCCTATCTCCACTTCTTGGTTTCCCTGGTTTCCTTCTAGTCTTGGCTAAAGTCACACTGCAGGGAGCCTTTCCTGATCCCCTGGAATGCTAGTACCATCTGTCTTTTAATTATTTCCAATTTTTCATGTGTGTAGCTAATTCATACATGGTTGTCTTCTCCATGAGACTGATAGCTCCTTGAGGGCAGGGACTGTCTTTTGCTCCTCTTTGTATCTTCAGCATTTATCATAGTGCCTGACACATAGTTGGTACTTAACAACTTCTCACTGACTGAAGGACTGGTCCCATATTTCCCTTGCCACAAAGCTTCCTCTGCCTGATATTAAACCCATATGGCCTGAATGAGTTAAAACATTTTCCAAAGAAGAAATAGCAAAATAATCTTTAAAAAATGCTGCCCGAACGAAGGTGCACAAAAACCAGGTATGGTGAGAGCCTCATCTTTGCTCCTTGCTGATTTTCCAGAAGAGACAACAAACCACTCTTTGCTTCCTCCAACCATCCTGGCATGCAAGAAGCCTCCATAAAGGTCACCTTAGAAACTCTCCCAAAGCCAGACAATGCTGGAGTGATTATTAAGGCCACAAGATGCTTTGGCCAGCTGATTCTCTCCCCTGTTCAGAGACAGACACTAGGTACTTGGGCATTAACAAACCCAAGAAAAAAAACAGCACATTCCCTATAGACAGTCTGAAGTCTTTCTGGAAAATGATTTAATTAACCCGGTGGGGAAATGGGTGTGATGGCTTCTGCCCAACACCCAGTGGGAAACCCTGTTCCATTTTTGGGGGTGGCAGAGGGGTGGGATTTTTCTTTGCATGGAGCAAGTAGAGGTTTTCCTCCTCTTATTGAGATGTTTTCTTAAGGTTAATCATGATGGTCACCAAAGATATGTTTGCACCAGTCTTGTAGTTCTCATTGACCAACTATTTTAGGATGTGTCTGTTCCTGGGCTTTTATAGAGCACCCGAAGAACATGCTTTGGAGATGATTGTGGGCCTGGCTTCAGGTCAGAAAAGCCTGTGGCTCCAACAAAACAGCCTGACCTTTACTTCTTGGTTTCTGGGGAAGCCCCTGTCCTGAGTACAGCCCTCATATGGATGTTTTAGAAGAAAGATCTAATGCTACACATCTAACTGAGGGAAGGGGAAAGGCTGAGAACTCTTGGAACAATAGAGAGCCTGTAAAAAGGCTTATTATGGATACTGCATAATTAAAACATCAGGGCTACATATCACCAAGCCTATTATCTTCACCAATGGGTGGGGGAGAGAGGAACAGAGAAGTAAAGTATGGAAGGTTTACTATATTTCTTCTATTTAAGTTTGACAGATGGGGCAGCTAGGTGGCACAGTTGATAGAGCACCGGCCCTGGAGTCAGGAGGACCTGAATTCAAAGCCAGCCTCAGACACTTAACACTTACTAGCTGTGTGACCTTGGGCAAGTCACTTAACCCCAATTGCCTCACCAAAAAAAAAAAGATCAACTGATGTACATGGCATTGTGTCATAGCTGACATATGTCATACTGTGTCATGGCTGATATATGTGGCCCTGTGTTGTGGCTGATGTACATGGAACTGTAAAGGTTGCAAAGAACTTTATGTACATTATTTCATCTTATGCTCCCAGAAGCTCAATGAGGTTGATTAATATTCATCTTTGTAGATAGTTTAGTAGATAGAGTAAAAGACCTGTAATCAGGAGGCCTGAGTTCAAATCTGGCCTCAGTCATTTATTAGGTATGTGGCTCTGGGTAAGTCACTTAGCTTCTCTCTGCATCAGTTTTTTTATTAGTGAAATTGGGATAATAGTCCCTACCTCCCAAAGCTGTTGTGAGGACCAGATAATATATGTAAAGTCACTGCCTCCTGGGTCATTGCTGATTGTCTTGACTTCTGTCTTGCCGCTGGATTTAAAGGACTTTAGAGGACAGAGTGAGGCTGACACATTCACGTAACTCTGCCTCACTTAAATCCAATTTACATGTGAGTCAAAAGGCATCACCCATAACATTTTACTATTTTATTATTTTACTATCCTAATGTCATTTTGGCCTGGTTTAATCACAAAGAACAAAACAACACCACCATAAATTGGAGCTATTACTGATATTAGTTTTATAATTTTATAAATCATAGGAATACAGATTTTGAATGGAAGGAAATGTATATATACCCTAGTCCAACCCTTTCATTTTACAAATGAAGAAATGAAGGCCCAGGGAGAGGAAGTGATTTGACTTGGTGGATCATAGATCTAGAAGTGGAAGGCCATCTAGTCTCCTCATTTTAGAGATGAGAAAACTGAGATTTGGAGGGTGGAAGTGACTTGCCTAAGATCTTATAGCTCCTAAGGGTCAGAGATGGGATTGGAAGCCATTACTTGTACACCCACTCCACCACTCCTGTTCATGGCCACACAGCTTGGCAAGACTGGATTCTCGTTTTGCTATCTCCTGCCTCGGGGTCCAATGCTCTTTCTCATGTACTGGGCTGCTTCTCAGATCCAAGAATCACAGAACCCCAGAGGTGGAGGAGCACTTGGTGGGGTACCCAAAAGGAAACCCTAGTATAACATACCAGACAAATGCTGCTACAGTCTCTGCTGGAAGTGCTCCACCAAGAGACAGCCCAGTCCTCTTTGGGATAGCTCTAATGGGTAGGAAGATTTTCTAGACATCAAACCTAAATTGGCTTCTTTCCTCCCATTGCTTCTGGTCTTGCCTTCTCTTTTGTGCCAAACTGGAACAATCTACTCACCTCCTTCACCCAGAAGCCTTGCTTGAGGACAACTCTCATATCCTACCCAAGTCTTCTTTACTTGATTCTCTTTGAATGTGAGAATGTTCTCCCTCACCACTCAAGAAATACATGAAGCTTAGAGAGGCTGAGTTGCCCAGGATCAAATAGTTAGCGAGTGTCAAAGGTGGAATTTGAACCCAAGTCTCTCCTGACTCTAAGTGCTGTGTACTGTGCAAGCTCAAAGGGATGTTGGAGCCCTTCAATGGTATTGAATATTTCAGTAATTTGACCACCAACTTTTATATGGAAGCCTAACCCTTATAGACAATGCCATCCTCATGGACTAGATCAGAGCTAAGGTCCAAGGAAGACAAGGCTGGCTGCTTTATTCTGTCCCTTTGGCTTAATAACATCCATCTTATATTTCCTCTGCTCTTATCTTGATGGAAATCAGGTCCTGAAAGTCACATCAGAACAAATAGGCTCTCAAGAGAAAACTCTGGCTGCCTCCTATTTTTGACTGGGTTGGAAATAGCAGCCAGAGCAGGGTTTTTTCTTTCCTTCCTTTCTTGTCTGGTTTGAGCATCCAGACTTTGCGTGAACTGGGAACAGAATTATAAATCAAAATCCTGGGAAACATATAGAGTCACCCTCACCCAGGATCCTTCCTCAGGTGTGGTGAATTGGGGAAATGACTTTCTTTATCCCTTTTTTCTTCCAGCTACCACCTTGGTAGGGATCTGTGCTACTATGACCAGTGATTCATTTAGGGGAGTTAGTTTGGAAGTAGGGTTGGTGGCAGCCCCTACTGGTGCTAAAAAAGAACTGAGGCTTCTAAATACACAACAACCAGACCATAAAATAATCAATCAGTCTCTCTTCTTAGCCCCTCCCTATTCGTACACATACAAATTCACAGAATCCTTAACTAAACCATTGATAGAGATGATCAAATAAGATCAATCAACAAGCATTTATTAAGTCAAGCACTGTTTGGCTCTGCAGATACTGAGCTAAAAATGAAATATTCCCTCCCCCTCAAGAAATTTATATTCTCTCTGAATAGATAATTTAGATGATCTGAAATTAAAACTATTGCATGAACTAAACCAATGCATATGGAATAATAAGAGACAGTTGAATGGGGGGGGCTTTTTATCAAACATTTCTGATAAGAGATATATGGGAAATTGAAATGAATATTGTGGTAAGATTATTGGAATTTGGCTGTCTGATTGGATGAGCCACCCCTGGCCTTCCCTGAAGTGACGTATGCTGCTGATGTCAGAAGGAGAAACCATTCTCCACAGGCAGTTTTGAAGGACCTCCCCTTTTGGGGGATGAAGAGTAAATGCTCGCTGAGGGGAACTGGCTGCTCTTCCAGAGTTATCTCTCTCCTCCTGGTGGTGTGAGCAGCAGCAGCAGTGGCAGAGGAATCCTTCAGGCCTGGCTGTAAGCTGTTCCTTCCATTGAAGCTACAAGCCCCAGGTGGTGAGTTAAATACGAACTATAATCTTTTGTATAGATTTAGGTTAGAGCTAGGAGGATTATCCGTATTTCTTTTCCCTTATTCCCTTGTATTTGATTTTATTAATTTCAACTTTGCTGTTTACTTTACTCTTCTTAATAAAACCTGATTCATTTGTAGAGCAGAGGCTGTTAGGCTCCTTTCTTATTGGTCTGGGAGAAATATCTAAAAAGGCAGTTCAGAAGGGAGGGAGCTTTGAACCTAGAGGTCTCTCATTGTTTCTGGGACCCCAATATTTAGGTGAGCCACCCAATTAACTCTCCATATACTAAATGTGGTCCCCACAATATATAAGACCAAGAGCCATTACCAATTATATAAGTGATCAAAGGATTTTTTCAAAAAAGAAGAAAAATCATCAACGCCCATATAAAAGATTTTTACAAATCATCAATACTACTTCTCCATGATATTAATAAAAAGAAATGTAAATTTAGGTTTTACCTCACAAAGATGATATAGATATTATACTAGAGGAGCTGGTGGCAAGGCAGACTTATTAATATATTGCTGCTAGAACTATAAGTTGGTCTTAGTCCTTTGGAAAGTAATTGGGAATTACATGACAAAACACCCTGCAGCCAGGTCCCGATTAGTGTGAATAATGAAGCCCTGGAAGTGGCTGCATGTATTTGAATTCACACTATTTAAGGTCTAATTTTCTAAATGATCCAATCCATTCCAATGGAAATAGGCAGTGCCAATTAAAATACTAGTGCCATTTTACAAGGTTCATTATTTTTACTAATTTAGAACTCCCTATGATTTGTTTATACATTTTGATCTAGTCATTTGATTGGTTTCTAGTCATATGACACCAGGAGTTTAAATGACAGGAATTATAGGGCTATGCACAGGGAATACATTTGTGATTTCATTTGTACAGGAAAGTGCCAAGTGAGGAAAGTTCCTTTACTAAGGCAAGTCTTCTTTGTAATTTAGAGCCTTGGGGAGTTGCTTAGAAGGCTGACATGAAGAGGTTTACCCAGTTTCACACAACCAGTATGTGTCCCATTCAAGACTTGATCTCAGGCCTTCCTGGTCTTCAGGCTAACTCTCTGCTCACCACCAGGCTGCCTCTCTGATAGAAAGTATTCCTGATATGTAACAAAATGCTTATGGCTGTATTTTTATAGCAATAAGAAATCAGAATCAAAATTAGTGCCAATAAATCAATGACCAAACAAATTACAAAGATGTGGTGAAATATTACTGTGATATAACCATGAATGTATATGAGAAATTGAAGGATCTCGCAAAGACTTACATGAAATGGAAATATAGGAAGAATGCAGAAATGTCAGACAATGTAGATACTGACTACAAGGGAGTAAATACAAAACAATCCCAAAAGGCTATCAAACTCAGATGAATTGTAATGAACTCAGTCGTGAGAGCTGTCCTCCCCTCTCTTAGTGAAGAGCTGGGAGCCATGAATGTGGAGTGGAGTATTTGCTGTCTAACTGGTTCCTTGGTCTTTTGTTTGTGTTTAAATGCTTTTCATTTGATACAAGAGATAGTGCAGTGGGGCTGGTTACAGGAAAATGTCTCTGATGTAAAAATAAAAGGTACCAGGGGGCAGCTAGGTGGCACAATGGATAAAGTACCAGTCCTGGATTCAGGAGAACCTGAGTTCAAATCCAACCTCAGACACTTGACACTTACTAGCCGTTGGACCCTGGGCAAGTCACTTAACCCTCATTGCCCTGCAAAAGAAAAAAAGAAAAAGAAAAAAAAAGATACAAATAAAAAAATATCTACTACAAAAATGAAGTTGAGATTGTTTCACCCTTTCTCCCATAGACCATTCAGGCTACATATTTTTAGGCTACATATTTTTTGGCTACTTTCCTTTGAAGTTTCTATCATGGTCATTCTAACCTGATTTCACAGGTGTGAGAATAGTAAATAGCATAACTGGAAAGCTCAGACCTGCGTCCACAGTGCACCAAGCATCCTGGCCTATGGGCATTTTCAAAGAACTTTCAGGTAAAATGAAAACGGAAAGGGACATCAGTTGATAAAGGTGAATATACTTATTGTTAATTACCTTGAATTGTAGAAGCATTAATGGTAGTTGTTGTACTACTGTAGAAAGTACATTGGATGTAGAGTTCAAGAGGATCTGGGTTTGAATCTCAGCCCTTCAATTTTGTGGGCATGACTTCAGGCAAGTCTCTTTCCCTCTCTGTGCCTTAGGGTTTTTTTCAATCACAAAATAAGAAGGTTGGACTAGATGAACCTTTAAGACATCTTCCTGCTCTAAATTTATGATCTTAATGAAAAATGACCTTTGAGGATGCCCATTGATTGGGGGAATGGGTAAAAATGTTATAGTATGAGATGGTAATGGAATAGTCCTGTACTGTAAAATGACAACTACTGAAGGCATGGAAAAACACGGAGAGATGGCTATGGACTGTTACACTGGAAAGAGTCAGAATTCAGGTTAGCTGAGTTCTGTTCTGACTCTGCTATCTGTGTGTGACCTTAGGCTAGTGAGCCTCAGTTTCCCCCTCTATAAAATGATGGTGTCAGACTAGATGGCCATTGATGTCCTTTTCAATCCTAGATCTAGGATGCTCAGTGTCTATGATGTGAATACAACATGAAAAATACCATAAGGATGACAACAATGAAAATAGAATGAATTGAAGAGCAATAGCAAAAATCAAATGCCACTGCTAGATAATTATAATGTCTAAGTTGTGACCCAAAGAAGCACTATGAAAAGAAACTTCTTCATAATCCATTGCATAGCTGGGGGATTATGGTGTGGAGCACTACAAATCATGTCCCATTTGGTTTACTCAACTTTTTTTTAATTATCAAAAAATATATAGAAATCACGATTCTTGGTGGGGGCAGGAGAGTGGGAGGAACTATTTTGGGAGCTGAAGGTGATGTAAAAGCAAAAGTCATCACTATTTTTTTTCAAAGAAAGGAAACTAGGGGCAGCTAGGTGGCACAGTGGATAGAGCACCAGCCCTGGAGTCAGGAGTACCTGAGTTCAGATGCGGCCTCAGACACAACACTTACTAGCTGTGTGACCCTGGGCAAGTCACTTAACCCCAATTGCCTCACTACAAAAAAAGAAAGGAAACTGGTCTTTGATGATCAAGAGTGGTAATTCCCTACATTTCGAAGGTGGTTTGCCTTTTTGGATGGATAGAAAGCAAATTGATAAGTACATTTTGACTTCATTTCTGAGACCAGACACATCTACCATCTCTTTTTTTTTGCATGGGGCAATGAGGGTTAAGTGACTTGCCTAGGGTCACACAGTTAGTAAGTGTCAAGTGTCTGAGTCTGGATTTGAACTCAGGTCCTCCTGAATCCAGGGCTGGTGCTTTATCCACTGTACCACCTAGCTGCCCCTCTACCATCTCTTTTATAATCACTCCCCAACCACAATTCTACATATTTATTTTCAAAATTCGAGTGACTAAAAAGTCATTTGTGTTTGACATTCTTTTGAGAAATGCACTAATGCCTCTTTCAATGGATCCAGTGACCTCCTGGGGTTTGGCCAACCTACGGCTGGAAATAGCCCATGTGCAATGACAAACCAACTAATAAGAGAGCTTTGCTTGTGAGGACTGTTATTAAACATCCACGCTTCAGTGCTTCAATGTGCTAAAGCTCAAAACTAGTGAAAAAAGACAAGGACAATAAACAGAATTTTAAAAATAGAGTTATAGAGAGGGTAGTTAAAGATGTTAGAGCTCCTGCTTGGTGGAAAAGATGGTGATAACAGACAACAGAGAGAAGGCAGAGTGACTCAATTTTTATTTTGCTACTATTTTTCTCTGCCAAGGAAAGGGAATTTTGAATCAGAAAAGACAGAATAAAGATAACTAATTGGGACTTGATACTCAGGATAAGTAAGAGAGCACTTTGCTCTTTTGGCGGAATTCAAGTCAATTGGCCTGGATTAGCTACACTTTCAGGTCCCCAAGGAATTGTTGGATATGACTGTTGAGTCCCTGTCAGCAACCTCTGAAGGACTGGGAAGAAAGGGAGGGGAACTGCCCATTGGAGAAAGAAAATTGTTCTATTCTCAAAAACAGGCCAAGAACCAAGACTCTAAATTGTAAGTTAGTGAGCTTGACTTCAGTTCCTGGAAAAATTCTTGAACACATCACTAAAGGAATGGTCACTGACTATCTGAAAAGAAGTTGTGACCCTACAGACAGTTTTCTCCACCAAGCCCAGATAACCTCATCTCCTTTATTAACAGCATTACCAGATTGGTAGATTAGGGGACATCAGTAAACGAAATATGTCTGGACTTGTTTGCTATGGATTTAGTTTGTCTTGGATGGCTTATTGAAATGGAGTGGTTATTAATGGTCCATTGTCAACATGGCAGCAGGTCTCCAGTGGAGAACTCCAGGAATCTATATTTGGTCTTGTGATGTGTGACAGGGTAATAATGAAAAAAATATCAGAAGAAAGGGGTCTATCAATTCCGGGTCTCAAACTGTACTACCAAACAGTAATCATTAAGGAAGATTTTGTCCTGGTTAAAAAAGGGAAGGTCAATCAATGGGACAGATTAATTGTATAACACAGTGAAGTAAATCAACACAACATTAGTTTTTGATGAACCCAAAGAACCAAGTTATAGCGGCAAAGTCTTTCTACGTGACAAAAACTGCTGAAAAAACTGGAAAGTAGTTGAGCCAAAATTGAGTATAGAATAACATCTCATATCACATGTCAAGATAAAATCCAAATGAATAAATGTCTTAGACATAAAAGGTGACATCAAATGCAAATAAGAGGAGCAAAAAAGACATTACCTTTCATGTTTATGGGTAGGGAAAGAGAGAATTATTAAACCAAAGAAATAAACTGTTAAGAGATAACTCCTGTGATAGGATCATAGATGATTAAATGGACAATTTTGATTATGTGAAATAAAAAAAAAGTTTTACACACATATGTTTAATGCAGCTAAAATTGGAAAGGAAGCAACAGGAGGAAAATCCTTGCAATTTCTTCTGATAAAGGTCTCATCTCCAAGAAATATAATGAAGTAAAAAAAAGAAATATAAATAAGTGATTCAAATTTATAAGACAAAAAGCCATTCTTCAATAAATAATCAAAGGATATGAATAGACTGTCTTTAGAGAAAGAAATCCAAGCTATCAACAGTGATATGAGTAAATGTTCCAAATCCCAAATAATCAGAGAATTAGAAATAAAAGAAACTCAGGTTCTACTTCATGCCTATCAGACTAAAAAAATGACAAAAGAGGAAAACAAAAAACATTGTAGGACTTGTGGGAAATCAGGCATACACTTTAGGTGGAGCTATGACTTCGTTCAGCTATTCTGGAAAGGAAATTTGAATGATGCCCAGAAAGTTAGGAAACAATGCACTCCCTTTGACCCAGCTATACCACCATCAGACCAATAAACCAAAGACATCAAAGAAAGAGAAAAAGGACCTGTATGTACAAAAGATATTTATAGCAGTTCTTTTCTTTTCTTTTTTTCTTTTTCTTTTTTTGCTAGGCAAAGAGGGTTAAGTGACTTGCCCAAGGTCACACAGCTAGTAAGTGTCAAGTGTCTGAATCTGGATTTGAACTCAGATAGTCCTGAATCCAGGGTTGGTGCTTTATCCACTGTGCCACCTAGCTGCCCTCTGTCGCAGCTCTTTTTGTAGTAGCCCAGAACAGGAAACCAATTGAGGAAGAACTAATCAAATTTTGCTATTTGAATGTAATGGAATATATTTGTGCTGCAAAAATGATGAAATGGAGGGCTATAGAAGAAACTGAAAAGAGTTCTGTGAACCGATGCAGAATAAGTGGGCAGAGGTAGGTGAAAGATCTATATAGTGGAAGTAGCATTATAGAGAAAATCAGCTTTGAAAATGTTAAGGACTAAAATTCTAGCTAGTCTGTCTAAAATATCTAATGAGTGGTCACCAATAAATTATAAGCTTTAGCAAGAGTTAGGCTTTTAAGCATTTATTAAGGAGAATAAGAATTTGGTAAAGAGAGAGAGAAAGGCCTACATTCCTCTATCTATTAAAGGGAGAGCACATTTCTAGCTCCGCTCTCCGCCAGAGTCCAAAGGAAAGAGCATGAGTCAGAGTGCCAGTCTCTTCCCTCTTCCTCCCACTAGCCAAGGTCACTTCCTGACGCCAAAGAAAAGACTCCTGGTCTTGCCCTCAAAGACCTTCATTTCATGGGCGGAACTCTTCTAAAGTAAGTCTCCAGCAGGTGGCGTCATTCCAATCGTTACAAAAAGCTTTAGCATTCATATCATTGGTATGTGAATCCAGAGAACTGAATGTGAAACCATCCACTTCCTGCCAGAGCATTGAAGAACTTAACATTCAGGATGAGACAGTTTTGGAGATGCCAATGAGGGGACTTGTTTCGCTAGCCCATGCCTATTTTTATGAGAATTTTATGTTTTTAATTGAATAATGGAAAGCAGAGATAAAAAATGCTTCATCAATAAATAGATTTCAGAAAAGGTAGTAGGTTTCTCCTTCCTTGGAGGTCTTTGAACAGAGAGTAGATGACCACTTGGATTTGTCATAGTGTTTAGGTTAGATTAGAAGGCTGCTAAGGGTACTTCTACCTCTCAAATTCTGTGACTTTACTAGAATTTGATAAAGTGCCATTATTTAGAGATTAGTCAGATGACTAGATTTTAAAGGGAACCCTTATTCAGATAGTAGATCTTCAGAGATCCCCTCCAACTTACAGTTTCTGGAATCCTTGAATCTCTCCAACATATAATTCACCCATGCCTTCTTATGCTGCTTGATTCCCACATATGACCTTCCAGAAACCCTGAACAAGGCAGAATCATCAGATTTTAGTGTTTTATGAGAGCTTGTCGTTCAGTCGTTTTTCAGTCATGTTCAACTCTTCACGATCTCATCTTGGCAAAGATATTGGGATGGTTTGCCATTTCTTTCTTCAGCTCATTTTATAGATGAGGAAATTGAGGCAAACAGGGTTAAGTGACTTGCTTAGCAAGTATCTGAAGTCAGATCTGAGCTCGTGAAGACATCTTCCTGATTCCAGGCCCCATGCTCTATCCAAAGCACCACCTAGCTGTCTCCATTGTGATACTGTAGGGATCATCTAATCTTATGCCCTCATTTTACAGATGATGAAGTTGAGACCCTGGTGGTGGAAACCTTCTTACTTTCATATCTATCTATCTATCTATCTATCTATCTATCTATCTATCTATCTATCTATCTATCATCTATCTATCATCTATCTATATCTTTAGCTATGTAATAAATAGCATTTATATAATCTTAAACTTTGCAAAATGCTTTATAAATATCATCTCATTTTATGCTTATAATCATAGGAGGTATAAGCTATTATTATTATCCCCATTTGACAGATGAGGAAACTGAGGAAGACAGGTTTAAGTGACTTGTCCAGAGTCACAAATCTAGGAAGTACATGAGGCCAGATTTGAACTCTTTCCATTGTGCCACCCAGCTGCCTTATTTATATACATATGGAGAGATGCATGTAATGATTGGAATGACGCCACCTGCTGGAGACTTACTGTAGAAGAGTTCTGCCCATGAAGTGAAGGTCTTTGAGGGCAAGACCAGGAGTCTTTTCTTTGGCATCAGGAAGTGACGCCAGCTAGTGGGAGGAGGAAGGAAGAGACTGGCGCTCAGTCTCGGGCTCTTTCCTTGGGACTCTGGTGGAGAGCGTAGCTAGAAATGTGCTCCCCCTTTAATAGATAGGAATCTAGGCCTTTCTCTCTCTTTACCAAATTCTTATTCTCCTTAATAAATGTTTAAAAGTCTAACTCTTGCTAAAGCTTATAATTTATTGGCGACCACTCATTGGATATTTTAGACAGACTAGCAAGAATTTTAGCCCTTAACATGCGTATGTATTCATACATGTGTATACATTTATATATGTGCATATATGTATATCTCTATGTCATCTATACCTATATCTAGACTTTCTATGATTCTCATGGCTAAGCACTTACCCACATATCCAATGTCCCTTATTCTCCCATCATGTATAGTCTATCACTTTTGTGGTCATAACTTTTTTTGAATAACAGGCTCTGACCTCTCAACCTAAATCATCTTTGTCAATGTGATGCCTCCTGCCTCTGCCCCCTAAGCGTCTTTCCATTACTTTGCATCTTTAGCTATTTTGGAATTTACTGAGCTTGTTAGTTGTTTTTCTGGTCCCCTGTGAATGACACAGTGATTAAATGTCCATAGTAAAGAAATGACATTTGCTCAAAATTTTGAGTGTTTCTAATAACAGTGAATAACGACAACTCCTCACTTTTATATAGCACTTTAGGGTCTGTCAAGCACTTAGAAAGATTATCTTATCTAAATCTCACAAAATCTCTAACATAGTTGGAAAATAAATAGTAGTTTTTACTGTGCTGCATTTTCCAAATACCTGACCCCAGCAACCAGTCACCATATGCTTTTTTTGTAAGGAAGACAAGGTTCCAGTTGGTGTTTATAGAGTCTGGAAATAAAACATTAATAGACATATAGTTTATGCCTGCAAGTATATACATATGTCTTAATATGTTTATAATATAATGTATATGTTATATCTAATATGCAGATATTGAGAGAGGCAATGTTGTATAGTGGTTAGAAAGCTAGCCTTGGAGCCAGGGAAACTTGGCTTCAAGTCCTAGTTCTCATACATGCTGGTTGTGTGATCTTGGGAAGTCATTTCACTTCTATAAAGTTATAAATCTGAGAGGAGAACGACCCACGGTCATAGGTCTATTTCTTATCCTGAATTCTTATGTAGATGCATATATATCTATGTATATAAGTATATATGGTGCATTTATAGAACTATAAATATATGCCCCAACATTATGGTTTTTTGGATGGTGAAACCACATATGTGCATATATATTTCCTACATCTATATACACATACCTGCATATATAATGCCCTCAAAATATTAATGTGGTGTATATATGTATGTCTGTATGAACATATATAGTTAAATGCTTATTTTTGCTTTTAATTGGACCTATCTGTGATCTTATTTGTGTAGGTAGTTTCTGGTGCAAACCTTCCTTGACCAATGCATAAACTTTTCCTTGG
The DNA here is from genome assembly GCF_019393635.1 of Dromiciops gliroides. Taxonomy (NCBI): domain Eukaryota; kingdom Metazoa; phylum Chordata; class Mammalia; order Microbiotheria; family Microbiotheriidae; genus Dromiciops; species Dromiciops gliroides. The sequence continues at coordinate 683,799,940 of NC_057862.1, forward strand.
CACCTTCTAGTCCTTAAGAAACTTGAGAACACCGAGAAGGTAAGGAACATGCATAGGGTCACATATCCTTTATGCATTATGGACAGGACTTGAACCTAGGTCTTTCTGACTGAATCCAGCTCTCATAGAATCAAAGCATCATAGATATAGCATTGGAAACAGACTAAGAGACCATGGCATTCAATTTCCTCATTTTACAGATGAAGAAACAAACAGAGGTACAGTGAAGTTCAGGGTCACAAAGCTAGTAAGTGTCTGAGGTGGGATTTGAACTCAGATCTTCCTGAATCTCTCTACTCACTATGTTGCAGCTGACTCCCCTATACAATATGAACACACAAATACAATATATGTAAAATGTCACTGTCCCTAGAAGTAGGTTGTTCCTTCAGGCATAGCCAGTAAATCTGTTCCTATTAGAGGTTTTGTGAAGGTGACTGATACAAAAAAATTCATCTAAATGTCAACTGTTTCCACCTGAGTAACAGAAAACACACGGGAATTGAAGCGTCCCAAAAGAACGAGTTCTTTTCACACAAAAGCCATCCTCTCAAACTCCCACTTCTCCTTGTGTCACATTGTTTATTTATACTTTTCTGTTTTTAGCTTTTTATTTGTTCTTTAGTATGAATGTTTGCACTGGCAAGTTTTCCATTAACATATACAAATGGGACAGGAATCCCAGCATTTGGACATCTGGGAAAATGAATATCTGTTATCCAAATCCACTCTGGAATACACCACTGGAGAGTGGCTCTCCCAGAGGATGCTGGAAGGATGGGGTGGTTACAGAACATTGGGAGGAAGCTTCATTTCTCAGGTTCTCCTGTTCAAATAATGGAATGCTTTGGCTCTGAGGGAGCTTAGATATTAGCACCAGATCCAATCAATATTTCTCTCTTTGTTCTTTAATAATTTGATAACTATGTCCTTACTAGTTCTCAGTCTATGATCCTATTATCCTAAATAAACTGCTCGAAAAAACATCTCTTGATGACTCAGTTTTTATTGTTCAGCATTTAGAATGTGTAATAGGCACATTACTGCCAAGGACAGCTAGCTCCCCCAATCTGCATATCTACATAGTTCTTACCAATTCAAAATAGAAGAGGAGAGGAAAAGCAGGGTACTTAGAGACAGAAGCCCCAGTTTTGACTCTGATCTCTGCCACTTACTTACTAGCCATCTGAACACAACCTCTAATCTTATAGGGCTATTGGGAAGAAAATGAATCAACCCACTCTGTTTCAAAGAGGCAGAGCATCCAGGAAGAAGATGGACCTCTGCTCTGGTCAGACTATACCTGGACATTGTGTTCATTTTAGGGTAAGATTGAGGAAAGGCATTTTTATAATGGATTCAACTTAGATTTTAAAAAGAGAAGATGGAAGCAAAGAATCAAAGACTTTCAGGGTTGGGACCTTCAAACACTTTCTAATGTGGTTACCCCACTACTATGCACCTCACAATTAGCCAGAATGTCTTTGCTTGCTGTAGTTCCTGTCATTTCAGTCGTATCTGCCTCTCCATGACCCGAATAGGGATTTTCTCAGCAAAGATACTGGAGTTGTTTGTCATTTCATTCTCCAGCTCATTTTACAGATGAAGAAGTTTGCTTAAAGATCTCCATTGGGGCAGCTAGGTGGTGCAGTGGAAAGAGCACCGGCCCTGGATTCAAGGGGACCTGAGTTCAATGCCAGCCTCAGATACTTGACACTCACTAGCTGTGTGACTCTGGGCAAGTCACTTAACCCCAATTGCCTCACCAAAAAACCCTCACAAAAGAAAAAAAACAAAAAAGATCTCCATTGATGGGGAATCCATTACTTCCTGAGGAAGTTCATTCCACTTTCAGATAGCTTTACCATCAAATAAAAAACTGCCTCTCTGCAACTTCTTCCCATTGCTGCTGTTTCTCCCCTCTGAACTTGCGCAGCCAACCTGCCCTGATTGAAGAGCATGCACTGCATCTAGCTGGCACCAGATCTGATTATGCTTTCTCTAGTCATCTTATTTCCCTCTCCACTGCTGCTGCTGCAGCAAAACTCAGGTCCTGCCCACCAATGTCTCTCTATCTCATCGGCCCTCTATCTCTAGAAAACACAGCAGAGTCACAACATGGGTGGAAGGAAGTCTTACATGAATACAATCACAGATCTCTGAAGCATTCAGCATTTAAAGATTTTCAACTTTAGCAAGTGCTGGGGCTACTTATTTCTTTACTATAAAATTAGAATTGGGAGGGGCCTCAGAGATCACATCACCCCATCTGCTATAAGAATAGTCATCCCTTCGATCATAGCCCTACCACTTTTCCTTTAGACCCATGCAAAGATTCAAAAAGAAAGTGGTTACAATATTGGAAAGCAGAGTGTTATGGTGTGGTGGAAAGAGTGTTAGCCATGAAATAAGAAGACATGAGTTTGAGAAATAGCTTTCACAATTTTTTTTTTTTGCGGGGCAATGAGGGTTAAGTGACTTGCCCAGGGTCACTAAGGTCCTCCTGAATCCAGGGCCAGTGCTTTATCCACTGCACCACATAGCTGCTCCAAGAGTATGATTTTCTTCTTTCTTTCTTTCTTTCTTTCTTTCTTTCTTTCTTTCTTTCTTTCTTTCTTTCTTTCTTTCTTTCTTTCTTTCTTTCTTTCTTTCTTTCTTTCTATTTTATTTCCTTTCTAACCATTTACTTATTTTTATTTTTTATTATTAAAAATTTTTTTTTGCTTTCACAATTTTAAGGGGTGAGGCTGCTTTAAGCCCTACCCCTCACCTTTCCCTCTTGGCATGCTTGATAGTTTCCCCATCTATTAAATGAGGATTGTCCAAGAGGCAGGGGATGGTCTCTAAATTCGTTCTCAGAGCTAGGATTCCCCTGTCACCCTGTCTCTAACTCCTGCTTCTCTCCATTTTTTTCTACTTTATATCAGCAGACCAAAGCCCTATGAACAAACAATCCCCAGTAAGCCACGTGACTATGGTTTAGCAAGTAAGTACAGCTACAGAGACTGCTGAGAGTTCATGGAGTGGATGATAAACATATGTAAAAAAAAAAAGTATTCGTTAAATTCTTACAATGTGCCCAGCCCTGTGTTAAGCTCTGGGAATACAGATACAAAATTATTTTCTGTCTGGCTGCAATAGAGATTATATTGGTCAGTCTCCTCACGTGGTTGACAAAACTAAGTCCCAGAGAGGTGTGCCCAGGCTCTCGTAGGGAGTAAATTGGGTCGCTGGAAGAAAGAGAAACTGGGTTGGTTTTCGATGCTTAGAAGGAGACAACATTGGGTCTCGGGCAGAGTGAGAAGGCAGGCCGACTCAGAATCAGGACGGGTGATTCTTACTGACTAGAGTATGCAAACCCAGCCTCACATCTTTTCTTGTCAGAGTTCATTGACTTAGAAGATCAGTGCTGGAAGAAATGTTAGTGACCCAAGTGGCTTTGCCAGAATTCTAAACAACCCCCAGCCTTCAAATCCTATGCTTTCTTTCTCTCACACGGTTACATCCATTTTAGGCATCTCAGTTTGACAGCTAGAATATATTCTCCCCTAAATCCTTTTTCACACATGATAGAACCGGTTCCAGAATATGATATTATTAGGATTCCCTTTTGGGTTCATTTTGGGCTGAATAGGCTTTGGGAACTCAGCCATCATTTATAATGGAGGAACCATTAATGGAATAATAATAACCAACATTTATGAAGCACTTTAAGGTTGGCAAAGCCCATTAAATACATCATCTCATTTGACGCTCTAAGCAACCCTGTGGGGTAGGTGTTATTAATATTCCCATTTTACAGATGAGGAAATAGCATCAGGGGCATCAAATTTACCATGGGTTGCCCAATTTGGACCCACTTCTTCTTGATCTTATCTTCTCTATCCACTATATCACTCTCATGTGTAACTGGAGTCATCCTATTCCAGGGGTTCTTAAGCATTTTTGTGTCATGGACACCTTTTGGCAACTAGTCAGGTGAGGGGTATGTTTATAAATACATAACATAAAATACAAGGATTGCAAAGAAAAGAAATTATATTGAAAATCATCAAAATCTTTTTTAAAAGTTCATGGACTCCAGGTTAGGAAACTCTCCCTTAATATTATAGGGGCTTCCAGGATGTCGGAACTTCCTTTACCTCTGGTATTTCTCTGTCTTATTGGGGACTGTTGTAGCTGATAAAGCTCTGGGTTTAGTGTCAAGAAGATCTCTATTCATATCCTTGCCTCAGACACCTACTACTGTGTGACCCAGATAAAATCACTTAGTCTCTCTGTGTCTGTTTCCTCATCTCTAAAGTAAAGGCTTTTTGACAAGATGATCTTTGAGGTTCCTTCTAGATCTACACTAAGAGTCCTTTGAGTCTTTTCTTAGAGAGGTACACATATTCCCTTAATTCTTAGTCTTGAGCCACACTCCCACACTCTCCCAGGCTCCATTGGTCAAAAATATGTTATTTAATAATCCCCTGTCACAAGATGGAGTGATATTCCCTCTCCCTCCCTCCCTCTCTCCCTCCCTCCCTCTCCCTCCCTCTCTCTCTCTCTCTCCCTCCCCCCCTCTCTATCTTGCAGGGCAATGAGGGTTAAGTGACTTGCCCAAGGATACATAGCTAGTAAGGGTCAAGTGTCTGAGGCCAGATTTGAACTCAGACCCCCCTGAATCCAGAGCCAGTACTTTATCCACTTGGAGTGCTATTCTCTCTGCAGGTGGAACTGTCCATGAATGACCCAGACATCCTGAGAGAGGCTCTTTGGGTGGAAGGCTTTTCCTTCAAATGGGCTGTTTGCTACTCACTGTTTTTACAAACATACACATGTGAAACCTAGTTTTACAGGTCCCTGGGGACTTGTCTTAATGTGGCCCATATCCCTTGTGGCTGAAAGTTTAGTCCAGTCAGACCAGGCCAGAATGCTTTGGCAGAAGGATGTAGGGGTGATGGGCAAAACTTCTGGGATTGGCTTTGGGCTTCAGCCAGGCTAGCTTTTTCACTTGACTGTGCCTCCCACTTCCCCAACCCCACGTACTTCCAACTACCCTCATAATCATTGCTCATGCTCATTTCCCTCCCATCTCTCTGCCCCTTCCAATCCCACCCAAATGCTGCCTCCTCTGTGAAATGTTTCCTTGTGACTGCAGTCCAAAGCCTGGCCCTCCCTCCCTTTTCTAGCTTCTTGGTGCAATACAACAAAATGCCATTTTATATGCAGTTCTCGTCTCTAATCCAATGTAGCAGAAGGATTCAGCATTTTATTATACCAGTCTAAAATGCTGGCACTCCATGATTTGGAAAAATTAAAATGACTGATAACTTCAGAGGTAATGCAAGGCACCTCTTACTCAGACTTTCCTAGGATACAGTTGTCCAGGTTCTCCTGTGTCCCTATCGGCCAGGTGGTCTAAGGAGATAACAGAGAAGTAAGATTTAAATTCTGCCTCACATGCTAACTGTGTGGTCCTGGATGAGTCACTTAACTTCTATCTGCCTCAGTTTCTTCATCTGTAAAATGGGGGTTATGAAAGCACCTACCTCACAAGGTCGTTGTAAGGATCAAGTGAGATAATGAAACTTTAACATGCTATATAAATACAAGCTATTTTTTATGATCATTGTCATCAAATTCTGCCCTGAATCATACTTATCTATTTATGAGTCATTTCCCTCCCCCCCAGCCCCCATAGAATGAAAGCTTGGGGACAAAGATAAGAAGATCAAATATCTCATAAACTACTTAGTTCAAACCCCTCATTTTGCAGAGGAGGAGTGAGGACCAAGGAGGTGAATGACTTGCCCAGGATCATAGAGATGATATGTAAGTCTTTAATCTTTGTATATCCACATAGGCACTTGGCATATCCATAATTTCCTTGGTATACTCTTGTTCAGTCCTTTCAGTTGTGTCTGACTCTTTGTAACCTCATTTGGGGGTTCCTTGGTCATGATAATGGAGCAGTTTGCCATTTCCTTCTCCAGCTCATTTTACAGATGAGGAAACTAAGGCAAACAGGGTCCAGTGACTTGTAAGTCTCTAAGGCCAGACTTGAATGCAGTCTTCCTGATTCCATTCCAAGGGCTCTATCTACTGCACCACCTAACTTCCCTTACTTAGTACAAAGAGCTCCTAAATACAGAAATTCTCTCTACCACCGTGTGTTGGAACCTCCTTTCCAACTTCCAGTTTAGTGAGTTGTCTAGAAATTTAGAAGTTTAAGTGACTTGCCCAAGGTTATCTTGCCATTATGTGTCAAAGATGCGACCTGGACTAAGGTCTTCTTGACTCCAATCCAGCTTTCCATTCACTGTACCACATTACCTCACTATCTAGGAGATGCTTTAAAATGTTGAAATAAATAGAATGGTACATGGTATTTTTGGCAAAGCTACAGCATGGTATCAACATTGACTTGGGGGAGAGAAGTGGCCAGGTCCATGTGATCAGTCATATAATGAGAATGAGAGACAGCAGATGGACAGCTAAGTGCTGTAGTTACTCTTAAGACTCTCAGAGACACAGAGTGGGGGTCTCAAGTGTGGTGGTTAAATACTCCCTTTGCAAAGAAATTGTGGAGAAAAAACTAACTCCATTATTTCTCCATCCTCTGTGCTTTTGTGTGCCTCTCATAGCTTTGTAAGATCATTGATCCCTAACTGACCTCCATTTCTTTAGTCTCTGTTCTCTCTAACCCACTCTGCAAACTTTTGTCACATCTATCTTCCTTATGTGGACATCTAAATGTGATTCTCTTCTTCCTCAAAGCTTTTAACAGCCCCTCACTTTTTACCTCCTTGATTCTAAACTTATCCTGACATTCAAGGCTCACCATAATCTTTTCAATTGCATCTTTTCAAGCTAATTTTTCACTGATCCACCAAATACTGCCCTGGTTGTTACAAAATCAGTGGGCTTGCCATCCCATAATATATCATGCCATTTCTCATCAAGAAAACTTAATTCTCATTTTTTCCTCTTGCTCATTATTTTCCCTCAATACATCAGTCCTTTCTATCCTTCAGGATGGAGCTTGGCTGTCCCATAAATTTCTTCCTCACTCCTCCAGTCTTCACCGACCTCTCCCTACTCTCAAATTCTATAGCATTTCTCATTTTTACCAAACAATTTAAGCATTTAATTATATATTGTCTTACATTGTTTGGTTCTGCAGTGTTATGTAGCTGTGTGACCACATGAATAAATAACAGCTACTTTGATCCTCAGTTTTTAAAAAATCTAAAATGGGAATATAAGAGGCATCATTGTATAGTGGATAAGAGCACTGGCTATGGAGTCAGGAAGACCTGAGTTCAGATTCTGCCTCAGACACTTACTAGCTAAGGGAACCTGGGAAGACACTTAGCCTCCCTGTGCCTCCGTTTCCTCAACTGTCAATCGAAAGGGATGATCTTAATGGCACCTACATTTCTTTCCAATTCTGTACCTATGATTCTATGACTTGTTCTTTTAAGCACTGAAGTAGTTGTAGCCACCATATAACTATACTAGATGGTAAATTCAGTATATGGAGGGATCATCTCCTACTTAATTTTTCTATCTCCCTCAGTACTTAAGTACTTATCTTGCTGCTCTGTCCAGAGAAGGAGCCTACTATGTATGGCAAAATTGATGCTTTAGAGGCCCACAGAATAATTTGCCTCTATCCTTTTATCTAAGACCCATACATCACACAAACTAAAGAAATCAATGTCATTTACTGCAGGTTTCTTCTTCTCTGCCTCTCCTCCTGTCCATCTTACAACCCCTTGACATCAACCTGCATCTCCTCCTTTCCTCCAGTCTTTGATAAAGACATGGCTAAGGCCATGTACCCTAGATATCATTCCTTACCAATTTTTCCATCAGGTTATTCCCATCACCCATCATCATTCTCTTTCTCTTTTGTACTCTCTGTCTCTGTCTCTCTGTGTCTCTCCATCACTGTCTCTGCCTTTGTCTCACCCTCATGGTTCCTTTGCCCTTGTATATTCAGTTATCCCTTCCACATGGAGGGGCACCATGCCCCTACAATCTGGAAAATTGGCATAAAATGTTTTGGTCCTCCCTTCACATCAGAGAAGAAGTCGGATTTTTTCTTTATCTTTCATGTTGCATTTATAGTACCTTATTGTAAAATCTGGGTTGGTATTATACAATACTGTTCATATATTTTATGCATTTATAAGTTTCTAAACTTTTCCTGTGTCATCTGCAGCTTCTGAAAAACTCCCTTCAAATTCCCATTTAATTTCTTATGACGACCCCCTGGTATATCAAGACCATGATGTGGAAAGTTGTGATGTGGAAGGGATAACTGTACATCCAAACTTAATAAATTCTTGTCACTTCATTGTCAGCTGACATTTCTGACTCTCCACATTTGACTTGGCATCATCTGACTTGATTCCTCTCACTAATCCTTTTTGGTAGGTGCCATGAATGATTTCCCCAATCCTGCAGGTGATGAAATTGTGAATGAGAGAGATTAAATGACTTGTCCAGGGTCTTAAAGCTCCAAAGTATCAACAGATGAATTTGAACCTAAGTATTGACTCTATTGCCAATAGGCCACCACATTACAACACTGCCTCTCTTTATTCCACATTACTTTAGCATTACAACGACATATATTTCCCTGATATAATATAAGCTCTTTGAGGGCAATGCATTTTCCAATTTTTTGGTATCCCAAGCACTTAACATAGCATCAAGCACATCAAAGGAGCCTAGCACATCTTTGTGAAATTATAGACTGATCACAATCAACTTCCTAGCCCATGCCAATGGGTTTGTATTCCTTTCTTCCCTAATACTACTGTCCACAGGTGATACATTGAAGGATGGGTGTATATCAAGGTCATAGTCCCTAAATATCCCCTTCATCACTTGTCCCAGAATTGAAGAATTACAGAGTTGGAAGATATTTCAGAGGCCACTAGGTCCAACATGAATTGGACCCTCATGAGTTTTCAGAAAATGCCTACATTCCTGACTTCAGACTCCTTGCCCATCCTCAAACAAGACACTCCATCTCCCAACTCCATGTGTTTTTCTTGGTTGTTCCTCATGTCTAGAATGCTTTCCCTCTTCACCTCTACCTTCTGGCTTCCTCCAAGTCTCAAAATTCTTCCCTTCTAGAGGAAGCTTTCCCCAGTCCTCCTTAACATTAGTACTTTCCCTCAGTGACTACCCCAGTTCGATCCCGTATACATCTTGTTTGTATCTAAGTACCTCCACGTTCTCTTCCTTATTAGATTATGAGTTCGTAAAGGGCAGGTACTATCTTGTGCTTTTATTTGTAACCCCAACACTTAATAAAGACAGACTGAAATAGTCTTTGTTGCCAGAATTCCAGTGAGAGGGAATCTATTACTTCCTGAGAAAGTTCATTCTATTTTTTGGATGACTTTAATTATTAGCCAAGCACCGAGGTGGTATCATAGTGCATGGAGCACCCAGAAGACTAATCTTCCTGAGTTCAAATCTGGTGTCAAGCACTTATTAGCTGTATGACCCCTGGTAAGTCACTTAACCCTGTTTTGCCCAGTTTCCTTATTTGTAAAGTCATCTGGAGAAGGGAATGGAAAACCACTCCAATATCTTTGCCAAGAAAACCCCAAGTGAGATCATAGAATCAGACACAACTGAAATGACTCAATGAAAATTATCAGCCAGCTTTTTTCCTACTTTAAGTCTAACTCTGCCCCTTGACAACTTCCAACATTGTTTCTAGTTTTACCTTCTGGGGCTAAACAGAACACATTTCTTTTCACATGGCAGCCCTTCAAATATTTGACTACATCTATCATATTTCCCCCCATCAAAGAATGACTAAGGCAGGATGTGAGGATTATAAAAGGAATCATCAGTTCTTCTGGCCATCTGAAAAACTCAGTCAAGAGGCAGCAAAGAAATATCAACTTCATTGACATGTGTTTTACCCCTTCCCAAGTTCATATCAGCAAAAAAGAAGCATGGGACATCAATGAGCAAAGTGGGAAGGGGACTGGACTGAGAGTCTGGAGGCTAGGTTCTAATTTTGGTTCTGCCCCAATTCCCAGTATGGTTGTGGCAGATCACTTCATATTTCTTACTTGACTCATCTCTTTTGATGTAAAATCAGTGGGTTGTACTCAATAGCTTTTAAGATCCCTTCTAGCACTAAAGTTCTAGAACATGGGTACATCCATTCTATTTAAAGGAGAAATGGACTGATATGGAACAAAGGCTTCAATATTGAGCTCTAACAAAAGCAAGGGAAAGAAGGGAGTGGCACCTTCTAAATTAACTTCAGAAGAAAAAAAGTTATTGTTTGGTTTGGAAGGTAACTCTTTTCTCCAAATATACCTAAGGGCCAAAGGATCCAGAGAGGGAGCTAGAAAAAGGGATGAGGAGGCTGGGAGCCAAAAAACAAACACTTCAAAACAGACAAATGGCTGTTTTTCCTTTTAGAATGCAAGGTTTTGGCATCTGTATTTTTTTTTCCTAGAAAATTATAGGAGCAAAAAGATGTCCCTTGACTCTTGACTGGAAGGAGGAAAGAAGATAAACAAGAAATGGAAAGGTGCTTTCATGGCTCATGGGAAGGTCAGGGTATGCTCTGTTATCTCCCATCAATTATAAACTCTAAGCAAGTGGACACAATTTGACTCAGCTAGTTGGGCTTTATAAAAAATACAGTCATTAAGGAAACCCCAGGTGTTTCCCCTCCCCCATTACAGCTAAGAGTGTCTTTTCTCTGTTTAAATGTCCTTGATGAGCCTTGCTTATATTTTTGCTGCCAACACTATTGGACTTGCATCCTTCTTTATCTGTGTACATGACATAGACTTATCTCTGCCATCCCTCTGCCCCCCTCCCCCCCTCAACTATAAAATGCAAATTCTTTCTATGTACTTAGAGACATAGACAGAGAGAAACAGAGGCAGAGGTAAAGAGACAAAGGCAGAGAAACGGAGGGGAAGGAGGAGAAAAGAAAGAGAAAATGGAAACAGAGAAAGAGGGGGAGAGAGATAGAGGCAGAGACACACAGAAAGAATTTATGCTGAATGAATGAAAACAGTGGGTTGCTGGCAGCAAAAGGCAGAACCGGAAACAATGGGTGGAAGATGGGAAGCTCAATGTGTGTGTGTGTGTGTGAACAACTTTCTAACAACAAAAGTTGTTTGTCTGGAATGGGCTGCCTTCCCTCCCTCTATCCTGGACATCTCCAAGGGAAGGTTGAATGATCACTCGTCTGGAATATCTTAGAGGAGATTATGGGTTGAAAGACACTCTCTAAGGTCTTTTTCAATTCTGAACTTCTGTGTATTTCTGTATGTGGGTATTTTCAGAGCAAACAAGGGCAAGATCCTACAGTGCCTCACATATAGATGCTTTTCAAAGCCAACACTTGAACCCTGAACCTGAGGCTGAGGGGCAGCCTACAATGGAACCAGAAGGTCAAACTTCCATTTTGACCACTCCTGTCCTGCTTCTATCCTCTAAATCACTTTGGGCTTTGATGAGGAATGAAGTGAATTGTGAAGAAGAGGCCAGAAAAGAAGAGGCTAGAAAAAGGAGAGAAAAGAAAAGAGGCAGGAAAGGGAGCAAGAGAGGCTCATGTAAATTTGCCTTCCCATTAAAATCCCCATCTTTTAATGAGGTTGACTTATTGAGGATTCTTTGGGTGGGTAGATAGATAATCCTTCAGTTCTTAGCCTCTACATTTAACCATGAGAAATGGGGGATCAGATCCAGCTAGGCTGGGGTTACATACTGTGCCTAGAGATACAGAAATCTAGAATCCTGCATCAATATGCAGACTAATAATTGAAGTTTCCATTTTCCTTGGAGGACATAAAACCAGAGCCATTACTTATATTAACCAGAGCCCCATGCTTATATTATTTAACCATGGTGATTGTGGCTAAATGGAAAGAACTATGGTTTGGGCTCAAACACTCTCTATTATGTGACCTCGAGCAAGTTACTTAGTCTGTGACTCAGTCCTTTACTTACATCTTCTCTATTCCTGTTTCATCATCAGTTAATAGCGATAGGGGCAGCTATGTGGTACAGTGGATAAATCATTGGTTCTGGAGTCATGAGGACCTGAGTTCAAATCTCACCTTAGACACTTACTAGCTGTGTGATCCTGGGCAAGTCACTTAACCCCAACTGCCTTAAACATCGGGGGCCATCTCTAGTCATCCTGATATATATCTTGTCACTGGACCCAGATGGCTTTGGAAGAAAGAGTAAGGTTGGTGACTTTGCACAGCCTTCCCTCATTTAAATCCAATTCTGTGCAAGTCATGACATCATGGTCATCTTCAATAACGAAGGACAAAGGACAACAAGAACAACAAAAGGGATGATAATAGTCATCTTACCCGCCTCTCAGGATGATCACAGAGACCCAGTGTGGTAATAGAGAGAAAAATGATTTTTTTAAAAGCTAAAAGTATTCTTTTATTTTCTTTCTTTTTTTTTTTTGGTGAGGCAATTGGGGTTAAGTGACTTGCCCAGAGTCACACAGCTAGTAAGTGTCAAGTGTCTGAGGCCAGATTTGAACTCAGGTTTTCCTGACTCCAGGGCTGGTGCTCTATCTGCTGTGACACCTAGCTGCCCCTAAAAGTATTCTAATAATATTAGGCATTATTACAATTCCAGGGCCCACAGCACATAATTTGTTCAAGTGAGTAAATAATTTTACACACGTTAGCCTATTTGAACCTCACCCCATGGGTGAAGGGTGCTGTTATTTCCTAAATTTGATAACTAAGGAAATTGAGACTGACAGAGGGTAAGTGACTTGTCCAAGCACAAAGCTAAATAGGTGATAGGGGCAGGATGAGAACCCTAGTTTTCCTGACTTTAAATCAGGTACTCTATCCTCTAGGACATGGAAAAAAGTTTATAAATAACATCCACCACATATCTCTGTCCCCATGTCAATTGTATAATGAAAGTGGGAAATGAAATTTTAAAATCTGGATATTTTGCCTTTGATTCCAAAGCTACAGATATTTAGAAATATCCAGATTTCCAACTGGTTGTGTACATGTTGTGTCCCCCAGTAGAACATAAGTTCCTGGAGGGTAGCCCTCTGTCTTTGGGTCCCTAATGCCTTACACAATGCCAGGCACTTAATAAGCATAATAATAGACACTTAAAAGCCTTGTTGCTTGTTGGCTTTTCATTCTTCCTCTGGCTTCCAGTAGACTAAGGCAAGGAGCTCACTCACTTTCCTGACTTTGGCTCACTTTCTGTATGATCATTAGATGGAGTGAATCTTATAGACACAGGACAGTTAGGGGCTGCACCATATCTCTGGAAGCAGGGACTTGTTGGGACAAGCCCTGGTGAAAGAAGAATCTCTCACTAACAATGGGGCTTGGGTAGGGACAAGCCAGGTCACATCTGTGACCAGCAAAGCAAAAGAGAGTGTTAATTGTACACATGGGGACCTCAAAGGAGGCTGAAACAGTGAAGTCAGTGAGAAGTCTATGACAATAATATTGTGGACAAGGCTGGTGACAGGATGTTGGGAGTTGTCTAAGGTAGAAGGGAGCAAGAAGGCAGAGTTGTTCTGATGTCCTAGCAAAGAGCAAGATTTACTTCCACTTTTCTGATTGAATTGGATCTAAATCAAATGAAATGGTTTAAATTCATTCCATTCCAACCCAGTTCCTCAGGCCCCTATCAAGCACACACTTTTTGTCAGGAACTACACTAGGTACTAGGGATAAAAAGACAAAACAAATAAGAAAATACCCCTGCTTTCCAGGAGCTTACATTCTCCAGGTGGGTACAATATGTAAACTTGACTCTATGATCTCCCCTAGATGTTGTCTCCTCCAATTAGAAGGCAAGTCCCTTGAAGGTGCGAACTGTTTTGCCTTTGTCTTAGACCTGAGAACTATGTTTGGTAATAGTAAGCATCTGCCTTCCTTCCTTCATTAATTCATAAGTGTACACACAATAACTCAAAGGAGCTTCATTTTATTTCTTTTTAACTGAAAAGTAAGACAATTTGTGACTCCTACTTCCCAAAAGTCAAATTTTCTAGTTGTAAGAACACTGTCAGACTTGTCATAAGTAGACATAGTTGTAATCTCAGCTCTTCTTCCTGGATGTACAACTTTGGGTGAGTCATTTGATGTCTCTGCCCTCATTTCATCATTTGTCAAATTGGATGAATTATATTGACATGGCATCCCTCAGAGAGTTGTTGTGTAGAAAGAACTTTGAAAATTGGAAAGGACCATATAGCCAGGAATGAAACTCACTCTATTGCTTCCCCTTGCATAAGCTCTCTCACACTCGGAATACATTTCATCTCAGAGATATCCAAGTAGTGGTGAAGCAAGTGCTTTTCCCTCCACACTGCACCCGACTGTTTGGAATGATTTTCTTTTGGTCTTATACTCTAGTCCATGCTACTCGTGCTCCCTTTGAGTGACACGCACATACATCCATGCACATACTATGCACATATGCATACATATGATCGCTTCCATGCCAGGAGTAATATTTACTTAGATTAGTTTTGTTGATAATTATTATAAATCTATGGTTATTTGTTTCTGTTTAATGGCTATCCATGTCCAATCCATGGAGGAGATCCTCTGTAAAGTCCAAATAGAAGTAAAAGTCCTTATAAAAAGTGAGGTTTTCCAGATCATCCCATTTGTTGAAGATACTGTGTCTACTGCCTTTAGTACCACGTTACCACAAGACCTCGATGAGATTCAAGGCTAGTTAGGATACTTACCTAGCCATCACTCAGGAAAGACTAAATGAATTAAGGTGCCTCAGTGGTCGGCTCATTACATGCTATGAAATTTGTAGCCTACTATTTTAGTTTCTAAGTGCATATATATATATATATATATATATATATATATATATATATATATCTGTATATATGTATTTGTGTGTGTGTATATATATGTATAACCTTAACATTAATTCTGTTTTTATTTTACATGTGTTATAGATGACAATTAACTAGACCCTAAGTTGTTTATCATTATAAATAATAGTTAAATTTTATATTACTTTAGAATTTTGAAATACTTTATTGTGTATATGCATACACTTGTACACACATGTATATACAAATATATGTGTGGATACATGCCCATATTTGTATGTGTCTATATCTATACCTAGGTATAGAACTGATGCTCACAACAACCCTGTGAAGTATGTGTTATTATGCTATTATAATACCTATTCTTTTACAGAAGAGGAAATTGAGTCTAAGAGGTTAGGGGGCAGCTAGGTGGCACAGTGGATAAAGCATTGGTCCTGGATTCAGGAGGACCTGAGTTCAAATCCAATCTCAGACACTTAACACTAGTTGTGTGACCCTGGGCAAGTCACTTAACCCCCATTGCCCTGCAAAAAAAAAAAAAAAAAGAAAAAGAGAAAGAAAAAAAAGAGACTAAGAGGTTAAGTGATTTTCCTGGTATCACACAACTAGTAATCATAGGAAAGATTCCAATTTAGGCTCCTTCATTCCAAGTCTGGCACTCAATCTATCATGTCCCCTGGTTACTTTGGAGCAGGAGATGAAACTTGTACATTTAGAAAAATGCACAAAGCTTTCCATGAACTTCCTTGGAGCAAAAGTTAATCTCTGAAGGAACAATAATTTTCCAATGAGAATCAGTTTGGCATAGGAGATGGAGAGCCAGATTTAATGTTAAAAAAGACCTTGGTTCAAAGCTTGAATCTGATGTATACTACCTGTGTGACCATCAGCAAATCACTGATCTAGTGTCCCCAAAGCAACTCTTTAAGATTAGAAGTGATAGAAGAGGTAGTAGAGCTTAGTACCTTTACTGAGACAGCATGCCAGATTTTGAGTCAGGAAGACCTGAGTTCAAATTCTACCTCAGAAACTTACTAGCTGTCTGACCCTGGGCAACAATTCCCTTCTCTCAGCCATAATTTCCTTATTTTTAAAATGATTAATTTTGAATTGGTCCAGACTTTCTGAAAAGCAATTTGGGGGGCAGCTAGGTGGTGCAGTGGATAGAGCACCAGCCCTGGAGTCAGGAGTACCTGAGTTCAAGTCCGGCCTCAGACACTTAACACTTACTAGCTGTGTGATCCTGGGAAAGTCACTTAACCCCAATTGCCTCACTAAAAAAAAAGCAATTTGGGATTATGCCTCCAAAGTTCCTTCAATAGAAGGAACAACCCTATCACTCAGCAACACTACTGGGTCTATACCACAAAGAGGTCAAAGAGGACAAGGAGCCATTAGGTACAAAAATATTTACAGCAGTAATTTTTGTGATGACAAAGAACTGAAAACTAAGCAGGTGCCTATCCATCAGAAAACAGTTGAGCAAATTATGGTATATGAATGTAATGGAATATGATTGTGCTGTAAGAAATGCTGAAGAGGATTATTTCAGAGAAACCTGAGAAGAGTTATATGAATTGACTCAGAGTGATGAGAATCAAATGAAGAATTTATACAAAAGCAACAATAACAACAACTTGTAAATACAAATAGGGAGGTTAGAATTAGTGTCCTCTAGTACCCTTCCAACACTAAATCTTTGATCTTATACTTGAGCCGGAAGGAATTTCTACACTGGGGCATTTCCAGTAAAATCACAGGCTTGTAATTCTCCCCCCCCCTCTCCCAATCTCTCTGTAATAATGTGGCTGTAAGTCATGGAACACCATGATCACAGAAAAGTCCACATTGTGGAAGACCCATAGAACAATAAATGCCTGATGGGTACAAGTCCCCTGTAGTATATTGCCCAAGATGAGGTACATGTAGGAAAGGGAATGGAGGTGGCCTTGGACTCTCAGAGGCTACACTAGTAGAACTGAAGCTCTGATAGGTCCCACTTAATTGGCAATTCTCCTAGTATAGTCTGGTGATCTGTGTCTGCCTGTTGCCTGAAGGCCAGGCCAGTTATGTCAATAGATACTCATCACCAGAATTTCTGCTGGCCAGAAAGGTTTTTTTTTCTTGTTTGTTTTTTGGCTGAAGAAACTCATCAAACCAGCTTTTGAGGTGAAGAGAGGTTGGTATGTGTGTTTCTGGGACCAAAGGAGACACCGATTTAAAAATGGGAGAATCCAGAATCCAGAGAATCATGCCTTGGCGGTAATTTATGTCCATGCCTTATTTTTATAGGTGAAGAAACTGAGGTCCCCCCAAAATAGGATCTTAAGTTCATACATTAAATGTTGGAGGCGACTTTTGGGGGCCATATAGAATGACCCTCTCATTTTACATTTGAGGAAACTGAACCCACATTGCCATAGGATGTTAGGGTTAGATTAACAGTTGGACAGCACTTTGGAGACCATCAACTCAGACCTTCTCATTTAACAGATGAAGAAACTGAGATTGTTGTTGTTCAGTCACTTTTATGATTCTTTGTGACCCCCTTTGGGGTTTTCTTGGCAAAGTGGTTTGCCATCTCCTTCTCCAGCTCATTTTACAGATGAAGAAACTGAGGCAAATTAGGTTAAGTGACTTGGCCAGAGTCACACAGCTAATAAGTATCTGAGGTCACATTTGAACTCAGGTCTTCTGACTCCAGGCCCAGCACTATCCAATGGGCTACCTAGCTGCCTAGAAACCAAGGTACAGAAGATAAAATGACTTGTTCAAAAACCCAAGTATGAAGTAATAGGGGCAGATTTGAACCTTAAACTTCCAGCTCCAAAGTCAATGGACTTTGCACTGAATGTCATGTTTTCCTCCATTTCCCCATTTGTCAAATAGAGATAATGATGCTCTAGTACTCACACCATCATAAAACACCACAGACAGTTTAGAGTCCTATAGAAAAATCTCTACTATTGTGGTAAATCAAGGCCTATGCAATGTATTGGCTTTAATGGTATTTGGGTCTACAGCCCATTCCCTCTGGGAACCCTTCCAAGAATAGAGAAGTTGAAACCAGAATTATCATTGAAATTATAGAGATGATACAATTTGGTGGGTGGGAATAAGTGCATGTTCTCATTCATTCTCATAACAAATCTAGAAAAGGAAGGGATAGGCAAGGGAGCAGGACATGGGACCATGGGACAGAGACACCATTCCTTTAATTTCCCAGAGGATAAGTTAAATACTCTTAAAGGACAAGGGATTTTCCCAAGGTTAGGGGTAGGGCTGGGAATAGATCTCAGGTCTATTGACTTTTCACAAGCATTTCTCTGTATGCCTTCACCCATTGCCAACTTTATGACATGATTGCAGAAAAAGACACCTTATATTCCGCTCCCCAGCGACCTCCAATCTTGCTTTTCACACATCTTGAACTGGCTGTCCAGTAGAGATATTGAATTCAACATTTCCCAAACTGAACTTATTATCTTGCCCCCTAGATCCTATCTCCTCCCAACCTCACAGTTACTATATAGAACAACACTATCTTTCCAGTCCCTCAGCCGTACAAGCTAGTTGCCATTCTTGACTTCTCATGATCTCTCCCCTTTCTTATTCGAACAGTTGACAAGGCTTATTGATTTTTATCTTTGAAACATTTCTCCACTATGGCCCCTTCTCTCCTCTGATACTGCTACCACCCTAACACAGACCCTTATCACTTCACACTGAATGTTATTGTGATAGCTGCTAGGGGTGGGGGTGATCTGCCTGCTTCAAATCTCCCTCCACTCTAACCCATCCTCCCACTTAACCATCAATTTTCCTAGGTAGAGGCCTGACCATGTCTCTCCACCTTCCCCACTTAATAAATTTCAGTGGCTCCCTATTACCTCCAGGATCAAATACAAAATAGTCTGTTTGGCATTCAAAGCCCTTCATAGCCTAGCCCCCAGTCTTTTTACACCTGATCCAGTGACACCAGCTTCCTGCCTATGCCATGACCAAAACATTCCATCTCTTGGCTCCAGGCATTTTCTCTAGCTGTGCCCCTTGCCTTGGATGTTCATCTCTACCTCCTGTCTTCCATGGATTCTTTTAACCCCAATCAAAACCCCATCTTCTACAGGAAACCCTTCTTCATCCCTCTTTGTTTTGGGGCCTTCCTTCTCTGAATCATTTCTTTTTCATCTTGTCCATGGTTTGTTTGTGCATCTTGGCTTGCTTTCTATCTCCTCCATTACATTGTAACATACTTCAGGGCAGGCACTGTCCTTTGTCTCTTTTTGTATCCCTGGTGCTTAGCATGGTCCCTGGCACATAGTAGGCCCTTAAATAAATGTTTATTAACTGATTTACTCAGGAAAAGCCTCCTCATTTGGAAGTCTGGGGAGAATCTTAGGGCTGCGACAGGAAGCCATTCTAATGAGGACTTGGCTAGGAGAGTCTTCACTATGGCTCTTGTGGATAGCAGTGATCCAATAGCATTTCAATGGATTAAACACTGCCGTATTAAGAACACATGTCTCTCATTTGCTTCCAAAGGCACACTGTCAGACACACAGAAGAATGAGAGTTGTATGGCTTTGGAATGGGTGTCAGGCAGGTTCTAGACTCTCAGTCAACACAGTAGCAAAACCTCAAGCCCTGAGAAGGTGGGGGAGGCTAATTTATAGGATGTTTATTTCCCAAGACGTACCTTTGACCCTAGCATGTGAATTCTGAGCCATGTCTAGGTTCATGATGAACTGTAATCTGCACCTTCCCCATGATCCAAAGCAGCTGGGCTGAGAGCTGAACACAGCTGCAGAGACACACTGGGTCATTTGTGTGGAAATGAAAAAAAAATGCCACTAAATTATGACCCTGGCCATGGACTGGACCAACTCCCTTCCAGGGGTGTTTCTTTTTTTATCTTGAACATTTTGGGCCCTGTGGAACTTGGCAGGAGGAAAGTCTTAAACCAGATTGAAATTATTACCTTCACCACTAAATAGCAGTTTTTTTAAAAAGAGGAAGGGAAGGGGATTGATTTATTCAAACCATATTTGTAGAAAACAAGTTCAATCACAAGCTGAAAAATTGCTCAAAGGTCAAGTTTTGCCTTTGATACTTAAAAAAAAAGTTGCTGAGCATCTAGTCCTTGACTTTGGGTCTACGGCAGCCATTGTGTCATCTTTTTTTCCATCTTAGTAATGATGAGATTGAGATTCTATGTGGCCAAAATAGAAGCACTGGCACAGAGGACAGAAGAAACAACGCTCCTTATGCAGGCAAAGGCTCCATCAGGGTGACTCTGTTGGCAGTAATGGAGCTGGCAGTGCTGTGCTATAGGCTAGTGAATTTGGAGCCCTAGATTAGCATATCAAGGGCAGAATGTGAGGGAGTTCAAGAAAATAGGGGTAGAGGCTGTGTTACCACAAATTTCCCGTGAGTGAATGGTGACACAGAACTCCCTTTCTCATCAAAGCAAAGGATTCTAGACTTAGAGCTGGGGGCTGGAGAAAACTCAGATTGGCTCAGGAGAGCCCAGTATGAAAAATTCAGCATCTGAATTTATATCTCAGAAATCAGCCAATGCTACAACTGTAGCCTTGATTGATGGTTTTGGTGGTTGTCTAGATTTAAGGAAGTGATGGAGAAAATGTGAATTATGCAGGTTAAACTTAAAATTGTATCTTGTGTATATGCATTTTCCCTTCCTCCCCCTGCACTGAGCTGGTTGTTAAACATTTACCAGAACACTCCTGGCTGGAAGAGACCTAAGAGGTCATCTGGTCCAATACCTTATTTTACAGATAAGAAAACTGACCAAATGTTCTTTTAACTGCACCACATTATTCCTCCCACCTTTTTCCTGATAGCATTTCTTCTGGTCTAATTTATCATTCCTTTGCTTTATGCATTGTGCATTCCAACCAAACATGCTTACTTTTTCTTCCTCATCCACTGGATCCCATCTCCTGCTTCCATATCTTTGGTTAGGATATGCCCCCAGGCCTAGAATGCTATCTCTTTTCTTCCCTTTTTCTTTTCTTCTCCTCCTTCTCCTCAACCTCCTCCTTCTGTTTTTGGAGGCAATCAGGGTTAAGTGACTAGCCCAGTGTCTCATGCCAGATTTGAACTCAGGCCCTCCTGACTCCAGGGATGGTCCTCTATCCACTGTACCAACTAGCTGCCCTGAACACTATCTCTTTTCACTTCTGTCCCTTGGATCATCCATCCCCCTTCACGACTCCTCTCAAGTGCCACTTCCTGCAAGAGGCATTTCCTGAACCCATTGATTGTTGGTACTGTGCCCCACCCACATACTTTGTATCAATGTTATATATTTCATATTAGTTTTATATATATACATATACATATATATCTGTGTATACATATACATATGTATACACATACACATACACACACACACACACACACACACACACACACACACACACACACACATATATATATATATATATATATATATATATATATATATATATATATATATTGCTTACCACAAGGAGACTGTTAACTCTTTGAGGATAGCAAGGACATTTTGATTTTGTCTTTGTATACTCAGCATCTAGTATAGTTTTGTTGTTCTTCAATTATTTGCTACTCTCCATGACCCCATTTGGGGTTTTCTTGGCAGAGATACTGCAGTGGTTTGCCATTTCCTTCTCCAGCTCATTTTTCAGATAAGGAAACTGAGGCAAATGGGGTGAAGTGACTTGTCCAGGTCACATAGCTGATAAGTATCTGAAACCAGATTTGAGATCAGGAAAATGAGTCTTCTATTGACACTGCCTGATGTGGGGATGTCATCTGCCTGCCTCAAATTTTCTCCCACTCTAATATATCCTCCACTTGGCTGTCAAATTGATCTTTTTCTAATTTAGGTTCTGATCATATCATTCCCCACCCCCGCATTCAATAAACTTCAGTGGCTCCCTATTACTTTGAAGATCAAATGTAAAATCCTCTGTGTGGTGTTCAAAGCCCTTCATAACCTCACCCTTCCCTAGTCTTCCAGCCTGCTTATACTTTACTTCCCATTAGGAATGCTATGATGAAGTAACATGGGCCTCATTGATGTTCCTGGAACAAAACCCTCCATCTGCCGGCATCTTCACTGACTTGTCCCTCATGCCTAGAATTCTTCCCTCCTTAGCTCTCTCTCCCAGTTTCATTGGTTCCTTCCAATCCTAGCTAAATTCTAGAGGAAGTCTTTCCTCAAGCTCCCTGATACTAATGCCTTCCCTCTACAACTCCAGTTTCTCCTAAATTCAACAATTTGTTCAACTATTTATATGTTGTCTATTCCATTAAATAGTGAGTTCCTCAAGACCAAGGACTCAGTTTTGTTGTTGTTTTTGCCTTTCTTTATATTTCCAGCACTTAGTAAATTCCTAGTAGGGCCTTAATAAATACTTGGTGACTGATATCCACGATCTTTCCTTATTAAAGTCTTAAGACATGAACCTTATCACTGAGGCACATAGGTAGCTCAGAAAATAGAGTATCAGGCTTGAAGCTAGCAAAGCCTGAATTCAAATCTTGCCTTAGACTCTTGTTACCTGTATGACCCCAGGCAAATCATTTAATTGATGTTTGCTTCCATTTTGACCTCTATGAAAACAGAGTTAACAAGAACATCTACCTCACAGAATTGTTGTGAACATCAAACGAACTCGAAGATACACAGTGCTTTCCAATCCTTAACATAAAGATGGGTTATTATTACTCTCCTGATCAAGAAGCTGCTATAAATCCCCACTACCCTTAGGATAAAATACCAGTTCCTCTATTTGCCCTTCACAATCTGGCCCTGGCCATTCTTTCCAGGCTGAGTAGGTATTACTTCCCCTCATACTCTCTGCTCCAGCTAAATTGCCTTCTTGGGCTTCTCCATGGATTCTGTTCCATTTTTTGCCTTCATTTCTTCGTATAGGCTATCTCCTAGACCAAAAATGCACTTCTAATATCTCTTTCCTCTCAAGGAATCCTTGGTTCCTTGCAAAATCCAACTGGTTGTCACCTTCTTCAAGAGGCCTTTTCTGATCTCCTCCCACTGGTAGGACTTTCAGCTTCAAATTATGGCCTCATTTTTTTACATAGACTGTACTTACTTATCTATGAATATGTTGCATTCTTCTAGTAGAACATAAACTCCGTGAGGTTAGAGAATATATTAATTTAGTATTTATTTCTCTCTTTTTTTTTTTTAGTGAGGCAATTGGGGTTAAGTGACTTGCCCAGGGTCACACAACTAGTAAGTGTTAAGTGTCTGAGGCCGGATTTGAACTCAGGTACTCCTGACTCCAGGGCCGGTGCTCTATCCACTGCAGCACCTGGCTGCCCCTAGTATTTATATCTCAAAGGCTTATTTCAAAAGTTCCTGGAACCTAGCACAATAGATGCTGTAAACAATGTTTGTTGATTGACTGATTGAAGAATAGGTCTTGGCTATCTTGAATTCAGTTTGACAGAAATATATTAAGTCTTGACATTTCCAGGCACTGTTAGGTGTTAGAGGATACAAAGAAATACGTGAAATAATCCTTGACCTATCAGAGTTTTCATTCTCTGAAAGGGAAATAGTTATTATACATTATTTTATTTATTATTCAATTTTTACTCATTTTTCATTTTATTTTAATTATTTAGACTATTTTAATCATTTGGCCATTTTTATTTATTTATATAACATACTGGTTTTATTATTTGACCCTATTACCCACTTGATTTGCTATCCATTTTTCCCCTTTTCACTCACATCCCTCCTTTCTCAAAGCCCTAGAATCTGCTTTCTGTTCTTATCATTCTAATAAAACTGTCCTTTTCTTTTAAAAATAGATTTTCATTGATTTAGTTTGCTTCTGCATTGCCTAGGTTTCCTGCTGCATCTCTCTCATTCATCCCTTGTAAACATGATTTAAAAAAACAGAAATAAGAGAAAAAAATAAGTGAAACTGATATTACATGGAAAATTTCACTCCTATGCACCTCCATTTTTTGTAATGGAGTAAAGGGAAGGGTCTCTTCATTTCTCTTCATTGGCCTCAAACTTGTTTTTCCTAATTTGACCAAATTTGGTTTCAATCTCTTTGTAGTTGCTGTTATTTCCATTCCATTGTTGTAGTCATCAAATAAATTGTTTTCCTGCCTCTTACTATACTTTGTATCAATTCATGTCTTTCCAGATTTCTGTATTCAAAATGTTTGTTGCTTCTTATAGCACAGTAATATTACATTCAATTTACACAGCTATTCCTCAATCAATGAACATCTGTTATTTCTAGCTGTTTTCTATCATAAAAGTGCTATTATAAATATTTTGGTAGCTAGGTGGCACAGTGGATAGAGCTTTTGGCCTGTAGTCAGGAAGACCTGAGTTCAAATTTGACCTCAGATGCTTGTTAGCTATGTGACCCTGGGCAAGTCATTTAACCTCATTTGCTTCAGTTTTCTCATTTGGAAAATGAGCTGGAGAAGGAAATAGCAAACTGCTCCAGTATCTTTGTCAAGAAAACCCCAAAAGGGGATCACTGCATATCAGATATGACTGAAACAACCCAACAACAACATCAGCCTTTTGGTAGTTGAATCTATACAAGTATTTTTTATGCTTTGGTAGGTAGACTTCCAAATAGTTATGCATTTTGTTGTTATTTTAATGGGATTTCCCTTTCTATTGTTGCCTCTTGGCTTTTTTTATTATGTAGAAGTAATATTGGTTTTGTAGGTAAATTTTTTAGCCTTCAACTTGGCTGAAGGTATTAATTGTATCAATTTTTTCTTTGGTGATTCTCCAGCATTTTCTAATTAAGCCATCATGTAATCATCAAATAAAGATAGTTCTCTCTACTCTTTGCCTGTATTTATGTTTTTAATTTCTTTTTTGTCTTATTGCTATCGCTAGTATTTCTGGAAGTATATCAAATAATAATGGGAAAAGGGGCATCTGTTACAAACTCTACCTTCTCCAAGAGGCCTTTTCTGGTCTATTTTCCTCCCTCCATCCCCTACCTGAAGTGGTCTTTCATTTGCACAGTCCATAGCTTGGACAAACAGAGTTATTTGCACATAGTATGGATCATTAGAATGTTACTTTCTTGAAAGCAGGCACCATATTTATGACTTTCTTTGTATTCCTGGAACTTATCACAGTTCCTGGCATACAGTCAGCACTTAATAAATCCTTGTTGTTTGAGACGTTAAGTGACTTGTGAAGGGTCACATGGCCAGTATGTGTTGAAGGCAAGAGTGGAATTCAGGTCTTCCTGGCCTTGAGGGAAGCTCTCCAGCTACTCTGCCACACTATCTCTATGTACAAACAGTAATAATAGCAGGAAGAGCATTGTACACAGAGTCAGAGAACCTGACTTGGAATGTCAACACTTACTCTATGTGTGACTTGGGAAAAATCATTTCAAGTCACTTCAACTTTGGGGACCTCAGTTTCATCCTCTACAAAATGAAATTGGGGGGGGGCAGCTAGGTGGCACAGTGGATAGAGCACTGGCCCTGGAATCAGGACTACCTGAGTTCAAATCCAGCCTCAGACATTTAACACTTACTAGCTGTGTGACCCTGGGCAAGTCACTTAACCCCAATTACCTCACCAAAAAAAAAATGAAATTGGGCTGGATACCTCTAGAGTCCATTTTAGATACAGATTTATGATGTTAAAAAGTCAGTTGGCTTTTGTTGCCCTCAGTTTCCTCATTTGTAAAATCTCTCTCTCTCATTATTTCTTTATAGATTGGTGAAAGTCATCAAGGAATTGTATGAAATAAAAAGGAAGTTTAATGTTCCTAAGGTGAGAGGAAAATAATTACAGGAAGATCACAGAAGACTTCACTCATTCCCTGATGAGGCTAGGGGTAGAGATTGCACCTGTGATTTCATCAATGTAAAGCAAAGGTATTAAACTCGAGGCCATAAAACTCTTGAGTGGGCCCAGAACTACATTAAAATGTAATTAGGAGATGTTTAGTAAGTCAATATGCAGCCAACAGGGATCCATTTTGATACAACTATAAGGAACTCCCAGGTGAAGAAACTCCATTTACCCATTCAGGCTGGCATAGACTCTGCAGTTTAAACTCTCAAAGAACTGCCCAGAGCATCAAAAGATTTGCTCAGTGGCACTTAGCCAATATGTTAGAGATTCAGAATTTGCACACAGGTCTTCCTGGTTATAGGACAGTTATACAATATCAATTATATGACAAATTGAGGAAGGCTTGCAGCAGGCTTAGTGGACTGAATCCCTTTTGTAAACCTGGGAATATATGGATGAGAGGAGCACAAGGTAGGCAGGCATGGATGGGTTGCACTTTGAGTCAATGACGTGTAAAATGAATTATTATTATTTTTTTCTGAGGAGTTACCAGTAGGACCTCCCACCAACTGTACAGTCAAGCCAAATCAGCAAGCCTTTCATATTGAGCACTAACTATGTGGCAGGCACAGCACTAAGAACAAAGAAAGACAAAAAGAGTCCCTACTTTCTAGAAGCTTACAGTCTACTCAAGGAGACAAAATAACTAGAGACATGAACTATATATGTGTATGTATATGTACATGTGTGTATGTATGTATGTAGCACTGACCTGGGGAGCCAGCGAATGGTCAGGATTTGAATAGAACAAAAATGATTTGCGTGGCCTAGTATTTAAATTTCTGTACTCGCAGTTAGTAAGACCTCAGTTCAAATCTCACATTAAAAGATTATTACTTATATCTGGAAGGGATTTAGGAGTCATCCATTCCAACAATGAGGGGTCATTTTATAGGGGAAGGGAATAAGCATTTATATAGCACCTAGTAAGTACTTTTAGGTAATTCTTTTTTTTTTTTTTTTTTGGAGGGAAATGAGGGTTAAGTGCCTTGCCCAAGGTCACACAGCTAATAAGTGTCAAGTGTCTGAGGCTGGATTCCAACTCAGGTCCTCCTGAATCTAGGGCTGGTGCTTTATATACTGTGCCACTTAGCTGCCCCCATAAGTACTTTTAATTAATATTATTTCACAACAACCCTTTGAGGCAGGTGCTTTTATCCCTAATTTACAGGTGAGGAAACTGAAGCAGAGCTTAAATTAAGCCCAAGGTCACACAGTTAGTAAGAATGAATTTGAACTCAGGTCTTCCTGACTCTAGGCCCAGTGCTCTATTATATCACCAGTTGCCCACATGAATAAACTGAAGCCAGAGAAGAAAGACAAATTAACTCAGAGGACTAGATTAAGATTCCACCTCTGTCACTTAGTATCTATTCAGCCTTGGGCAAATCTTTTAACTTCCCTGGCCCTCAGTTTCCTTCTCTGTAAAATGAGAGGGTTAGACTAGACTGCCTCTAAGGTCCCTTCCAGCCATAGATCTGTGATCCTACAAATGTCAGTCATTATTATTAAAGAAATGGGAGGTTGGGGTTACAGGAAGATAGCCAGGCTGCTTCTGTATTTTTCCCGAGGGCCAATTCTGAGCTCTAGTAAAATTTACACAGGGAAGATGGGGGAGGGTACTTCAGAGGCATTTGAATCCGGCAACATGGAAGTCACTCAGGTCGGGACAGGACAATTCATTCCTCTCTTCGTGTGTGTGTGTGTGTGTGTGTGTGTGTGTGTGTGTGTGTGTGTGAGTGTGTGTGTGTGTGGGGAGGGGCTGCCCAGCAGGGCAGGCTGTAGGCATCATACCACCAGGACCAGAGACTAGGTCTTCAGAGGCTTACAGATAATTTTTTCTTCAATTTCTGCTGCCAAGAGACAAAGTCAGTTCTGGGATAGCAGAACTCTGTTTCCTCTTTGTCTTTATTTGCAGCATGAGGTGGGAGAACTAAGGCTGAGGGAGAGAGTTTCAGATCCCGTGGCACACCTTTGAATTCTCTTGTGAGTGGTTTGTGTCCAGTGAAACATTTCTGCTAGTTTTGCTGATTCCTTCTAGAAGGAATCCCACACGGGGTGGCCCTGAGACTCAAATTTTAACTGTGCTGGGAGACCAGCACTCTCTGGGATTGTTCCTCATCTGAAACACCCAAGTGGACATCATCAGCTTTCAAATAATTTTCTCCATTTGCCATTTCAGCCTACTGCCTAGGCAATGTAGTGTCAGGTGTTACCGGAGGGCAAAGGAAGCCTGTGAAAAACAATGGGATTGTGTTTTGTGGGAGGGGGAAAGGTCTCAAGGATGATTCTCCTTATAAGGGTTCGATGTTCCTCCATCTAAACTAGCAGGTTTCTGAACAAAACCAAATGTCCTGGCAATCAACTCGATCCAGGCAGAACATGAAAAAACAGCCATGTGTGATTCCTTCTCCAGCCCTTTTTGGGCATGGGCTAAGTCTCCACTAGCATTCCAGGAGGGTGACAGCCAGTGGGGCCTTCTGTGAACCTTCTTGGCTTTGCCTGGGATCATCCAGACCAAAGCTTTTTCTCTCACCCTTTTGATAAGATCACAGTAATGAAATATCAGAGCCCTGCTCTGCTTTCTGAAAGGTCAGCCGGTCAGAGAATCACAGAATTTTAGGTTCTTGGAAGAGACTTTGAGGGGACATTTTGTCCAACCCAGAATGGACCAGAAATTGCCTTTACAAGATGTCCAGCAACTCATCTGAAGACCTCCAGTGTAACAAAACTCAAAACCTTCCAGGCAACCCATTAAACTGTGGAACAACTCTAGGAAATTTTTCCGGAAATAGCCTCAATTGTCCTCTTTACTACTTCAGATGACTGCTCCTGGTTCTCCCCTCTGGAATCAAGTAGAACATATCTCATCTTTCTTCCATGTGACAGACTTTCAAAATTTCAAGACAGCCATTATGGGATTGTAATCTAATGGTCAGTAGGTGTAAGCTCTTTGAGAGTGGAGACTGTCTTTTGCATCTTTTTGTATCCATCCTGCTTAACATAGTGCCTGACACTAATAAGCACTTGAAAAATGTTTACTGAATGAATGAATGAAGCACCCTATGTTATGCTAGGCGCTAGGGATTGAAGTACAACAAAATAAAATAATCTCCACTCGTTAGTGATTGAATGAATGAATGAAGTGCTTCTTTTGGAATTTCTGTCAGAGCCAGTACAAAACCAAGAGCAGAAAACTCACTTTCTTGATAGTCTCTCAAACGGAAAAATGTCAGCATTGGAAGGGACCTAGCATAGCATCTAGTATAATATACCTGAAATCAATCTCTCCACCAGCATCTCAGACAATTCCACCCCTTCCGTCAGGGGAAACATTTCTCCCTCTCCCCAACCTCTGTAGCTCATTCCACCTCATGGATGCCTTTATTTGCTAGCATTTCTCCTCCTCACATTAAGTCTAAATTTACTTTTCTCCCACATTTCTCATTTTTGCTTCATGGCTCTGCCTTTTAGGTCAAACAGAATGAGACTGATGCATGTTCCATGTAACAATCCTTTAAATTCTCAAAATTAAGAGACTGGGGTTTGTTTTTTGCAATATGTTCAGGATCAGTCATTATTATTATCTGAAGATGGATGTAGGATTTTTTTGGTTTTGTTTGGTTTTGTGTGTCTGTGGTTTTGTTTCATTTTTAAAAAAATACACAAACTGTTGATGTCCAGGCTGACATGGAGTGAGTGGTCAGGCTAGAAGACACTGTTTAAGATCAAAACAGAAACAAAATGTGGCATAAAATTGTTTGAGATGGGTATTTTCTGTTGTGGTTTATACTCTGGCTCTGATGTCACTTCCAAAGGAAAAGTTAGCTCCAGATGTTCTATGGGCAAAGGCAATCTTGTTGGGTGGGGTGGGGGGGGCGGGGATTGGAGGGGAGAGACGTGCTATTATCAACATTTTCCAGTAGAAACTGAAGCTTAGAGAGGGTGAAAGATTTATCTCCTTCAAAGTAATTATTTTGGAAGTAGGCATAGTGCCTGCTTCACACACTAGCTGTGAGACCCTGGAGAGTCATTTAACCCCTTTGTGCCTCAGTTTCCTTATCTATTAAATGAGGGGTGGGATTGAACTCAGCCTCTAAGATCTTTTCCAGTTCTCAATCTATGATTCTATGAGTTGCTCCTGGTGACCCTTGTGAGATTTAACCCATATAGGGTTCACCAAAAACCCAAGGCCACCTCTGAAGCTGAGAGCCGCGTCAAGCACGTGCTCTTATGGCGAAGCAGGCCAAGTAGAACCTCAGTCAGCGTCTGTGTGTGCAGCGCCAGTCAGTGGATGAGGAGAGTGGAAAAGACCTCACTTCCATTCTCTCCTTGCCTTTTAAGCTCGCACCCCGGAAGTGGAGTGCCTAACAGAGGGAGGTGGAGAGCATAGCCCATGCACAGCTGTTCGTCACAGTCTCCTCCCCAAAGGGTGGTCCTTCAAAAACTGGCGGACTTTTTACCACACCCTGTAAAGCAATGTCTGAAGTAGGGATTGAAACTCTAGCTTCCTGGATTCCAAGTAGCCCCTGCTTCATGCTGACTTTGAAAGAACAGAAAAGTTCTGCTTAGGCTTTCTACCAAATGGGACACAGGAGGCTTCAGCTTTCTCCATGACCACTACTGCCATTAGGTCCAGACTGCTTTGATCCAAATCACTGTAATAGTGCCATACTTTATTCTCCCAAGTGTTTGGGTTCCATTCTCTTCTCCCCCAACTGTCTTAGCTCCCAACCTCACCCCTTTTTAAACTTTGCTACTTCTGTCTAGCACACCGTCTTCCATTCAGTCAATCCAGGTAATTGACCTCAGTGTCACCCCTAACTCCTCACTCTCATTCTCTGCCTAATCCAATCATTTGATAAATCTTGTCAATTCTACTTCAGCATCATCTCTCAATCCATCCCTTTCTTTCCACTCACACACAGCCGCCATCTTAGTTTGTGTCCTCATCACCTCTGGCCTGGACTATTTCAATGGTCTCCTTATTGGTCTCCTTCTTCAAAGCTCTCCTTACCATAATGTTAGCTCAGCTCCACTAACAAGGTAATTTCCTAAAGCACTGGTTGGACTACATCTCTCCTCTACACAATAAATACAAGGGCCTCCAATTCCTTCCAGGATTTAACATCTAGAGCTCTTTGCAATCAGCTCCATCAAATGTTTCCAATTTTATTGCACATTATTCACCTTCATAATACCATAATGAAGCTAAAATGATCTTACTGCTCTTCATGGGGGCAGCTAGGTGGATAGTAATTGGGGCCTGGAGTAGGAAGACACCTTTCAAGGTTCAAATCTGGCCTCAGACACTCAATAGAAGTGTGATCCTGAGCAAGCCACTTGACCCTGTTTGCCTCAGTTTTCTCATCTGTAAAATGAACTGGTAAAGGAAATGGCAAACCACTCCAGTATCTTTGCCAAGAAAACCCCAAATGGACTCATGAAGAGTCAGACATCATTGAACAACAAAAACTTCCTCATATGTGGTACCTGATTGCCTCTCTCCATACCTTTGCACCAGGTATCCTCACTTTCCCCGAACACACTCTCTCTTGACTTTTTGGATCCCTTCTCTTTCTTTAAGGTGAAGGTCAAGAACCAGGTTCTACAGGAAGCCTTCCTTCATCCTTCTAGCTACCAGCATCCTCCCTACCACAGTCAGTCAGTCAGTCAGTCAATCAATAAACATTTCTTAAGTTCCTATTGTGTACCAGACACCATCTTTTACCTTTCTTTGTGTCCCCAGACTTTAGGATGACCCTTGCTCCAAAGAGCTCACAATGTAATGAGGAAGAGAACATTTACAACAGTGTAAAAATAAGCTATATACAGGATTAATTTGAAATAATTAATAGATGGAGGGCATGGGAATTAAGGGGGATTAGGAAAGCCTTCCTGTAGAAGGTGGGTTTTTAGTTGGGACTTGAAGGAAGCCAGAGAAACCAGGAGGTGGAGATGAGGAGGGAAAGACAATTCCAGGCATGGGAGTCAACCAGTAGCTATGTTTCATGTGATCTCTATATATACATATATGTATACACTTAGTAAATACACACACATATATAGATGTATATTTACATGTAAATACACATTTGTACACACACATACTCACATAACCTATATTATCCCCTAACAGAATGGAAGCTCCTAGAAGTTAGGAACTTTTGTCATTATACACACTGCCTAGCATTACACATGTCACATAGTTGATTTATTCATTAAGTGACTTGTCTACAGTCCCACAGGTAGTAAATAACAGAAATGAAATTCACATTCTGTTCTTTCCCCTGGACTGTTGTAATGATCTTCTTCTATTGGTTTCCTTGCCCCAAGTCTCTCCTCTCTCCAATCTTTCTGCCACTTCAGCTGTCAAAGTAATGCTCCAAAACACAGGTCTGATTGTTACCCCACTACTCAATAAGCTTCAGTGGTTCCCTATTACCCCCAAGCTCAAATATAAAATCCTTGATACAATATTTCAACCCCTCCAAAACCTGATGCCTCCCTACATTTCCAATTGGCTTATCTTTTATTTGCCTTCCCATACACTACAATCCCCCTACACTGGCCTGCATTACTTGCTTTCAGTTTGTTTCCAGTGGCTACACCTTCTCCGGGCCCCCAAACCCCAACCATGCCTGGAATGCTCTCTATCCTTGCATCTGCCTCTTACTTTCTTCCCTGACTTCCTCCAAGGATCGCCTTCCTGAGCTGAGTGATTTACATGTTGTCTCCTCCATGAGAATTTCAATTCTTTGAGAGCTGTGACTATTTTTCATTTTTCTTGTTTCTCTAGTATTTAGCACAGTCCCTGGCACATGTTACATGTTTAATAAATGCTTGTTGCTTCCCACTTGCCTGCTTAATTGATTCCAAGCTCTGTGCTTTCCTCACACCACTACATGCAGAATATTCCTCTTTGAATGACTTCTTTTTTTCTGCTCTACCAGGATGGGACATTCTCCACTTGGGTTATTACAAAGGGGCCATATGAGTCACACCTCCAGGGTGGTTCTCACTACATCCAGGAATGGAACATAAATTATTCCATCAGCCTCCTCAATTAGAGATAGGTAAGGGTCCATTATCTTTGATATTCAAGTCATCTTACATTTGCCTAGCATTTTCCAACTACCCCCTCCTGCCTACAACTTCTAGTTTCAGAATATATCTAGGTATGTATATGGTGGCACAGGTGGATAGAGTGCAGGACCTGGAGTCAGGAGATCTGAGTTCAAAACCAGCCACAGAAACTTATATGTTATCCTGGGCAAGTCATTTAACTTCTGTCTGCCTCAGTTTCTTCATCTGTAAGATGGGGTATTATCTTCCAGAGTTGTTGTAAGGATAAAATGAGGCAATATTTTTTAAAGTGCTTTGTAAATTTTAAAATGCTATATACATGCTAGCTATCATATAGATGTAGATATATGTATGTGTATTTATATAGGCCAGATCTCTCTCTCTCTTTCTCTCTCCATTCCTCCCTTCTTTCCTCCCTCCATCTATCCTGTCTATCCATCCATCCATCCATCCATCTATCCATCCATCCATCCATCCATCCATCCATCCATCCATCCATCCATCTGATTTAGCAAACTTCTATAGACAGCCACTCTCTCAGCCCCAAATTTGAAAAGAAGTACTTTTTGGGGAGCCCCTACTGACCCTGTACAGGAGGTTGCTTCGTGGTATCCTCATCCACTTACAGAAATTCTCAAATTCTCTCTGCTCCTTCCTTTTTCCCTGATATCAAAATTGGCCCCCAGAAAAGAATGGGAAGCTTACTTTCTCTTAGCCCCCTCTGTTGCTAATGGTCAAGGCTTACTTCTGCTTAGAAGAATTGTATAACTGTATAACCCAAGGAAGCTCACAGAAACAGATGAAAGGGACCTCCAAGGCCTTCTAGTCTGATTCCCTAATTTTACATGTGGAGAAATAGAGGCCCAGAACTATTAAGTGATTTGCTCAAAGGCTGACAGCAAGTAATAGAGGCCCGATTTGAACTTTGGTCTTCTGACTTGAAGGCTGATATTCTTTATAACCTGACTTTTCTATTTGGGGGAGATTTTATTCTGAACTTCCTGGCATGTTGAATTTTTTTTTATTTTTGGTCTGGGCAATGAGGGTTAAGTGACTTGCACAGGGTCACACAAGTAGTATATTGAATTTTGACAATATGGCAGTCACTTCTTCTGCTACTTGTAAGGGCAGTCCTGTAGATGGGTTGAAAAATGGCATCTCATGACTGATGACTGTAGTGAATGGCTGCTGTGCTATCATCCCTATTTACAGATAAGGAAACTGAGTCAGGAATGTCCAGTGACTTGACTCAAGTAACTTGCCCAGGATCTTTCAGAGAGTAAATGTTTGAGGCAGAACTCAAATCAGGTCTTCCTGAATCCAGGTTCAGTGATCTAGTAGAGGCAGCCAGCTTGCATAGTGGAGAGTTAGCTGGTCCTGGAGTCAGGAAGTTGTTGTCCAGTTGTTTTTCACTAATGGTTGACTCACTTGGGATTTTCTTGGCAAAGATACTAATGTGGTTTTCCATTTCCTTTTCCAGTTCATTTTATACATGAGGAAACTGAGGCAAACAGGATAAAGTGACTTGCCCAGGGTCACACAGCTAGTAAGTATCAGAGGTCAGATTTTCACGGAGCTGAGTTTTCCTGATTCCAAGTGCTTCATTCACTGCACCACCTAGCTTCTCAGGAAGAGATGAGTTCAAATCCAGCTTCACTTTGACACTGGACAAATCAACTTCTCTGCTTTTTAGTTTCTTATCCATAAAATGGGGATAATGTTAGCACCTCTCTCCCACGATTGTTGTGAAGATAAAATGAGGTAATATTTTAAAAGTGCTTTGCTAACCTTAAAGTTCTATAATAAAGGCTAAATGTCACTGTTGTTGTTTTCCTTAGTGACACTTAGCTGCCTTGAAGGGCAAGCAGTGACTCTGCCAGGTGCTCAATTCATGTGTTGTGCACATTTCCCTCTCTCCTTGGGCCTGGATTCTAATGCCAACATCACAGTCAGATTTCTTAATCTCTTCTGCCCCCAAATCTCTCTCCTAATAGAACCTAAAATATGTATGGCCATTCAGGTGGTCCCTGGACTCCTCTCTCTTTCATGTTAATTCATCATGGCATCATAGGTTTAAGATCAAAAAATGATTTATAGAGCAATTAATCCACCCCACTCCCTTTGACCAGTGATGAAACCGAGGCTGAGAGGGGTAAAGGTATTAGCCTGGGTTCACAAAGGTTTTAAGTGACAGAACTGAGATTGGAACCCATGTCTTCTGACTCCAAGTCCAGAGATTCCTTCTCCTCTCCCTCTTCCTCTCCTTCTCCCTTTCCTTCTCCCTGCCCCTCTCCCTTTCCCTCTCCATCTCCCTCTCTTCTTCCTCCTCCTCTTCACTCGTAATTCAGGGTGTATTTTGTATCATAAATTTAAAGCTGGAAGTTACTTTAGAGGTCTTATGGTCCAACCCCCTCATCATAGATAAGAGGATGCTGGTATCTCAAGAAGTGTCCAATGTTATGTCGTACTGTGATTGGACACCTAATCTCTTGCCTCCAAATCTGGTGTTCTTACTTCTATACTATACTATCTCCCTAGCATGGTCTTGCCTAGCTCATGTGCCTATTAAAATTATCATGTCGTCAACACTTCATCACTCACTCTCTATATCTCCCTTTTACTTTAAATTATTGTTTTACATGTGAAAATAGGTGTGGTTGAGAAGATGGGTAGATTGTGACATCCTTTCTTCTGTTGAAATAGACACCAAAATTTGTAGAACAAGTACTCTCTCAATGGTTGCTAGGAGTGCTGCCTGTCAACTCACACTGGTCAGTTGGTAGGACAAGGGAGTGAGGAATTCTTTCAAGTTTTCCAAGGTAAGGTATTATACAACCACAGGATTACATATAGAAAGGAAACAGACAATAAACTCAAAACTATTCCAAAAGACATAAGAATCCTTAGGACTGGACACATGAAGCTGAAAGCAATAGCATGTAGTCCTTAGATGCATAAGGAGAAATGGCTTGAGAACTTAGAACCTAAAATGGAACCTAGAACATCAAGGTTGGGGTAGGGGGACACTAGAGGTGATCTAGGACACCTGCCCCATTTTACACTTGAAGAAATAAAATACTAGAGAGATGATATGCTGACAGAGGTCATAAAGGTTTTAAGTGAGATTGGGGATTGCACTTTGGATCCTCTGGCATTCTCCAACATTCTTATCCCTGCACTACACTCAACTGTAAGCCACTGCAATGTTCTAAGTGTTGTACAGAAAAACAAATCAAAACTAGAGCTCCAAGAAGTGTATGGAGCCGAAATTTGACCTGAAAGTACTGGAGACATGGACTTGAACCATTTCTCACGACCACTTTCCAAGTTGCTTGTCTGAGTCTCTCTCAACAACTGGTAGGACTCTCTTCAGTATTTGGGTTTACAGACTAAAAATAACAACCCACCATTTTGGGATCTTGTTGAAAGGTTCCTTCCCCGCCCCTTGCATTCATGAACTGCTCTAAATGGATCAGCTTGCTGATGTTAGCAATGATCTGATTACTTCTGACAAGAGTTAATTTAACATCTGCAGAAATCAGACTTGTAAACCATAGAGCACTTTGTGCCCTGTTTCATCTGCAGCTCCCAGATAGAAAGAAATCAACCATTCTGTCAGAGTCTGGATGTTAGTGATGCTTGTTTAAACACACACATAGTCACAGTGAAGAATGAAGTATTTACTCATTGGGGAAAATATTTATGGTGTTTTCTTTAAAGCTTAAATGGGCTTGGGCTTCCAGTGATTTTTCCTGTTAACAGTTCACTGTACTTACCTTTCATCTTGAATCCAGAAGATGAGTGCATAGTTATGAAGCATAATCAGATTATTTTTTTCAACAGAAAACTTGCTAATATAATCTCCTCCTAGTAACAGGCAATTGTCCAGAGCAAGCTTGATGATTACTCCCAATGCAGAATGAAAACACGCGTACACACACACACACACACACACACACACACACACACACACACACACACTAATACGATTTAACTGCAGTATGTGAAGAGACCTTTCACTGTCCTCAGCACAAATGCCTGCTGAAAGAAGGCCTGGCAGTGCTTAGGTTAAATATCCACTAAGGCTAATAAAAGATCTTGCCATTCTTTTTAAGGAGGCAGATTAATCTGCATTAGGGAGAAGAGGCTCTATTGTACTCTGGAAGTGGCTTTGTTTCTGCCGTATAAAATAGAATGGACTCCAAAGAGGAGGGGAAACTCTCACTTTCATGAGGCATATCCAGGGAGTTTGGGTAACATGGATACTTTAAATATGGGTCTTTGGTCATAGCTGGAAGAAACCCCCTGGGTATCATTTAATCTCACACCTTCGGTTTACAGATGAGAAAACCAAGGCTCAGGGAGATTTATGTTACTTGCCCAAGGTCACAAAAGCAGTAGAGATGGGATGAGAGGACTACCTTTGAAGAAGAAGGGATCTTAAGACCAGGGAGTCCAATTGCTTTCTTCACAGATAAGGAAAAGTGAAACCCAGAGAGGAGCAAGGAATGTTCCACATGTGAACCAGCAGAGCTGGAATGAGAGGCTCAGAGGCTTCAAGTTGGGTGGAAGTTTGGGATCATCGAGTCTAAACCCCAAATTAAACAAAGGAGGGTACTGAGGCTGAGAAAGAGTGACTTGCCCAAGGTAATACAGGTAAAATGGGAGTAAAGCCAGGATTCAACTCCCTAGCCTCAAAGCCAAGATCTTTGCTCAGTATCTAATATTGCTTTCCCTGGAATCATTTGACTTCATATTCAATGGACTTCTTTATTTACCCAGCTTATTCTGTATCCCAGATGTTGATGGACCTGCCATGGACAAATAACTTGAAACAGACAACATAAGGAGGAAGGGGAGGGGGGATCTTCCTAGCTGGCCAGCAAGGAAAGAAGCACAACTTACTAGAGGGATTTACCCATCCCTTGCAAAGACTTACCAATCGGCATCACTAAGAAGAAAGGAAGCCAGCAGAGGATGAAGCAGCCCACCACAATGCCCAGGGTTTTTGCCGCTTTCTTCTCCCTGGAAAACTTTAAAAGCCTCACGGAGAAATGTGTCTTGTTCTTGGAGCTGGCTCCAGAGCTGCTGGCAGAGGGAGCATTTTTTCGATGGATTCGGAGCGTCACCTGCTCCGAGTCTGACTTGTCTGTCTTCAGGCCATGCTTGAGGCCCTTGCTTTCCCTCCTAGCCACCACGTACACTCGACAATACATCACCAGGATGATGGTCAAGGGGATGTAGAAGGATCCCAGGGCTGAGAAGAGCACGTAACCCGGCTCTTCAGTGATCTGGCAGATGGTCTCATCCTCTGGGGGCTGCTCTTTCCAGCCAAAGAGAGGTCCAATGGAGATGGTCAAAGAGAGTGCCCAGACACACATCAAGGCTAAGAGTCCTCTTTTCTGGGTTACAATAGTGGGGTAACGCAGTGGGTAGCTGACCCCAATGTACCTGTCAATGGAGATGATGCACAGGCCCATGATGGAGGCAGTGCAGCACAGGACATCAACAGCTGCCCAGATGTTGCAGAAAATCCGGCCAAAGGCCCAGTAGCCAAGGATCTCCAAGATGGCTGAGAAGGGCAGCACTGTGGAGGTGAGAAGTAGGTCAGCTACAGCCAAGTTGACGATGTAGTAATGGGTGACAGACTGGAGGTGCCGGTGGCAGGCTACTGAGAGAATCACCAGGATGTTTCCCAGCACCCCAAAAAGGATGAGACCTCCCAAGATCACTCCCAGCAGAATGGCCTTGGAGATATTCACGGGCTCCTGGGCATGGGTGCAATTGGAGCTGTCCGAGGCATTCTCTGGGAGAAACACCATGGTCCCCCGGACACCGCCCAGGCAAAATCCGAGATCTCGTTCTAAAGGGTCACAGAAGAGTTCACTGGGGAGTGGGAGGCTGTCAGGTGATCAGCTGAGCAGAAGATTAAGTCTCCTAGGAGTTCAGGGGCTTGGCTTGGCTAAGAAAACCGACGAAACGGGCGGTCAGAAGCGAACCAAACTTATCTTGGGAAGCCACATGAGGCAGAGGTAAACAGAAGGCAGTTCGAGGAGGCATGGTCAGAACTGCAGGACCCTCCGCCTCCGGCCCCCTCCACTCCTGACCCCACCCCGCTGAAGCCAGGAAAGCAGGGGCCCCTTGCTCCTTAGCCACAGCTCCACCGGAGTCTGAGAGCTGCCTCTTCTGAAGGAAGTTTTTAGGGTGGGGAAGGCATTTCGAAATAGGGACTTGGGAATGAGGATGGGGGAAGGCGGGAGTTAAATTAAAGGAGATTTTCGTGTTCTCCACTTTCTAACTCGCCTGGTGAAGTGAAGATTCAGTAGCCCATAAAATAAAAGATTAAAAACCCAAATAAACGAAGTCTACCGCGACCCACAACCCGCCTCCACGTTCGCGAATGACTGGGCCTTTCACGATCCCAAAGCCTCAGTCTCAAGGGCTCCAGGTCAGGGTCAAGGGGCGTGGACAGCCCTTCGATTCTGGCCACGAGTTCCTCCTCCCCAAGACCGCAGAACTCCTGGACTCATCTGTAGGGAAAAGGAAGCGGGGGAGGAACCCCTCCAGACCCTTGCCGCCCCTCCTAGGACACTGGCTTCATAGCATGTCCCCCATCCAAGGGATGAACAAGCAAGCTGGGAGGAAACTCTGGAGAAGTCCGCGGTGGTTCTGGGGCTGGACGCGGCTCGGCTCTGTTCCCCGAAACCTTCTGGAAAAGACCAGAGAAAAGGGGAGTGTAAGAGTGAATGGGTGTAGGCTCTGGAGGCCTCCCTGTCGGCGTTCCGGGCAGGTTTCCCTCAGTCCCACCACTCCTGTTTCTTCCCCCCGCCCATGCGTCTAGACAGAGGAAGCTAAACGCGGGGATTGTCCCCCTTCGTATTCTCTGGATCTGAAACACCGGCGGACATGCTCACTGCCTGATATTCTACTGGCTCCATCGGGAAGTCCAGATTATCTCTGAGTCGTCAGCGGACCCCATAATGTTCTTGAACTTGGCCCTGACAGAGAGGGAAAGGCAATCCCGACAGCCCCTAGGAAGTCGCTGTTTGTGAAGCGGGCAAAATTCGGTCTCTGCAAGAGACGTTGTAGGGATGCTGCCCCCTTATTTTACAGAGAGGGAAACTGAGGTCTGGAGAAGGGAAACGGAGGCGGGAGGAGTTCAAGGTCAAAGAGAACAAGCGAGGATGCAGCCCTGGGTCCCCTCTCTCCAAGCCCAGCACACCTCTGACCTCTTCACGCAGCTCACACACTAGCTAACGCTGGATTCTGCCAACAGGTGCCCCAACATTCAGCTACTTAGGGAGAACTGGGGGTTGACGTGACCCGCTAGGATGAAAAGAGGGTCTGGCCTCGGAGGGAGACTCGGAGGAGGCCGAACTACCCAGTCGTACGCAGCCCATTTCTACAGAGGACCCAGACCCCGGGAATCAGCAGGGAGACTGAACCCGAGCGGCAAGCTGAGGAGCTGCAAACCTACTCGAAGGCTTCCCGGGCCCGGGGCAAATACAGGGGTGGGGATAAGCGTAGCAAGGGGGTACAGGACCTCGCTCTTTCCAGATACACGGGATTCTTTTTCCAGCGCCTAGCTCAACGTGTCACTAGATAATTCAGATGGCCACATTGGTTTCTGATCCTGCAGGTGACAGGGACCCCTCCAAGCCTCAGAACGGACTCTTTCTCTCCATCACAGTGGCTGAATGCTTGCGACGGGGGAAGTGGCTGGCTAGGTGGGAAGAAAAATCCTAAACCAGGGTGCGGAGGGGAGCGGAATGGAAGGGCTCCGTCCACTGTTCCCTGGCCTGGGGAGTGGGGCAGAGGGACAAGCCCAGGAGCTGAGAAATAACAGCTCAGGGCTTTGAACCTTGCAAGGGAAGAAGCACCTCAGTGAGTGTCTAGAGGCTCGCTTCGGGTCCAGGTTGCGACTGCGGGATTGAAGTCCCGATTTCGGGCTGCAGACCATCGGGTTGGGATGCAGTAAAGAGTGATGGAGTGGGAGTTAGAAGAACGCGGTTTACAATCCCAGTTCTGCCGTTTCCTATCTATGTGACCTTGGGCAAAACGCTTTAACTCTCTGGGTCTCAGTTTTCTTATCTGTGAAAGGGGATGTTTGAGCTGGTTGATTTCTAAGGTTCCTTCCAGCTTTAGAACTACGACCCTACGATCCCATGTACTCCTCGGTCATTTTTTTTTACCAAATCTTTCTTTTTTCCACCCATTTTGTGTAACACCGAAAAGATGTCTATTTTTTATTTTTAAAGCACTTGTAAACTAGGAAATAACTTCAGGGAAAGTGTGTGTTGTGGGGGAAAATAGAGGATTGTAGGGGGACAGAGATAGAGACAGAGACAGAGAGACAGAGACAGAGACAACGACGGAAACACCGAGACACAGGGACAGAGAGAGACAGAGATAGAGACACGGTCAGAGATAAACACAGAAATATGGGCAGATGCATAGAGATACAGAGAGCCAAACAGGCAGACAGAGCCACAGAAATGGAGGGTCAGACAGAAAAAAGAGGCAGAAAGGGAGAACGAGCAGGACAGAAACTCTTGACTGAACCGGCTGTGTCCTCACTTAATTTAGAATCAGTGGATCTGGATTCGAATCTCCTCTCTGCTAGTTGTTGCTATTTGTGACCTTGGACAGAGGGCTTGATCTCTCTGGGCCTCAGTTTCCTCCCCTGTAAAAGAAGGGGATTGGAGTAGATCCGCAGGATCCTTTCCTCTTTCCACCTAAGATCCCAACAAGGTTTTTCTTCACCTGCCTCATGTTAGCAGAGAGCTCTCTGCTAGCTGTCTTCTTCCCAGGGAGTCCGTCTGGCGCAGAGACGGTGAAATCCTCCGTGTCATGCGTCCCCGGAGCCGTGGAGCCCCTCCGCCAGTATTCCCCGCCTCCATCCATTCCCGCTTACCTAGTCTGCGGTAACAGGGCGCAGCATCAGGCGCTCAGGGTGGGAGGCAGCCAGCCGGAGCGTCTCCGCGAGGGCCGATCCTGGACCAGTCCAGCCGCCGCAGCCTCCGCCTCCTACCTCTGACCAGGGAGGGAACCTGCTTTCTGTCCGTCTCAATAGTCCCGGCTCCCCAGAAACCAAAGGCTCAGCCGTCCACTACGGCGAGCTCCAGGTTCGTGATCAGCTCTCCTGGAAAGAGAAGAGGAAGAGACGAAGGAAGGAGAGAAAAGGCAAAAAGGCAAGAGACCCATGCAAGGACTCCCCAACCGCTGTAATACTGCGAGACTCAGCAG
This sequence comes from Dromiciops gliroides, assembly GCF_019393635.1. Lineage (NCBI taxonomy): Eukaryota > Metazoa > Chordata > Mammalia > Microbiotheria > Microbiotheriidae > Dromiciops > Dromiciops gliroides. The sequence continues at coordinate 683,842,029 of NC_057862.1, forward strand.
GGAGATACTAGCCCAAAGCAGGCAGGAACTTTGCAGCTACAGCTGATGTAACAGGCGCTACCCTCAGCTATTACCGTAATCTCCTGCCTTTACCGTATTACTCTGCGTCAAGTAGAAGATTTCTCCCAGTCAGAGCTTTCTGCGCAGGGAGTTTCCCCCTTCTGCTCACCGTGAGGTGAGAATTGGGGGAAAAAAAGAAAAAGAAAAAAGAAAAGAAAAGGAAAGAAAAGGAAAGAAAAAAAGCTTCTCTTTGGTCAAAAACCAAAAACCAAAAACCAAAAACCAAAAAAATCCAACCAACCAAACAAACAAAAAAACACTCCGGGACGTGGGGATAAGGCTTCTTTTATAAACAGTCTAAATTAGGGATTTAAAAAAAAAATTACAAAAAAAAATCTTTGAATATCTCTGAAATATCTTTGCAGGTCCATCCAGATTTATAGGACTGTGTGTGTCATGTCGTAAAAGCTATTCCAGGTAATGCTAGTCCTGGTGACTTGAGCTGCACAAATTGGATTATGTCCTGTGAAAACAGACGAGGTGTATTAGGAGCCAAAGCTTCACTTCTGGTCTTCTGTTGTTTGGGGATCTTTGTAGGCTGGGTTTTAAAGACCAAATAAAAATCAAATGTAATTGAATAAATAGAGTTGATTGCATTCAAATGATTTTCAGGAAGATAAAAGTTATTTTTTGTGATTTTTTAGGACTTATTAAACATAATTTGGCTCCAAGCTCTTCAACAGACCCAAAGGCATTATTCCAGTCTCTCTCTCTCTCTCTCTCTCTCTCTCTCTCTCTCTCTCTCTCTCTCTCTCTCTCTCTCTCTCTCTCTCTCTCTCTCTCTCTCTCTCTCTCTCTCTCTCTCTCTCTCTCTCTCTCTCTCTCTCTTTCTCTCTCTCTCTCTCTCCCTCTCTCTCTGTCTCTCTCTCTGTCTCTCTCTCTGTCTCTCTCTCCCTCCCCCTCCCTCCCCCTCCCTTCCCCTTCTTTAAAAGCTCTGAACTCTATTCTGAAAGTGACACTTTGTTTATACGTTGCTATCTGATTGTCAAAAGGTCTTTGAAACTCTGGAGCTATTATTGCCAAATCACTTTTCTCGTATTAACCCTGATTTGCCTGCCCTGTGAAAACCTAAATCCTCATGATTGGAAACGTCTTTTCTAGTAACTTCCATGTATGGGATTTCCAACAAAGGGACAGTCAGTGCTAGAAGGTTGTGGATTTCATACACTTGTGGGGTTAGTGAATTCCTTCAATGCGGTCACCATGGGCCAACTGAAGTGGAGAGCTGAGACTATTGTTTGAATATCTCCAAAGACAAACCCGCTGGCTCATAGCAGGAGACAATGAGATGTTTGGAGAGGCAGTGAATATGATATGGAAGTAAAAAAGAAAGGAGGAAAAAATGTAGGAAGGAAACAAGCATTTATTAAAAACTCACCAGGTGCCAGTTATGGTGATTAATGCTTTAGAAATAGTTTATCCTCACAACAACCCTTGGAGGGAGGTGCTCATGTTATCCCCATATAACAGTTAAGGAAACTGAGGCAGACAGAGGTTAAGTGACTTGTCCAGGCTCACACTAGTAAAAGTCTGTGGCTGGATTTAAACTCAACTCTTCTTTATCTATTCTATCTACTGTGCCAAAGGAACTCTATCCCCCATTAAGTGTATGAATTTGGGTAAGATGTATATCTTCTCTGAGCTTCATTTTTTTCAACTATAAAAAAGGATGCTGGATTTACATGGTGCCTAAGACCTCTTTCAGTTTAAAGATTCCAATCATTTTCCAATATTTCTTACATACAAAGGGTGGATTAATGCAGTGGAAAGAACACTGAATTTTCCTTCTGAACTTAATGAGTCCTGATTGAACCCTGACTCTGACATTTACTGTCAGTGTGACCTGGGGCAAGTCACATCCTTTAGGAAACTTGATCCCCTCAACTGTAAAAAGAAGGGTTGGACTACTAAGAAGGGTCAAAACAGCATGAATATTATAATTCACAACAATCCTGAGTGATACACGAACCAGATTAAAATGTAATTGGTAAATATTTAACAAACTAAATAAAAATATAATAGAACGTAAGTAATATTTTGTAGTTTTCTAAGTCAATATGCACAACAGAAATTCTGATGTATGGTTTAGTGTTCCAGTGTCTATTTGAGTTTGAAATCATTGGATCAGATGATTTAAAAGGTCACTTTAAGCTTTGGATCTGTGATCAATCGATCAATCAGCATGTATTTATTATGTACCGACTCTATTCAAGGCACCTTTTTGTTACTAGGGATATCAATACAACCAATGCTTCTAATATATTTTTCTAATGATTTTGCCCCTCTTCTCAAAATTCTCCACTGCCTCTTCATTGCTATAGATCAAAGGCCAGATTCTTCAGATTGACATGCAAAGAGTTCCACAGTCACCCTTATTTCATATTACTCCCCATTTAGTAGCAGATGAGATTTCTCCCATTTTTAAATTACTCACACATTCTCCCCCTCCATGTCATTGTTCTTGCCATCCATTTCCTGTGCCAAAAATGTCCTCTGCACATCTCTGCCTGTTGGACACTCATGCTTCAAGGCTTACTTCAGATGCTCCATCTTTCAGGAAGTCTTCCCATCCTCCTTCTTGCCTTGCTCCAAAAAGCCTATTCATAATCACTTCCTCCTGAAAATGCTCAATGTGCCTCATTGATAGCTCTCATCTACACTGAAAATGCCTATTTTTCTTTAGACTGATGGCTTTAGAATTATGCCTTGTTTCCTCCACTAGGTGGTAAGCTTTTTGAGACCAAGAGCTGGGTCTTATTTCTCTTTATCTCTCCTGAAGCCCTTTGCATAATGACTTGCGTAGCCAATGTTTAAATCACATTTATTGAATGAATGAAGGGATGAGTGAATGGAATGTTAATAAAGAAGGGAAGTTCAAAGGGGTATTTAGTTTATCTGCCTCATTTGAGAGGTGAGGAACTTAATCATACTCATAAAGTACAGACAAAAGAAACCTAGAGGAGAATTGACCCTCAACACTTCCGTGCAGGAAAGTGTAAGAAGCCCCTTAAAGTAAAAGTTTTCATTTTCATTTTTGCAATATGAAAGCCTCCCTCAAAACCATTAATAAATGATTTTGAATTGCATTAAATTGAATTCCTTCTTGGGCAGTTTCTCATAACTGCACTAAGTATGACACACATGTTCAGCAACCTTGGGCAGCCATTATCTCAAAGTAAGAAGTTTTGAAAGAATTCATTGGTGTCTTAAAGGGAAGATGGGTAAAGCAAAGTCTGGACAACAAAGCTCTTCACAGAAGGAATAAAAAAAGCACCCAACTGTTGAACTCTTTTTAGGGGGGGTGGGCAATGAAGATTAAGTGACATACCCAGGGTCACACAGCAAGTAAGTATCAAGTGTCTGAGGCTGCACTTGAACTTTGGTCCTCCTGAATTCAGGGTCATTGCTTTATCTACTGTGCCACCTAGGTGCCCCCAAGTTGAACTCTTAAGAGATTACAGTCAATTATGATCTACTTAAAAAAAAAAACCTATTAACTTCTACTACTCTAGAAAACAAAGGTTACCATACACTTTACTTAATAAAAGTGATTTTTTTTTCTCTTTAGGAAAGTAATCATCTCCCAAAATATGGGTTGTGCTAGTGGTTTCAGTATACCCTAAACTATAAATGGATCCAATCCAATGTATGAGCTTGGGCCATCACCAAAATGTGAATAGTAATAAGAATAACTGAATTATTATGTCTTTATTCTGCAGACTGAAATCCATAACCAGTGGCACCTTAAACATTAATAGGGATTAGGAAACACATGAGTAATGGGATAATTAAAAGTGTCTCCAGAAGAGTGATTTGCCTAGGCTTCTGTGGCTAGTTACTGTGAGAGGCTGGGTTTGAACCAACATTCTAGTAATCTCAAATCCAGTACTCTTCCCACTATAATATACTGCTGCCTAGGAGGTAGTATTCCTTTGAGTTTTGACCATCCATTTTCATCATCTGGATATCCTGTCATATCTTCACACAAATACTCATATGAGATGGAAGTGGCAGAATAGTCTCAGAATCTTTTAGCATTTCTTGGTCAACAATGAGGCACCTAAGCTGTTCCTTTGATATCCCTTGAATTCAGAACTTCATGGCTGACTCACCTCCCTTTCTGATCATACATTTACAAGATAATCTCCCTTAGGCTGCTTCTTACTATATAACATTGGCAACTGACTATATCCCTACTTGGAGTTGGCTATGAGTATTATGTAATGGTAATACAGGATTTGGAGTCAGAAAGAAAGCACAGTATAAGGCAGGGGCTCCTAACCTGGGGTCAGTGAACTACATTTAAAAATGTTGGTTAATTGTATTTAAACATGATTGGTTTCCTTTGTAACCTAAGGGTTTCATTTTAGGAATTGAAAAATATGTTTCTAAGCAAAGTGCCCTAGGTTCCACCAGACTATCAAAGGGATCCATGATATAAAAAAGGACAGCTCCTGAGATAGTGAAATAACGCTAGCTTTGGAGCAACAAGGTGTGGGTTCAAACACCACCTCTGACATTACCTGTGAGACCTTGGACAAGTTATCTAACTTCCCTTGGTCTCAGTTTCCTAATGTATAAAATGAGTGGTTTGGACTAGGTGGCCTCTGAGGTCTTTGTTCCATCTACATCCATGATTTTATGACCTGGCTTAAACTCCTAGAATTGCTACCCACTACTTTAGTAGCCCCAGTCCTCAGCCATTAAATGCTGTCCTTGACAAACAATAAATAAGCCTTGATAGTACAAATGATAAAATCACATATTCTACTTAAACATCATCTTGAGCTCCTCAGGTAATTTTAAAGGCATTATTTTAGAAAAGTCAAAATAGATTTTTATTTATCTATAGGCATATTTCTAATTGTGCACACACATATACATTATATATTTATACACACAGACTTATTTGATTAAAATAGGGAGAAATTATTTTTAAGAAGAAAAGGCTTTCAGACCAACTTACGTATTGGTGGTAGGCAAGGGGGAAGTGACTTTAATTTTACAGCAATTACAAAGGACCTATTAATTGTTTGAGAAAGAATTACATTAGCTCTCCCTCCCCCACCATAACATGACCAAGTGTAGCAATGCATGTTTCTCTAAAAATGTTCAGCTTTCCATTTATGCAGCTGAGACGCTCATCCTGAGATTTTCTCTATGCCATGGTTCCTTTGGAACATTTGGTCATTTGGGTTATCCATAGGAAAATTAGCTGAAAATGTGTGTTGTTTTCTTATTAGTTAACTATTCAATTAACCCATTTAGTTATTTTCTTATCTAACTCTCTATCCATTTATTAACCTCTTCAATCTGGTCACTCATTCATCTACTTATTCACTTATCAGCTTATGTATGTATTAATCCATCTCTCTCTCTCTCTCTTCTCTCTCTCTCTCTCTCTCTCTCTCTCTCTCTCTCTCTCTCTCGCTCTCACTCTCTCGCTCTCTCTCTCTCTCTCTCACTCTCTCCATTTCTCTCTTCAACAGTGTTCATGCATCATTTCCTCTGTTTTTGAAACTGGCTCTTCCAGTTGTCTAAGAATGAAAAGTTATCATTTCTATTTTCCTTGGCTAAGGTGCAAAAGTGTTATGTGGGAGATGATTAATCAATTCCCTTGATTTTTCTATCTTTGAGAAAGGATTAGGCATGATCAGATGACCCATGATATGTGGCCTGCTTCCTAGTTACAGAATGGGAACTTAGCAGTGGTGGTTCTTGGTTAGAGCATCCTGGGTTATCTCCAGTCATCCTGATATATGTCTTACTACTGGATCCAGATGGCTTTGGAGGAGAGAGTGAGGCTGGAGTCTTTGCAAAGCCTTCCCTCACTTAAATCCAATTCATTTGCAAGTCAAGACATCACCTTGCTGAACCAAGGGAAAAACAGCAATGGGAAAAGAGACCCAAGGAGCCCTGAGTTCTAATCCTTGTTCAGTTACTTATTAACTCTGTAACCCCAGCCATTACTTGGACCATAGGCTTACACTACCTCACAGGGATTGATGGGACAAAAACCCATTTAAGCCTTTAGACTTCATAGATATGAACTATTATCATTAATCCTCTGAAGTGACAGAGGTTGTCAGAAGAAAGAGCAGTGACTTTGGAGTTACATGTGTTGTATGTGAATCTGCCCCAATACTTGCTACCCACATGACTTAGGAGCATTATTTAACTTCTTTGGGCCTCATATTCTTCATCTGTAGAATGAGGGGATTGGAGCAGATGGCCTCCAAGGTGTCTTGCAGCTCTTGATCTATGACCCCATCACCTTAAATAAGTAGTCACTTAATATCTCTGGGCCTCAGTTTTCTCATTTTCAGAGTAAGGAGATTAGAACAAGTGACTCCTAAGTGGTGGATATTCTAGGTTCAACACTCTATCAAAAATTTAATTCAACACACATTTATCAAGCTCTTGGAATACATGGTACATAATAAATGCTTAATGAATGCTTGTTGACTTGTTATGGGGAAGGTCCTGTGCCAGTCACAGTCTATGCCTTCAAGGTGGTTATTTTCTACTGCAAAGAGATAATTATGTTTCAAGGAAAAATAAGGAAGAAGTTAGCACTAACAGTTGGAGGAATCAGGAAAGGCTTCAGATGAAAGATGGCAACTGACCACCAGGTAGAGATGAGGAGACAGTGACTTCATGGGAAAAGTTTGTGTCCCTGCCAGAGGTGGAAGATTGACCATGGAGTTTAGGAAATGGCTAATGGTCCCATTTAGGTGGAATACAGAGTCTATGGGGAATATCATAAAATCAGACTGGAAAATCAGGCGAGAGACAGTAGAAAGATATAAATGGCAGTGTTTATTTTTTTTTAAAGCAATAGGGATCCACAGAAACTTTTTTTCAGCAGATGGGTGACATGGTCAGAATTTTGGCTCTCTGATCTTTCTTTTATTTTTTATGTCAAATGGATATAACAATAGTTTAACTACCTAATTCAGATGGTAGCTTTGAAAAAAAGTGCTTTGCAGAATAACAGCAGGTAGCTGACATAAGAAAGACAGAGTGCTGTACTCAGAGTCATGGAACCCTGAGTTTGGATATTTTTCTCAGCTACTAGCTTGTGACCATGGACAAATCTCTTAACTTCTCTCAGCCTCAGTTTCCCTATTTGTTAGTTGGGAAACAGGAATTTTTGAAAACCAAAGAAATATTAGCTATTACCATTCTTCTTCTTCTTCTCCTTCTCCTTCTCCTTCTCCTTCTCCTTCTCCTTCTCCTTCTCCTTCTCCTTCTCCTTCTCCTTCTCCTTCTCCTTCTCCTTCTCCTTCTCCTTCTCCTTCTCCTTCTCCTTCTCCTTCTCCTTCTTCTTCTTCTTCTTCTTCTTCTTCTTCTTCTTCTTCTTCTTCTTCTTCTTCTTCTTCTTAAATGACAAAGTGTTAGATGAAGGTGGGAAGGGCTCTTCCTCCATCAACATTCTCACTGCAACACCATAGGAATCTAACAATCACCATGCACTGTATTTCTTTCATGAAACCTACTTTGTAAATATTACCGAGAAAGCCATAGAATTTCCAGTAAAAAAACCACAAAAAACCTAAGCTCACAGTCATTTTATTGAAAAACAACAAATCAGAAGTGGAATGATGGATAATGGGACTTGTTCTTGAAAATCTCTGAGAAGGCTTAGTCCTTTAACTAAGTCTCCTAGGGTTTTAGCATTAACAACAACAACAAAAATATACTTGGAAATCTATTGATGCCAGGTAAGTCCCAATTCTCTAGATGAGGAATTTGTTCGAATCCTTTATCGAACAGAGAAAGTGATTCATGGATCTTGCTTCAGGGAAGTGGCTAGTGAGACAATAATTTTACTCTTGGAATCATTTAGTTTCTTTACTCCCAGATCACTTGAAACTATAACTTACTCTAAGTCAGAGCTGTCTCTTGTCATCTGGTGTCACATTATCACAGGTTCTAATAGCCGGGATATTAAGGAGGGATGTGGGACCAAGTCCCTTTTAAAATCAAATTAATCAGTATCCAATCCAATCTAATTTAATGTAATTGTATCCAATCCCATCTGATCCAGTCTAGTCCAATACAATCCAACATGACAAACATTTTTTAACATTTACTATGTGTCAGGCACTGAGGATATAGAGACATGAGTTCAAACAATCCCTTGCCCTCAAGCAGTTTACATTAAACTCACAAGAAATGAAATAAGATCATAGAATAACAGAGTTGAAAGTAACCTCAGAGGTCATCCATTTTACAGATGAGGAAACTGAGACTTGTTGAAGTTAAGTGACTTGCCTGCAATTGCACAGGAAATACATGGGTAAGTTGGGATTCAAATTTATGTTGACTTCAAATCAATCACTCTTCAAGTATATGGATGAATTTGAATAAGTAAGAGTACTGACAACTCAAAGGATGAAGAAAGAATTCTTTTTGGAGGTGAGCTGAGCCTTGAAGGAGATGAAGGATTCTAAGGGAAGAAAGTAAAGGTGGGGTGTACTGTAGGCCTAGAAGATAGACTATTCAAAGGCAAAGAGGTGGGAAATCAAATGCTGATTTCAGGGGGAAAAGCAAATCAGCAAAAAAGGAGAGTTTGTAAGGGGCAGTCATGAAATCAACCTGGAAAGGTAGACTTGGAGGCATGGCATAAAGAGCTTCTAAGGGTGATAATCATTCTAACCATAAACAAATCCATGTGATGATATTGTTGTTGTCATTCTCCATTTCTGACACCCCATTCTCTCATTGGTGAATTTCCATTTTGAGTAAAGGACAGACCAGTTATGCTCTACTCCTTGGATTTTTCTACCATACTCCTATGCTGATACTTCCCTTCTCCCTTTCAGCTCCCAAGTTCTTAGTATAGTGTCTGGCACATAGCAATTGCTTAATAAACTCTTGTTAATTTGACACATTTTATACTATCCTTATTAACTCCCTCCCTAAACTCTGTAGTCATGAGTCAAATAGATCTATGGAAACAGAAGATATTAGAATGGCAATTCAGTACTAGTTCACAGATACTTGAAAATGCAGAAGAGTCATATTTAAGGAATCTGGACTAAATGATTGATGAAGATTATACAAGGAAACAATAGAAATAGTGCAATATACAAGATGCCAAAATTTAGCACCAACTAGCAATACATAACCTGGTAGCTAGAATTATCCAATAGAAGTTTGCTACTTTTAATTGACAGATGACAAATCCCCATACTACTAATAGTAACCTGAAAATATCTTGAAAAATTCAACCAATAATGTCCACTGAACTGTACAGACCAACCTGTTACCATTGAGCCATAAAAAACTTAAGAGAAATGATTTAATTGCTGTCACCATCCCAAGTCTTCACAACCTTCAACTACATGGGATCAACAGCATTTTAAGAAATCAAGACCTGCTCAAAGAAATCAAAATTGGGGGTGGGGGGAGAATAGCATAAGTTATTCTCATCATCCTTATTCCATTGGCTCCTGAATTGGAATGAAGGATGCTCTCAGTGAGAGTAGAGAAAAGGAGCTTATGTTCCAGTACTTTGGTTCAACTATAAAAAGATGTTATTTTATCCACCTATTCAAGTGTTTGCAGAACATTAAATATGAAAGAATAATAGAAGCAGGGCAGCTAGGTGGCACAGTGGATAAAGCACCAGCCCTGGATTCAGGAGTACCTGAGTTCAAATCCAGCCTCAGACACTTGACACTTACTAGCTGTGTGACCCATGGCAAGTCACTTAACCCACATTGCCCCACAAAAAAAAGAATAATAGCAGCATAGCAACATGTCCCTTGACTATCTCATTCAGAACCCTATCAAATAGTATGAGAAGAATGTCTTTTCAACAACAACTCTAATAAAGGATTCTGGGATCAGTGATTGAATTAGATTATTCAATGAAACATTGGAAATTGAAATTTATTATTGCAGTTTGCACACATTTTTCATCTACAAGATACCTAGAAATGCACAATCGGGTGACTAAAATTATACATGAGAAGCTGGATATCCTGTATTAACTAACAGATGCCATATCCCCATACTTTGGGATAAAACTTGCAAAATATGTTTGGAAAATGGATAAATGATCTCTTTTGGACCTAGAACTTTATCTCAGACAAAATAGTTTTCTACACCTACTCAGATATATAACAATGATCCATAAACATGCAAGAACATTTCTTTTTTCCATATAAATATTTTATTTTCCAGTTACATTTAAAGATAGTTTTCAACATTTGTTTTTATGAAATTTCTAATTTCAAATTTTTCTCCCCCCCTCCCCTCCCTGCCCCCTCCCCAAGACAGCCAATAATGTGATAGGTTATATATGTACAATCACATTAAACATATTTCTGCATTAGTCATATTATGAGAGAAGAATCAGAGTAAAAAGGAAAAACCTCAAACAACAACAACAACAACAACAACAACAACAACAAATAAGGATGGTATGATTAAATCTGCATCTAGATTCCACAGGTATATTTTTTCTTCTGGATTTGGAGAGCATTTTCCATCATGAGTCCTTTGGAACTATCTTGGACAATTTTACTGCTGAGAAGAATCAAGTTGATCAACACATAATGTAAATGATACTGTGTACAATGTTCTCCTGGTTCTGCTCATCTCACTCATCAGTTCATGCAAGTCTTTCCAGGTTTCTCTGAAATACGCCTGCTCATTGTTTTGAGAACAACATTTCTTAATAGATTTCATAATACTAAACATATGGCAAACTACGTGGAATGAAAAACTTTAAAAATAAAGAGGAGTTGAAGAAATTCTTCCAGATCTGTATTGACAGTGGTTAGGCACTTCCTTCAACTAATACACATTCCAGCACCTTATACCTAAGTCAACTATCTTCACTGTTGCACTCATTGCTGAAAAATCACCTGGTGAGCAGCTTTTTGGTGAAAGATGCTAATATACTTTGTGTGATTGACCCATTAATAATATGTCAATACCAATGTCAATATCATCAAAAGTCCATACTCAAGATCTTTGCAGATTGTAGGACATTATAAGCTTGGTCTACTCTGCCCAGATCTTCAAGAATCAAGGTTACCTTTGTGACACCTTAAGACTAGAGGACGAGCTCAGTGGAATGATAAGTATAAATAATAACAGGCACAGGGGGATCCTGTAGTTCATGAGTTGAGGAAACTCCCAAGTGAGGACACTCTTTCTCTAGAAATGCAGGTGGGCACCTTCTCTGCAACCTAGGGTTTTAGAGAGTTGTCCAGAGCACTGAGCTGTTAAGCAAGTCCCTTAGGGTCACCAAGCCGTGAAAAGTAGCTTAATACCATGGATAGATCTGGCTCTAGAATAAAATATATATGTTTATCTATTGCTTTTGTTGATTATTACGTCTATGACATCAAATACATAACTTGATCTCTCTGGGACTGAGCTTCTTTAATTGTTAAATGATGGCATTGGACTTGATGGCTTGTAAAGTCTCTTAGGGACCCAAAATAGAAAGAAAAATGACAAAATACTTAATAGTTACCCAATGCTCTAAATACATTTTATTTGCATCTTACAATATTCCTCAGTGGTATATGGTGCAAGGATTATTATCTCTTTGAATGGACAACCATATTGAGAGCTGATGCTGACAGTCGTAGAGCAATCCATTGCTTTCAGAGCCCTTTGACATTTATTATCTCATTTGTACCTGGGTATAATCTCCTGTAAAGAAAGAAATTCCAGAGAAACTCATGCATTAGGGATTGTTGTTTTACAAGAGAATTACAGGGTAGGACCAAATCTCCTTAGTCAATACCAATATACTTTCTGTGGTATTGTCACTTTATTTCATATAATAATTTTCATTTTTTAAAAAATTGTATTTTTTCAATTAAAAAAATCCACTTTCTCTCTCTCCCATTACCCTTTCTTCCCCTAAATGGAAAAGAAGGAAAATCAAAACACTTGTAAAAGATACACAGTCAAGCAAAACAAATTCCTGCATTGTCCTCATACAAAAAACCCCACATTTCTCAATCTGTACCCTGAGTCTACTACCTCTCTTTTGGAATATGGGTTGTATGTTTCATGAAGAGTTTCTTAGAATTGGGTTTGGTCATTGAATTGATCAAATTTGTTAAGTTTTCCATGAAGAATGTTAGTGTTAATTTATTAATTATTCTCCTGATTCCACTGACATACTTCTTATTGCACAAATGTATTCCATTAATTCATATTACATAATTAGTTGACATTCCCCAATTGATGGTTACATCCTTAGTTTCCAGTTTTTTTCTTACCACAAAATGAGCTCCTAAATATATGTTTGTGCACATGGGTGCTTTTCCTCTTTGATTTCTTTGGAGTTTTAAATTCAACAGTGGTATTACTACATTAAAGCATAAGGCGCACTTTAGCAACTTTGGGGGCATAATGGGAAATGCCTTTCCAAAATGGCTAGACTAAATCACAACTCCACCAATAAGATATTAACATGCCTTTTTTCAAATAATCTCTTCAACATTTGTCCTCCAAATGGCTTTTAAGAACTTGCATCTAGTCTAATGCTTTTGTCAACTGGATTGAACTAGCCTCTAACCTGTCGATGTTTGGAGCTGAACAGAGCAGGCTAGAGACAGGAGAATCAGGAATTGGAATCAAACAGAAGTTTAATTTAAAAGTGAGGAAAATGGGTTGCAACCAAAGAGAGATCTAGACACATGTGCCAGACCCCACTCCTAGTGGAGGGACATGTCTATAGTACATTTATGAGAGTCAGAAGGAGACCCAGGAGAGCTGGAGCCATGTCTTAGTTAAATTTTGCCTTCTACTCATTCTCTTCCACAGCACTCACTGCTCAGCTCAGTGTTTTGCATCTACTGGCTCTTTAATAAGTCTTTCTTTCATCAGATTGAACTGTCAATTAAACTTATGATACCTTCAGAAGATTTCACTATTATTAAGTGCACTCTCCCACTTCCCCTAAAAACAATCATTGGCCCTGAAAAGGTAAATGAGTTATCTCCATTGATTAGAAATCCTGAACATCTCATTTTTATATTTCTGAGATTACTTCCCATTTATCCTGTAAATAGCTTTTTTGTACATATGGGCTTGCATGGTATAGTCTCCATTATACTGTGAGCTCCTTGAAGGCAATGACAGTTTTTGCCTTTCTTTGTATGCCCAGCACTTAGCACAGAGCCTGGAATGTTTGTTGTCGGTGTTTGTTCAGTCATTTTTTTCAGATGTGTCTGACTCTTTGTGACCCCACTTGGGGTTTCCTTGACAAATATAGTGGAGGGGTTTGTCATTTCCTTCTCCAGCTCATTTTTACAGATGAGGAACTGAGGCAAACAGATTAAGTGACTTGACCAGAGTCACATAGCTAAGTGTCTGAATCCAGATTTGAACTCATGAAGAGGAGTCTTCCTGACTCCAAGCCCAGTGCTCTATCTACCTAGCTGCCCTCCTGCATATAATAGATGATTAATAAATTCTCATTGACTTGCTGACAAGTTTTCTATACTGGCAAGCCTCCAGACCAGAAACCATTCCATAAGGCACTCAGTGTTCTCTGATCTGGCATTAGTGACCTCATCTATGCCTTCCAGATGGGTGAGTGGGTAGGTCACCATCTCAACTATCTAGACACTGTACCTCAGTAGCTACAGTCAGGATTCCTCTCCCACTCTTGCTGTCTTCTTGTCTTCTGTCCTACCTGCATGTGCACCGCCCCCCCCACTGTCCCCCCAAACCACTGCCATGTACCTTGATAATCTGTGTATTCATTTGGAAGTGAAGCGATATAAAAACAAAATATAAGAATGTAAAAACATAACCTTTAGAAAAGACTTGATGTGAAGATTTTTTTTGACTCTAGCTTTGCAAGGAGACACACATGTTTTGGAAATGGGAAGCTTCCATCTAAGCTGCCCTGCTGTGGTTTCACTGCCAACTCCAGTGGACACACTGACACATTCATAGCTCTGTGAAAGGCCAATGGGGAGAATATTCCTTCTCTCTCCTCTTGAAGGCTAGGCTTGGCCTCTGGATCAATATGCCAACTTTTTTGCTAGCCTCCTTAACCCAACTATATCCTTGGAGTAGTTTGTAAACTGCTCTGGGGAGTAAATTAATAGCATGAACTTGTTCATCTGTCAGCATCTGGGAAAAAAATCTTGCCTTCAGCATTCCCTTTTCACTTTCCTTAAGTACTTTAATAATTTATCTTCTTATTCTTTTAATGTGATCAAGGAGAACCTAGTTAAGGAGGGTGCATCTAGTCCAGTGGAATACAAAACACCAGAAGTCAAGCCGACCTGATTTTATCAGCATTACCAATTGTTGCCTGTACCCAGGGAAAGAACATTTGCATGCATTATCAGAAGAAACAAAACTCATCAAATTCCAGAATCCCAGAGCTATGAGGTTCATTAGAGGTCATCTAGTCATCTAGTCTAATTGAAACCTGGGGAGTGAAACTAGAATCTCAGAATCCCAGACATATAAGGGACTTGTCAGAGGGACTGACGATGGAGACTCTTCAAAATACCTGACAAATGATGATCTAACTTTGGCTCAAAGATGTCAAGTAAAAGGAGACATAGCACCTCCTAACACAACTCATTCTAATTTTGGATAGTTCAAATCATCAGAAGGATTCACGATATATTAAGTTTGAATTGGGCTCAATGCCACTGCCACCCATTCATTGTTTCTACTTCTGCTTCCAGGTAAAACAAGCGTAGTTTCTCCTCCACACAAAAATCTTTCACGTGTGTGAAGACAAACATAAAATCCTCCCTGAGTCTTCTGTTCTGTAGGCTTCTTACCTATTCCTCCCCTTCACACACTCTCCATTAATAAATACAGGTTGAGTTTGATTCAGTTGAGGACAGTCTGCAAATATGTCAGGAAATAAACTTTCAGGGAGTCAGACTATGTATTGATAAAGAGAAGGATAGTGGAAGCCATTAGCAGTATCATTCAGACTATGACTAGAAAGAAAAATACCTCTTTAATATTCTGAAGAATTCAAATTGGTTGTTGACATTCATCAGGCTAGATAATTAGTCTACTTGTCACTTTCCTTTGCCTGAATGACTGGACCTGAGTCAGGCCAGCCTGATTCTATGTGGCTTATTTTGAAAGTTAATGTTCTAGGGTGAGATTGGAGTTTCTTCTCCCTTTCCTGAATTGTTCTTATTGGGTTTATGAAATTTACCTCTTCTTTTCAATAGTCATCTATGAATGAATGAAGGAATGGTCCAGACCCAAGATGTCACATCTCTTTAAGTGTTTACATTCTCCTCCCTAAATCACATCATGTAGTTATTTGTCCTTTTGTTCACACCAAAAAAGTAACCAGATTAAGAAGTTTTCACAATGAGAAGTGGGCTAGTACAAATATACTAATGAAATCAGTGTAAAATGAGCACTAATGTGACAGTTAGACCACCAAGTTTGAAATCAAGCTATATCACACTATAGCAATATAATCTTAGTGTCATCCCCTCTGTGGCACATATAGCTAGGTAGCAAAGTGAGTAGTCAGGTGGTGTAGAAGATAGAGTCCTTGACTTGGATTCAAGAAGACCTGAGTTTGAATCTCGTCTCTGACATTTATTTAGCTTTGTAATCCTGGGCAAGTCAGTAAACCTATTTTGGCCTCTGAAGATAATAATAGCACCTGTCACACTGGGCTTTTCTGAGAACTAATCAAGTAATTAATCACTTATTAATTACCTAATATGTTCCAGGACTGTACTAAGCCCTGGAAAGACAAAAATACAGTTTCTGATCTGATGGGGGAAGCACAATGGGCAAACAATTATTTACAAACAAGATATATACAAGATAATTTGGAAATGATCAGTAAGGGAAAGCACTGGTTTTATAGGTCAGGAAAGGCTCCTTATAAAATCTGGTACTTGAAGGAAATAGGGAATCCATGAAGCAGAGATGAGGAAAGATAACATTCCAGACATGAAGGACAGCCAGTAAAAATGCCTAGAGTTGACAGATGAAGTGTCTAGTATAAGGAATAGCAAGGAGGACATTATTTAATTATTTATATTTTTGCACAGGGCAATGAGAGTTAAGTGACTTGCCCAAGGTCACACAGCTAGTAAGTGTCAAGTGATTGAGGCTAGATTTGAACTCAGGTCCTCCTGAATCCAGGTTGGTGCTTTAACTACTGTGCCACCTAGCTGCCCCACAAGGAGGGCACTATTACTGAATCATGGAGTATGTGGCAGAGGAGGAAAGGCCAAACAGGTAGGAGATGTACCAGGGAAGACTCAGTATCACAAAAACCTAAAGAAGAGAGTGTCAGGGAGAAGAGGGTGATCAACAATGTAAAAAAGACAGTAGAGAATTTAAGAAGAATGAAAATTGACAAGAGTCTATTAGATTCTGTAAGCAAGAGATAATTGGTAATTTTTGAGGGAGCAGATTCAGGTGAATGGGGAGGTCAGAAACCAGACTGAAGACCTAAGAAGGAAGTGAGAAGAAAAGAAATAGAAGCATCAATTGTCAATGGCTTCACGGAGTTTAGCCTGAAAAGGAGGAGAGATTCAGGATGACAGGAAGTAGCAATGAATGGACGAAGTGAGGATTATTTTTTTTGAGGATGTGGAGCGGGGGACTGGGGGACATGGATGTACTTGTAGGCACCGAAGAAGCAACCATTAGAAATGAGAAATATTGCATACCTATTGGATTGGATAATAGGATAGCAGAGGAAAATGACAAATGTTGTGGGGCGTGCGGAAAAAATGAGATATTAATGCCCTCTTGGTAAAATTGTAAACTGATTCAAACATACTCTAGAGCAATTTGGAACTATGACCAAGGGGCTAGAAAACCATGCATTCTCTTTTACTTAGCAATACCACTACTAGGTTGGTATCCTAAAAATATTTTAAAAAGTTGAATTGGAAATTAGGGTGATGCCCATCATTTGGGGAAAGGCTGAACAAATCATGGGATGAGATTAGGATGGAACATTATTGTGCTGTAAGAAATGATGAGCCAGATGCTATTAGAAGGACTTATGGAAAATGCAATCCATCTACAGAGAAAGAACTGATGGTAGCTGAAGACAGATTGAAGTATAATTTTTTTGTTAGTTACACTTTCTAGAGTTTTTTTTGTATGTTTTCTTTCACAACTTGACTAATGTGGAAATGTTTTGCATGACTGCACATGTATAACATATTGAATTGCTTGAGTTTTTAAGGGGGTGGGGAGGGTGGGTGGAAGAGAATTTGGAACACAAAGTTTTAAAACTCGATGTGAAAATTTCTTTATACATGTAACTTGGGGAAAATTCTAAGTAAATAAATAAAATGACACTGAAAAAATTTTAAAAAAATTAGAAAGATTGAAGATTAGTGAGAGAATGGGCATAGTTGAGGAACAATCTGTTGGAGAAGACAGGATGGAATGGGATCACGTGCATATAGACATATTTGCCTTGGCAAGGAGAAGGGTTACCTCTTGTTGTGAAGCAGAGGTGAAGTAGAATATATTGGAGGAAGGCATCTAAGTGAAGTGAGATGTAGATAAAAGGATATTTATTCAATAAACATTGATTAAGTGCCTACTATTTCCCAGACACTGCGCTGAGCACTAAAGATATAAAAAGAGACAAAAGACAGTCCCTACCTTCAAGGGGTTTATAATCTATAAGAAGCTCTCAGTAAGTGGACTTAATATCTTTTGTAAAATATGAGGCAGGGTTCTCAGCTGAGAGGGTGAGTTCAGGGGAAATCGTGAGAGCTTTTTTTTTTCTTTTTTCTTTTTCCATAAAAGTATTTTATTATTTTCCAGTTACATGTAGAGATAGTTTGCAACATTTGTTTCTATAAGATTTCTAGTTTCAATATTTTCTCCCTTCTTACCCTCCCTTCCCCCTCCCCAAGACAGAAAGCAATCTGATATAGGTTATATATTTACAATCACATTAAACTTATTTTTGCATTAGTCGTGCTGTGCATGAAGAACCGGAGCAAAAAGGAAAAATCTCAAAAGAGAAAAAATAGAGATAGCATGGTTCTATCTGTATCTAGATTCCATAGTTCTTTTTTACTGGATTTGGAGAGCATTTTCCATCATGAGTCCTATGGAACTATCTTGGACCATTGTATTGCTGAGAAGAGTCAAGTCTATCACAGTTGATCAACACACAATGTTGTTGATACTGTGTTCAATGTTCTCCTGGTTTTGCTCATCTCACTCAGCATTAGTTCATGTAAATCCTTCCAAGTTTCTTTGAAATCTGCCTGCTCATCATTTCTTAACTGTGGGAACTTTGAGGAGAAATGAAAAGGTCTGGAATAGCTGTTGCAGAGAGTGGGTTAGGGAATTTATAAAGGAAATACACTAGGCTTACCTAGTAGCAGTGAGCAGAAAGTGAATAGGAGTTAACAGTAAATAGTGGGAGTAACTCTAACCTGGGGCTTGGCATAACAAGATCTTTGATAGGATAAAACAAAAGGCTCAAGAGAAGAGGACAAGGTAGTGCTTATCTGGTTCATCAAGGGATCAAGAGGGGGAAGAGAGGAGATATAGTCAATGCAAGGGTGTTGGCATGGGAGGGAAATGTGGAGTGGGAGAATTGAAGTTTATGGCAAAGATGAACAGAATTAGGGGTGGTAAAGAAGAGGAGAAGGCACAAAGACAAAAGAGTATAAATAGATAAAATAACATCAGAGTTCATAAATATAGAAATGGAACTCTTGTGGCAAGGGTATGACAGTCTTATAACTGAAGTGGGGTGGAGGAGTAGATCATGGGAAAATGAGTATGTACTGAAAGATTTCATACATGTAAAGAGGTTTGTGAGCCTCAAATCACTATAAATGATATGTACAATAAGATGATGTTCCAAGTATCAGAGAGAACCTTCTATTTATGTAAGCAATACAAAGGCCCCAAGGCCTCAATTAGTGTTAGCTATTGTCTACTAGTTATTCATCATTTTGGGGAGACAGCTCCTCTTAGAAAGGAGCCTAGAACTTATCTTTTTCTTCCTACTTTCTTAGCTCTATTTTGGGTTTGCCAGTACTGTGTCAAAACGTTCCATTTGTTTGGAGGTGATAATGGTTCTCAGGTGGATAGAAAGGAACTCTACTGGAAATCCAGCTAAGCAAAATGTATCTATCCTATAGGCAGACCCCTCAGGCATAGGCAATTAAGAGGAAAAGGCTAATTAATTCAGTTAGAGAACAGAAAGCTGATATCATAAATCCAAGAAGTCAAGGCACCTTCAAGTATTTGAAGGGCAATAGGTTTAAACTTTTTTTTTTTTTTTTGGCTCCAGAGGGCAAACCTCCTCCTCCTTTTTTTTTTTGAATTTATTTAGTTTTCTATTTCCCCCTGTAAGGAATTAATTGTGATTTGGGGTTTTCTATACCCCTATTTTTGCTTTATTATGGTCAGACTAAAAAATGTAGGCTTGAAAAACCTAATATGATGGGTGTGTACTTTGGGAGGTAATTGAACAAAAAAGAGGAGCTCTGACCACAGGGAACATTTATTGAAACTAAGTAAACAGCCTTCCTCTAATAGCTTTCCCATGCCTACTGGGTCTGGCTAGATTATAATGGGGACAGCCCATGTGAGTATGCTTAGCCAATCGGAGACTCAGCATGGCTAAGAACTGCCCCTCCCCTTCCTGTGTAAAAGTCAGTTAGAGATACAGTTGAGATTCAGTTAGAGGGGTTAGGGAGTTAGGAAAAGGCAGTTAGTTAGAGAGTGTTCTGGGGGAAATGGGTAAGGAAGGCAGACATTTAGAGGAGCTGTTGGTGTTTGGCCTTCAGACAAAAACAGAAGAGACTGAACAGCTGATTCTCTTTAAAGCTACAGATTTCAGGTGTGGTGAGTTTTTTTTTTTGTTGTTTTTTTGTTTTTTTAGGCAAAGCTAACTCTTTGGAGCTAGCTGGGCTGGAGGCAGGTTTAGGTGCCTAAGTCCTTTTTACCCCAGAGATTTATATATTGTTTATAGTTCTATTATTCTCACTAGTGTGATTCAGATATTGTTTTAAACTTGTTCCCATTAATAAAACTGTTTTGTTTTTGAAGGAGGCTGTTTATTTTCTTACCTCAATATTAAGGCAAGCCACCCAATTTAACTCTTCTCATACTAAATTTGGCCCTTACATCCCCAATTAAATGTAAAAACAATTTTTAACATTAATATTTAAAACCTTGACTTCCAAATTCTCTCCCTTCCCCCCTCTTTTCCACCCACCCCATTGAGAAGGCAAGCAATTTGATATAGGTTATACATGTGTAGTCATACAAAACATTTTCATGTTAGTCACATGAAAGAAAACATAGACAAAAATCTTCAAGAAAAATAAACTAAAATAAAGTATGCTTCAATCTGTATTCAGACACCGTCGATTCTTTCTCTGGGGATAGAATTTTTTTTTTTCATCGTAAATCCTTCATAGTTGTCTTGGATCATTGTTTTGCTGATAACAGCTAAGTCATTCACAGCTTATCATCTTACGCTATTGCTGTTACTCTGTACACAGTACATTTCACTTCATGTCAGTTCATGTAAATTCAGTGTTTTTTCTAAAAGTGCCTTGCTCATCATTTCTTATAGCACAGTATTATTCCTTTATACCACACATTTATACCACACATACCACAATTTGTTCAGCCATTTCCCAATTGGTGGGTACCTCTTCAATTTTCCATTCTTTGGAGGGCAGACCCTCTCTTCCTTCTTCTCCCCTCTGCAATGGGGATGATACAAAAAGGACTATTTAGAGTGGATATAAAGAAAAATCTTCAAAGAAGTGAAGCTATCCCAAAAAGAGTGATATACCTTGGGAAGGAGTGGGTTTCTCTCTCACATCTCTGATCAAAGGTTGGATCACCAATGGTTAGGTATGAGTCAGAGAAAATACTTTCACTCTTTTTTTGCAGGTATGGGTTTGATTTTGGGTTTTACTGGTCTGGACCTTTGAAGTGTTTTCCAACTCTAAAATTCTGTGATTCCAGGTCAAGTACAGAGGTATCAGACAAGGCATAAAGGTACTGGTAGGTACCACATTGGTATATGAAAGTAGGACTCAGAGTCCAATATATTAGAGAGAGCTAGCAAGACTACTCACCCATACTCAGAAGATAGAATATAAATGGATCAGAGAATAAACCACCTCTTCCCCTGTATCTGAATTTGAAAGGTTTCTCATTTCTGTTATATACTACCTGGTAGGTAGGGGTACCCCTCCTGGATTACTGCCTTGTTGTTGTGGAAGGCCTTGTGTAACTCATCGAAATTAGAAGCTATGCCATCTGGGGCTAACAAGATGGATAAGTCATAGTGGAGAAATCTGACAAAAGGTGATCTATTGGAGAAGGAAATGGAAAACCACTCTTGTATCTTTGCTAAGAAAACCCCATGGACAGACATGAGCTTGAATAGATTTGGTGAGATAGTGGATGACAGAAAGATCTGGTATGCTATGGCCCATGGGGTCATGAAGAGTCCGATGTGACTAAATAACTGAACAACAACAAAAGTTCTGGGTAGCCATAGGCACACAAATGTTGAGTATGGCTAGAACAGAAACTTGCAAATGAATACTTCTCTTGATTGAGGATGTGGCAGTTTGTAGGCTTTTTGTTTAAAACACCTTCTGATTGGCTTGAGACATATATATATATATATATATATATATATATATATATATATATATATATATATATATATATGTGTGTGTGTGTGTGTGTGTGTGTGTGTGTGTGTGTGTGTGTATTCAGACAGAGGTTGTGTTAAAAGCAACAACTTTTATTTTTCTCAGTAAAATGCCTGGAACATAGTAGGTACTCAATCACTGATTGCTGACTAAGAGATAAAATCAACATTTTAGCTTTGTGTAGACTGACAAGCATGGCTATTAACTACATTTTACTGAGGAAACCAAATAAGCTATTTCAAAACTGGCTTGCATTCCATGGGAAGGATTGAAATGCATTTTTGGTTCCTTTTAATTTTAAATGCATTTATAAAGATAGCATACAGCTCCCAGACAGCCCACATTTAATTTAATGAACTATTTTTCTTTACAAAAACACTTGGTTGCAAAGTACATTATATTAATTTTCATCAAAAACACCATAATTCTTCTGTCTCTAAAGAAACAGGTTTTCATTTACTTTAACTGAAGGCAAGCACAATTTTTGGCATGCTGAAAAACTGACTCCTCTCTCTCTTTTTTTGATTAAATATAAGAACTATTGTGGTTTTCCTTCTCTCTCTTTGGAAAGTAAGGAAACCACAGCTTCTTCTCAACCCAAACCATTTCCCACAAGGTTGAACAAAAGCTTTGAGAAAAGTTTAAATCACTATATGAATTCATAATGAAAACAAAAAAAAAAATTGGGGGGGGGGACTTTTCCCACAGTCCACTGTTGACCCAGAATGCCCTAGAAACCACAGTGTTCTGATAGTAATTTCATGTCCCAAGGGCTTCATCTAAAATGTATTAAATGCACTAGGTCAGGCTGGTGCACTTATCAAAAGGAAATGACTAATACTGAGGTTTAACTCTGTTACTATATGTCATTTCAGACTCAAACAACTGGGGCCTTGCCAAGCAAGGAGGCAATGAGGGCCCAGTATATACCATAAGAGATTGAATGGACCTTGCATCGCAGATTCAAATAGAGTATGCTCTACTTGTTGAGGACTGCAGTAATAAAATAATAATAATAATAATAATAATAATAATTATTATTATTATAAAATTTATATGATACCAACTATTTGCCAGTTACTATGCTATGTGCTTTACAAATATTATCTCATTTGATTTTCACAACAACCCTGGGAGGTAGATGCTATTACCACCCCCATTTTATAGATGAGGAAATAGAAGCAAACAGGTTTGATGACTTACCTAGGTTCACACAACTAATAGGTATCTGAGGTCATCTTTGAACTTTTGATCTTTTTAATTATAGACTCAGATATCTATCTCCTGCCCCACCTAACTGACCCTTTAGCAAAAATTTGGACTAGAGTGTGACTGCATATTACAATAAAGTCAAAGAACTTTAGAAACATAGATCTAAAGATGGAAAGGAACTCAAAAGCCATTTAATCTAAATTCCCCTTTTTAGAAGTGAGGGAGAAAGTGTAGGCCCAATGACTTGCCCAAGGTTCAAGTCAATTTAATTCAATTTAACTCAACTCAATTCAAAAGAAATGTATTCAATTCAACAAGTACTTATTAAGCACTCTAATATCTTGTGTGCTCCTGTTTGTTTTTCCATAAAATGGGAATTATAACAGGGTTAAAGTATACCTCCCAGGTATATTACAGGGTATGCCAGGTATATATAGGGTAGCTCCCAGAGTTATTGTGAGATCACCTGACATAACATGTGTAAATGCTTTGCAAACCTTAAAGCACAACAGAAATGCTGCTGCTGATGGTGATGATGGTGGTGGTGGATGATTCATCATGGAGATCAGAATTAGAGAATCTTTTACTTGGAGTCAATCTTAGTAAATGCTTTATAGAATTCTAATCTAATTTAGTAACCCTGTCAAAAAAATGAAAGTAATGATGAAGTCACATTGACTATCTGTGATGTTTTCCTTTTTCCAAATAGAATATTCTTAATGACTACATGCTTACCTGTGTGTGTCTGTGTGTGCGTGTGTATGATGGACCCTTTTAGAAGTTTGAGAGAGTCTTTGGACTCCTCAGAATGTTTTTTTCATTTTTAATATTTATTTATCTATTTAGAATTTCCCTAAGTTACATGTATAAAGAAACTTTCACAGTGATTTTTAAAACTTTGTGTTCTGAATTCTCTTCCTCCCTCCCTCCCCACCCCCTTAAGAACTCAAGCAATTCAATATAAGTTATGCATGTGCAGTCATGGAAAACACTTCCACATTAGTAAAGTTGTGAAAGAAAACAGACAGCAAAGTAAAGGAACTAACAAAAAATTATGCTTTAATCTGTATTCAGCTACCATCAGTTCTTTCTCTGTAGATGGATTGAATTTTTCATAAGTCCTTATGATAGTATCCTGCTTATCATTTCTTATAGAACAATAGTGTTCCATCCTAATCTCATCCCACATTTTGTTAAGCCTTTCCCGAAGTGATGGGCATCACCCCAATTTCGAATTCAACTTTTAAAAATCTCTTTTAGGATACCAACCTAGTAGTGGTATTGCTAGGTCAAAGAGTATGCATAGCTTTATAGCCCCTTGGCCATAGTTCTGAATTGCTATAAAGTATGTTTGAATCCCCCACAACATGTCTTTTTTCTCTGATGTCCTATTATCCAATCCAATAGGTATGAGGTAGTACCCAGATTTGTTTTGATCTGAATCTCGCTTAATCACTAGTGAATTAGAGCATTTTTTCATGGCTATAGGTGGCTTTGATTATTTCATCTGAAGACTTCATGTCTTTTGATCATCTGTCAATTGGGGAATGGCTCTCATTTTAACAAATTTGACTCAGTTCTCTGTGTGTTTGAGAATTGAGGACCATCAGACAAACTTACTTCAAGTTTTCTTTTTCACAGTTACTATTGCTAAATGTATTACCCTCCATCCTATTTCCTCTCTTTGATATTTCCTCCATTTTCTATCTTCTTTCACACTATCCCTCCTCAAAAGTGTTTTACTTCTGATTGCTCCCTCCCCCAATATGCCCTCCCTTCTGTCACCCCTCCCCCCTTATCCTTTCCCCTCCCACTTTCCCACAGGGTAAGATATATTACTATACCCAATTGAGTGTTATTCCCTCTTTGAGTCAATTCTGATAAGAGTAAGGCTCACTCACTCCCCTGCACCCTCCCCATCTTCCCCTCCACTCCAAATGCTTTTTCTTGCTTCTTTTATGTGAGATACTTTATTCCATTCCACCTCTCCCTTTCCCTTTCTCCCTTTAATTTAATTTTTTTAAAAGATATCAACATGGGGTAGTTAGGTGGCACAGTGAACAAAGTACCAGCCCTGGACCCAGGAGGACCTGAGCCCAAATCCAGCCTCAGACACCCAACACTCACCAGCTATACAACCCTAGGCAAGCCACCCAACCATGACTGCCTCACACACAAAAAATTAAAAAATGCTTCAAAGATATCCCTTCATATTAAACTCACACCTGTGCCCTCTGTCTAAATATACTCTATTCAGCTACACTAATAATGAGAAAGTTCTTATGAGTTATAAGTATCATCTTCCCATGTAGGAATGTAAGCAGTTTAACCTTTTAATATCCTTTAAGATTTCTTTTTCCTGCTTACCTTTTTTTGTTTGTTTGTTTTGGTGAGGCAATTGGGGTTAAGTGACTTGCCCAGAGTCACACAGCTAGTAAATGTTAAGTATCTGAGACTGGATTTGAACTCAGGTCCTCCTGAATCCAGGGCAAGTGCTCTATCCACTGTGCCACCTAGCTGCCACTCCTGTTTACCTTTTAATGCTTCTCTTGGACCTTGTATTTGAAAGTCAAATTTTTTATTCAGTTCAGGTCATTTCCTCACTAATGCCTGGAAGTCCTCTCTTTCATTGAATTCCCACTTTTCCCTTGACAGGTTATACTCAGTTTTTCTGGGTAGGTGATTTTTGGTTGCAATACCAGTTTCTTTGGCCTCTGGAATATCATATTCCATGCCCTCTGATCCTTTAATGTAGAAGCTGCTAGATCTTTTGTTATTCTGACTGTGGCTCCACAGTACTTGAATTTTTTCTTTCTGGATGCTTACAATATTTATTCCTTGACCTGGGAGCTCTGGGATTCGGCTATAACATTCCTGGAAGTTGTCATTTTGGGTTCTCTTTCAGGAGGTGATCAGTGAATTCTTTCAATTTCTATTTTACCTTCTGTTTCTAGAATATGAGGGCAGTTTTCCCTGAAAATTTATTGGAAGATGATGTCTAAGCTTTTTTTATGATCATGGCTTTCAGGTAGTCCAATGATTTTCAAATTATTTCTCCTGAATCTATTTTCCAAGGAGCTGTTTTTCCAAGGAGATACTTCACATTGCCCTCTTTTTAAAAATTCATTTGGATTTGCTTCATTGTGTCTTGATTTCTTATAAAGTCATTAGCTTCCATTTTCACATTCCTATTTTTTAAGAAATTCTTTTCTTCAGAGAGCTTTTGTGTCTCCTTTTCCATTTGTTTTTTCAAGCAGTTGACTTTTTGTATGACCCTACTGCATCACTCTCAATTTTCCTCTACCTCTCTTACCTTTTCTTCAAAGTCCTTTTTGAGCACTTCTATGACCTGAGGCCAATTTTATTTTTCTTGGAAGCTTTGGATGTAGGAGCTTTGACTTTATTATCTTCTTCTGAGTGTGTCTTTTGATCTTCCTTGTTACCAAAGAAACATTCTAGAGTCAGCTTCTTTTTCTGTCTGCTTATTTTGCTAGCCTATTTCATGATTTTTAACTCCTCAAAGTGGGGTACTGCTTCCAGAGTGCACTGTCCCAAGCTTCAAGGGGTCCAACTTGGTACAATTTAAGGAGAGGCATGTTCTGTACTTCCTTGGCCTGTGCTATGGTCTGAAAGTAATCACAGGTCTGCTTACTCTTTAACCTGGGAAAAGATTTTTGTTTCACTGTGGTTGCTAGCTCCAGCATATCTGTGCCCCAACTCCTCCTGGGCTGCTGCTGAAGACTACTTCCTGGCTTTGAGCATGGGCAACCCAACAGAGTTCTGCCTCAGTCCCAGCAGAGAGCCCTGCAATCTCTCCTTAGCCAACTGCTCAACCTCTTCACCAGACTGTGAGCTGAGTTCCAGAAGTATCTGCCACCTCTGGTGTGGCCTTCTTGGGTCTGGATCTGTGTTGGTGCTGCCTTGGTCTGTGCTACACTCTCACTCCAGTACAATAGATCTTTTCTGCCAACCTTTTAAGTCATCTTTGGCTGGAAAATGATCTCGCTCTGTCCTTTTGTGGATTTTGCTACTCTGGGAATTGTCTTATGGCATTATTTGGAGCTATTTGGAGGGATCATGGAGAGAAGTCCTTAAATTACTGTTTTTCCTTTGCCATCTTGGCTCTGCCCCAGAATAATGTTTTTAAGTAATTAAATTGAACATTAAATTTCACTTAGAGTTTAGTGGAAAGAAATATGTAACTTTTTCCAATCCAAATTCAAGAACTCTTAAAATCATGCACCCCAGATTAAGAAAAGGAAAGAAAGGGAAAAAAAAACATTTATCAAGAACCTACAATGTTCTGGGCATTGTGCTAAGCACTTTACAAATATTATCTTATTTCATCCTCACAACCCTACTGCATCACCTAGCTGCCTCAAGAGCTCATTTTTGATGTTAACCAATTAGTTTTTTCCTTGTATTTTCTAGAATTTTCCTAGAAATCCAGATTAAGTTCTGGTTTATGGTTTTCACAATCACCTCTCTCCCCCTTTTTTGGAAAACCATGAAATTTTCCATCCTTATGTCCTACAATGCCACATCTGTGCTTCATAATTTTTCAAATATGATTGACAGTGGGCAAGTAATCTCATTCTTTCACTAACTGAAGATGCAGTTCATCTGGGTCAGTGACTTCAATTCTTCAAGGTCAGCTAGGTACTTTCCTAATATGTTCTTTCTCATCCTGGGTATTCAGTCTCTATTAGACATTTTTGTTTGTCATGTTCCTGTTCAGATGTTAGTCTGTTTGGCAGAATCAAAATGAGAATTGGACTAAGAGGCTTCCTATTATTGACTGTTAGTGATTATCACAGTACCTAAGCACAGTAAACAGCAGTTCAATCCCTATTTAAATTATCCTTTTCCCCAACCATCAAAACAACCTCCAAACCCTCTAAACTTCCAAACTCAGGTTTATCTCCTGAGCATTGGTGCTACCAATTCTATTTTTACTGGACTATGCATGTTTTTCTTTCCATCCCATTACTTACATCTTTTCTACATATCTTTAAAAACCACATCAGGAAACTAATTCATTGGGTGGTTGCTGAACAAATTATGATGTAGCAAGACTTTTATGTTGACCAACTATGTTTCTAGATGATGGATGATGAAAAGCATATGAACCCCCACCTGACAGAAAACTGATGGAATAGCTATACTGAATGACACATATAGGCCAACAATACAATTTGCTTGACTTGAGTATGCAAATTTGTTAAAAGGGTGTTCTTTTTCTTTTCAGTGGGAAAGGAAGGTAAGAGGGAGAGAAAAAATGCTTGTTAATTAAAACAAACACAATAAAATTTCAAGTCCTATCTTACATGGAACCAAGATGAAGCCATGACTACACAGGTTTGCTATTGCTTCAGGTCCTGTTGGGTCTATGATGTGATTTTAGTTAAAAGGATATTGGACACAAACTAGTTATAACATTTTGAGCCATTAAATGTCAATACAACCAATACAACGGTACAAGAAAGTTCCAAAGGACTCATGATGGAAAATGCTCTCCAGATCCATTAAAAAAAAGAAATGTGGAATATGGATGCAGACTGAATCATACTATATCTTTTGTTTTTGGTGCTGTTTTTCTTTTTTGAGGTTTTTCCTTTTTGCTCTGATTCTTCTCATATAACATGAATAATACAGAAATATGTTTAATGTTATTATACATATATAACCTATATAAGATTACCTGCTGTCTTGGGGAGGGGGGGAAGGAAGGCAGGGAAGGAGAAAAATTTGAAATTGGAAATCTTATGAAAACAAATGTTGAAAGCTATATCTACATGTAACTGGAAAATAATAAAATACCTTTATTTTTTTAAAAAAAGTCAATACAGTAGAAGGGATATAGAAATTGGAATCATATGAAGGAGATTGTGGACAGCTGATCCCAAGGAGGATCAAAACCCTGAGTGACTTCCTTGATCCATCCTGGCAGTGGATCAGTAATAAAATGATGGTCTCCTCAATCAAGTGATCAGTTTTGACTATCTGCTAGATTTCATTTTCTGTACCCCATTCTTCCTCTTTTATGCCCCACCTTCTCATGCTCCAGTCATAGCATTCCTGTACTGGAAGTCCTTTTGACCCCTGTGGCCCCTTCCTTTGATTTGTTAGCTCTATAAAGTACACTTAACAATGGAAGCCATGTTTCATTCATCTCCAGGCTCACATCAGACTTCCTCTATCATTTTCCCATGCTCAGAATCTTTTCTTCCTTCCCAATTCCATTTGCAGTTTCTTTTTATGTGTTTTCTGGTGTTGGAATCTAAGTTCCTTGAGAGCAGGTATTGCTTTTCTACTTATAATTCTATATTCCTAGTGTTTAGACAATTGTTTGGCACATGGTAAAGTACCTAATAAATACATATTGACTAACGGGGTACTTTGTGGAGTTGGGGAAAGGAGGAAGAGCAAAAAGATGAGGAAGAGAAATAAATGAAAAGGAGGGGGAAGGGAGAGATAGATGACACAGACACAGAAAGATACACAGAGTTTTAGTAGGTGGATGGATAATTGAACCCCCTCTCCACCATTACTCAATTATTCTCCTAATCTGTTGCTCAAGCTCCTCATCCATTTCTTCTGATTGTTCAAGTGGTTTGTAGTCTAGTTCAATGACAAAATCACTTTTGTTTATCCCTCGTTGGAAAAAGCATTGGATTTGGAAACAGAGCATCAAATCCTGTCTTGCTTTTTTCCTATTGGGTTATTTATTCATTCATTCATTTACTTACTTATCTATTTACTTATTAATTAATTAATCTATCTATCTCTTTTAATTTATTTACGTTTGTTTTGGCAGATCACTTAACCTCCTGGGTCCTAATTTTCTTACCTATAAAATGAAGGGTTTAAACTGGCTTCCCCCTAAATTCCCTTATAGCTTACAATCTACACTGTCATGAATTTCCATTGAGCATGATCCAGAGTCTCTCATACCCAGCTCCTGAATTTGTTCCCCATGAACATACCTTCTAAATTGACAGTGCCTCTCCTGGTCTTATGTTGTAGTCATGAGGCTCATCCCACTGAATTTGAATGATATGGAGATATACCTCTTTGCTTTAGCATTTCTAGTTCATTCTTTCTTGTTGCCTAAACTTTGGACATTTATTTTTAGACAGTTGGATGCTTTCATTCTCTCTATTGATGCTTCCCAGTCTTTTGACAGAGGCCAAGTTTCCTCTCTGTCACTTTTATTTTTTTATTTCCTTGTCAGGTTTTTGGGGAAACTTCATTGGAAGACATGATGGTACCATGGAAAGAATGCTATATTTGGAATCAGAGAATATGTTTGAAAGCTAGCTCTTCTACTTATACTCCAGGTGAACTTGGGGAAGTACTTCCCCTCCCCAGTACATAGTTTCTGAATCTACAAAGTGAATGAGTTGGGTTAGTTAACTTCTAAAGTTCCTTCCAAGTCCAAAGCTTTGACTTCTGATACTTTGGAGTATGGCAAACCATTCCTTAAACCCTTTCCCTTGGTAAATAGGAGGTGTTTAGTAAATGTTTATTTGCTGAGGCCAGCTATCACTTGTTGAACCTGAGAAATACCAGACAATGATCATGACATAAGCAATATTGGCCACAAAGGCTATGGGGAGATGGGTCCTACTCAGGACACAATAGCGATTAAAGTATGTATTTGGAAGGTGGAGGATTTGGCAGAGTCTGACTCTGGCATGACTCTCTTCATTGCTGGTAAATTCAGCCCTGCACTTAAATGCCTTTGTAATTTGGCTCCCATTGATCTTTCCAGTCTTGTTTCATAGTGTTTCCCCATGAACTTTCCACTGTGGTCCAACTGGCCTGCTAGTTATTTCCATCTTCTCCTTCTGCTCAAGGGATCCCCTCTATGTAGAATGGATTCTCTCTTTACCTCTAAGCCATAAAATTTCAGCTGTCTCTATTTAATTTTTTTTTTTTTGGTGAGGCAATTGATGTGCCCAGAGTCACACATCTAGTAAGTGTTAAGTGTCTGAAGCAGGGCTTGAACTCAGGTCCTCCTGATTTCAGGACTGGTGCTCTATCTGCTGTGCCACCTAGCTGCTCCAATCCAAGCTGTCTTTAAAAAATATCTTGAGTGCTACCTTCCACATGAGACCTTTACTGTTGTCTTTCCTCTTCTCTTTTATGAACACTTTAATTCTCTTGAAATTTCTTTAGATTGACTTCATAGAATCATGGATTTAGGAATGAAAAAGTACATCAAGACCATAGAAAAATGCCTGTATTTTATAGAAGATTGACTAAGTCCCTAGGAGGTCACAGTTCCAAAGTCACATTGGTAACCAGTGGAAGAACTGGGATTTGAACAGAAATCCAACATTCTACTTTAAGGAGCCGACTCCCTTCCCAAGGCCTTATCCCATGGTAGAAGATAAATCCCTAGAAGTTTGGAATTGTTGCTTTCCTTTTTTTGTTTACCTAACCTAATACAGTGCTTGGAACAGAGTGGGTACTTAAGAAAAGTTCAATGAATTGAATTGAATTGAATTCAGCCTAGTTTTGAATTCTTCATAAATGTGACTTTTAGCGAGCATTAGAAACTGGCCTAGCTCTTTCATTTGCTAGTTTCTCTACTCTTGTTGACCGAACAAAAGTGTGTACCCTTATACATGCTATCCAAAAAGCAAACCTGCCCTTATTTTCATATTTTCCCCCATACTATCCTCTGAGAAGCCAGAAAAGGCATTTGATCCAAACTTAATTTGACTGCTTCCATTCCTCTGGCCTACCAAATCTTCTCCAACTTACTCACTCACACCCTGAAACTAATGTTGGCTATCAGGGCATTTTGAGTTATCCCAGGCTTCAAGATGAATTATGAGAAATTGGTGGGGGGAGCAGTGGTATCAAAAGTGGAGAAGTAAAAAGTGTTGAAGCCAGGCCAATTTCAAGTGAAAGCAGTTACTCTCATTTTAGACAAATGAAAATTGACTCTCTTTATCAGGAATTCACTATCAATTGATAGATATTGTTAAATAGATATAGATAAAAAGATATAGACAAAAATGCTGATAGAAAGAGAAATATAGATAGATAGATATTAACAAAGATAGAAAGGTAGATACAGATAAAAATAAAGCTAGAGATAGACTTAGAAGGATAGATAAATAGCAAGATAAAGTTCTCATTATGTGTCATTATGTGCTCTGTGCTAAGCATTGGGAATGCCAACATTTGCAAGACAGCCACTGATATCAAGCTTACATTCCTTTTTTATTTTTTTGGCAAATTTTAAAATTTATGTTAAACTTCAATAGGAAAGGAGAGAAAAAAAAACACTTCCATGTACATTGCAGAACATCAGAGAGGATTCAATAAAAAACAATAACTTTCCATTTCAAGAAAGCCTACATAATAAATGCTACACATTGTTTGCCTTCCCTCCTTCAGCTTCTATCTGACCAAAGAAAGATGTAATTAAGCATGGATACACACACATGCACACATATATGTATAGGCATATATGTATATATACACATATATGCTCACACACTCATACACATATATGTTAGTACTATGCTTATTTCTACTTGTCATCTGTTTCTCTGAAGGTGGATAGCATCTTTCTTCACAAGTTTATGTCTTTCCATATTTTTCTTAAGCAACCATCTCATCATTTCCTATACCACAGCAATATTCCAACCCAAGTACATCATATCTGAGAGATTGTATATTAAAGTTTTCCCTAATTTTCTGCATTCCTTCTATTCTTGACTGCATAGGTTTTATTTATACAAGAAAAAATAATTTAAAGTAATCAAAATGATCCATTTCAACAATGCTCTCACCATATGATACAGTTTAAGGTCTGATACTACTTAATCTGCTTCCTTCATATCCTTTTCCCTGATTTCTTTGAAATTCATGACCTTTTGTTTTTCTAAAGGAACTTTGTTATTTTTTCTAACTAACTGATATATATATATATACAAATATATACACAAATATCTATATATATTTAGTAATTTAATTGGAATGGTATTAAATAAATATATTAGGCAAAATTGTCATTTTTGTATTGGCCTTATCTACTCATGAACAATAAATATTATTTCAATTTATTTAGTTTTGACTTTATTCGTATAAAAAGTGTTTTATGTTTGTATTCATATAATTCCTGTGTCTGTTTTGGCAGGCATATTCTCAGGCATTTTATACTGTCTAGTTATTTTAAATGATATAAAATAATATTGAATAATATCGCGGACACATAATATAGTTTCCCTATTTTTCTCCTTTGCTTAAATCTATTTTAGCTTTAACTTTGTCTGGGAACATGATTACTACCCCTTCTTTTTTATACAATAAATTCTACTCTTGACCTTTACTTTATCTTTGTGTGTATCTCATTTTTCTAGTATTTCCTGAAAGCTACATATTATTGAATTCAAATTTTTAATCTGCTGTTTCCATTTTATGGGTAAATTCATCCCATTTACATTCTAAGTTATAATTACTTACTGTATATTTTCCTTCCTTCCTATTTTTCCTCACTATCTTTCTCATCCTATTTATCCTATCCCCCCTCACTCCTCTGCTTTAATTCCACCTGCTACTTTGCCCTTATATTCCTTAACATACCCACCACTCCAAGAGTCCATCCCTTATCCTCTTCCCCCACCCTATTCTGTTGTCCTCTTATTTCTTTATGAATTTATATATATATATATACATATATATACACACACACACATATATATACATACACACATACATATATACATACATATATACATACATACATATATACATATATACATATATGTGTTGTTCTCTCTTTAATCCATTCCCAATAAGAGCATGGTTCCAGATCTACCCACCGTTTTCATTAGTAGCTTATTCTGTATTAATTTTTCCTTTTATGTCTCATTTGTATGATGTAATTCCTCCTTTTTTATCTCTCACTACACAGTTTTTTCTTTAGAATCACCTCTTCATATTCAGCTCAGTCCAATCCTTTTGTTAATGATGACAGTCATAAAAGTATTGATATTTTCACATATAAGAAATAAGCAATTTGACCTAATTGGATGCCTAATAATTGCTCTTTAATGTTTACCTTATATTTCTTTTGGATGTTATATGTTGAATTTTCCTTTAAGTTATGCTGCTTTTGTCACAGATATCTGAAAGTCTTTAAATTCATTAGATATCAATTTTCTTCTTCATTTAGGATTACATTTTTTTCATTAGTTTGCATTGGTCAACATGTATTTACAGTACAACCTACTTTGTGTAACTTGGTGTGGCACAAAAGTCACCTGTCTGAATAGGAATTAGGAGACCTGAATTCTATTCCCCATTGGCTTCGTCACTGTCTTACTGTGTTACATAGGGAAAATCACCCAATTTCTATGTTCCTCAATTTTCTCAGTTATAAAATAAGGGGGTACTAGATGGAGGTCCTTTCCAGCTCTAATTCCATGCATTTTTGTGCCTGATACTAATATAAATAAGGAAATACCAGAAATGTCTTGGTTGCATGCCCATTGTGTTCCAGAAAGATTGGTCTTTTTGATTGATTCTCCAAATTCATCATACAATCTCCTATCTGTTCTTTTGCTTAAGCCACTTCTTCTCCTGTTCCTGGAATGCTCTCCATTCTCAACTCTGTCAATTAGAATCCTTCCTCCAGGGCACAACTTGGGTAGCATCTTTTCTATGAAGCCTTCCTTACCAATAACAAATGCTTGTATTCTCCCCCTCCTCAAATTGCTTGAATTTACCTAACTATGTGCATGTTGTATTGCCCAGTATAGGTAAGCTTCTTGAGGGTAGGGCCAATTTTAATTCTCTTTTATTGCATTTAAATTTTTTTATTAAGCACCTACTATATGCAAAATGTTGGGAATGTATGGACTAAATGACCTCTTCTTTGTGTCTTTAGCAAAGAACCTTGTATCTAGTAGGCATTTAGTGTGTTGAATTGAATTTTTTGAATTTGTGAGATATCAATTTCAGTCAAATCTGACCTCCCATGGTAACACAATACCTACACAAGTGATTTCAAATTTAGGGAGGCAGGGTGATATAGTGAATGGGCTCAGAGTTAGGAAAAAAATGAGCTTATATCCAGCCTCAGACACTAGTTGTATGAGCCTAGGCAAGTTACTTGACCTCTCTCAGCCTTAGTTTCCTTATGTGCAAAATGTGAAGGTAGCATTTGATGGTCACCAAGCTACCTTGTAGCTTTAAATGCATCCTATGGAATTCTAGGAAGAAATTTAACTTGTTTTAAAATTCCCAGAAATCTCTTTGCCAAGAGTGTTCCTGTACCTCTACTGAGCTGTTTAATTATGGCTGGTAACAGATAATTTATGACATCAGGTATGGGCAGATTTGGGAAGGAATGTTCCCTAAGGAAAAATAAAAATGTTTAGAGGTACTTAGGGATATTCCATGGAAGTATTTCTTCTTATGTTTGCAGGATTGGATCTGATGAGTTCAATTTGTTCCCACTCATTTTTATAGCAGGCTGTTATTGAAGAATGGAATTTATTAAACATATATATTTAGAGGAGTATATGTGATAGAAAATTCTGAATTTCCTAAAATTTGTGATAAAAAAGATCCATTGGACAATGTGGACTGACTTGAGTGGATGTCTCTCAAACTAACCTCTCATGGTCTCTTCAGGCAAGACTTCTGATAGCTGGACTTACGTTCTGTAGTAGAAGTGTGAATATCCTTTTTTGTCTGCTATGCATTTATTTGTGATCTACAACAAAGTGTGCTTCAATACTTCCTTTCTAAAATGAGAGAAAAGCTTTGGAAAAAAAGATTCACAAGGTGTCCTATAAGTTGGTAGGTTAGTTATAGTTGGACATAGGCTAGCATTTTATTCCCTTCAGGTATGTATCACATTGAATGCCCATTGATGTCTCTTCCACCCTAAATTCTTTGTTTCTGGTCAATGGGAGGTGAAACCATAGTCAATCTACTTATATCCTCAAATATCTAAAAGTCTCTGAGAGTCAGAGTAGTTGAGCTGAAGGGGAAGGAAGGCAGCAACTTTAAACAATTACCCAAACTAGGGTCCTAACTGATATCCCACTTTCTGGTTCTCTTCAGGAAATAGAAAAAAACAAAGGATGGTGAGATCCTAAATCTCAGAACTGGTGTCCTATAGTAGTACTTATACTATCACAGCAGAATTAATTTTGATGGCTAGAGAGAGAACAAGAAAGTCATGGAAGACAACTTTGGATCTTTTGCCCTGGTGGAGGTCCAAGCATAGGGTGGGGAGAGGAATGGGATATGGTGTTCCCAGGTGACTTTCCCCATGTTTCTGTTTCTTTGTGACCTAGTATTCTGTGTGATTTTCACAGACTCACAGCTAGCTAGGTATGTGTATGAATCAAAACAAGTACTAAAAACTATATTCAGGGCAAATTTCATGGTGTAATTAAGTATGAATTGTACCATTGATTCAATGGGGAGGGGAGAAATGAAATGGATGAGGAATGGTAGAGGAGAAATTTGTTCCAATTTGACATGGGGTAACTTGTAATTTTAGGAAATTAAACTTGCTAAATAGTTGGAAATATTGTTTATCTAAATTTGGCACTATGGAACAAAACACTAATCACTATTGGACAAGTCCAGTCATTGGGGACTGGTCTTTGGGCTATGCTTAAATTTGCTGTAGGTCCTACCATTACTATTAAGGAGAGAGCAGACATGGCCATCACCATCACTAACATTGCTGCTGCCATTGCTGCTTTAGCTCTTTGGGATGATGATGGTGGAGAGGGATGAATGATAGAATGAAATAGACAAGTGTTTACCTATGTGGTGCTGTGTAAGAAATATTAGGTTTGGTGTCAGATGAGGCATTTAGGTGGTAAAGTAGATAGAGTGCTGGGCACATTTTTTTCTTTTCTGCTCTGGTCTGTCCATTAGGAATGTTTGAAATTCCTCTATTTTATTGACTGTCTACATTCCACCCCCCCCCCCCCCGAAAGATTATGTTTAGTTTTGCTGGTTTTACTTAGTTGCTTCTTGGTTATAATCCAAGTTCCTTCCCCTTCTGAAATATCATATTTCAAGCCCTCTGATACTTTAATGTAGAAGTTACTAAATCCCATGTAATCCTGACTGTGATTCCTTGATATTTGAATTTTTTCCTTTTAGCTTCTTGTAGTGTTTTCTCCTTTAACTGAAAGTTCTGGAACTTGGCTATAATGTTCCTGGGAGTTTTCATTTTTCATTTTGGGATCTTTTTCAGGAGTTGATTGGTAGATTCTTCCCATTACTATTTTACCCTCTGGTTTTAGGATATCAGGGCAGTTTTCCTTGATAATTTCTTGAAAGATGCTGTGAATGTTATTATTATTTTTTTTTGATCATGGCTTTCAGGTAGTCCAATAATTCTTAAATTATCTCTCCTGGATCTATTTTTCAGGTCAGTTGTTTTTCCAATGAGGAAATTTACATTTTCTTTTATTTGTTCATTATTTTGATTTTGTCTGATTGATTCTTGATGTCTTATAGAGTTGTTAGTTTCCACTTTCTTAATTCTAATTTTTAAGGAATTATTTTCTTCAGCTAGTTTTTGTACTTCCTTTTTCACTTGGCCAATTCTACTTTTTAAGTATTTGTTTTCTTCAGTGGATTTTTGTACCTCTTTCTCCATTTGGTCAATTCTGCTTTTTATGGAGTTGTTTTCTTTTTCCAAGCTGTTGACTTGTTTTTCATGATTCTCTTGCATAACTTTCATTTCTTTTCCCATTTTTTCAATCTCTTTTATATGATTTCGGCAATACTTTTTGAACTCTTCCGGGAAAACTTTTTGGGCCTGAGGCCAAGTCATATTTCTCTTAGAGGCTTTGCATGTAGACATTTTGAGTTTGTGTTTTGATCTTTCATGTTGCCATAGTAGATTTCTTATGGTCAGGACTGTGGGGTTTTTCTCATTTTCCAGCGTATTTTATGACTTTTAAAGTTTAGCTTTGCTCCTGAGATACACAGGACACTGTCCCAAGCTTCTTGCTCTGGGAGGGGGAAAGGTATTTAGTCACTAGCTTTCTCTGCTTGAATTCCAGAGCTGGTGGCTCCCAGCTGTGCTGGGTTTACCCAGCCTCATGTAGCTGGCTGAATCCTGGGGCTTCTGTACCTGCAGGCCTGACCACTAACTTGCTGTGTCAGGGCTGAAGGTCTCACCATTCACCTTCTGTGCTACTAGTCTGCTGAGTCATAACGGCAGTTGCTGATTTGAGCTGGGGCTAGAGGCCTCTCACTGGCTTGCCCAGATACCATCTGTGCTCTTCTTTCACCTAAGTGAGACAGAGTTTTCCTTCAGTCCTTTTAAGCTATATTGGATTGGAAGATATTTCACCCTGTTTTTTTGTGGGTTCTGTTGCTCCAGAATTCTTGTGGAGGTGTGATTTAAAGTTGCTTCAAGGGAAATTGTGAAGAGCTTAGGAGACTTCCTGCCTTTTCTCCACTATCTTCTATCTCAAGACTTCTGATGGAGAGGAACAGGAGAGTGTCAGAGGCTTGTTTCTCCAGATAAGTGTTTTAGCAGAATGTTAGCTCTTCATTGGCAGGGGCTATTTCATTGTTGTCTTTATTTATTGAATACTTGAGTATCAGTTTCTTTCACTATATCATGCTCCTGAATGAATCCACAAGGGTGAAGATGACTTAGACCTCATCATCACCTAAACCTATTTTATCTCCAAAATCTAAAATATTGAAATTCCTTTTTCTTCTCATGGTCTCCTTTCTTTCCTTCTGCCTCATGCCTCCTAAACCTATTCTTAGAGAGGCAGCTTGGTGAAATGGCAGGGATAGGATATGGCATATGGAAAGACCTATATTTGAATTTTGTTTCTGAACTACCAGAACTATGATTTCAGGCAGGTTGAATAGCCTCTCAAAACCTCAGTTTCCTCATCTGTAAAATGGGGATACTGTAGTACCTACCTGAGTTATTATGAGGATCAAATGATCTCATGTAGGTAAAATACTTTGCAAACTCTAAAAATGTACCATGTAACAATTGTTATTTTTTCATTCATACTTAAACATCACTCTATTTCTTCACTTGCCCTCTCCTCTTTTGCTCCATTCTCTGAGGAAAGAGTGGTCCATTACTTTGTCCCTAGCCTTAGGATTTTGGTTCTGTTTCCCACCATTTTCCCCCCAGGAGCTTTCCCCCATTGAAATAACTGTGTTAGTGTAGAAAAGGAGACAGATGAGAGAGGTATTATGGAGGCTCCCTCTTACCTCTAGATGAAATGCAAATTCTAATTGTTATTTAAAACTCTTTGTAACATGGCTGTAACCTATGTTTATAGACTTATTGCACATTAATTTTTATATACCCTTTACATTCCAGACAAACTGGATGACTAGAGCTTCTGTAGGTTCAATATTCTATCTCTTACTTCTGTGCATTTGTATAAGCCTTTCCCCATGTTTTGAATGCAACTCATCTCCATCTTTTGAGTCCTTGTTTCAGTACTTTCACATATCCCCAGTTTTTAGGGCTCTCTCTTTCCTTTCACTTTAAATCTATATATGTTGCATACCCCAGTAGGATGAAAGGTCCTTGAGGACAAAGATTCTTTGCTGTTTGCCTTTGTGTCTCTAGTTGTGGTAGAAAGAGTAACTTTTGTGTAGACTGCTTTTTCTTTCAGGATGGAAGGTGACCTTCCTTAATTTTTGGCTGGTTCCAGGAATTAGGGGTTTGACTTTCTAGCTGCATGTGACATAAAAGACCAAACCAATGGAAACTGGTTTTTATGATATTTAGCAGAATTCCTCCACCCAGTTAGAACACTTCAACATGAAGTAATATAGAGTAGCATCTTATTTTGATTATTTAATAGGGATTGTGGCTTTTTTCCTTGTTCCAAGTAAAGTTGCTTTTTAATTGCATTTTATGGTATACAAGGGATTCACTGCATTCCAGTCTTGAGCCTGACACTGGATTGAGCTGAGTTAAGTCTGGTCCAGAATACCAATGATTAGCACAATGTTTTTGCACATAATAAGTAATTAAGAAATGATTGCTTATTTGGCTATTGAAATGAATTCCCAAGGAATTCACCAGGCCCATCCTTTATACCGTCTTGGAAACAGCTACAATTTTGCTTCCGAATTCCTTGAGTTCTTTGGGGAAAAGGCCACAACATTCTTGGAAGAGTATTTTTAGTGCCTGAATTTAGTTCACTAAGAACATAGTAGTTTAGAAGAGCAAATGTCTGCTTTTTGGTCAGTTAAAGACAGTCTTGGAACTGTAGGCAAGTTTATAGGAGGCACATAAAGACCTTGCTTTGCTATGGGCTTATATCTGGACTATATGGACCATGAAGACAAAATGCTCCCTGCATCACTTAGGCAAGGTTCATGGAGGTACAATGAAGTAGCAATTTATTACAGTAGCTATCCAGAGGTATCTAGATGGCATCTACCAGCTATATGACCCTGCCCAGTCACTTAACCTCTCTCAGCCTCAATTTCCTATGTAAAAAAAATTGGGTCCCTTCCAGCTCTAAATGTTCTATTGAGTTCAGTTTGGAGCTTGTTCAATTTGAGGGATGGTGAGACATATCTGTGGGGTTATTCTGTTGTTTTTGAATTGTGTCTGACTCTCTGTGACCCTGTGTAGTGTTTTCTTGGCAGAGAAATTGGAGTGATTTGTCATTTCCTTCTCCAGTGGATTAGGAAAACAGAGATTAAGTGACTTCTCCAGGACCACAAGCTAGTGAGTGTTTGAGGTTGGATTTGAACTCAGGTCTTCCTGACTCCAGGCTTAGTTCTTTATCCACTGAGCCATCTAGCTGCCTCCAGGTATATCCTAAAGGCAGTTATTAGAAATGAGTTTCTGCTATTCACAGAAGATGTCAGGGTTGAAAGTCAAGGTTTTAGCCTCATCTGTGTGTACAGACTGATTTCAAATCAAACCCTTATCATTAAGCCTACATGGTGTGAGAGATGATGAATGTTAGGCATGCTGGTGAAGAGAGGATGGGCCATTTCCCTTCCCACCAGCATGTTTCTAGTGGCAGTGGCTGGCAAGATAATGGGTATAATAAAGAAGGAAGAAGCCAAAATCCTGGTCTAGGCATAGACCCCTCATGGCCAGGCTAGAACTAGGGAAACCATCTCTCTTCTTTCTACATTGTTTTTACTACAGGGAAGGAAAAGTCTTGGAAACAGAATATGTAACTAAAATGCCTCCCCTTCATTAATTGACACGCTACTGCTTACTTCCAGAATCATCCAAGCTTGATCTTCATTAGTATTTATGCTAATCAGGCTCAGAGATTCCAAGGAACATATAACAAACCTTCCACTAAATAGATCTAACTGGAAGTTTTATTGTTAGTATGTAATCCTATTGGTGGATCTACTCACTCAAACAAAAAGGATATTTACTAGCAACTGAAATGTTCTATATGGGATGTCTCCCCCCATCAACATGTAATCTCTTTAAAGAAAGGGTCTGCTTTGCTTTACTCTTTGTTTTGTCATTACTTACCACAGTGCTTTGCACATAGTAAACACTCCATAAATATATTTTTAAAAAATTCATTCATATATGACTTCTCAACTTCATTACTATCCCAGGTCCATTAAAAAAAATCCGTTGGTTACTGTTATGTTATGTATTCTTGAAGAGCATCAAAATGACATTTCTATGTTAGAGTCAAGTTACAGTGTGCCTGGCTGATCAGATGAATATTAGCTTGGAATGCTCTACCACAGGTCAGACTCAAATAATCCATGTGA
This sequence comes from Dromiciops gliroides, assembly GCF_019393635.1. Taxonomy (NCBI): domain Eukaryota; kingdom Metazoa; phylum Chordata; class Mammalia; order Microbiotheria; family Microbiotheriidae; genus Dromiciops; species Dromiciops gliroides. The sequence goes on from NC_057862.1 coordinate 683,883,746, forward strand.
ACATTTGGGTTGGAATCTCTAAATTTGGCATCTCATGTTTCTTTTGAGATATTGCTATTCTGCTTTGCTCACAGAGCACAATACCTTCTCTGATGAGGGCATGCCATTTTGGGCAGTCCTGTGCCAGTGTCTCTCCTGCCATTCAATCAGTTCCAAAGTTCCTCAGAGAGACCTTGAGAATTTCCATATATCACTTCTGACCACCATGTGATGTGGTTACAGGAGAAGCAAAATCATGCGTATAAGCAGATGGATCCTAGAACATGAATTCTAGTGGGCTAGGTCTGCATGGTCCTCTGATGTCAGGTGCCATGAGATTTTATATAAAAATTAGCAAAGTGAATTGTGCCCCTTAAATTTTAATTTTTAAATTTTTTTTTTGGTGAGACAATTGGGGTTAAGTGACTTGACCAGAGTCACACAGCTAGTAAGTGTTAAGTGTCTGAGGCTGGATTTGAACTCAGGTCCTCCTGAATCCAGGGCCAGTGCTCTATCCACTGCACCACCTAGCTGCCCCTGAATTGTACCTTTTTAGAAATACATCAGTCTTCTGGTAGAGTGAGAAAGCTAAACACAAGGCTGCCCTCCTGGACACTGATCAATGCTGTTAGCTGCATGCCCTTTCTCTTTCTCTGGTTAAAGGGAACCCATCTAACCAGTGAGCATCCACAGCATTTTCCACAGACTATATTCTCAGGGAAAGAGCTGGCATCTTTGGATCAGGAAATTGTGATTCAGGATCTTCATTCAGGCTATTTTGACAAGTTCAAGGGACACAACTGATCGAGGAGTCAGACTGTGTTGTGGGGTCAACTGCTGTGAATGATATGGGGAAGTATCAGAAAACAATCATGCTTTGTCCTTTGCTGAATGAGGATATATATATATCCACTGTGACACCTAGCTGCCCTGAGGATAAATTTAATGAAAATCTTTACATTCTACATATCCTTTCATGACATTTCTATTTTATTAGATAACAAGTTTATAATTTCTTAACTGCCCCCCCCATTCTTAAAAGCATTTGACTACTGTTTTTCCATTAAAGGTCTATAACTCTTGATATGTGTGGGGGACAATTTTTACCAAAGAGTAAAATGGTTATGTAGTAAGAGTAGGATGAGCTGATTTGGCAGAAGACACTAATTTAAAAGCATTATTAAAAATGTGATTAAGCCATTTGGAATACAGTCTCTCCTTAGACAAGTTTTGCATTATTTGTCTCATTCAGATTCTATTTGAGCAAAGTTGTCTGTCAGCTTTGTCTTATGACATTTGCTATTAACTTAAAGGCTTAAATTTGCAAGATTCCTGATGTTTGGGTTTGTTTCTTCTCTTAGGCATATTTCCACAATTGAGTAAGTCTTAAAGGTATACAAAAACCTAGATGAGTGAGGGAGTTTCCCTACTATTCATTTCTATATCTCAGAGATCTGACTTCATTGGGATAAGAACTCCTAAGTTGGTCCTAATTAGTTCTTGTAGTAGATAGAGCACTGTACCTAGAGTCAAGAAAACTTGAATTAAAATCCAGCCTTAGACACTTATTAGCTATGTGACCCTTGATAAGTCACTTCGGCTATGTCTGCCTCAGTTTCCTCAACTTGTTAAATGGGGATGATAAAAGCACTTATCTCTCAGGGACATTGTGAAGGTTAGATGATTAATAAAGCACTTAGCACAGTGCCTGGCACATAGTAGGCTCTTAATAAATGCTTATTCTTTTCTTTCCTTTAATTCCTTAATGGCGGAGCCAATTATGGCTGAAAACACTCCAGTTGATCTGTGGATGAGTGTCTCTAATCTCAGTTTGTCTAATCCTGGGAAGACAGACAGTACCTGGCAGCAGATCTGTAAGTGAGCTGCCTATGACTGCTGCTAAGTAAGAGAATGCAGATTTACATAACCTAGTGTATCTTCCTGCCCCCAGCCCATGCTTTCATTGAAGCCCCATTTTTCCCCTGAAAGATTATATTCAGTTTTGCTGGGTAGGTGATTCTTGGTTGTAATCAACATTGAGTAATTAATCTTGACCAATGAGGAGGGTCATTTGCATAAGATACAAGTGATGCTTTAAGACAAAGGAATAAATACATATTAAAAGCCTATATATGTATTCTTTTTCTTCCTTCCTTCCTTCCTTCCTTCCTTCCTTCCTTCCTTCCTTCCTTCCTTCCTTCCTTCCTTCCTTCCTTCCTTCCTTTCTTTCTTTTCTATGGAGGCAGCATGGCATAATGAAAAATGTATAATGGGGGCAGCTAGGTGGCACAGTGGATAAAGCACTGGCCCTGGATTTAGGAGGACCTGAATTCAAATCTGGCCTCAGATACTTGACACGTACTAGCTGTGTGGCCCTGGGCAAGTCACTTAACCCTTATGTCCTTGAAAAAAAAGAAAATGTATTAGACTTGGAGTCAGAAGAATAAAAGCCCATCTTCTGATTTTTGTCTGTGACCTTGATCAAGCCTCTTCAGGTCTAAGAGTCTCAGTTTCTTCATGTGTAAAAATGGGGATAATAGACCTTCTATTATCTAGCTTGTGGGGTTGTGGTGAGTTTAGTCAAACTTAAATTGCTATAGAAATGGAAGCTAGTAGAGCCACTGGTTCAACACAGTCAAGTGTGGTTATTAAATACTTACTATATGCCAGGCCCATCATTTGAATTTATTATTCACTAAATGGTAAATTGAATGGAATTGAATCCACTCCCTTTTCAGGGTGATTTTTGTTGAATATTAAAATATATATAGTTTATTTTGCCTGTCTCCTACAAACAGATCAGAGAAATTAATCTTTAATCTCTCCTACAAAATTAATAAACAGATCAGAGAAATTATAATATATCTACTACAATTTGTTTCCATACCTGTACTCCTACAAAAAACTCAGATCAGAGAAAACCTAAATCTCCTACCAAAACCAGATCAGAGAACATGGCTAAAAACCAGATCAGAGACAGACAGAAAAAAATATAATACCAATTTATATTTGTCCCAAGAAGAAATACAACATGATAATGCAGGAGACTCCCCTCCTAAAAAGGGAGCTCAGAGATTCCCTTCTTTCTAAGGGTTTTTTAAGGTTTCTTTGCTCACAGGTTACAGAATAACTTCATTGGCATGACACAAATCAACCCAAAGCATAAACTACAAATGTAAATCAGTTAAACAATACAAATCAGTTTAGCAGTTCAACTTAAAGTAGATGCTACATTTAGATTATGTAGAGACAGGAGGGGTATTATAAAAGGCAGTTGATCAGAACAATAAAATCTATTCACTTTCTTGGGAAACGATACAGTGAATAAGAATTTCAAAGGGGGATTTAAATTTCTTTATTCTCTTGGGGAAAGTAAATAGGGACTCTCTGGTTTCAGTGTGAAGTCTTTGAGCAAAAGGCATTTTGCTCCTATTAAGTCAGGGTTTCATAAAATCCATTTGGATAATAAGGCTGCTCCATTAAATCCAGGTGATCTATACATTTATATTAACATTTTATATTCCTCCCTCTCCATGTGCAATATTCCAATCAAACTGCCATCCTTTCACTGTTCCTGCCTTGATCCTTGCCTTTGTCCAGCCTGTTCTGCATGTCTGGAATGTTCTTCCCCCTCTTCAGCCTCTTAGATCAGTATCTCCCTCCAAGACTCAACTCAAATGGCTCTGCCTACAGGAGACCTTTCCTGAGGGTCCTCTCACTCACTTGTTTATGCTCCCTGCTTTTGGTCCTTGCTCTGTGATTATATTGTATTTCTTTTGTATCTATATTTCTATTCAATTATATATATCAGAAGGACTGGAGATGGTCCTGGATGTTTAAGGCAATTGGGGTTAAATGACTTGCCCAGGGTCACACTGCTAGTAAGTGCCTGATGTGATATTTGAAGTCAGATCCTCCCAACCTCAGGGCTAGTGCTATATCCACAGTGCCACCTATTAAGTCCCTCTGTAGAATGTAATCTCCCTGAGGGTCAGGATGGTTTCCTCCATTTCTTAACTTTGTATCCTCAGCATCTAGCACAATGCCTAAGGCATAGCAGACACTTAAATGCTTGTTGAATTGAATGAAATGCAATGTCTCCTGACTGTGTCTTTGACAAGTGTGTTCCATGTCTGGAGTGCTCTGCCTTCTCACCTTTGCTTTTTTTTTTTAATAGCTTTGGGTTCCAATTTTATCCCTCTTTCCCTCCCTCCTCTGTCCATCTCTGAGGCAGCAAACAATCATGTATGGGTTATACATGTATGATTATGTAAAATATTTTGTACCAGAAAACTTGATTAAAAGAAAAAAAAATGAAAGTGGAAAAATAGTGTGCTTCAGTCTAGAATGACTAGTTCCTTCTAAGGTATCTAGGAGCCACAGTGCCTTGAGTCCTGGATGGACCTGGAATCATGAAGTCCTGAGTTCAAGTCTAGCCCCAACACTTAATTAGCTGTGTGACCCTGGAACCTCTCTCAGCCTTAGTTTTCTCATCTGTAGAATGGGGATAAAAATGAGTCTATTTTCCAGGGTCATAATGGTAAAATTAAATATTTGTAAGTGCTTTGTAAACCTTAATATATACCATTTATTACTATTATTAGTCATCATTATTATTTATTACCAAGAGTCCCTTCTGACATGAGATCTTTCCTGATACCTCCAATTTTTTTGTGTTCTCATCCCTCAAATGACTTTGTATTTAATTTGTATATTTTAAATATATGGATGTTTTCTATTCAGTAGAAGTTCCTTGGAGACTGAGGCTATTTCCTTTTGACCTTTCTATCCTTACTGCCCAACATAGTTCCAGGCAGGCACACGGCAAGTGCTTGAATGAATTGAATCCTGAAGCCCTTCCTAGGCAGGTAGGAAGGAGGCACCTTTCTACATTTCCTGTCTTTTTACACTTACCTCCCCTGCACATGCTCTACAGTCTTATAGGGATTACCCCTTGCTGTTCTTCATACTTGCAACTGTGATGTTTAAAATCTAAATGTGGGTTCTAATCTGCCCCACCCCCCAGTTTTGGGGGGAAGCTCGCTAAAATCACTGATAAATTCAGCAAGAGTTTAGGCTTTTAGGTATTTATTAAAGTGTATTAGAAATTAGTGAAGAGAGAGAGAGAGAGAGAGAGAGAGAGAGAGAGAGATTGAGAATAAATTCCTTATAGCATAGAAAATCTTAGTTTAGATCTATTCAGTATAGCCAGAGAGAGAAAAAAAAAAAAAACTTCCTTTCCTAGCAGCCCATGTGAAATCCCCTACCACGCCAAAGTCTGGACCCAAAAGGGGGGACCCTCCTTTTCTTCTCTGTCTCTGCTGCCACCCAAACCAGTTCCTCCACAAAAAAAGAGCAAGCTTCAGTGCTAACCTCTGCTTCCTAGTTCCTCATTCTCTCCCTGAAAGGGGAAGTCCTTCAAGCTAATTGGTTGTGAGTGGTCTCCACTGACATCAATAGTCCACAGCCTCTGAGAACAATATGTCACTCAGGGCCAGCCAGGTGTGGTCTCGATGCAATCACCCTTAAGTATGTTCTCACCCAATTCAATCAATTCCAAATCAATCCTCAGGTGGGATCCCTGGGCATCTGCCAAATCCCATTGTTTTATCACATTCCCCCCTGTGCTTCCTTAAGAAACAATTGTTTCCTCAATGAAGCAGTAACATTAGATACTTAAGATTAACAAAGTAAATGGAATGAAAAGAGAGAAAAGAAATTGAGCAACACATTAACAAAGGCTCAAAGGGGACATTCCCTTTTTATTTTTATTTTATTTTATTTTTTTTAATGTATAAGGTATTTTATTTTTTCCGTTACATGTAAAGATAGTTCTCAACTTTTGTTTATACAAGCTTTACAATTTCAGATTTTTCTCCCTCCCTCCCCTCCCTCCCCCCCTCCCCTAGACAGCAGGTAATCTGATATAGGTTATATCTATATATCTCTATACATATAGATATAGATATAGATATATATACACACACACATATATATATATACACATAATAACATTAATCCTATTTCTGCATTAATCCTCTTACAAGAGAAAAAAATCAGAGCAGTGATGCAAAACCTCAAAATAGAAAAAAAAAAACAGCACCCAAAACAAAAGAAATAATATGGTTCAATCAGCATCTATACTCCACAGTTCTTTCTTTCTTTTTTTTTTCTTGGATTTGGAGATCCTCTTCTATCATGAGTTCCCTGGAACTCTTCTGTACCATTGCATTGGTGAGCAGAATATAGTCCATCACAGTAGGTCAACACTCAATGTTGATGATACTGTGTACAATGTTCTTCTGGTTCTGCTCATCTCACTCATCATCAGCTCACGTAAGACCCTCCAGGTTTCTCTGAACTCTTCCTGCTCATCATTTTTTACAGCACAATAGTATTCCATTGTATTCATATACCACAACTTGTCCAGCCATTCCCCAATTGATGGGCACCCCCTCAACTTCCAATTCCTTGCTACCATGTAAAGAGCAGCTATAAATATTTTTTGTACATGTGGGTCCCTTTCCCCCTTCAATGATTTCTTTGGGCAAAAGACCTAAAAGTGGAATTGCTGGGTCAAAGGGTATGCACAGCTTTATTGCCCTTTGGGCATAATTCCAAATTGCTCTCCAGAATGGTTGGATCAGTTCACAGCTCCACCAACAATGCATTAGTGTTCCAATTTTCCCACAGCCTCTCCAACATTTATTATCTTCCTTTTTTGTCATTTTAGCCAATCTGATAGGTGTCAGGTGGTACCTCAGAGTTGTTTTAATTTGCATCTCTCTAATCATTAGAGATTTAGAGCATCTTTTCATATGGGAATAGATAGCTTTGGTTTCTTCATCAGAAAATTGCCTGTTCATATCCTTCGACCATTTCTCAATTGGGGAATGACTTGGATTCTTATAAATTTGATTTAATCCCCTATATATTTTAGAGATGAGGCCTTTATCAGAAGCACTGGCCTCGAAAATTGTTTCCCAGTTTTCTGCCTCCCTTCCAATTTTGGATGCATTGCTTCTGTTTGTACAAAAATTTTTTAATTTAATATAATCAAAATCATCCATTTTGCATTTTATAATATACTCTATCTCTTGTTTGGTCAAAAACTGTTCTCCTTTCCAAAGATCTGATAGGTACACTATTCCTTTCTCTCCTAATTTACCTATGGTATCACCTCTTATGTCTAAATCATGTATCCATTTTGACCTTATTTTAGTATAAGGTGTAAGATGTTGGTCTATGCCTAATTTCTGCCATACTATCTTCCAGTTTTCCCAGCAGTTTTTGTCAAATACTGAGTTCCTATCCCAGAAGCTGGAGTCTTTGGGTTTATCAAACACTACATTACTAGTGTCATTTACTACTGCATTTCCTGAGCCTAGCCTATTCCATTGATCTACCGCTCTATTTTTTAGCCAGTACTAGATAGTTTTGATGACTGCCGCTTTATAGTAAAGCTCCAGGTTTGGTACCGCTGACACTCCCCTTTTAAAAGGACATTACAAACAGAAAAACTAAAGGGGGAACTCCCCTTTAGTAAGTGGACTTTATAAACAGTGTATACAGTGGGGAAAAGGAAAACAGAAAAATGTCCGTTTAAGACTTTGGAAGTCTTTTCTCACATGATTTTTGGAATGTTCCCTGGATGTAGTTGTGGAATGAAAGTATTTCAGGTGTGGATGCTGATGATCAAATAATGTCTCAGCTGTAGAATTTCGGGTGTGATTGTAAAGTCCCTCAGGTGTTTCAGATATTGGTAATAAGCTGGAAAAGTTTCCTACAAAATTGAGCTTAACACAACACTACTCTGTTTTCTGACTCAAGGTCTTTGCACTGGCTGTCCCCACTGCCTATAATGCTCTTGTTCTTCCATTCTACCTCTAGGATTCCTTGTCTTCCTTCAAGACTAAAGTTGTGATATCTGCAAGAGGTCTTTCCCCATTCCTTCTGCTAGTGCCTTTCCTCTGAGATTACCTTCCATTTACAGGGTGTCTAGAACTTGTATTTACATATTGCCTCCCCCCTTCAATGATGAGGTCCTTGAGGGCAGGGAAGCATAATTTTGCTTTTATTTGTCTCCCCAGTGCTTAGTACAGTGTCTTGGACATAGCAAACGATTAATAAATGCTTGCTGACTGACTGAGTGGATTGGAATACAATTTTGAATTGAGTCTCTGGGCTCCTATTTTCTATCCTGAGAATGAACAGGCAATACTAGAGAACATGATGAGTTAATAGGCATTTTCTATGCTTCCCATGTAATTCATTAAATCCAGTAATTGTGTTAATGTGTCTGATTCCATATCCTTGGATGGCAAGTGGGAGACATGCAACACTGCTTTCACACAATAGAGATTACCGAGGGAAGACAATTGCTTCATAATGAAAATATCACTTGGCTCTCCCACCTTGCTCTCCTCTCCCCTGTGTGCTATCACAGTTAGCTTTCACCCAAGGAGCAAGGCAGCCCTTAATAACCCAGCCCAGTGCTGGGACTACTATTTCATTCTCTTTTGAGATATTCTCATGGATGCAGTTTGGAAGGCAGCTGTGAAGTGCCACACTAAGCTACTGAGCTACCCAGATGAATCAGCTGTGAATTCAGGGTTGGGAAAAGATTACTGCACTAAAGATGGGTAGTCACAGAAGAAGTATTGCAGAAATGGAATCTTCAAAACTAGATATACACACATATATAAATATAAATATGTACATATACATATACATATCTTGTTCTTGTTCATTTGTTTTTCAGTCATGTCTTATTCTTTGTGACCCCATTTGGGGTTTTCTTGGCAAAAATACTGGAGTATTTTGCCATTTTCTTCTCCAGCTCATTTTATAGATGAGAAAACAGAAGCAAACAGTGTTAAATGAATTGCCTAGGGTCACACAACTAGTAAGTGTCTGAGCCTGGATTTTTGCGGGGGGGGGTGTTGGACAATGAGGGTTAAGTGACTTGCTCAGGGTCATACAGCTAGTAAGTGTCAAGTGTCTGAGGCTGGATTTGAATTCAGGTCCTCCTGACTCCAGGGTCTGTGCTTTATCTACTGTGCCATGTACCTGTTGCCCTGAGGCTGGATTTAAACTCAGGTCCTCCTGACTCCAGGCTCAGAGCTCTATGTACTGTGCCTTGTAGCCATATATATACACATAGACACATATACATACACACATATTTGTATATGTACATACATAGATGTATATATACATATATACATGTGTATATATTCACATTAATGTATGCAAATCGATATCTATATTTATATAAATTTCACTGTGGTCTCTGGATTCAGAGGTCTTGTATTCAAATTCCACCTCTGACACTGCTTGTGTGATTTTGAGCAAGTAACACAAATTTCCTGTGCCTCAGTTTATTCCTCTGTAACCAATGAATAAACATTTAAGTACATAGAATGTGCAAGGCACTGTGCTAGGTTCTGGGGATATAAAAAGAGGCAAATGGTAGCCCCTTTCCTGGAGGAGCTTACAATCTAATGGGGGAAGCAACATGCAAACAAATATATACAAAGCAAGCTATATTTAGGATAAATAGAGAATAATTATTAGAGGGAAGGCATTGGAATTAAGAAGGATTGGGAAATGCTTCTTGTAAAAGAGGGAATTGTAATTGTAAAGGAATCCAGGAAGTCAGTTGGCACAGTTTAGGAGGAAGAACATTCCAGGCAGAAGGAGAGCCAGAGAAATTCTCAGTCAAGAGATGGATGGAGTTTCTCGTTTGTGGAATAGCCAGTGGTGGGGCTTGAGTTCAGTCTTGACCTGTGATGATGCTTTCATATATAGAACTATGATTCTAGTGAGCCTAACACTCTCTGCTGAGATTATCAGCACCATTTCTCCTGTAGCTATGTCCTAGGTAGTTTAGTGGTTAATAACACAAACTGATTATACTGATCTTGGAGCCATGAAGACATGGGTTCAAATCCAGCTCCTAGACATGTACTTAGCTGTGTGACACTGAGCAGATCACTTAACCTCTCAATCTATTAAGTAGCTCTCTAAAATTCAAGTTGCAGAGCAGGTGTTGATCTGAACTGATGGAGGGAGTTTTCCCATTCAGAGTTGCCTATATTAATGAAAGTTCCATACTACTAAATCTTTATCCCAAAGAGATCCCAAAAAAGGGGAAAATACGTACAAAAATATGTAAGTGTACAATATAGTATACATTCTATGTACAAACATATTTATAGCAGCTCTTTTTGTGGTGGCTAAGAATTGGAAATCAAAGGAATGCCCATTAATTGGGAAATGGCTAAACAAGTTGTGGTATCTGATTGTGATGGAATACTGTTGTGGTATAAGAAATGACAAGCAGTCTGATTTCAGGAAAAAACCTAGGAAGACTTACATGAAATGATACAAAGTGAAGTAAGCAGAAACAGAAGAACATTGTGCATAGAAACAGCAATATTTTTTGATGACGAACTGTGAATGACTTAGCTCTTCTCAGCCAAGACAATCCCAAAGGACCTAGGATGAAAAATACTATCTATCTCCAGAGGGAAAATGGATGAACTTCTGACTGCATATTGAAATAGACTAAAATTAAAAAAAAACTCAAAAAACCCCTTATTCTTTGCTTTCCTTTTTTTTGTGGGGGGCAGGGAGAGCTACATGGTTAATATGGAAATATAATTCACATGATTTCACATGTATAAATGACATATTGCCTGCCTTCCCAATGGGTGGGGAAGGTTAAAAAGGGAGGGAGAGAATTTAGAACTCAAAATTAAGAAAAAAATAATGTTTAAAAATAAAAAAGTAAGAGCCAAGATGGTGGAGAAAAAACTGTGACTCTCTGAGCTCCCCAAAGGTCTGTCAACATACCTCAAAAATGCTATAAAACAACCCTGGAGAAGCAGAACTTACATAATAATAAAGTAAGATCATTTTCCAGTCAATGATGGCTTAGAAGTTCAGCAGGAGGGGTCTGTTATACCAAGGTGAGAGTGGAGCTCAATGCAAGGCACAGATCTAGCCCCAGGCAGGCAGCACCTCCAGAGCCTTGGAATCTTCGGCATCAGTAGCTTCTTCTGAAAATTGGCTCACAGACTGGTGAGGGGATACAATGGTTGGACAGGGAGAAATAGTGGGGTTGTGGGAGCAGAAGTGGAGGATGTTGCTCAGGACGTGGACTTGAGTGGCAGAGTCCCAGTGGGGGAGAGGCACAGGCACTCCAAGCTTTCAGGCCACAGAGAATCAGATTTCAATCAGATTTTTGCTTCAGGCTTAAAGAGCAAGCAGACCCGTAGTTACTTACAGGCCAGGCAGGCTGAGAATGAACCTCTCCTTAAATCATTCTGCTCAGAACCCCCTGAAGCAAGGGACAGTGCATCCTGGAAGCAGGGCTCCACTCTTAGAAGGAGTGAAAAGCTAAGAAATAGGTGGGCAAGATGGGCAGGCAGAGAAATCAGCAGACCATTACAAGTTTCTTTGGTGATGAGGTAGTTCAAAATACACCCTCAGAAGAAGATAATAACAAAGTCAAAGCTCCTCCATCCAAAGCTTCCAAGAAAAATATGAATTGGTCTTAAGCCATGGAAGTGCTCAAAAAGGACTTTGAAGACAAAGTAAGAGAGGTAGTGGGAAAAGTATGTGAGGTAGAGGAAAAAATGGAAAAAGAAATGAGAGTGATGCATGAGTGTCATAAAAAAAAAGTCAACAGCTTGAAAAAAAAAATTGGCCAAATGGAAAAGGGGGTGAAAAAGCTCTCTGAAGAAAATCATTGCTTAAGAATTAGCATAGAGGGCCAGCTAGGTGGCATAGTGGATAAAGCACTGGCCCTGGATTCAGGAGTACCTGAGTTGAAATCTAGCCTCAGACGCTTGACACTTACTAGCTGTGTGACCTTGGGCAAGTCAATTAATCGCCCATAGCCCCACAAAAAAAAGCTAGAAAAAGAATTAGGATAGAGCAAATAGACGTGAATGACTTTATGAGAAATCAAGACACAATAAAGCAACTCCAAATGAATAAAAAATAGAGGGTAATATGAAATATCTCCTTGGCAAAATAGCTGACCTGGAAAATAGATCCAGGAGAGATAATTTGAAAATCACTGAACTACCTGAAAACCATGACCAAAAAAAAGTTTAGACATCATCTTCCAAGAAATTGTCAGGGAAAACTGCCCCAATATTCTAGAAGCAGAAAGTAAAATAGAAATTGAAAGAATTTACTGATCACCTCCAGAAAGAGATCCCAAAAGGAAAACTTCCAGGAATATTATAGCCAAATTCCAGAAATCCCTAGACAAGGAGAAAATATTGCAAGCAGCTAAACATAAACAATTCAAGTACTGTGGAACTACAGTAAGGATACAGTAAGTTCTAGCAGCTTCTACATTAAAGGATCAGAGGGCATGGGATATGATATTCTGGAGGGCAAAGGAACTGGAATTACAACCAAGAATCACCTACCCAGCAAAACTGAATATAATCTTTCAGGGGAAAAATGGGGCTTCAATGAAAAAGAGGGCTGTCAGGTATTTGTGATGAAAAGACCTGAACTGAATAGAAAATTTGACTGTCAAATTCAAGACCATAGAGAAGCATCAGAAGGTAAACAGGAAAAAGAAGTCATGAAGAATGTTATCTATAAAGCATTTATTTTTTGTTTATACTTTTTTTTTGTGTGTGGGGCAGGCAGGGTGTGGTGACTTATGTCTAGGGCTGTATTTGGGCTTGGGGTCTCCTGGGTCCAAGGCTGGTGCATTGTCCACTGCATCACCTAGCTGCTCCATGATGACATCTTTAAAATAAAGTTAAGGAGTAAGAGGAATGCACTGGAAGAAAGGGAAAGAAAGAGGTGAATGGGGTAAAGTAGTTCACATAAAAGGAACAAGAAAAAGTTTATGGAGTAGAGGGAAAGATGGGAAAGGAGCGGGGAGTGAGAGAGCCTTACTCTCATCAGAATTGGCTCACAGAGGGAATAATATATACACTTAAGTGGGTATGGTAATATATCTTGCCCTGTGGGAAAGTGGGAGGGGAAGAGCATAAGGGGGGGAGAGGTGAAGGAAGGAAAGGCAGATTAGAGCAGGGGGAAATAAAAAGCAAAACACTTTTGAAGAGGGATAGGGTGAAAGAAGATAGAAAATAGAGTAAATATCAAGGGGAGGAAATAGGATGGAGGGCAATACAGTTAGCAATAGTAACTGTTGTGATATTTAAAATCTAAATGTGTGGTTGCCTTAAATTAGAAGCTTTAGCATGAGTCTTTGAGCATTAAGCATTTATTAAAGCATACCGGGTATTGATAAAAAGAGAACACATGTAGTTCAGAAAGTTAAGAAAGGCCTATGTAACATAGAGCTCCAGTGTGGCCTAGTTCTTCCTCAAGTCCTCCACCATGAGCCTGCTTCAGCTACAAACTGTGTGTGGAAGCTTTTTATAGGTTTGGAGGAGAGGCAGTCCTTACACACTGCTTCAAGCTGATTGGTTAGTGTCATCCAAATCTATTGGTTCACTGGACTTGAGGGTGGTCTTGTGTTGATGCCATAATCCACAGCCTCTGAGAACACTCTCTCTTAGGAGTCAGGCAGGTGTGGTTTTAATCAAGTCGACTTTAAATGAATTAATCAGCAGAGTCAGTCAGTTTCACTAAATTTAATCAGTCTAGATTAATCTCCTCTGGTTGGGGCCTTTGGGTGTTGACAAAAAGCCCATCATATCTTACACTGAGAAAGAAATGATGAACAGGATGCTATCAGAAGGACTTATGGAAAATGCAATTCACCTACAGAGAAAGAACTGATGGTATCTGAATACAGATTGAAGCATAATTTTTTTGTTAGTTCCTCTTTCTAAAGGTATTTTGTCTGTTTTCTTTCACAAACTGACTAATGTCGAGATGTTTTTCATGACTGCACATGTAAAACTTATATTGAATTACTTGAGTTTTTAAGGGGATGGGAAGGGAGGGAGGAATAAAATTTGGAACACAAAGTTTTAAAAAATCAATGTGAAAAATTTGCACATGTAACTTGGGGAACATTCCAAATAAATAAATACATCCATACAAACAAACAAACAAAGAAATAAATAAATGGATAGATAAACCTAAATAAATAAAAAAGTAACAAAGTAAAGGCCTACCCAAAAGGAAAACAACTGCACTACATGTTGCCCCAGCAACATAGGATCATAAATCTAGAGCTGGAAGGAAATGTAGTGCCCACTTGGATCAACTATCTCATTTTACAGATGAGTAAACTTAGGTCAAGGGATGATAAGTCACTTGATCAAAGTGACATCCATTCATAAGCATCAAAAGAAAGATCATTTTATAATGTAATTAAGATATTATAACTAAATTCTACCTTGATGATTTCAGTCTACTCTAATGTTGTTAGATGTGCATAGTTCAAATTTTCTAGAATTTTTAAAGAATTTTGTAATAAGTCCAATTACTCTTGACTGAAATATTTCAGACATCAATCTAACCTGTCTCTAGCTGCTTTTATGCCATATCACCCTTTTGGTTCTGACCAATTAACCCCATTCCTATGAGAATTATTGCACCTTTAATATTTTAACCAAAGGCTAGTTTTTTTCCTTCCAATGGAAGCAATTATCATCTTCTTTTAGGTGTGTCTGCATTTTATTCAAAGAGTCAGTAAGAAATTATTAAGTGCTTACTATGTGCTAGTTCATCAGTAAGCATTTATCAATCCCTAGTATATTCCAGGTGTTGTGCTAAGCCCTAAGGATAAAAAAAGAAGAAAAATTAATGCAGCTATCAAGGATCTTAAAATCTAATGAAGAAGACAACATGAAAATAACTACATACAGATAAGATAAAAACAGAATAAATTGTGGGGGGTTGCAAAAATCAGTAAGGATTGGGTAAGGCTTCTTGCAAAAGGTGAGGCTTCAGCTAAGATGTGAAGGAAGCCAGTAGGCAGAGATTTGGAGGGAGAGAGTGCCAGGTATAGGAGAGACAGTGAAAATAACCAGAAGTGTTTTGTGGGAGGAAAACTTAGGAGACCAAAGAGGTGTAAGGTATACTACAACTGGAAAGGTAGGAAGGGGCCAAATTATGCAGAACTTTTAAACTCAAATCAGATGATTTTGTATTAGTTGATCCTGAGTTTATTGAAGAGATGGGAGTGACATGGTCAGATTTGTGTTTATGTAAAATCAATTTGACAGCCGATTTGAGGATGGCTAGAGTGGAGAGAGACTTAAATTTGGTTGATCAACTAGCAGGCTATTGCAACAGTCTAGGCATGAAGTTATGAGGGCCAATACCAGAGTTGTGGCAGTATCAAAAGAGAGAAGTAGACATAGAGGAGAGATATTGTGAAAGTAGAAAGGACAGGACTTCATGGCTGAGTGGATGAGGGGAAGTGAGTGAAAGTGTGAGTAGTTGAAGATGATACCAAGTTTATGAACTTATGAGTAACATATGTGTTGTACCTTATGAGTTATGAGTAACCTGGAACATGGTGGTACCTTCAACCATAAGAAGGAGGTACAGAAGAGGGATGGCTACAAAGGAAAAATGAATTCAGTTTTGGACACATTGAGTTTAAAATGTGTAGGGGACATATGATTTGAGATTTCCAATAAGTACTTGGGAGATTGGAGGTCAGGAGAGAGGTTAGGGCTAGTGTGAGAGAATCAGCTATATAGAGATGATAATTTAAACCTTGAGAACTGATGAGACAACCAAGTGAAATAATATAAAGAATAGAGGGCCCAGGAAAGAGCCTTGGATGATACCCTTGATTAGAAGGCATGAAGAGGATGAAGGTCCACCAAAGGATACTGAGGAGCCATCAGACCAGTGGGAGGAGAACCGGGAGAGAGCAGAGTCACAAAAAATCTAGACAGTAGAGAATATCCAGGAGAAGAAGGTGATTGACAACATCCAAGACTGTAGACATGTCAAGAAGGAAAAAGTTTTGTAAAAGACCATTAGATTGAACAATTAATAGATTGTTTGTAACTAGGGAAGGCAATTTCAGTGAGTGATGAAGTCAGAGGCTTGAAACAGAGGCCAGAGAGGCTGGGTCATCTGGAGGAAGCCAGGTATCCATGTCTGAAATATGATGGATGAATCAAGAAAGGAAAAGTTTTCAAATTAAAACTAGTTTATTACATATAGAGTAAGTATTGCAGAGACTGTGAGGAAAGCAGTAATGGTCTCCTCTCAGTAGGATCCACCACATCAGCAGATTCCTCTGGACCTATTTGAGGACTTAGGTCTCAGATCCCCACCCCCTTTCCTGTGGAAGATATATCCTGTGGTTCAAGTAGCCCTGAGCTAATCTCAACAAGGTCCTCTCCAGGTGTCCATATAAGAGAATATTGAAGGAATGTCCTGTTTCACCTCCCCATCAGCTAAGAACTCAAAGAATAATTATGGAAATTAAGGTTAAGAATACTGTGTTATGGTTAGTTAGCTTTTGTGCATAGATTGTAACCCTTAAGTAATCAGTCAATGATGAACAAGGGGAGGGTCCATTTTGCATTAGGGACTAGGGATTAAAATGGGGCCTGGAGGCCTATGCTTTACACTTGCTGGCTGTAGCCCTCATTTGCAAGTGTCCATTTTCTCGAGAATTAAAACAAATGAGCCTTTGACACATTGATGCCAAGTTCCAGAGAATTACTGAGCAGGGGTTGTTTTCCTCTCAGAGACCATAGTGTAAGGAGTGGGTAGGTTTAGAGTGGGACTTTGGGACAATGGAGTGCTTGCATTGTGAGGGGTAGAATGTGACTTTGAGGCTAGGTCTCCATTCACTGGCACATTGTCTCTTTTTACGTATTCAAAAACCTAGAGCTAGGCAGAAGCTTATGGAAATTAAATAGCACTGCGGGAGTCAGAGTCACCATTCTTGGGCTCCTTTCTCAGACTTTTAGATCATATTCATTCAAATACAGAGATATTGGTTTGATCCAGAGTATTTTTGCTTTTATTGACTTTACATTCCCCACACAGCTTGGAGGAGGGGGGGTGGGGGGGAGGATATTTTCTGAGCAAATGAAAATCAGGCAAGAGGCTCCACATTTGCATTTTATCAGCACCACACACAGCAGGAGGAGAGCTGTCTTTTCTCAGAGCTGAAGAGAATCATGTTGTAGTCTTTGTCTAAATCAGGCCAGCAGGGAAATGTCAGACAACTGGCAAGTTTCAGAAATTATGGATGCCATCCTAAGGCCAGAAGCAAGCACCAGGGAGCTCAGATCCATTGACAACCCCCACTTTTCCTACCCTGAGATAGGGTGGAATGAAACTCTTGCTTCACCAGCAGTAGGAGAGCATGGAAGAAAGAGTTCTAGACTTGGATAAAGGAGGGTCTTGTGCTCAAAATCCTACCTCACTTTCTCTAAGACTCTAGACAAAACCCTCCCCCACTTTAAGGATCAGTTTTCTCATTTGTAAAATGGGAATAATAACAATACTTTACAGCACAGAAGATTTTGGTGATAAGAAAATGCCAGCATGGATAGAGTCTTTTAAAAACCTTTAAGGACTATCTAAGTGTCAGTAATTGTTCATGGAAACCCATGTGACAAAACCAGAATTCTTAAAATAGATAACAAATGCACTCTAGATTATTTTTTGATATCTATGCCATCCACAGATGATGATGAAATTGATAAGGAAGAGGAGCTTGATAGGAATAGAGATTGAATTTGTGATTTCATTGATATGGGCAACCCCCATGTGACAGGAGTCGTTAGGTGGCACAGTAGATAGAGTTCTGGTCCTGGAGTGAGGAAACATCTTCCTGAATTCAATCCGGCTGTAGACACAGCCTCGCTGTGTGACTCTGGGCAAGTCACTTCACCCTGTTTGCCTAAGTTTCCTCATTTGTAAAATGAGCTGGAGAAGGAAATGGCCAACTATTTTGATTCCTTTGCCAAGAAAACCCCAAATGGGGTCATGAAGAACCAGACATGACTGCAAACATCTCAACAACATATGACATACCTTCCTCTACCAACTCTTCTAAAACTGATAATCTGAGAAAGTTGCCTAGAGCACCGACAGGCTAAAGAATTGTCCAGAGTCAAACAATCAATATGTGTCAGAGACAGGACCTGAATCCAGGTTTTCCTGGTTTTGAGATCATTTCTATCCACTCAATGATGAAGCCATACTGTTTATACAACACTTTCAAAAACACCCTCTCTTCTTTTTTTTAAGCCAAAGGGCTACTTAGTAACAATGTCAGTGGAGTTGCTCAAGTTGCTCAAACCACTCTGGAAACATTTTAGTTATGATAAGAAAGCAACTTGAAAATCCATATCATTTCACCCCCCAAATTCCATTATATTCCAAGAAAACAAATCTTCAGCTGATTTTCCCTGTTGATAACACACTTGGTCATGTGTGCTGAGAACCAGGGCTCAAAGAAATTGCATGATGATGGCCTCAGCTGAATAAATATATAAAGCTAAGCGATTTTTGGAGGCACATGAATTGTCATGGTTGATGGGATTTCTGGAGGACAAAGATCACATATTCATTTCTCAAAAGAGGCTGTCAAATAATCAATATATACTTGTGGATGGCATGAAATTGGCATATCGTTTGCCCCAAATAGTTAAGTTGCACTGAAAGCCTTTTTTCTTCAAATTAAAATAAAATGAAATTTAGTAGTTCTGAAGATTTTAAAATAATTTATTTCAAATTGATATCAAGATGAGCAAGAGGACTAAAAGAATTTATTATTTTCCAGCTTGTCATCGTTAATTACACAATGCTGGATGATAGGAAAACATGACCAAACTCTAAACACCCAACCAAGAATATCACATTGAAGAAATAGAACTGTGATGATTGCAGGTTTGAGTCTACTTACTTCTTTAAAGAACTAAGGTCTCAGAGAAGAGTGTAACAAGGTAAAGGGAAGACAAATGGGAAGTAAGGGATAAAGGGAAGAGGCAAGACATGAAGCCATTTGATTGCAATTTTAGGGCAAATACTTCTACCCATCAATACAAAGATAAAATTCTGCACAAAGTTATAAATCTGTTCCAACAGTAACAGTTGCTTTCTTTTGAGATGCTGTTCTCTTATTCTCCTATGATCCCTTGCATGCTACTTTTCTAGGTCATTATCAACAGATGATTGTACCCTATCGAGAACCTTCTTTTTTATTTTTGCTTTCCTATCCATCTAATCTTTATGTATCTTGTATGTCCCCATTTCTTTATCTGTTGTTTCCCCCGTTAGAAATGTATGTTTCTCAGGGGCTGGGAGTGTTTTAGCTGTATCTTTGTATTCTCAGCTTTTTCCATAGTGCTTGGCACATGTTGTTCAATTGTTTCAGTTGTGTCTGACTCATTTGGAGTTTTCTTGGTAAAGATACTGGAGTGGTTTGCCATTTCCTTCTCTAGCCCATTTTACTGATGAGGAAAATGAGGCAAATGGGGTTAAGTGACTTTCCCAGGATCACATAGCTAGAACTCGGGTCTTCCTGACTCCAAGTCCAATACTCTATCCCCTATACAATCTAACTACCCCCTATGTATTTGGCACATAGTAAATTACTAATAAATGCTTTTGTTTTTGAGGAGGGAGTTACTGAATACTTTCCCCCCCGTTCATAAAACCATTAAGATTTTAGCTTGTGGGGACTGTAACACAAATATATGGCTCACATATAGATACATAGTGGAAGGGGGAAAGAGTGAAAAATTCATTCTAGTCAAGTCACAGTATCACACAGCTAGGTCTTCCAACAGAGTTCTAGTGATAAGGGAAAGATTTGATGACACAGTTTTAACCAAGCAGTGAGAATATTACAAAGAGACTGAATTGAGAGAGGAGTTAAGCAGCAGAGGCCCCTCCCAAGCCCCTCTCCCCTCCATCAAAATTGATCTGATGTTGGATCTATCTATTCTTAGTTCAGAAACAGAAGGCTCATTAGTTGACTGGGGTCTAACTCAGTCCAGGCTCCCTCCTGCTGTCTGAATTTACTTGACCAGAAGGTTTCTGAAGTTCCTACCAACAAATACAGCTTTGTTGCGCTACTATTGCTTGGCAGGAAATGTGATTATGTTTGATTAGATGCTTAGCTCACCTTAAGGTCCCACTCTGGATTGGTCCAGTACAGATTTCTACCACCAGCTCTTCAATGAAAGCAACTTCAGTCTTGTCAGAATAACAAGAAATAAGTAGTCTCCAAATGTTAGATTAGACTGGGACAGATTGCTTGCTTAGAAAGATTCTGCCCCAGAGCCAATTTCATTCACTTTAAGCAGAAGTTGGTTGTGAACTTTGTCATATGCAGCCTCTTTAATACAACTTGTGTTGGTCACTTTGAGCTTACTCCCTACAACTTGGATGCCTGAGGTAGTAGAGAAGGATTTCCAAGCATCCTATTCATCTTGGTAAAAGGGAATTTCAATGGATATCACTGTATTGTCTCCTTTTTTTTTTTTTTGGTGAGGCAATTGGGGTTAAGTGACTTGGCCAGGGTCACACAGCTAAGTAATTTTTGAGTCTCTGAAGTCAGATCTGAACTCAGGTCCTTCTGAATCCAGGGTTGGTGCTCTATCCACTGCACCACCTGGCTTCTGCTACTGTATTGTCGTTACTGAAGGTCTTCATGCTTATTTGGGGGTAATATAGTAGTTGGAATCATTAGGGAGCTTGAAATGCAAGTCTTTGTCCTAAATCAGAAGAATTAGAGACAGAGAATTGGGATTTCATGAATACAGCCAGCCTTGTCGATGGCACTCTTCAGCAGCTCCAGAGATTTCTTTTTTTTTTTTTTAAGTGAGGCAATTGGGGTTAAGTGACTTGCCCAGGGTCACACAGCTAGTTAAATATTAAGTGTCTGAGGCCAGATTTGAACTCAGGTACTCCTGACTCCAGGGCCCGTGCTCTATCCACTTCACCATCTAGCTGCCCCTCAGAGATTTCTTTATTCTTCAGGATGCTAACAAAAAGCTTCCCCCATCCGGGATAGTGGTAACACCCTGCCTGCATTTCCGCTTAATTACCTTATTCAGGCTTAGTAAACCTAAGTTTCAATGTGTGTAGCCTCTAAATTTTTGGCTCCAACAGGGAATATCATGAACTCCTCTGTTACCAGTTTATTGTGCATGGTACCATTTTTCACCTTGAAGGTTTGGACTTGGTATAATGACTTCATCATTGCCTGCAAGGTTCATGGTGTGGCAGTATAGCAGGATGTCATTCTCCACAGCTATGGCTTTACAAACAACCAAGACACTCCCAGTGTGTCATTTGTGCCAAATTTACACTTATTCTCAGTGCCATCCATATGTAGCATCAGTTTGTCAATGTTCTCCTGTTCTACAAGGTCTGGGGCAAGAGTTTTATTGATTTACTCAATTGTTATTGAGATGTTTTCTCTCACATAGGGGGTCTTCTCATTGTTTGAGAGCTCTAGGGTTTCATAGATGCAAGCAGAAGCACATCATCTACCCTTTTCAGGGTAGAGATCAACTTTAGGGTTTCTATGAGAGTCAAAAATCTCCCTTGCCTGGATCTTGAGAGCAGACATGAGGTTTTCCCCTGGGCTGAGAGAACAGAAGCTGACAAGCAGTGGCTTTCAAGAGAGAATATTAACTTATTGACTGTGAATAAATGTCTTTTGATTGAATCATTGGTGAGCACATCAGTTAACGAGGGTTTAATTATCTTCTCTGTGATCTAAATAGCCAGCTCTGATCTTTCTCCTGAACTGCATTTTCTCATCCCTTGACTCAAAGTCCACAGGCATTCTTAATTCAGCATGTCCAAAAGAGAACTCATCATCATCACTGACAAATCTACTCCTTTTTTAACTTCCTCCTTTCCGGGGGACATCAGGAAGACTTCTTTCAATAGGTGGCCCTTGTGAGAAAATAATGAGTTTCTAGGGGACCCAGAGAGCCTTGCCTGACCTTTCTTAAGGCCAGCCCAGAGTCAGGAGAAT
Organism: Dromiciops gliroides; assembly: GCF_019393635.1. NCBI lineage: Eukaryota > Metazoa > Chordata > Mammalia > Microbiotheria > Microbiotheriidae > Dromiciops > Dromiciops gliroides. Next base: position 683,905,662 of record NC_057862.1, read on the forward strand.
TTCAAAGGAAATGTAGTTGGACTTTGGACTGTGAATAGAGATAATTAGAGATTAAAACCACACCTACCTGAAAGCCTTCCCCCAACAGGTTCTGTCCTCTATACTCTGACCCCAGTATGTACTACTCATGGACCACCCTTCAAGTCCAGTAAACCAATAAATTTGAATGATGCTAGCCAACTACCTTTGATCAGTGTGGAAGGGCCCCCTCTCCTCTGGACCCTCAGGCAGCTTATGCTCTCACTGTCTCACTTGGCTGGGAAAGCTGGAAGAGGCAGCCACACTTTTTCCTCTCTTCCCTCTGAAATTTTGTGGTGTGGCTCTCTTTACTAATATTAAATATGCTTTAATAAATGCTTAATGCACCAAACTGGTGCTATAGTTTCTAATTTCTAAGTAACAATATATTGGAAACCACAGCTAAATTCCCTAAAACTTGGGACAGAGATAGGGTACACCAATATAATTTCAAATGACACACCCTTGAACTGAGCCTTGAATTCCAAGAGGTTTTCCAAGAGTTGGAGATGAGGACAAGAGTGTTCTAGGCTTGGGGGACAATCTGTGCATTGTGTCACTCTCCATTACTTAGGGTAATACTATTTGACATTCAGATCCTACAGTTTGTCAAACATTTCCCAGTCAATGGGTATCTACTTCCTTTCCATATTTTTGCTATCACAAAAAGTACTACTATAAATATTTTGCTGCATATAGAGTTCTTCTGCCAATGACCTCCCTAGAGTATACACTTATCAGTGGAATCTCTGGGTCAAAAGGTATGGATTTTTTAAACACTTTGCATAATTCCAAATTCATGTAGGACTTTCAGAGAAATTAGGCCATTAACTGCTGCCTATGTCCATTAAAACAAAAACAAAAACACAAATTCTCTTGATGAAAAATCCAAATTACAAGTCTTCTGGAAGGCAATGGACAGTTTCATGCTGGGTGGGCTGTACATTAGATCATCAGGGATGGCTCATGGGGCATATACAATGACACATATTCCCAGAAAAAGAGATGGTTGAGCTGTAGCAAGAATGATGGGAGATACCAGGCAGCTCATATGTGAAACTGGAATCTACAAAATACTATTGGAGTCAGTCAAAGAGCATAAAGTAGGCCTACTAAGGTCCCAAAGGAGTTATACTGGTGGAACATCAGAATCACAGTAGCTCATACTTGAAAAGGATCTTGGGAACCAACTAGTTCAACCCATACCTGAACCCATACCTCCTCTCTGATATCTCTTCCAAGGGGTCTTCTGGTCTTTACATTAAAACCTCAAATGAAAGGAACAGCTGAGTAGGGTGATATGATATACACAAATATTTATAGTAACCCCCACATAATATGATATAATAACACATAATAGAAAAATTATGATAGAATATTATTATATAATTATAGCATCATAACAAAATGCAATGTAGGGTAATATGATGTGTTGTGATATGATATAATATGTCATAATAGATAATACTATACTATACTTAATATAATGTAAATAATTCTTAATAATCAATATCTTGGGGTATGCAGAGATCTTCCCTTCTTTCTTAGTTCTCCTTCCCTGTCCACACAAAGGCAAGCTCTCCAGTGAGAGATTCTATTGTCTTTTCTAGGTCAAACCCACCCCAACCCCAAGCTCACAAAAGGAGCCTCAGGTGGAGACAGAGTCTTTGTCTAGATAGCCCAAGAATTTTACTGATGATATTAAACCACACTTAGATGAAACTATTTTGCTCTGACCAGCTTGAGTGGGAGTCTTGCAGTCCTTTCTCTCACATCATCCCTGGATTTCATTTTAATATAATCCATATTCAAATAATGTCAACCAATTAGATTTGAATAATGCTAGCCAATTAGATTTGGTTGCTGGGTGATGGATCTCCCACAATGGAAGGGTATATGAACTGAACTCGACCATGAGGAGAGGGTCTTTGGTCTAAGAAAGACTACCATAGACCTGCCTCTCATCAAAAGGGATAAAAAATTTGCATAGGTAGTCATGTGCATGCTCTTGGGACCAAGAGAAGCTAAGGAGATGCTTGGTCAATCCCTTCCCAGTACAAATTCATAAACTGATAATAAGTTTACCCCAAACTTGTGTCTATAGTCTTCTCTTTCTTTTCTTTTCTTTTTTTTTTGTGAGGCAATTGGGGTTAAATGACTTGCCCAGGGTCACACAGCTAGTAAGTGTTAAGTGTCTGAGGCTGGATTTGAACTCAGGTCCTGCTGAATCCAGGGCTGGTGCTCTATCCACTGTGCCACCTAGCTGCCCCTATAGTCTTTATTTTAACTCTAACATTGTGATGAAATAATGGGATTTAGCAGCTATTGAAAGACCCACCTGGAGATTAATCTAGACTGATTGAATCAAGTGAGAGTGATTGACTGCTGATTAACCTACTTCAATTTGATTGGATTGTAATCACACCTGGCTATCCCTTAAGACTATATTGTTCTCAGAAGTTAGACTGTGAACTCAACTTGAGAACACCTTCAAAACCAATGGATTTGGATAATGCCAACCAATCAGCTTGAAGCAGTGTGCAAGGACCTCCTCTGTTCCAGACCTATAAAAAGCTTCCACAGTCAGCTTGCTGGAGAGTTCCTGATTAAAGCAGGAGGAGGACTTGAGGAAGAACCCAACCAGGTTGGAACTCTAGGCTAGATAGACCTTTTCTTAACTTTCTGAACTCCATGTTAATACCTGTATGCTTTGATAAATGTTTAATGCCCAAAGACTGGTGCTGAAGCTTCTAATTTAAGGCGACCACAATTTAGATTTTAAACATCACAACATGTAATGTCAGATAATGTAATGGAACATAACACAACAAACAACACAACATAATAAACGTAACATAGCTTAATATAAATAACACAATATAATACACGATATAATATAAGACAATAATTTGTGGGCACAAGAGCACTTCCTCTAAATTGCTGCATGGAGTCTGGACACATAGCTGCTGCCTAGGGAATCAGGGAAGACTTCATTTTGGAAATGGATTTTAGAATTGGGCCACAAAGTCTAGATAAGAAATCAAGAAGCATCCAGGTGAATTCCCCCTCAGAAATGTCTTTTATTTGTTTTGTAAAGGCTTCTTCAATTCTACTTTTCTCTCCCCTAATATAATGTAAACTCCTTGAGGGGAAGGACTGTTTTGTTTTTGTCTCTGTATCCCCAACCTTTAGCATAATTGTAGCACTTAGTAGGCCCTTAGTAAGTGCTTGTTTATTGATTGATCAGAAGGAGGCAGGAATCCTAACATGCCTCTGAATTGGAAGAGACCTCAGAGGCCACTAAATCCTAAGCATATCTGCCCAAGAGTCTTCTCTTCAACTTCCCTGAACTATATACAACCTCTTCTTGAAAACCCCTAATGAGGAGGAGCTTCCTACCTTTCAATGCAGCTCATTCTAGTTTGGGGCATTTCCAAAGGGAAGAAGGTGCACAGTTACATGTGAAATGCAACTGGTGATAAATAGAAGTATGTATAGAAAAATTGTACATGTATATACCTATTTGTGTCCGATAGGGCAGGGGGGAGAGGAGAAGGGGAAAAAGGAAATTTGCATGATAATTTTGTTGTATGTTTAGAGGGAATAGCAACTTGTGCAGAGTAGATTTGCAGTCTCATGTGCAATCATCTTTTTTATTGTACTATGTTAAGGAAATGCTTGGTTTATTCCATAATTTTAAAATAAAATAAAATAGGGGCAGCTAGGTGGCACAGTGGATAAAGCACCAGCCCTGGACTCAGGAGTACCTGAGTTCAAATCCAGCCTCAGTCACTTGATACTTACTAGCTGTGTGACCTTGGACAAGTCACTTAACCCTCATTGCCCCGCCCCCCCAATAAAATAAAATAAAGTTGACTGACAAAAAAGGAGAGTAATTACACCAACGATTTCACAGGACCATTAAAATATTAATTATATATTTTAACCAGAATGATGATTTTCAGGAAAAAAGAAAACAGAAACAAACCACGTATGAAATGATAATTGTGATCAATTCCTGGTATTTAGATATTCAGGTCTCTAATTTACTAAAAAACCTCTGGGAATAAAGAATGAAGACACTAAGGGCCAAGGCTACTCAAAACATAGGAACTATACAGACACTCTATGTCACTTTGGTGGGGCACTAAATCCCACTTTTAAATTTGTAGAATTAAGCCATGGTCATGATTTGATAAAGGACACAAGGAACTGCTATGAGTCACCAATTCTAACTGTGGAAACATTAGACAAAAATTCTGAAAAAATTCTTTGACTCTTGATATTTAAATTTTAAAAAATGAAAACTTTATTTCTTACACCTTGTACATAGAGTGAACAAACATACACATCCTGTTTCTATTTTTACTAAACCATACACTGTTTTTCTTTTGGTGAAGCAACTGGGTTTAAGTGACTTGCCCAGGGTCACACCGCTAGTAAGTGTCAAATGTCTGAGGCTGGATTTGAACTCAGGTCCTCCTGAATACAGGGCCAGTGCTCTATGCACTGCACCACCTAGCTGCCCCAACCTACACTCTCAAAAAGTTAATTTTTAATATTAATTTCCCCCCAAATTACATGTAAAAAAATTTAAACATTCATTTTTTTGTTTTGTTTTGAGTTCCAGCTTCTATCCTTTCCTTTTTCCTCTCCCTGCTCTCTGATATGGTAAACAATATGATATAGTTCATGTATATGTTTATGTGAAATCTTGTAAAACATTTCGATATTAGTAATTTTATGCAAGAAGAATTGAACAAAAAGAAAGGAATAAAGAAATAGGAGAAAGAAAGAAAGAAAGAAAGTGAAAAATAATCTGCTTTACTCTGTATTCAGACAACATCAGTTGTTTCTCTGGAGGTGGATAACATTTTTCATCATGAGTCATTTGGGATTATCTTGAATCATTAGATTGCTGAGAAGAGCTAAGTCATTCATCCTTCATCATACAATATTGCTGTTATTGTGTACAATGTTCTGATTCTGTTCATTTCCCTTTGTATCAATTCATTTAAGTCTTTCTAGGTTTTTCCAAAATCATCCTGTTTGTCATTTCTTATAGCACAATAGTATTCTGTTGCAACCATATACCATAACTTGTTCAGCCATCGTTCAGTTGATGGACATTCAATTCTTAGCCACCGCAAAAAGAACTGCTATACATTTGTACAAATAGGTCCCTTTTTATTTAAAAAAAATCTCTTTGGGATACAGACCTAGTAGTGGTATTGACAGTTTTATGGCCATTTAGACATAATTGCAAATTGCTCTCTAGAATGGTTGGATCAGTTTGCAACTCGACCAACAGTGCATTTGTGTTCCAGTTTTCCCACATCCCCTTCAACATTTATCATTTTTCTCTCTTTGTCATATTAGCCAATCTGATAAGCAAGGTAGTACCTCATAGTTGTTTTAATTTAATTGTATTTCTAAGTCAATAGTGGTTTAGAACATTTTTTTTCATATGGCTATAGATAACTTTGATTTCTTCATCTGAAAACTTCCTGTTCATGCCCTTTGACCATTTATCAACTGAGGAATGACTTGCATTTTTATAAATTTGACTTAGTTCTTTATATATCTGAGAAATGACATATTTATCAGAGATATTTGCTATAAATCTCCCTAGTTTTCTGCTTTACTTCTAATTTTGGTTGCATTGGCTTTGTTTGTGCAAAAAATTTTAAATTTTATATAATCAAAATTATCCATTTTACATTTCATAGTATTCTCTATATCTTGTTAGGTCCTAAATTATCCCCTTATCTCTACATCTGACAGCTAAACTATTTCATGTTCTTCTAATTTACTTAGGGTATAACTCTTTATGTGTTAATCATGTACCCATTTTGACCTTTTCTTGGTATATAGTATAAGATGTTGGTCTATATCTAGTTTCTGTCATACTGACTTGAAATTTTACAAACATGTATTGAATTCCTCTTCAATGGAGTCAAAGGCAGCTAGACATTGAGCACCACTGTTTGTGAAGTAATAAAACTGAGTATTACATAGAAGATGAGGAACATGTCAGCTATGAGCAGGATACCATCTATGGAGAAAGGGCTCAGAAGAAGAAAGAAAGCAAAACAGGCTATTAAAAATTGTAAGTCAGGAAAGGAAGATGACCTGGACACTGGGGAAGACTGAGAGATAAGGGATCCACTGATATCCCTTTGATATTTGGGGGAAATTGGGGGAGGTCTCTAGCAATAGGGATGGAACTCCCACCCCACCCATGGTGAATTTTTGGAACAATACAGAAAAGAATCACAGACAATGGATTATAGGTGCTCTGCCTCATTGAGGAAACTCCTAAATTGACAAGATCACAGTTCCATTGGAATTGATGTGCTTAGATCTCTAAAAAGAAGTAGAAAGATGCTTATAAATCCTCTACATCAAAATTACACACATCCTGAGTTCAGACTTATGGATGAATGAAGAAAAGCAGCTTCCTTTTCATTCCAACTTAGCAGGCTCATTGATTATTTTTCAGTAGCTGATCAGGGGAAGACACTAATTTGTGCCAACAAATTTTAAATAAAAAAAAAACCTAAACAGATTTAAAATATATACATTTTCCCCAAGGAGATCTGTCTATATCTGTATTTTGTATATTAATTCAAATTAATTTGAAATAATTTTATTGATGTATTTTGTTTTAACATCTCCGAAGTTTCCCCTGTATCCTTCTGCCTCCTCTGCCACAGAGACAGCTCATAAAATAGATTTAAAAAAAAAAACAGAAAAAAGTAGAAAGAACAAAAATCAGCCAAATCAGTCAATATGTAAATTTAGGACAATAAATGCAATATTCTACATGCATGAACCACCCTACCTTTGCAAAGAAATAAGGAAACATTTCTTTTCGTATCTCTTCTTTGAGGCCCTGCTTGTTCTTATTTGAAACTATTATTACCACATAGATAGCCTTACTTCAGTTATTTACCTTCCATAAACACAGAGTATTATCATGCCAATTTTTCCAAACCATCCCCCCTACACTAGTAATAATAATAACAAAAATTTTTTCTGGAGTGCATTAAAGCTTGCAATATAGCATTTTCCAATGACTTTGTGAAGAACGTGATACAGTGATTATCTTCACTGAAAAGATGGTCAAACAGGATGAAAGACATGAAATCATTTGCCCATGTCACACAATAAGTTGTTGTTCATCCTTCATTTTCTAAGAGGACCTTGACATAGGGAGGTGGTGTTATGACTCAGTGAATTGCCTCTAAGTGAGGGAGGTCTGTGCAAAGTCACCAGCCTCACTCTATCCTCCTGAGCCATCTGGGTCCAGTGGCAAGACATATATCAGGACAACTAGAGATGGCCCCAGTTGTCTGAGGCAATTAAGGTTAAGTGACTTGTTCAGTCACACAGCTAGTAAGAATCAAGTGTCTGAGGCTGGATTTGAAATCAGGTCCTCCTGACTCCAGGGCCAGTTCTCTGTTCACTCCATCGTCAAGCCGCACCTTTACAGAATATGTAACTGTCAGAGGACTTTGTCAGGTCTCCTGATTTTATGTCTTATCCTTTCCACTACCATGCACTGTCATGACTGAAGGAAGATACCATCAGAGTTATCTAGTATAGCAGAAATAGATCTGGCCCAGACATCTTCAGTCTTGCCAGAATGCCTTGATATAAAGTTGACTATTATCTGATATGCATGTATATGCAACATTTTGATTTCTTCTATAAATTTCTTGAATGATTCAAGTACTTGAAGGCCTCTCATATAGAACATAATTTTTTTGGGGGTGGGGTCTTTTTTATTTCTTAGAACCTAGCATGGTATCATTCACTTAGTAAGGATTTGGTAAATATTTGTTGAAATGATTTAAAATGAATTGCTCTTCTTGGCCCCAGAAGGCAACAAGAATAATGGATGGAAAGTTTGAAGGAGTCATACTTGACTTTATGAAATGAAATTTCCTGATAATTAGAATTATCCTAAAGTGGAATGGAATCTCTAGGAGTTCTCACTAAAGGTCTTTAAGTAAAGAATAACTGTTACCTTTTGCTTAGCCACAAATAGGATTGTTTGGTTGGGATATTGTCACAGGGCAATAAACTCAAAATACTAATGATTCTCCCGACTATTTGGCAGAAATACTTAGTTAAAATGAGGAGCTGTAATATCAAATGCTGAACTCAGTTAAACTTACCCCACTTATAATTTGTGCTGTTTGCCCTATTCCCCCAAATTCCTAGTTATATCTCTGACCACTTGGTGAAGTAATTTGTAGGGGGAGTTTTTGTTCTAGCATAAATTGGACTGCATAACCTCTAAGGGTTCTTTTAACTGAGAAACAATAATTCCTTTTTCCATTTCTTCTTATATGCAATGGACCCTGAATCTTATATTTTGAGGTAATATAGTGTAAGGCAGTATGGGAGAGTATAAAAAGCTTTAGTTTTGTAATTAGTGGACCTGGGTTCAAATCCTGATTCTGGAACTTTCTATCTGTGTGACTTTGGATAAGTCATTTGATCTCTCTGGCAGAACTTTTCTCCTGTAAAATGATAGGTTGGACTTGCTGCTTTCTGAAGTTCCTTCTGGCTGAAGATCTATGATTTCACAGATGGACTTCTGGATTTAAAGACAAGAAGAACTGAGTTTCAATCTTGCTTCAGATACTTACTAGCTCTGTGATCTTGCCTAAATCCCTTAACCTCCTTGGGACTCAATTTTCTGAACTATAAAATGGAGATAATAATAATACCTACTTCAGGGTTTTAAAAATCATTTAAGATATTGTACTGTAGTGCTAAGCAAACATTAAAGCTCTATATAAATGTCAGTTATTATTAGTTTATCGTGGTACTGAAGAGTTTACAAAATTATTTTATTACAACTTTTTTCACAGCATTTCGTAAGGGATACCAGAGGTCATATAGTCCACCAATACCCAGGTAAGTACTAAAAATATTTGACAACAATTTTGAAAAATTAAAAATATTCTATTTTACTGACAGTAGTTTAGGCATTTTTTATTGTTTACCTCTCATTTTCTCCCCTCTCATTCATTAGACTCATTTTTTCATGCTGGTGCAATGGGCATTACCTTCTGTTCTGTCTCCTAAACATGCCTAAGAGTGTTCAGCATCAATTTTTTGCTTTTTTCAAGGTCTCAAAATGAAAGGGAAACCCCCACCTCCTGAGGGAACCAATCATAATTTAGGATATATTTTGTTTTTCAGAAGTTTGTTCCTATACTTTATCTCCATTTCTCAGTAATACTCAAAGAATGTTCTAATTATTTGTTGCAAAATTAGCCTAGAAGAACAGGCCAGTGTTTTTGCTTATGCTCTGAAGGGGGTAATTATCACCATGTTTCAGGATATGTACGTGAAAGACCTGGTAATGGTTGTTCACAAGACAGCTCTGGGCAAAGTTGTGTGATTTTTAGCCTGTGACTTGGAAGTCTCTGTTACAGCAAGTTCAGCCCATTTTTGCACTGTAACAACACATACAGGGGAGTGGCGGCCAGGGTGGGATGTGTCAGACAGAAAAATCACAGGGATGATGAGTGGAGTCAGAGTCATTGCATGTTTATCCAATACCTCATCCAGTGACTGCTTCCATCTGTGCTCATCCTGTCTTCAAGATCAATATGCTTAGCTTATCTGGAGATCATGTTTTCTTTTAAGGGTACTGCTTTTTTCCTTTATTCTTCCAGGCTGTACTTTATTTCTGTGTGTTTGCATTCCTAATTGCTTAGCCTTTATTTTGTTTCTTTGGTGAAAATTGCTACCATGGATTCACGTTTTTCTATTCTGCCAATTATTTCAGCTGTACAGGTCATGAATTCTGCTCTCATGATTCTCCTTCCCCCTTTAAGCCATTCAAGAACAGTGTGCTGTTGTTCCATGTTCTTCTTAAAGTTCACAGAGTCCCATGCCTCATCAAATGTTGAACCATTTCCCATTGTTTTGCAGTATTTATTCACAGAAGATGGGCTCTTTTACTAGATATGGAGGCCATAATTCCTTCTGCTAATAATATGGTCACTGTTGGTTTACCAGATTATATTTATGATCTTTGCGTTTTCTTCCTGAGACATTTTCACTCTTTCCCCACATTGTTCATTTTCTGACTTGCTCCCCTCTAAGAGTGGATTTTTCCCCTCAAGGCTTAGTTGAAATGTCACTTCCCCCAACAAATGTATCTTGCCTTATTTCCTCTGTTCCTCAGTTCCTTGGCCCATCAGCACAAAGCACAAACCCAAGAACACTACAACAGCCTGAGGAAATTTCTACAGATTGAAGTTTGGATCTCTGCAGCACTGATGGGTGGGGGTCTAAACATAGCTCTATCACAGGTACAAATGTGTCCTGCTCTACTTGGTCTGTTCCTCCTGTACTTGTAGAGCTCTGCTGCATCACAGAGTGCCACTTTGGTACTAGGAGTAAGGGTAGGGATATAGTGTAATTTTGTTGAAAGTCTGTGGGTTGACTTGTGCAGCTTGGGTGCTAAAGGAGTTCAAGTTTGGTGATAGTTTATGAAGTTTTTACCTTTTTTGAATTTTTGGCATCCTAGACCATGAAGACAGCTGTAGTTACTTTATTTCTGGAACATAATTTCTATCTTGGAGAGATCTGAGAGGTTGGGATGATTGGAGAGAATGTCTAGTCTTCCATCTTTTTTGGTCACATGACCCAACATTAGCTTTTGATTCCATCACAGCACATATTTATAAAATCCTGAGAAAACACTGGGATTTGGAAGTAAGTATCAACTTGGCATGAAGATTTTCCCTTACTCCCTCAGATCACCCAATGACTCTATGACTCCCCTGATCAAAATGTCTCTCACTAGTCACCATTTCCCTCTATGCATTGTTTTCCATTATTAGAATCTAACTTTCTTGAGAGCATGGGCTGTATTGATTTTCCTATACCTATCTCCAATGTTGAACACAGTGATTGGTGCATAGAAGGTGCTAACTAAATGCTTTTTCATTCATTTATTCATCTATTCATTCATTCATTCATTTTTTTGTTGTTTGTTTATTTGTTTGTTTTTTTGTGAGACAATTGGGGTTAAGTGATTTGCCCAGAGTCACACAGCTAGTAAGTGTTAAGTATCTGAGGTCAGATTTGAACTCAGGTCCTCCTGAATCCAGGGCTGGTACTCTATACACTGTGCCACTAGCTCCCCCCATTCATTCATTCTTTAGTCACATTTCTTTTTTTTTTTTTTATAAGGGAACTATGAGGAGCCTTCTTAATTGATTAGTTCCTCATTGCAAGACAAGGGGCTCCTGTTGTGAAATTACAAATTCTTTATGAGTGATTCATAGAAGTATTTGGGTAACCCTCTTGCTAATATAATGCAGCAACGATGATATTAAAAATATGATGAGGGGAAAGACTGGCATTCAGGAGAGTAAGGAAGGAGAGAAATTATAGGCTTACAGAGCTGGACTGGGTTTTCAAAGCCATCTAATCCAATCCCTTTTTTTATAAATGAGGAAACTGAATCTCAAAGAGGTTTTGTGACTTGTTAGGGGCACATAGGTAGTAAATGACAGAGCTGGGATTTTAACTCCTTGTGACTTCAAGTTGATTATGCTCCTTCCACTGTCACACTCTGGGGTGGGGCATAGTTTCAAACCAATGCAATTGGGGATGAACAGAAATAATTTTTCTCCCAGGCTAAGTACTAGGGTAAGTACTTGGTTTCTGTCATGTTTCTGACCAGTGGGCTTCACAAAGCAAACTGTTTTTTCCCCAACAAGACCTTAGGAATGAAGTCATTCAGGAAAAAAGATTTCTAATAAAGAGAGAAAGTCCTGACAAGAAGATGGAAGGAAGAGGCCCCACCCTTGCTATCATGACCCTGAGTATATTTTGGAAAGCCTTCCTAGGACAAATGGTAGGACCCATGTGATGTTCAATCCTGGAACCCTATGGAAGTATATTTGCTTGTCAGACTAGAAAATGGGAATGTATCTTTCACTTGAAGCCTTATTCAAGAGGGTAGTTATAGTGCAAAATCATCTATGAGAGGGAAGAGGAGAGGGGAATCCCTCTTTACTAAATGTTGCAAAGGGGAAATCTGGCTTTAGTGGAAGTAGATAAGGTATGGCTGAGTTGCTCTTAAGGTATGTTTGACTTAGTCCTGGTTAAGCATTTAAGTGACCAGGTGGCCAGTGGTGTCCTCTATAGGAATTGGGATTTTTTGGAAGAGGAGACAGTTCAAGGGTGAAAATAATATGTTGGCTTGCCATGTTGAGTTTGAGGTACTGAAAGGATACCAAGATGGAGGTGTCTAATTTCAATACTAACTAAAGTTCAGACAACTTAGGCTTCCAAGCTAGAAATGCCTTGGTTTTCCAGGAGGTTGACACATAGTTTCTACTTTAGCCATGAGTACCTCTTCAAAGAGAATGGAAGGGATTGAGTGCTAGGGTTTTCTGTATCTATCTTACCTTATCTTTAAAGTCCTTTTTTGTGCACTTCTGTGGCCTGAAATCAATTTATATTTTTTCTTGGAAGCTTTGGATGTAGGATCATTGACTTTGTTATCTTCTTTTGAGGGTGTATTTTGATCTTCCTTGTCACCAAAGAAACTTCCTATGGTAAGCATCTTTTTCTATCTGCTCATTTTGCCAGCCTATTTCTAGACTTTTAACTTCTTCTTAAAGTGGAACACTGTTGCCAGGCTGCACTGTTACAAGCTTCAGGGGTGCCAGGTGGTATGATTTAAGGAGAGGCAGGTTCACCACTCCCCTCTTCTGTACTCTGAATTTCAAGCAACCACAGGCCTGTTTGCCTTCTGACCCAGAAAAGAATCCAGTTCCACTATGACTGCAGGCTCTAGTGTACCTGTACCCCTCTTCCTCCTGAACCACCACCCAAGACTGTGACCTGCATTCAAGTCTGGGCAAAACAACGGAGACCTGCCTCAGTGCCAGCAGAGACCCCTGTAATCTACCCCCTGGCCAAACACTCAACCCCCTCACTGTCTGTGGACTGAGTTCCAGAAGCAGCTGTTGCCACCACTGAAACCAAGGCACCTCTGCAGAGCAGCCTGCCCAGGGCTGGATCTATGTGCTGTGGCTGTGCGCCACTCTTCCCCTGGCACCATAGATCTTTTCTGCTGATCCTCTGAGCCATCTTTGACTGGAAATTAATTTCACCCCATCCTTTTGTGGGTTCTGCTGCTCCAGGAATTGTTTATGACCTTATTTGAAGGAATTTGGAGGGATTTTGTGGAATGTTCCAAGAAGTCACTGCCTTTTCTCCCCAATCTTGGCTCTGACCCTGGTCCCATGTTGTATCAGGGCTTTCTGAAGATTTTTGGCCACTTCCATACTGGATAGTTCCCTCTGCAGTTGAGGTTATGGAGTTATTCCCGATGTGCCAAGTTTGAAGCTTTGGAGTAAAATTTACCTCTTCCCTCTGGAATTAGCTGCTTATTCTTATTGCATCTGCCTGCATAATATCTATGGCATCCTTCTCCTTCTCTCTTATAAAAACAAAGTCAGAATTTCAGGGTTTGAAGGGGCCTTAATAGCCTTTAACTCCTAGCTATATGAGAAAAAGAAAACCCCTCTATCACAAATCTGACATTCACCCAACCTTTGCTTAAAAAGAGAATCTTAACAATTCCCTAGCCCATTCTACCAATTTCTAGGAAGTTTTTCTTCATATCAAACCTAAATCATCCCCTTTGCAATATCTGTCCATTTTGTTTTGTTCTCTCTGGAGTTTCATGGAATAAGAGAGATTCTTTTTATATGTGACTGGCTTTCAAACAATTTAAATACAGCTACCAACTCCAAACTTGCTGTGACCCTCTGATTTCTCTTTTCCATGCTCGATATGGCTATTTTCTTCAGTGCATTTTCATATGTCACGAATTTTTATTCCTTCACTATCTTATCTACCCTACTAAGGAGTCTCTTTACTTTAGTAAATCGTTACTAATATGTTTCCCAGAGCACAGCATGATGTTCCAAATGTGGTCTGACTATAGTGAGTACAATGAAACTGCCATCTTTTTGTTCCTGGTGCACAACACTAGTTCAGATAATACAGGCATCTTACCTACATGATCGTAATAAACTCCTAACTGATTTCCCTACTTCTTATCTCTTACCTCCTCTGCAAAGCTGCCAGGATCTTCTTCCTATTGTATAGATATGACTATGCCACCTCCTTTCTCAGGGCTCTTTAGTAGATTACTATTATCTAGGATAAAATGCAAACTCCTTGACTTGTTTCTTAAAGCCCTCCAAGAATCAGGCCTCCTATGCATTGATTTATCTCCTCTCCTGTCCTCTCCTGTCCTCTCCTGTCCTCTCCTCTCCTCTCCTCTCTTCTCTTCTCATCTCCTCTCCACTTGTTTCCTCTCTTCTTGTCTCCTGTCCTTTCATCTCTTATCCTCTCCTTCCATCTCATTTCCTTTCATTTCTTCTCATTTCCTCTCTTCTCCTGTACTCTCATATCTTCTCTTCTCTTTTTGTCTTGTTTCATCTCATCTCATTTTGTCCCCTCTCCATTACTCCTTACCTATGTCCATTCATGTTGGTTATTTTTTTTCTGGAGTTCAGTGAAGAGCATATAACTTCCTTAGAATTAATATTTAGGATAAGTGGAAAACATCTTTGGACATTGTTCTAAAATTATATGGTTATGCTGTTTGAGTTGGTTATCATACCTATGACAAAATGGTGGCAGATCATAATCAATGTGTCATGAACTAACAAGGTGACTTTCTGCTGCTTTCCAGCATTTTGAACAGAATACTGTGCACTTTAGTTGAGTGCTTCTCAGATTGCTTTCACATGATTGATATTGTGCACCCATGCAATATTGATTCCTCCAAACACAGTTTGGGAGCCATCTCCTTAATGAGGTTGGGCTTGATATCCCAACCATTAGTGCTCCACCCACCCCAGATTTACTTTTGGTATTCTCTGTACCTTGATCTCTGTTTTTATAGGTTATCTCCTCAATAGAATATGAACTCCTTGAAGGAAGAGAGTACCCTTAATATTAGTGTTGTTATTTGCACTCCAGTGCCTAACACCTTGCCTGGCAATAAGTTGGTCAGTCAATATATATTTACTAAGAACCTTATATGCTAGTAACTGAGATAAACTCCAGGTATACAAAGGGAAAAGGCAGTCTCTGCTCTTGAGTCTCTGCTCTAATAGTCTAAACAACATGTAAACAACAAGATATACACTATTTACAGGATGAATTGGAGATAATCAACAGAGGGAAAGTGCAAAATAGATGATTAATCTATGCCAAATTGAATTCCATGAGTATCAGATAACCTTCATGAGATTCATGCTTAGAAAGAATTACTAATGTACTCATCCTATATAAATATATATGTGAATATATAATAATATATAATGTAACTATATGTACATATGTAGAAATATATTAGGTGTATATATACATACATATGCATATACACACATATATTATATGTGTATATATACATATATATGCACACACATATACTATATGTGTATATATGTATATATACACATACACATACACATATGCATATACATATATATTTATTTTTGTGTATATATGTGTATGCATGTATAAAAACACAGATTTTATGAGAAACAATGTAGTATTATAAATAGAGTGCTGTTATTAGCATCAGGAAGACCGAATTTCAAATTCTGCCCCTGACATCCCGACATATTACCTGTGCAACCATGTGCAAACCACTTGAAACAAAACCCTCAGGGTCTTTGTTTTTCTGTAAATTAAGGGTGTTGGGCTGGATGGTCTTTCCTTTTCCTTCTAACTCAGAATCTCAAATCCTCTGGCCCTCTGTTCAGGCTTGGATGTTTCCAGCAGTTGAGGCCATGACATAGAGTGGATTGTATAGATAGTTGGCCTCGGAATGCTCAGTTTTGACAGAACTCCTTTTATGGTGGTTGCAGAAGTGGCTATCACACACAAGGAGAGTTTGGAGCAGGGAAGGGTCATCATGAGTTTCAAGAGAGTTTTCATGCTCAAGCTCTTGCTATGACATCCAGATTAAAGCTCTACATTTTTTTTTTTGGTGCCTTAGAGGTACATATTAGGGAACTATTAATATCATCAATAAGCATTTATTAAGCACCTACTATGTGCCAAGGACTGTGCTAAGCACTTGGAATACAAAGAAAGACAAATAGTCTCTATCCTCAAGAAGTTCACTGTCTAAAGGCCAGAAATGGAGGACTGGTCAAAATCTAAGGCCATGTATTTCCTAGTCACATACTACTTCTTGTGGTTGAATCAAGAGAAAAGGACTTTATTTTTTTCTCCTAGTACATTAGCATGATATTTAGTAGATGGTAAAATAAATCTGTTTAGAATTTTATTTTTCCAAAATATACGTAAAAATAAATTTTGACACCAATTTTTTAAAACTTTGTGTTCCAACTTCTCTTCCTCCCTCGCTTCCCACCCCTACCCTCAAGAACTCCTATGGTAAAAATTTGATAAATGTTTGTTGATTTACGAAATGAGAAGAAATTAAGAACGATGTATCCATGGAGTCCCCATCCTGGATCATTGTTTTGTTGTGGCAGAGGGGCTTGTGTAATTCAATGAAACTGTGAGCTATGCCATACAGGGTTACCCAAGACTGACAGATCACAGTGGAGAGTTCAGTCAAAAGGTGGTTCACTGGAGAAGGAAATTAAATGAAAACACCTAAACTCATGGCAACTTGTGCCATTACTTTCTGGCAAATAGAGGGAGAAGAAATGGGGGAACACCCTAGGGGAGAACTACATATCTACTTTTGGTCTTAATGGACCCCAGGAATGGGCCTTTGATTATTTTAAGAAGGTTGAAATCTTCTTGGAAATGCATGGCCTCTGAGTATATTTATTTCTATATTTCTCTTCTCTGAATTTTTCTTGAATCTGAAATGGGAAGTATTAGCACCACTATACTATCTTGATGTTTGGAATGAGGTGGAGAAGATGCCTGGAAGGAGACATGCTTTGCTGACAGGAAGGAAACAGTAAAGATCCTGGTGACTCTCCTACATGAATGGTGTCCTCACGATATAGAAAGGAGAACCTGTGGGCTTGCCATAATGCCCTATTTGCTGAATATCTAGGGGAGGTGAGAACCCTAAATTTAATACAGTGCTGCTATTGCAGGTCTAGTTGAGCACAGCATGAAACACAGAGCTATATCTGTGAATATGACCAGGGACAGGCCAAAAAGAGATCTCAGTAGAAGGCTTAGGAGCAATTGCTTTTACGTCTCATAGCATCAGAAGGGACTAGTTTTTATAAGTGATTCATCACCTTTATAGGGTACAATACTAGGCTTGAGGCAGGACTGGTGGTTTCTCAAGAATATGCCACTTGATCCCATATCCTGGACTACCATTCAGTGAAATCAAGCTTGATATTTTCCAAAGGAGGTAATTTGGTTCCAAAGGATTCCCACACAGATTGTCTTGGATAGAAGCCTGAAGGTTATAGCCAAGGACTAGAAAAAGATTAGGAGTTCAGCTCTTGCTTACCCATAGGGTAGTAGAGAAAAGACTTTTCAAACCAGGGTATAAATAAAAATATACACTGTCACCTTGCAAAGTGAGAGAAGGGCTATCTAGTTTCTGCCAATAATGGGATTTGCCAAGAGTAATGTAATGAATTTTAGCCTTAGAAGGTCAGCTCTTCAGGTGACCCATGGATTCTCCCTATGGGTATGTCTGTCAGGAAAGCCAGAAACTTAGCCAACCAGTGATAGGCTTGATGAACTGGTGACAACACCAAAAAGAAAGAAAGAAAGAAAGAAAGAAAGAAAGAAAGAAAGAAAGAAAGAAAGAAAGAAAGAAAGAAAGAAAGAAAGAAAGAAAGAAAAGAAAGAGAGAGAGAGAGAGAGAGAGAGAGAGAGAGAGAGAGAGAGAGAGAGAGAGAGAAAGGAAGGAAGGAAGGAAGGAAGAAAGAAAAGAAAAGAAAAAGAAAAAGAAAAAAGAAAATCCTGGCTTCTTAGGAAGTAGCATAGTGAGCATGGGATCAGGAAGGGTAATATGGAGACCGACAGAGATCAGACTCTAGTAGAAAACAAGAAGTCATATTTGGCTAATTGCCTGCATCTCTGGGTAGACAAGAAGTCCTATGCTTTAGATGACAGATCTTCTTGCCTTTCACTACTCTTGTCTTTGAACTCAGTCGGTGGCTTATGAGTAAAGACTACTGCAGTGTTGGAAGATAGAAACTCTTCAACATTTTATATCTCAAAACTGTACGCCACAGAATTTCCATAGAAACAGCCCCTGAACAGTTACAGTTGAGGTAAGAGCATAAGATAGAGGATTTTTTTTTTTTGGTCATAAGCAGAGGCAATGGCACTCTTTTAGTGATTAGACAGGTTTGGCCTGTAGGGCTGCTCATGGTTGTTAGGATAAGTGCATGCATTTTCTGTGGTTGGAGACTCATAAGAGACATTCAGGGATGTTCCAACAGTCTTATCCAAGGAAGGAGGGATGGTAGGCATCATGAAGGCATAGTGAAGGAACAAACAACAATTAGCTTCCATTAGTGTCCTGTACAGAGAAAGTAATTTTTGTAATGTCATCATATGCTAACAGGGAGAATTAAGGAAGATGACAAAATACCTATTGTTGATATTTTATTATGTAGACTACTATTGATTAACTGTTTTACAGATTTACTTTTCATAGAGAGCAATTGAGACTAAAATCAACACAGGCACATGTAGAAGCTAAAGAACTAAGGAAATCCATAATTAAGACTTAAGGTTACTTTTATAATGGCATAATTGGAAGAAGGAGCAACTCAGTGGGGCAGTGGATAGAGTACGGGATTGGGATTCAGAAGACATCTTCTTGAGTGAAAATATGGTTGTAGATACTTTTAAACTTTGTGACTCTGGACAAGTGACATAACCCTGTTTGCCTCAGTGTCCTCATCTATAAATTGAGCTGGAGAAGGAAATGGAAAATCATTCCAGGTCATGAACATTTGGAGAGAAGTTGAAAAATGACTCAACAAGAACAAGAACAAGAAGAACAAGAACAAATTGGAATAAGTTCATATTGAATTTTTATAGGAAAATGTTATTATGAACTGTGGTCTTATTCTCGCATTATTATCACCTCTTCTCACTGTGATATAAAATATTGGAAGATGTTGCCAAAACATATCTGAGAAGTTCATACTCTGTCCACATCTCTCCTTGTATGGATGTTTTTTTTTTGGTATTTAGTAACAGCTTTTGCCTCTGCCTAACTATGCTTAATTTTATTGCTTTCATTTTAGGCTACATATATTTGCCAGAAATTGCTTGTAATTAGAGTCCTTTGTTTGGCAGGAGGAAACAATTCCAGTCCCAACAGTTCTCCCTGCAGTTGTTAATAAAACAATAAAAACATATTTGACAAGATTTAGCTACAAATGTGTATTAATGCATATTTTTTCCACCCCAGATGAATTTTCATAATCACCGAGACCCTTTTCTCATGCAGACATGTCTGGGAGTGTCTCTTTCACTAGACTAACATGTAGAAAGATAGAAAGAGAAGCTATGTATTGGGTATGCTATTTTGTTCTCTCTGGAAATCTCCATGCATTGCTTAATCCCTTCCACTGGAGTATCAGACATCTTGCATAGGCAAATGCATGATGAAACGCTCTTTCTGAGGCAGCCCGGACTGCATTTCTGAGTCTTTAGCTATCTATAGCTATGCTTAATTAGCATTGAGGTATTTGAGACCTCTAGATATAACATGAGCAAAGTGGATTTTAGAGGACATTCCAGGGATAATAAAAAGGGGAAGCAAAGGCAAAGAGGCAGGAAAGCTCAGGGTATGTTAGGGTAATCCCATTTACCTGGAACATGGATGTGTGTAGTATGCAATAAAAATGCAAAGTAATGGTGGCTTTCAATGCTACATGAAGGGATTTGAACTGCCTTTGGTAGGTAGTTGGAAACCACTGAAGAATTTTGAGCAGAGGTGGGGGACACAAAAAGATTTAAGAAATATCAAGGGAATAGAGGTATGAAAGAAGAAATGGCATGTGTAGGGGTGGGGCAGAGTGGAAGCAGAATGATCTGTCCTTCCAATTAACCCGGCTAGTCTTAATCAGGGCTCGTGTTAGAGTGGTAAAAGTGGAGTTAGAGAGGGAGAATTAGATGTGAGAGATGCTACATAGAAGCACAAGAAAAAACATGGAAATTGATTAAGTGTGAGAGGTAAGTGGTCAGGAGCATTCGAAGATGACACCAAAGTTAGGGTGTATAATACAACTATATGCTGGTGATATGCTTCAAGTTTACTATTGATGTTAAAGTATGAGGAGTCAAGCATTTATTAGGCACAGTGCTAAGGACTGGAGCTCTCAAAGAGCTCACATACTAATGGGAGAGCTAACATTCAGACAGCCATGTAATATAAACTATATAATAGACAAATTAGAAGTAATCTCAGATATTGAGAGGAATGGGAAAAGTTTTCTTGAAAAGATGTGATTTGAGCTCAATATTGAATGAAACCAGAGAGGCAGAGAAAAGGAGAAAGCGAATTATAAACATAAGTGTTTCCTAGTCAAAATGCATGGAGTTGAGAGATAAAATGTCTTGTTCTAGAAAAAAAAAAGGAGACCAGTTTCCCCAGATCACAGAATACGTAGAATGGAATAAAATGCAAGACTGGAAAGGTTGAAAGGGGCCATATTATGAAGAGTTTTAGAAACCACACAGGTTTTACATTTGCTCATGGAGGGGTTAGGGGGCCTGTGGAGTTTACTGAGTAGGGAAATGATCATTGGATTAGATGGACCTCATGATCCCTTCTAAGTCTGAGATTCTGTGAAATATGCTGGTTCACATTTAGGAATGCTGTGTCTGTCCTTTCCAACTTAGGCTGGAATCAAATCTCCATTGTTCTTGTTGTCCTTCATTCGAAGAGGACCATGACATTGGGAGGTGATATCATGACTTGTGGTGAATCGGGTTTAAGTGAGGGAGGACTGTGCAAGGTCACCAACCTCACTCTCTCCTCTAGAGCCACCTGGGTCCAGTGGAAAGATATATATTAGGACAACTGGAGATGGCCCCAAACATTTAAGGCAATTGGGGTTAAGTGACTTCCCCAGGGTCACACAGCTAGTAAGTGGCTGAGGTGAGATTTGAACTCAGGTCCTTCCAACTTCAGGGCCGATGCCCTATCTACTATGACACCTAGCTGCCCTGATAATCTTTGTAATAAAACATGGAAGAAAAGGTAATTTGAAGACCTACTGAAGAGGGACTCACTAGCTCCTAAGATAGTTGTCTTTTGGGAGAGTTCTCATTTTTAGGAATCTACTCCACTCCCTTCAACATCAGGCCTAGATTTGCATCTTTTCACTTCTACCATACTTCCATATCACTACTTTTTTTAAAATTCTCAATAAATTTCAGTTTGGTTTCTGACCCTTTTTATTGTTGTTTAGTCATTTCACTCATTGTCTCATTCTTCATAATCTGATTTGGGGTTTCCTTGGTGGGAATTCTGGAGTGGTTTGCCATTTCTTTCTCTGGTTCATTTTAGAGTTGAGGACCCTGAAGCAAACAGGGTAAAATGACTTGCCTGGGGTTACACAGCTAGTAAGTTCCTGAGGCTGGATTTGAACTCAGGTCTTTCTGACTCGAGGCTTCATGTTCTTTTCACTGTTCCACCCAGCTGCCCCTCTGAGCCTAGCATAGCTCAAGTTACTTTCTCCAAGTTTATCAGGGATCTCTTAACTGCTAAGCCTTATGACCTTCTCCATTGTGTATCAAGTCTTACTGACTCCACTTCTACATCATTTCTTGCATCCATCCCCTTCTCTCCACCTGTACAGCCTCTGCTCAGTTCAAGCCCCCATTGTCTCCTCTCTGAATCTTTGCAAGAGTCTCCTAATTGATCTTTCTACTTGTGGTCTTTTCTCTTTTCAATCCACATGGCCAAAGGGATACTCCTAAAATATAGATCTCATCAGTTCACTCTAGTACTTGAAAATCTCCTGTGGCTCCCTTTTGAATTAAGGTTAACATAAAATCTAAAGCCTAATATATAAGACCGTCAAAAATCAGACTCTTACTTATTCTTCCAAGCTTATTTAAGACCTCTCCTTCTTGTACTTCATTTTGGCAAAACAGCTTGTTGGCTATTCCTCATCCAAGATTTCATGTTTCTGGACCTTCTCAAAGGCTGAACTCCCTCTTCACCTCTGATTTGTAGACCTTATAGGTGCTAGCTCTCATAGAAGTCTTTCCTAATCCTACATCTTCTTTTCACCCTCCCAGATGTTACCCCATTCTCCCATCTAAACAGTGTTCTGTATCAACCTTCTGGAAATGGAAAACCACCATAATATCTTTGCTAAGAAATCCTTAAAAGAGGTCATGAAGAGTTGGACACTGCTGAAATGACTCAACAACAAAAAAAATAAACTTTCTGGGAAGCTAGTTGGCACAGTGATAGAGTGCCAGGCCTGGAGTCAGGAAGACTCATCTTCCTGATTTCAAATTTGGTTTAAGACACTGACTAACTCTATGACCCTGGGCAAGTCATTTAATGCAGCTCACCTCAGTTTCCTCATCTGTAAAATGAGCTAGAAAAGGGAAGGGCAAGTCACTCCAGTATCTTTGCCAAGAAAACCCCGAACAACATCACAAAGAGTTGGAAATAACTAAAAAATGACTGAACAACAACAAATAAATTTTATAATTATTTTCCTATGTTCCTGTTACACATTGTAGCCTTTTAGCAAAAAGTTGTAGGTTCCTTCAAATCAAGGAAAGATTTTTTTCTTTGTGTCTATAGTACCCAGGACACTGTCTTGGTTAGGGTCAAAGATTAGCAAAAGCTACTTAAATTTA
This sequence comes from Dromiciops gliroides, assembly GCF_019393635.1. NCBI lineage: Eukaryota > Metazoa > Chordata > Mammalia > Microbiotheria > Microbiotheriidae > Dromiciops > Dromiciops gliroides. The sequence goes on from NC_057862.1 coordinate 683,928,561, forward strand.
TTGAATCAAATTTCAGCTGATCCTCCTGGTTCTGCCCTCTCAAGCCTAGTTTCCTACTCTGGAAAATGAAATCATTAGATTAGCTTGTTTCTAAGGTCCTTCTAGCTCTTAATCTATGATCTTTAGAGCCCATGCACATTTTAAAGACATTAAAAAGCTCCATATTAGAAAGCCACCCCCTTATTGGGCTTCCAGGTAATTACTTAACCTTACTCTCTCTTCTAGGCAAACTTGCTTGATGTTCCCTTGGCATGATATCCCATTTCCTGCCTTTGTTGTTGTTGTTCAGTCATTATCAGTTGTGTCCAACTCTTCATGACCCCATTTGGGATTTTCTTGGCAAAGATACTGGAGTGGTTTGCCATTTCCTTCTCCAGCTCATTTTGCAGTTGAGGAAACTGAGACAGAGTAAAGTGACTTGTCCAGGGTCACACAGCTAATAAGTATCAGAGCCCAGATTTGAATTCAGGTCCTCCTGACTCCAAGCCCCATGCTTTATCCACTATGTTACCGAGCTCTTCTTCTCCTATCTATAAAGCCTTCACAAAGACTGAACCCCGTGCTTTCCCTACTACCCCCCTGTAAGTTCCCAATACTCTTCAAGGATCTGTTTGTGTGATGTATCTGTATAAGTTCTTCTTGGATTTGTCTAGGTTTTGGTGTTTATCTTTTTGCCTGCCAAAATGAGTTTCAATATTTTGTATGCATTTTTCTTTATTAAAAATATTCTGATGTAATTTCAAGTAGGCTTGGGAATTATAGAGGTTGACAAGAACCAAATAAAATGAGCATTTCCATTGCATGCATTTTGTATTTGTTATTATTGTGATTAGTTTCATCTGTATGAATGGTATTTCCCTCAAATAGAATGTAAGCTTTTTGAAGGCAGGGTCCCTTTTTCATTTGTTTTAGTATACTTAGTGTCATCCTTAGCACAACAAAGTGGACAGAGTCCTGGATTCAGAGTCAGGAAGGCATGAGTTCAAATCCAGACTCAGATATTTCCTAACTGTGTGATCTTGGGCAAGTTACTTCACCTCTCTGTGTCTTGATTTCCTCCTCTGTAAAAAAGACTAGTTATAATACCTACCTATTGCGAGGGTATTACTATCATTGTTACATAGTAGGGAGGCAGCATAGCCTAGCTCTAGAGGAGGAAGAGCTGACGTCAGTCAGGAAGACCTGGATTTGAATCCCAGCTCAGACACATATTTGCATTGTGGACACCATCCTCATCTCCTTCCTCCTGCCTGGACTTTGCCTGGTAGCCTCCCTGGGCTCTGATAGGCTAGTTAACCTTTGTTTAGAAGCAGCTGGGTGGCTGGGTGGTTCTGGACTCAGAGTCAGAAATACTGAATTCAAATTCTATCTCAGACATTTAGTAGCTGTATAACCCAGGGCAAGTTATTTCACCTCCCCAGCCTCAGTTTCCCCATTTATCAAATGAGTATAATAAGAACATCCACCTCCCAAGGTTGTTATGAGGATCAAATGAGATAATATATGTAAAAGCACTTTCCAAACCTTAAATTGCTATATGAGATGTGCTTCTGCTGCTGCCTGAAACCAAGCCTCCACCTCACATTTTGGCCTCCAAACCATTCTACTCCATGCAGAACCTGTCCGATCCCACTTTTCCAGCTCCCCTTTATTTCTTTTCCCACCAGAATGTCAGCTCCTTGAGGGTAGGAATTTTATTGATCACTTGCATTTTGTAGCCTAACAGTTAATAAGTCCTGACACATAGCAAGCACTTGATAAATGCTCCTTCTCTCTCCATTTTTCAAATTATTTTATTTGCAATGCACTTATTAATGCTTCTTAAAGTAAAAGTGAATTATCTTATGCCTTGTGCAGTCTCCCCACCAGGCCCAGCAAGCTGCTTTGGAGAGTCAAAGACAATTTCCTGTGCTTGGGTTACAGTATCATCCTTGAAAAAGCATGGTGCCCACAGTCAAACATGCACGGACCCACACAGAGACTCTGAAGCATCAACATGTGGCTGCTTCAGGCAGAAGGGCAGCTGGCTTTTCCAGGATAATACTCTTGTGGCTTTGCTGACATTTCTTGGCTTCAGAAAACCCTGCTTATCTGATCCAGGTTTATTCTGGGCTCTCACACTGTAGACAGCTAGGCTGGCCCCGAGTGTAATAGAGATGTGGGCAGAATTCTCCTGCAGCAGCCTCTGCCTGTGTGCTCCCAGTACTTCTCCTGTGGGGCAATGAGGCTTCTTTCCCAAGGGAGCTGATGGGGCTGCCAACAGCGGAAGCCTCTATGGATGGGTGCTGTAAGTTTTAGGGAGAAGGTTACTAATGAGCCCCACTTGGAGTAAAACTCCAGAGGCTGCCACTGAACCTTGGTTTCCTCCATTCCCGACCTGCTGGCAGAGACAGATGTTTCTTCCCATTTCCATAACCTGATCTTTTTGAGCTCTCAACCATTCCATCAGAATTTGGAATCAGTTCGATCAGTGGACTGAATTCAAGTGAATTCCACAAGGATTTCTGAGTCAATCAATCATTCAGCAAGAATTTACTGAATGCTTGCTAGGTAGCAGACCCTGTACTGGGCAGTGGGGATACAGAGAGAAAAAGGAACCTGACTCTACTATCAGGAAACTGACACTGTATTGGTGGGCCTGGACTTTCACCAAGTGATGATGCTAAGGTTAGATCTGACTGCACCAGCCCGTACGCAGTAAGTAAGCCGCAGTGGCACTGTCCATATTGAACAGAACATGCTATGGTGGACATTTAAAGCCCTTTATCTTCTTACCTTACTAGTCTTATGATGCTCTACTCTCCTCCACACACTCTGTCACCCAGGTGCCCTATTCTTCTTGTAGTTTCTCAAAAAGCTCTATTTCTTGTCCCTCGTGTCTGGAATGCCCTTCTTACTCCCCTCTGCCTCAGAGATCCCCTGGATTTCTTTAAGACTCAGCTCAAACATCACCTTGGGCAGGTAGTCTTTGAAGGCCCCTCCCCAGTGTCTCCCATCTCTTAATTATGTCCCATTTATCCTTTATATACTTTGAACAGAGATGTTTACATATTGGCTTCCCCATTAGAATGTGAGATCCTGGAAGGCAGGTTTTTCTTTCTATCCTCATCACAAACCACACTGCTTGGCACATAATAAATGCCCGTTTTATGACTGTTGACTGAAAATGAATAGTTAAAGCCACGGGGTCATTTTATGAGCATGCAACAAAGCATGCTATTTAGTGGCCAGTAAGGTGCCTGGTACATGGTATGTGCTTAATAAATACTTGTTATCAAATGATTGAAGAAACCAGTGCTTCCTTGATGTTGATCTTTCTGCTTCCATCATGGAAAATGTTCTATTCTCACTCTACGTATATGTTCTCACTCCTTTGCTATTTCTACTATAGAAGTGATTGAAGCAGGGTATCATCGAGTGGAGGGCAAGCAGGATGATGAATCAATGAATTAACTATGTGCCCGACACTAACACTAATTTGTGATATAAAGGAAAAGGTGAGAGTTTGGGGGATATTTAGCCTTCAGAAGAGAAAAAACAGCAAAGACATCATTTAACATTCAGGATGAAGGGCAGTCATGGGAAAGATAGATCAGACTTGCTCTTTGTTCCAGAAGGTAGAAATAACAGACAAAAATGGAAGATTTTGAGAGGCAAATTTAGATTTAAAAGAAGAAAACATTTCTAACAATTAGAGCTGCCTGATTTTTTCTCTCTCTATCTCTCTTTCTCTCTCTAGCTATCCTTCCATCCGTCCATCCATCATCCATCCATCCACTGATCTATCTATCTATCTATCCCACTTTACCTCAGAAATAACTGAATTTTGTCTCTTGTATGTCTCATGCAAAGGCTGAATGGCAGGATAACCACTTCTCTGGAATGTTGTAGAAAGGATTCTTTTTGTGTGTGCATGTATTAGTTGTATCAGGTGTCCTATCCATTACCATCCAACTCTGAAATTTGGGGATTCCATGGTTTCCATCTTTTTCAAGGATGAGGACCCCCTTTTGAACACTGAAAGATTTCACTGAGTACCCCAAGATGGTAGTTGAGTTCTTAGCATTCATTCATTGAGAAACTGTATATTGACCAAAGGCTACAGGGATTTTATAACACTTTTAAATATATTTTTTATCTTCTCAATCACAAAATTAATTTCACAGTTGATTTCTGGAGTGGAATATGTTCTAGAAAGTCTGATGGAAAGAAATCACAGTAGCAGTCAACAATGTGATATGAAAGTGATGCTGGATGAATGAATGAATGTGATGCTGGATACTGGGCTGCATTACATGATGAGTACCTTTCAGAAATCCTTGCTGATGATCAATTAATTGATTAAAAATATGTCAAGAATTTTCTTTGTGCCAAGCATAGGGATAACCACTGAAAATCAGAGAAACTAAATTTTGTTAAAAGCTACCATACACAATGTAGTACTATCAACATTTTTGACAAATATGTAAAGAACATAGTAATATTTATAAAAATAAAAGCCATTCCCTAATTGATAAATGGTCAAAGTATTTGAACAGGCATTTTCAGAAGAAGAAATAAGTTATCTATCATCATATAAAAATGCTCTAAATCCCTATTGCTTGAAGAAAGGCAAATTAAAACAACTCTGAAATACCACCTCACATCCCTCAGAAATGACAAATACTAGAGGGAATGGGGGACAATAGGCACATTAATGAACTCTTGGTGAAATAGCGAACTAATCCAGCCAGAAAATAATCTGAAATTATGCCCAAAGGGCTATAAAACTATGCATACCCTTTGACCCAACAATATCACATATAAGTCTGTATCTCAAATAGATCAAAGAAAAAGGACAAAAGATGTATATGTACAAAAATATTTATAGCAGCTCTTTTTGTGGTAACAAATAATTGGAAATTGAAGGGATAACCATCAAGTAGGGAATGGCTGAATGAATTGTGGCATATGATTGTGAAGTAGTACTACTGTGCTATAAGAAATGATGAGGGGAGTGGTTTCAGGAAAAAAAAAACACACACATAACAAGAAGTATAATTTTGCCATTTTTTTATTCTTTGCTTTTTAATGATGTGGCTAATATGGAAATGTTTTTCATGATTTCAAATGTATAAGTGATTTTTTTTTTGCCTTCTCAGTGGGTGAGTGAGGGGTGGATGAAAGGGAGAGAATCTAGAACTCAAACTTTAAAAAGAAAGAATGTTTAAAGTAAATAATAAATTTATAAAAAGAGTGAGTTATAGAAGATGACACTGGGATTTGAAACCTGTTTGACTGGAAGTATATTAGTGCCCCTGATAGTAATAGGGAAATTTCAGAAAGAAAAGGGTTTGGAAGGGAAAATATGATGAAATTTATTTTAGACATGTTGAGTTTGAGGTGACCATGGCACATTCAGATGAACATGTCCAATAAGAGATGGTGATGTGGGATTATTGCTCAGGAGAGAAGCTAGGATGCATGGGCATAAGAGCTTTCTTCTTAGAGATGGTAAGTAAACCCATGGGAGCTTTTGGGTTCACCAAGAAAAATTATATTGAGCAGACAAGATAAGGTGACTTATGACAGAGTCTTGGGGAATTCTTACAGTTAATGGCAATGACATTGATGATCAATCATTAGAGGAGACTGAGAAGAAGTGGTTGGACAGGTAGGAGGGGAATCATGAGATAGAACTGTCATGAAGAGAGAAGAAAGTATCTAGAAGGTCAACCATGCCAAAGGCTTCAGTAAGACCGAAGAGGCAGAGGGCTGTGACAAAGGCTATCAGAGTAAGAGATTCTTGATAACTTTATAGTTAACAGTTTCAGCTGAGGGATCAGCTCAGAAGCAGAACTTGATTGCAGAGGACTTAGAAGTGAGTGAGATTTGGTTAGGAGATAGTGAGAACAAATTGAGTGTTGAGTAGATGATCTTTCCCAAGTTATTTGGCTATAAAAGGAGAGAGAGATGAGTACAATAAATATGAGGAGGGTAGCATCTAATAGAGGTTTGGGGGATAGAGAAAAGTTTGGTTTGGTTATAGATATTAATGAAGTAATAAGTAGCTAAGGGGGATTGGAGATTAGAGAAAAAAAGAGAGAGGGAGAAGATAGGTTAATCGTCTGTGTGCATATATTCATAAACACATAAATGTATGTATATGTATATGCATACATAAACATATAAGTATATAAGTGGAACATGGATATATAAAGATATAAAAATAAATAAATATACAAAATAGTTAAATACAGTACTTATTCCTAAGTGAAAGATCCACAGCCAGGAGACCACATACTCATGAATATTGAATGCTCCATTTCTAAGTGAGTTGCTAACATCTTGACCCCCAATCACTTTTCCTAAATGCTAATACAAGAAATGGATATACAGTAGTACATACATTTTCCACTGCCCTCAGAATCTTTAGACAGTTAGAGCTATCAGCCCCTTCCCTTTATTCTACAAATCAAGTGATTTTATATCTGACTAGAAATTGAAAGCATTTCCAGATGACAATGTGGTATAGCATCCTGATTGCTAGGCTTGGAGGTAGCAAGATCTGGGTTCAAGTTCCATCCATCATACTTACTACCATTAATAATAGCTGTCTGACCTATCACCCAAGGTTGTTGGACATCTTAGCTGTGATAATTTACATTAGACACTTTGCAGATTTTGTAGCTGTAGATGATGACACATTATCATTAGTATTCTTTTTTTCACAAAATTCTTGGAGACCCTGATCACCTTTAAACTAGATGATTATTTGTCCAGGAATGATAACATTCTTCAGTCAAGTCATAGGTGCTGCAGATTCTTCAGTGGATCTCATAGATTTGACAGTTTTTCTGAACAATATAGTTTACAACTCCTAAATGCCTATCAACTCCCCCCCCCATTTCTTCCCAAAATTCCAATATGGGGTGTCTACCCAACATATTGAAGGTCTTCTTTGGTTTCTTCTGCTATAAAAAGAGCACCAATGAATTCCTTGGCTGGCCACCTATCATCCATTGCTCTTGCCACATGACTGGCCTTACTTCTCTTCATACAATTCCTTGATAATATCCATTCTCTTCTTTTTTTGAATTCCTTGTTACTTATGTGTTAACAGTACCCTGATGGTTCAAACCACCATGTGACTTTTCATTGTCTTCTTTTGATATTCATATTCAATTCTTTGAATAACAATTGTGTTCCATTGCTCACTGCCATTTAATAATTTTTGAAGGCTAATATTGAGAAAATGGTTCTTTGCTTTCGAAAGGAGCTTGTAGGCATAAATGAAGCTTTGTAATTTGCTAAATGCAATCCACTCCCTTTCGTAATCTGTTTCAACTCTGGCCTAACTTGTTGTCCATCTCTCCAATTTGTCTCAGATATACAAATTGATGGGATAACTCTAGATGGTGTCCATTTAAATGAATGTTGAAATCTGGGCAATGTACAGTCTTGATCTACTTGGTCTTTCCAGTGTGGATTATCAGAACAAACTCCTTTGAGTGTTTATGAATCTCTTCCCAAAAAGGCTCTACACTGTTATGGAACTAGATGCAATCAGTACAAAATCATCCCCCAAACAGGAGCATATAGAGTACTTCACCCGTTACATGGAAACTCTTCAAATTTTTCTACTTATGATAAGTATATACTCCTTTTGAATGGTGAATAATTGTAGTCATCATACATCTCCCTGGATTATGTCTCACCTGACCTTTATCATCATATCATCATTAAACATAGTTATTTCTTTTGTTATATCTTCTGTTATATCTTCCAAGGAACCTTAGAGGACTTTGATATAGAGATAAAATATTGTTGTTGTTGTTGCTGCTGTTGTTGTTGTTGTTTGTCCTTCATTCTCAAAGAGGAGCATGACATCAAGGTGATGTCATGACTTGCAGTGAATTGGATTTAAGTGACAGAGGACTGCACAAGGTCACACTTCATTCTCTCCTCCATAACAATCTGGATCCAGTAGCAAGATATAGATCAGGATGACTGGAGATGGCCCCGGATGTTTAAAGCAGATGGAGTTAAGTGACTTGCACAGAGTCACAAGCTAGTGTTTGAGGTCAGATTTGAACTCAGGTCCTCCCAGCTTCAGGGCCAGTGCTCTATCCACTTTGCCACTTAGCTGTCCCAGAGATGGAAGATACCTTGTAAAAGAGCCCATACATCTTACTTTTTTTTTCTTCTGAATTGTGTCTTTTGCAATCAACTAACAATGAGCACAATGGGATCTTATAGTCTCTACATCCTTCATACAATTGTTAAATGGTAAAGTGGGATCCCCCTCTTTTTAGGTAGGACAATGAGGGTTAACTGACTTGCTCAGAGTCACACATCTAGTAAGTGTCAAGTGTCTGAGGCCGGATTTGAACTCAGGCCCTCCTGAATCCAGGACCAGAATTTTATCGACTGTACCACCTAGCTGCCCTCAATCCCCCTTTTGGAATATTGAGTATGAAAACCCAATTGCTCCCTTCTAATACCCTCACTTCAAATTGCAGATAGAGGATTTACACATTTTTTTCATAGATGAAATAGTAAGCATGGAGGACTATAGTTATCAATGTTACCTATCACCTTTATATTACAAAAGAGTAAAGATTTATCCATGCTTTTCCTACTTTAGTTACCTCATTTTTAGGTCACCCAATACCTTTACAATGTGTTGACTGCAGAAATGTGAGGCTTTCAGCCTCTAACATATGTACACCACACACACACACACACACACACACACACGCACACGCACACGCACACGCACACGCACGCACACACATGGTCCAATTTGTTTGATTTCCCCATCTTTGCTTTCTTTAGTGCCCCTCCTTAAGCAAATGCAGGGCTATCATGTTACATTTCCAAGTGTGGTCTGTCCATTGTATTTGATGAAGACAGTTTATTATAGTTTAACAAGTCTATTCCATTTTTCTTATGCTTATTTTTTCTTCTCCATGTTCATCCTTCAATGCTCTTGGGATGACTTTGCTGAATTTGAGGTCTTGCAAAACTACATTTAAACTGATTTTACCCTCTATTGCTTCCCTCTGACTTATGAGATGATACTGTCCATCACTGTCCATCATCCTTCTTGGTCTCACTTCACAAATTAGCCTATATTTGAACCTGTTGTCACCTTTGGCAGCCATCTCTCTCCATTTGGCAAAGGCATCGCGTGTTTGCTGACCAAGTGGCTTTTGAGATCTTTTGGTCTTCTTGTTATTACAATTTATTTACAAGGGTTAAACTTTTGATATTGTGTCTTAATAGATTAAAAAGCTGACCTTACAACCAGGAAGACCTAGCTGCAAATATAACCTCTGGTATGTACTGAGTACATAATCTTTGACAAATAATTTAACCTCTCAGTATTGTAGGCAACTCTCCAAGACAGAAAGTTACATCAAAGGAATTGACCTGCATTGAGAAAGGGAGTTTAATCATCTTGAAATTTTCTGTACCAATGAAAACACATGTCCAATCTTTGCCTGAAAGCTTCTGGATAAAATCATTATGAATGGTGTCAAAGTCATTTATATTATCCACTTCTTTTCTGATTGTCAATTGACAATTGTTTGTACAATTAGGTCAGGTCAAATCATTTCAATTGTACCTTATAGTTATGCATAAATCACCCTGGAAAGGGAAGTTGGATCTAGATTGTGAAGGGCTTTAAATCAACAAATGAATCTACCAATAAACATTTATTCTTGTTATTGTTCAGTCGTTTTCAGTAGTGTCTGATTTTTCATGATCCCATTTGGGTTTTACTTGACAAAGCTGCTGGATTGTTTCCCATTTCCTTCTTCAGCACATTTTACAGATAAAGAAAATGAGGTAACTATGTGACTTATCCAGGGTCACACAGCTAGTAAATTTCTGAGGCTAGATTTGAACTCATATTCCTAACTCCACACCTGATACTCTATCCGCTGTGTCACCTACATCTACTATGTGTCAAGCACTGGAGATACAAAAAGAGACAAAAGACCTTCAAGGAGCACACAGTGCCAAATAAATGAATTTACGTCACTTCCTAAAGTCATTGAATCTTCTTGAGTATGGGTCTGACAGACACATCTTGCACTTATATATTGATTTGACAACTATGCAGAAGGTAGATTGGAGAAGATTGAAACTGAAGCCGGGGAAATTAATTAGGAGATTGTTGCAATAATCCAGGTCTGTAGTGATGAAGTCATCTGTGCACCAGGGATGGTTGTGGTGTGACTAGAATGAAACAGACAAATGTGAGAGACATTGATGTAGAATGGACAGGATTTGGCAACTCTTGAAATAGAGTGTGAGGGAGAATGCAGAATACAGAACAATTTTTAGGTTAAGTATGAATGGCAAGGACCCCTCCTCCTTTTCATTTAGCCAGGCTGTCTGGCTATGAAACCTACTGCAATAAAACCTTCCTGTCTTTTCCAGTTGTATAAGGACATTTCCCTCCCTTAGTAACCAAAGCACATGGTGTAAAGGAAAGTGTACCCAAGACAGTTTTAAGAAGACAGGTATGAAACCCATTTCTCATACTGCTTGTGTAAGTGAAACCTCTCTGAGCTCCATTTTCCTCATCAGAAAAATGAGAATAGATACTAATAGCTATACTAACTGTCAATTGAAGGTGTTGACTTTGCTTCCCAAGGTCCTTGTTGTGAGGCTCAGGTGTATTAAAAACACCTTGAAAACTTTAAAGCTCTCTGTAAACGTCAGTCATTGCTATAAAGGACAGCTGCTGAGATTTTGCTCCATGTGGAAGAAAGCCAAGGAAAAACAGACCCAGAAAGATATTAGAAAATCACAACACAAGTTGACTGAGCATTAAATAAACCAAACCTAAGCCAACCTAAATGGGTTTTAGTCCCAGCTCTGCCTCTAACTAACTCTGTGACTTGGTAAAGTCACTTATATTCCCTGGGATCTCAGTTTCCCTTTTTATAAAATTTTGAATAACTCCCCTTCCAAGAATATATTTAAACTTAAAGTCTCTTTTGAGACTTATCTTACTTAGGCACAGTCATCATGTAGATGGAAGAGATACCCTCAGATTTCCAGAGATACCAAAGAGAAATCCAGGAATAAGAAGATATAAATAATAATAATAATAATAAACAATAATACTTCAATTTTATATAGATCTTTGGAAAATACTATATATATATATTTATACTTCAGTTAATTATCTCCTTGTAAGCATTCATGGAGTCTTATTTATAGTTCTGGGACTCACAGTGTCAAAAGATCACTAATAAGTGGGAGAAAATACAGAGGAGAACTATCAGCATGCTGGGAAACCTTGAATTTATGTTATGTGAGTATTAGTTGAAGGAACTTTTAGGGTTTAGCTTGGAGAAGAGAAAAATCAGGGGAGACTGAATAGATGTCTTCAAATATATGGAAAGCTGTTACTGAATAAGAGGGAGATGAAACACTGTGTTAGGCCTCAGAAAGAACCAGGAGCAATGGGGGAAATTGTGTGTGTGTGTGTGTGGGGAAGCTGATTAGGGCTTGAGATCAGGGGAAATCAAACATTCCCAGAAGGAGAGCTGACCCTTAGGGAAATAAATGAGTTGCTTTGTGAGATGGTGAATTTCTCTTCCCTGGAGGCTTTTAGGCTAAGGCCTGATAAAAGCTCACTACCTACCTTGTTTCGGGGATCCTTGCCCCTGTGGGGTTTTTCCTAGTGTGAGGTCACTGCCAACTCTGAAATTCTGTGATGGGTACCTACTGAGAGACAGCTTGAATTCTTTTCAGTGGAAACCCTGGGTTGGAGAGGAATCTAGGCACTAATGGGCCTTGGGTTTCTGAAGGAGCTCCCAAGGACTTTTAATAGGCTCTTTTGCTACTGGTGATTAATTGTGGCCCTAATGAATTTGCTGGCACGATTTATCGCTCTGATGAGGTGGATGCTAGGCCCTGGCATGCTGAACCTCTGGGAAGCTTTGAACCTCGGGAAGATTGAGTCTTCCCTCCTGCTGAGTCATGGTTTTCTGGACGCATGAATCCACTCACAGTTTAACTCCTTTGTTTTCACTCATTCCCAACAGAGTACTTCTTTCCAGGATCTCTCTAATGCTGCAATTTGGAGCCATCTTAATTGGAGGGATGGAGACACAGCAAAGTGAATATGAGATTCCTTTTTGAAGATCATGCCAAGTGTCAGAGGAAGCATCATTTCCCTTCCATTATAGGCTCAAAGATTTAGGATTGGATAGAAGCTTAGAGGTCAGCTCATCCCAGATCTTTATTTTTAGGAGAAGGAAACTGAGGTAAAGAGACATTAAATAATGACTCATCCAAGGTGACTCAGGGAGAAGGGGCAGAGCTGAAACTTGAACTTATGTCTGCACATTCCAACTCAGCATACTTTCATGAGAAGGGTGTCTTCTTGCACATAATGCAAAAGAGACTTGGGAGGATTCCATTTGCCAGCTTGTTAAATAGGTCTCTGAACTTTGTTCTTAACCTTGGAGCAAACTCTGAGTCTCTTTGTCCAGAGTCTTAGCATATAAAATAAGCTAAGGCAGCCTAATGCTTTATCCATTTAACCCTTAAATAGCTATACTGGAAAGTTGAGAAGGGGAATAAGCATTTACATTGTGCCTACTATGTGCCAGACATTGTGCTGTTACAAATATTATTTGTATTTGATCCTCACAACAGCCCTGCAAAGTAGGTACTATTATTACCCTCATTTTAGAGTTGGGGAAACTGAGGCAGGCATAGACAAGGTGACTCACCCAGCATCACACACCTATTACATATATGAGACCAAATTTGAACTCATCTTCTTAATTCCAGACCTAGTACTGTATCCGCTGCCTCCAGTCCCTATATTATATTTATAAACTAACATAAGTGATTTTTTTTGGTACAGGTATACACATCTCTGATGATTAATGTGCATGTGACCTTGGGAAAGTGACAACTTTTCTGGGCCTCTCTGTTTCCTTATTTGTGTGAAGGAGGGTATTAAATTAAGAAACGACCTGGGGGGGGGCAACTGGGTGGTGCAGTGGATAAAGCACCAGCCCTGGATTCAGGAGTACCGGAGTTCAAATTCAGCCTTAGACACTTAACACTTACTAGCTGCGTGACCCTGGGCAAGTTACTTAACCCCCATTGCCTCACTAAAAAAACAAAAAACAAAACAAAACAAAAAAGAAATGACCTGGAGATCATAGTCCCTTAGTTTGGATGGGTCCCTAGAAGCCATATAATATGATGCCTTCAATTTCAAGATAAGGTCATTTAGACAAAGAGACATTCTGACTTACCCAAGATCATATAGCTTGTAAAGAGGGAAGCTAGGTGGTGCAGTAGATAGTGCATTGGCCTGTTAAGGCTAAAATTCTAGCTAGTCTGTCTAAAATATCTAACGAGTGGTCGCCAATAAATTATAAGCTTTAGCAGGAGTTAGACTTTTAAGCATTTAATAAGAAGGATAAGAATTTGGTAAAGAGAGAAAGGCCTACATTCATCTAGCTATTAAAGGGAGAGCACATTTCTAGCTCCCTTCTCCACCAGAGTCCTCAGGAAAAAGTGCATGTCCGAGCGCCAGGCTCCCCCCGTCCTTTCTCCCACAAGCAAACATCACTTCCTGACGCCAAAGAAAAGACTCATGGTCTTGCCCTCAGAGACCTTCACTTCATGGCAGAGCTTTTCTACAGTAAGTCTCCAGCAGGTGGTGTCATTCCAATCATTACAGGCACTGAAGTTGGGAAGACCTGAGTTAGAATCTCACCTTAGAAATTTAAGAGTTGTGTGAACCTGGACACTTAATCCTAATTGCCTTAAATATGCAGGGCCATCTCCAGTTGTCTTGATCTATATTTTGCCACTGGACCCAGGTGGCTCTGGAGGATAGAATGAGTTTGGTGACCCTGCACAGCCCTCCCTCACTTAAATTCAATTCACTGCAAGTCCTCTTTGAGAATGAAGGAGAAACAACAATGACAAAAATAGCTAGTATAGGCACACAGCCAGGATCTGAACCCAAGTCTTTAGCCTCCAGTCTTTCCATTGGATAGTGTTTCTTCTTGACATCTGATCTTTCATTTAAGGTCTTCTAAGGTTCCTTACAACTCCAAACCTCTGACCCAAGATATTATTTTTATTTTGTGTTTTTAGCTTGAATGAGTTTAGCATCAACTCATCACAATATAAAACAAGCTTCAATTGCCTCTCACCAAGGTTCAATTTCATCTTAAGAATACAGCAACAGTACAATCAGAAGAACTTTTAATATGATGAATCAAAGATGTAGCATAGTCTTCTGAGTTCTGGACTAATGATAATAAGGAGGATTGAGGTTCAAATCCAGCCTCTAACACCTACCAGCTGAGTATTCCTGGACAAATCATTTAACATCTCTGAACCTCAGTGTCCTCATCTCTAAAATGGGCATAAAAGACTTGTAGTAGCTTTTGAGTTGTTTGAGGTTTAAAGGAGATCCTATAACAGACAGTATGATGCAATAAAAAGAGAACCAGAGAACCTATTTGCTAATGGTTGTTTATTACTTGTGTTGTCCATAATCAACACTCTTGTTTACTGTGTGAGCCAGCCATAGTCACTTAATGTCTCTGACCCATACTTTTCATCATCTGTGAAATCCAAATTATAATCACCAGAGTAGCTACCTCCAGGGCTGTTGGAAGAGTCATATGAGATAATATATCTCAAACTCCTAAACATTAACTAGATGTAAGTGAGAGCCATTATTTCTTTGCACATCTTTCAGATGTAAATGCTTAATAAATGCTCTTGGTGGCTGCAGGGCCTGAACTGGCAGCAAGGAATGGAGGAGGAGGAGGAGCTGTTATTCTCCTTTCTGTGCCAGCAAATCAGGCAGATTAAATGCTTTACAAAGCACACAGGCAGTCTTATAAATGATGCATTTTCACAGGGGCAGTCATCATCTTTTTTTTCCCTCAACTGCCAAGCTTGATGCAGCCTATGACTTTAGATGGTCCTAGAAAATATGGATTGCTCCTTGTTCAGCATTCCTGCATAAAAAGCTCAGAGTTCAGGGTTATGAACAGTTTGGGATGGGTAGGGAGTGGAGAGTACATGGAACAAAATGGAACAACATCCAAAGGAAGTTTAGGAAGCTGGAAAAAACCAAGGTTGGGGCATACTAACTTGTTTGAAGGCAAGCCTAGGTCCTTAGATATCTGAGCTGGGAGGGACCCATTGTAGATATTGTGAGTAGCATGGAATGTTAGAAATCTTTTAGTCCATGAGATTAGGAAACTGAGGCCAATACAGCTGATGTTATTTGGCCAAGGTCATCCCACAAATTAATGTCAGAGTTAGCACTAGGACACAGTTCTCCTGATTCCAAGCCTGTGTCCTTTCCAATTTACCAGTGATCTGGTCCAGTCTTTTCTGTGAAACATGATTCATCTCTCTGCCTGAAGAACTCCACGGACTTTGAACTCATTATCTTAAAAGTAAGCCCATTCCATGTGTGTTTTTTATATCCTTAATTAATAAAATTGTTTTCCTGTGTTGAACCATAATCAGTGTTATTGGATCACTGCTATGCATACCCTTTTATTTAATAAATTACTCAATCATTTATTAATTCGTTAAGCTCCTATGATATGCTATGCATTGGGAATAAAGATACAAAAAAAAAGAAACAATTCCTACTTTCTAGAAGCAGTGATTCTTTTTAATTTATTTTTTTGTGGGGCAATGAGGGTTAAGTGACTTGCCCAAAGTCACACAGCTAGTAAGTGTTTGAGGTTAGATTTGAACTCAGGTCCTCCTGAATCTAGGGCTGGCGCTTTATCTACTGTGCCACCTAACTGCCCCCAATTCTTTTAAAGTTTTGAGTTCCAAATTCCATTCTTTCCTCTTTCCCTTCCCTCCCCTCTCCCCTCTCTGAGGCAATAAGCAATCAGATATAGGTTAAACATGTGCAATTATCTAAAATATTACCATATTAGTCATTTGGTATAAGAAGACTCGAATAAAAGGAAAAAAATTAAAGAGTGGAAAATATCATGCTTAAGTATGTGTTAAATTAATAATGGTTCTTTCTTTGGAGGTAGATAGAATACTTCATCATTAGTCCTTTGAGATTGTCTTGGATCATCATATTGCTGAGAATAAGTCATTCACAGTCAGAAGCCAAGAATGGAGACATGTACATATACAAGTGTATATAGGATAAAAAATAGAACAAATAGAAAATAAATTTAATATGGTTATGTAAGTCCCATCCTATATACTACTTGTCTTTGTCTTTACAATAACTTAAGTAAGATATTGACATTTAGGGAAACAGTTTATGTTTATTAGCAATAGTTTTATCTCTGTAAATGGAAAGGCCTCATTGCTCAAATCTATATGGAACTGAAACAAATTTATAAAATGAGAGCCATTCTCCAATTGATAAATGGTCAAAGCATCTGAAGAGGCAGTTTTCAGAAGAAGAAATCAAAGCTATCAATAGTCACATGAAAAAAAAATGCTTTAAATTTGGAACTATGTCCAAAGGGCTATAGAACTGTGCGTACCCTTTGATCCAGAAACACCACTGCTAGGTTATATCCTGAAGACATCCCCCAAAAGAGAAAAAGACCTATTTGTACAATAATATTTACAGCAGCTCTTTTTGTGGTAATTGAGAATTGGAAATTAAAGGAATGCCTATCAGTTGGGGAATGACTAAACAAGCTGTGGTATATGATGGTGGTGGACTATTATTGTGCTATAAAAAATGGTAGGATGATTCCAGAAAGGCCTGGAAAGACTAGTATGACCTGATGTATAGTGAAGTGATCAGAACCAAGAGAACAATATTATTTGAGGAAAAACTATGAATGACTTAACTATTCTCAACAATACAATGATCCAAGATATGAGGAAGCATACTATCCCCCTCCAAATAAAGAACTCATATTAATGGAACATAGATTGAAGCATGCTATTTTTCACTTTCTTTCATTTTTCTTTTATTCAAGTTTTCTTGTACAAAATGACTAATTTGGTAATGTTTTAAATAATTGCACACATATAACCCATATCTGATCGCTTACCACCTTAGCGGGGGGTGGGGGGAGGGGGAAGAAGGAAGGCTACAAATTGGAACTCAAAACTATAAATAAAATTATTTATTACTTAAAAAAGAGAAAAATGCCCTAAATCACTACTGATTAGAGAAGACAAATTAAAGTGATTCTGAGATACTACCTCAACACTATCATATTGGCTAACTTGACAGAAAAGGAAAATGAGAAAGACCATAGGGGATATGGAAAAATTGGGACACTAGTGCACTGTTGGTGGAATTGTGAACTAGTCCAACCATTCTGGAGAACAATTTAGAAACATACCCAAAGGGCTATAAAACTGTGCATTCCCTTTGAGTCAGCAATACCACTCCTAGGTTTCTATCCCAAAGAAATTTAACAATGGGAAAGGACCTTTTGTACAAGAATATTTATAGCAGCTTTTTTATGGTGGTAAAGAATTGGAAATTGAGGGAATGCCCATCAATTGGGGAATGGGGAAGTTGTTCCATATGAACGTAATGAAATACTATTGTGCTATAAGAAATGACAAGGAAATAGTTTCAGAAAAAATGGAATAGACTTATATGAACTTGTGCAAAGTGAAGTGAGCAGAATTAGGAAAACACTGCGTAAATACCAGCAATATTGTAAGGATTTTTAACTGTTAATGATGACTTAGCTGCTATGATCAAGAAAATGATCCAAGACAATTGCAATGAACTCATAATGAAAAATGTCATACATCTTCAGATAGAGAGAGAACTGATGAAATGAGTGCAGATTGAAGCATACATTTTTACTGTCTTTATTTTTGTTTACCTTTGTATTTTCTCTTGTAACATGGCTAAAATGGAAATATGTCTTGCATGACTTCACATGTATAATATTTTTTGGTGAGGCAATTGGGGTTAAGTGACTTGCCTAGGGTCACATAGCTAATAAGTGTCAAGTGTCTGAGGCCTAATTTGAACTCAGGTTCTCTTGACTCCAGGGTCAGTGCTCTATCTACTGTGCTACCTAGCTGTCCCTTCATGTGTATAATTGTTACAAATTGCTTACCTTCCCAAAGAGGGCAGAAGGGAAGGAAGGAAAGAATTTGGAACTCACAATTGAACGATGATTATTTAATCTTTTTACATGTTATTGTGAAATATTTAATGAAACAACCAACGATGCATTAGTGTTCCAATTTTCCCACATATCCAACATTTGTTATTTTCCTTTTCATAACAGAGAGTTTAAATGAATTATTCAAGATACACAGGTAGAAACTCTGGAAGATCTGTTCCCTTGTCCATTTATTTGTTATTATTTTTTCTAGTTGCATCAATAAATGCTCTTTTGTAATCTGGCTTAATTGATCACACCAAACTTTGATCAGCCTCTTTTTCTGCATCCATGGCTCTTTGTTGTGCTGCGAGGAAATACTTATCTTCCTTCTTCCTGCATGTTTTTTTTTTTTTGAAAAGTAAATAGAACTTTGTAAAGAAAACACTATATAAATGGGAGCCATTATTATCATTCTAAACAAAGTGACTGCTAGATTTACAAAGAGGGCTTTAAAATTACATATATTTAATTTTTTCTTCAATCTACTAAGGATCTGGAGTTTTATCATTACATACATACACTCCCTCTGCTATTTGTATCACAATGCCATTCTAAGTTTTAAGAAAGCCTGCAGTAGTTGCAATAGCTAAAAAAAAAATCTGTTTCCTTGCAGCCAACCTTGTGAGGAATCCTTGTTCACTTAGCTTCATTGGTCTTTGGGTGACCAATGTAGAGTCCATCCCTAGATTTGGGTTAGATATTTTGAAGCTTGGTAGTGCTATAGGGCCTAGCACCCCAGGAGTTATCTGGGGTACATCAAAGAACCTTCTCCTTGAGAAACTAAACCAAAGGACAGACACACCTAAATAGATAAGTGGAACCTGATCAGGACTGGGCTAGCTCCGGGACCACCACCCATCATTCCCATCTCCCTCAGTCCTGGGGAGATCAGATTAGGTGTGGCTGCTGCCTTTGTGGTAGGGGGAGGAGAGAGAGATGGCTTGAGAGAGCCAAAGCCATCTGTCACTCAATTCCCCCAGCCACCACCAGTGGGGGATGATCCTCCCTCAATAGGGGAACTTTCCAGTCAGATGATCACCTCATCAGACCAACATCAAACCTCTATAAAAGTAGCTGCCTGTCTCCTGCTCGAGGAGATGGGTATCTCAGAGCCATGCTCTGTGCCATGCTTTCTCCCCATGTGAAGAAGTACAAGGATTTCTCTTTTGGTTTCCCTTCCCCAGCCCCCAAATAAACTATTATCTTATTCTATTGGTTTTGTGTGCAAGAGAGTATAATTCTTTAAATTGGAATTCCTAAGGACCCTAAACCCCTACCCCATCCCAAACCCCCTACCCTATTTCCCCACACCAGTAGGAATCAGTGCTTCTCAAACCTCCAAAGTCTTGGGGTCATTAGAACATTGCACCAATTCTCCCCTTTAGATTGGGAGTTCCTTGAGGTTAAGGGCTGTTCTTGCTTTTCTTTGTTTTCCCAGAGTTTATCAGAGTTCTTGGCACAAATAAGTCTTTGCCAATTTGGATTGACTTCCACTCTAGAAAAAGGACGTCACTGAAATATGTTCTAATTTTCCCATGATATTTAAATTTTGGAATAAAATTGTATTCCCTCCTCCCTCTTTTAGGTATATCACATTCTAGAAGCAACCTTCAAGTCCAGATAGTACCTCATGTCTGGCATCTATTTCTTACTGACTTAATCCTTGTCAGTCAGTCAGTCAATAATCATTTTTAAAAAAGTAGTTACTAGATGCCAAAATCTAGAACACTAAGTTCTGGATATACTGCATAAAGAAAGGGGGAAAACCCCAAAACTTTTGCACTTAAGGACCTCACATACTAAGGGGAAAGAGAACATGACATTAACTTGGTGTGTTTTTTTGTTTGTTTGTTTTTGTTTTTGTTGGCAGGGCAATGAGGATTAAGTGTCTTACCCAGCGTCACACAGTTGGTGTCAAGTGTCTGAGGCTAGATTTGAACTCAGGTTCTCATGAATCTAGGGCTGGTGCTTTATCTACTGCGCCACCTAGTTGTCCCCTAAAACAACTTTTTTTTTTTGGCTGGGAAATGAGGTTTAAGTGACTTGCCCAAGATTAACTCAGTGCTTGCAAGATTTATACAATGTAGTTGAAAATTAGTCAGAGAAGGAAAGGCACTAGCACCTATGGACGGCAATCCCAAGCTTCCTCCAGATCACAGCTCAGACAAAAGCTTCATCAGCATACACCTCCCCTAACCACTGACCCTTCCTCCCATCTCCAGGTATTATCATACTGCCTCTCTACTTTGTTTGACTGCACTTACTAACACATATATGGTTGTTGGTTTGTTTCTCTCCAGTAAGAAAGAAGCATCTTTGAGACCATGGGCTACTTCCTTTTTTCCCCATAAAAAATATTTTATTATTTTCCAGTTACATGTAGAGATAATTTTCAACATTTGTTTTTATAAGATTTCTAGTTTCAAATTTTTCTCCCTTTCCCCTCCCCAAAACAGCAAGCAATCTGATATAGGTTATATATGTACAATCACATTAAACATATTTCTGCATTATTCATGCTGTGAAAGAAGAATCAAAGCAAAAAGGAAATACCTCAAAAAAGAAAAACAAAAAATAGAAATAGTATGGTTCAATCTGCATCTAGATTCCATAATTCTTTTATTCTGGATTTCGAGAGCATTTTCCATCATGAGTCCTTTGGAACTATCTTGGACCATTGCATTGCTGAGAAGAGTCAAGCCATCACAATTGATCAACACACAATGTTGCTGATATTGTGTACAATGTTCTCCTATTTCTGCTCATCTCACTCAGCATCAGTTCATGTAAATCCTCCCAGGTTTCTCTGAAATCCACCTGCTCATCGTTT
This sequence comes from Dromiciops gliroides, assembly GCF_019393635.1. Taxonomy (NCBI): domain Eukaryota; kingdom Metazoa; phylum Chordata; class Mammalia; order Microbiotheria; family Microbiotheriidae; genus Dromiciops; species Dromiciops gliroides. The sequence continues at coordinate 683,949,531 of NC_057862.1, forward strand.
CTTACAGCACAATAGTATTCCATTACATTCATGTACCACAACTTGTTTAGCCACCCCCCAATTGATGGGCATCCCCTCAATTTCCAATTCCTTGACACCACAAAAAGAGCAACTATAAATATTTTTGTATATGTGAGTCCTTTTCTTTTTTAGGATGTCTTTGGGAAAAAAGACCTAATAGTGGTATTGCTCGGTCAAAGGGCATGCTCAGTCTTTTGGGCATAGTTCCAGATTGCTCTACAGAATGGTTGGATCAGTTCACAGCTTCACCAACAATGCATTAATTTTCCAATTTTTCCACAGCTTCTCCAACATTTATAATTTTCCTTTTTTTGTCATATTAGTCAATCTGATAGGTGTCAGGGGGTACCTCAGAGTTGTTTTAATTTGCATGTCTCTAATCAATAGTGATTTAGAGCATTTTTTCATATGGCAATAGATAGTTTGATTTCTTCATCAGAAAACTGCCTGTTTACATCTTTTGACCATTTCTCAATTAGGGAATGACTTGGATTCTCATAAATTTGATTTATTCCTGATATATTTTAGAAATGAGGCCTTTGTCAGAAATACTGGCTATAAAAATTGTTTCGAAGCTTTCTGCTTCCCTTCTAATTTTGGATGCATTGTTTCTGTACAAAATATTTTTAATTTAATGTAATCAAAATAATCCATTTTGTATTTCATAATAGTTTCTATCTCTTGTTTGTTCATAAACTGTTCTCCTTTCCATAAATCTGAGAGGTAAAGTATTCCTTCCTCTCCTAATTTACCTATAGTATCCCTTTTTATGTCTAAATCATGTACCCATTTTGACCTTATTTTAGTATAAGGTATAAGATGTTGTCTATGCCTAGTTTCTGCCATACTATCTTCCAGTTTTCCCTGCAGTTTTTGTCAAATACTGAGTTCCTATCCCAGAAGTTGGAGTCTTTGGGTCTATCAAATAGTACTTTACTAAAGTCATTTACTACTGTGTCTCCTGTGACTATTCTATTCCACTGATCCTCTACTCTATTTCTTAGCCAGAACCAAATAGTTTTGATGACTGCTGCTTTATAGTAAAACTTCAGATTTGGTTCAGCTAACCCACTGTCCTATGCATTTTTTTTCATTATTTCCCTTTATATTCTTGACCTTTTGTTTTTCCAGATGAATTTTGTTATTATTTTTTCTAGCCCTATAAAATACTTTTTAGGTAGTCTGATTGGTATGGCACTGAATAAGTAAATTAATTTAGGTAGAATTGTCATTTTTATTATATTAGCTCAGCCTAACCATGAGCAATTGATATTTTTCCAATTTAGATCTGATATTATTTGTGTGAAAAGTGTTTTTTAATTGTGTTCATAGAGTTCCTGGGTTTGTCTTGGCAAGTAGACTCCCAAATATTTTATATTATGTACCATTACTTTAAATGGAATTTCTTTTTCTATCTCTTGCTGCTGGACTTTGTTGGTCATGTATAGAAATGCTGATGATTTATGTGGATTTATTTTATATCCTATAACTTTACTAAAGTTGTTAATTGTTTCAAGTAATTTTTTAGTTGATTCTCTAGGATTCTCTAAGTACACCATTATATCATCTGCAAAGAGTGATAGTTTTGTTTCCTCCTTGCCTGTTCTAATTCCTTTAATCTCTTTTTATTCTCTTATTGCTAAGCTAACATTTCTAGTACAATATTAAAGAATAGAGGTGATAATGGGCATCCCTGTTTCACCCCTGATCTTACTATGAAGCCCTCTAACTTATCTCCATTACATATAATGCTTGCTGATCATTTTAGGTAGATACTTATTATTTTAAGGAAAGTTCTACCTATTCCTATGCTCTATAGTGTTTTTATTAGGAATGGGTGCTGTATTTTGTCAAAAGCTTTGTCTACATCTGTTGAGAGAATCATATGATTTTGGTTAGTTTTCTTATTGATGTGGTTGATTATGTTGATAGTTTTCCTAATCTTGAACCAGCCCTGTATTCCTGGTATAAATCCCACCTGGCCATTGTGGTAAAAATGATTTGTGGTAAAGAGTAATATCAGAAGTTTTAGCTGAATCATTTGAGAGATTGCGCATGCTACTGAAGCAGCTTTTGAAGTACCTTCCCTTTTGGAGAGGAATGCATGAGAATGTGAGCAACTTCTGGGACAGCAACTTAAAAGTGAGGGCAGGAATAGAAGTTCGCTCTTGTTGGCTGTTAAACTTACCCATGGCAGTGCTCTGGAGAGAGGAGTTCAGAAACACTTGGTTGGTGTTCGAGCTTGGGTGTGCTTGGTCACGGCCTGGAGGGCAGTTTGAGATTTGGTGAGTTTTATAAAGGAAAATCCGAAATCTCTTTTAACCAGCTTAATCTCTGGGATTGAATAGACTAAGCTTAGATCTAAGACCATTCATCTGTAGTTCTACTTCCCTATTTCCCTAATTGTTTTCACCTTTTGTTGTCTAATTAATTCCCAAGCAATAAAAACTAATCCCTCACAGATTAAAGCTCAGAGGCTTCTTTTTCTTATTGGTCTGATATATATATATATATATATATATATATATATATATATATACACACACACACACACACACACACATGTATACATACACATATACATACATACATATATATATGAAAAGTTAAAGGGGGAGATTAATGCTCTATATATCCAATTTTGAATATCACACCATAATGTATTATCCTGCTGATCACTTGGTATAATTTCCTTATTAATATCTTATTTAAGATTTTTGCATCAATATTCATTAGTGAAATTGGTCTATAATTCTCTTTCTCTTTCTTTGCTCTGCCTGGTTTTGGTATCAACACCATATTTGTGTCATAAAAGGAATTTGGTATAACTCCTTCTTCACCTATTTTTCCAAATTTGTATTATATTGGAATTAATTGTTCTTTAAATGTTTGGTAGAATTCCTTTGTAAATTCATCTGGTCCTGGAGATTTTTTCTTAGCGAGTTCATTAATCGCTTCTTCAATTTCTTTTTTCCAATATGTGCTTATTTAAGGATTTCATTTCCTCTTCAGTTAACCTGGGCAATTTGTTTAGATTGTCAAATTTATTGGAATACAGTTGGGCAAAATAGTTCCTAATTATTGCTTTAATTTCCACTTCATTGGTGGTGAAATTACCACTTTAATTTTGGTACTGGTAATTTGGTTTTCTTTCTTTTTTTAAAATCAATTTAACCAAAGGTTTATTTATTTTGTTGTTTTTTCATAAAACCAGCTCTTAGTTTTATTGACTAATTCTATAGTTTTCTTGCTTTCAATTTTATTAATTTCTCCTTTGATTTTCAGGATTTCTAAATTCATATTTAATTGGGGATTTTTAATTTGTTCTTTTTGTAGCTTTTTTAGTTGAATTCCCAATTTATTAATCACCTTTTTCTCTTTTTTATTCATGTAAACATTTAGAGATATAAAATTTCCCCTAAGCACTGCTTTGGCTGCATCCCATAGGTATTGGTATGTTGTCTCATTATTGTTATCTTGGATGAAGTTACTGATTGTTTCTGTGGCTACTTCCTTTTTGTCTTTGTTTCCCCAGTGTTTAGTGAGATGCCTTGAATGTGGCAGATGCTTAATATGTGTTTGCTGAATTGAATTAAATTCCATGGCTTCAACATTTCCAGACCATTTATTTTATTCTGCCTCTTTCCCTTTAATTTTTTCCTGATGTGCAACATGATGTGCCCTGCTGCTCTTTATGCTTGATGCCATTTCTTTTTTGGACAAGTCTGGATCACCAACCCCCCCTCCCCCCCACTACTCTACCTCCCTCCACTAGACTCACAATAGGGCTTTGTATAAGACATGTGCATGACAAAGGAGGAATCCAATCCAAAGAAGGCAATAGAGATCTTGGGCAAGTTATGAAACAAGACAGGTGGTCTTTCATTTTAGCCCAATTAAGGATCTAATTTATCCTGGTAGGCACTAATATAGCTTGTGCACTTCTGGATGAGGTGTTTTTTTTTTTAAAGTGAGGAAATTGGGGTTAAGTGACTTGCCCAGGGTCACACAGTAAGTGTCAAGTGTTTGAGGCTGGATTTGAACTCAGGTCCTCCTGACTGCAGGGCTGGTGCTCTATCCACTGTGCCACCTAGCTGCCCCCTCTGGGTCAGTTTTGTAGAAGCCAGAGTATCTCCACACTAGGAGGTGACATCAGAAGCCCCCAACAGTATTGTACACTGCTAGAAAGCCTACTGTTTATTATAATGTTCTTTCCATGGCTGTAAATCATAGAAACAACAACCCTCAGCTCGAGAGAATTTACAATGCAAGTAGCCTGAAGGACAATGAAAAGATGCCTCCTTGGGTTTATCAGTTGGCTGATGCATATTGACAATAATTATTTAATGTCAAGAAGTATCAGAATTATCACCAAAGCTATATGTAATCAGAAGCAAAGTTGGACTGGTTAAGTAGGAAGAGAAAAGGGTAAGAGATGTTTATACTTTGTGCTGGAATCTGGGCAATACCAAAATAATCAGAGAAGGCATCAAGAACATAAAATAGTTTTTCAATGTGGTATCCATAGCCATGGGCAGGGATGGCATGGGATAAAGAGGCACAGATGGGTGGAAGGTCTTTATCACCAATGCTTTCCCACATTTAATCAATCAATAAACATTTATTAAGTACCTACTATATGCCAGTAGCAGATGATAAAAATTCAAAATTGAAATCATCCCTGCCACCCAGAAGCTTACATTCTAATCTAGAAGACAAAATGTGTATATGTGTGTATATATATGCATATATGTGTGCATGGGTGTGCATATGTGTAATACGAAAGAGATAGAAATATAGCATCCTGAGAGCTACTCCATTGTCATATTATAATTCTGGTTTTGTTTCCCAGAATGAAACTACCCCAGGGACAAAATACTTTTTGGGACTTCTGAAACTATAGTTCATAACCACCCACCTTTAATAGTCAGCTATTTGACACAATTAGTTAAAAGTGAAAGCATTTGCTGAAATATCATATCTTGAACAATAGTAATGTAATGATTGGAATGACGCCACCTGCTGGAGACTTACTGTAGGAAAGCTCCACCATGAGGTGAAGGTCTCTGAGGGCAAGACCATGCATCTTTTCTTTGGCATCAGTAAGTGATGTTTGCTTGTGGGAAGAAGAAGGGAGAGCCTGGTGCTCTGACTCTTGCTTTCATGTGGACTCTGGTGGAGAGCGGAGCTAGGAATGCTCTCTCCCTTTTATAAAGAGATGAATCTAGGCCTTTCTCTTTCTCCTAACCAAATTCTTATTCTCCTTAATAAATGCTTAAAAGTCTAACTCTTGCTAAAGCTTATAATTTATTGGCGACCATTTATTAGATATTTTATACAGTATAGCTAGAATTTTAGCCCCTTTACAGTAACAAAACACCTACTCCCAACATGGCATACACTCTCTTCCAAAGACACATGGTCAGAAGGATAAGTGGGTACACATTGTGTATACTGGTCAAGAGGCACAAACATAGTGAAAAAATATGGCTAAGACAGCTAACATCTCTGACACTGCAGGGCTCTGATATCTATTCTTTTTTTGCTGGGCAATGAGGGTTAAGTGACTTGCTCAGGGTCACACAGCTAGTAAGTGTCAAGTGTCTGAGACTGGATTTGAACTCAGGTTGTCCTAAATCCAGGGCCAGTGCTTTATCCACTGTGCCACCTAGCTGCCCCTTGATATCTATTCTTTTTAAAGGATTTCTTCATGATGGTCCTTCTTTGTGTAGTTGCTCTGCTAGTCATGACATTCTACTGCATTCTCTGGCCCAGCTCTTCTCCACAGCTCTACTTGCTTCTACAACTGTGTAGACAGAGTGTGACATTTCTACTGGGTTAGTCATTCCACTGTAAGACATTATTCATTGTGAGGTGGGGTACAGGAAGAAATACCCTTCCCATTCCTTTGTAATTCAGCAAAGAGCTGAATCATTCCCCTACAGTTGTCTTTCTTCTCTGTCTCCAGAGATGTATGATTTTTCAGAATTTGTTCATTCTTTCAGGCCATGAAGAACATGGCTGAAACTTTAGCAAGCCAATGGCTAGTCACCTTATAATTTCTTCAGTTCGATTGAGAAAACTCTTCCCACCTAGAGAAAGAAAAAGTGTGAACATTTCTTTGTACTTTATTGACACTAACCAATGTCTTAAAGTGAAACCTATTTTAAAAGGTGAGATCAAGGCACTTCAAAATCAGAAATGGGTGAACATCTCACTTTCTCTGTTACTTTCCTTTTATTTCTCATCATTTATCCAAACTGGAGGAGGAACACATTTATCAACAGTTTCTCATTTCCTAATGGATAGATGAATGGGACTGACAAAAAGTGAGTTCCTAGGGTTTTCCTCTGGTCATGGGGTGAGACTGAAGAGATGGTAGTCTAGTTACTTCTTCCTTCCTCCTCCTCAATGATTCCTTTAAAGGTAATTGGCCAAACGTTTCTCTCCACTTTGTTTCTAGATTTGTATTTGTAACTTTTATCTTTTGCAACCTAATGAAGCCCATTGATTCCTTCTCAAAATAATGTTTGTAAAATGCCAAAAAAATCCCAGAGGATTGCATAGGAAGCTAATCCTATTTAAATAAAAATGTGGTTTTTTCCCTCTTGAGGTTATCAACCCTTTCAAATTTATCCAAGAACAAAACCTCCTTGTTATAATTTTTTTTGGGTGGTGGGGTGGGGGAAGGGTTTGTGGCTTTTTTTTTTTTTTTGGTGGGGCAATGAGGGTTAAGTGCCCAAGGTCACAGAGCTAGTAAATGTGAAATGTCTGAGACCAGATTTTGAACTCAGGTCCTCCTGAATCCAGAGCTGATGCTTTATCCACCTAGCTGCCCCCATTGTCTTAACTTCTTAACCCATGGGGTAAACACTTCTATTCTATATGTTCTAACTCCTTGAGTTTAGAACTGATCAACTATTTTATAGAAGACCCAGTCGGTGTGGGTCTCAATTAATCCAAACATACTTCCTGTCACATCTAGTTTTTTTCTTTTCTTCTTCTTCTTTTTTTTTTTTTTTTTTTAGTGAGGCAATTGGGGTTAAGTGACTTGCCTAGGGTCACAAACCTACTAAGTGTTAAGTGTCTGAGGCCGGATTTGAACTCAGGTACTCCTGACTCCAGGGCTGGTGCTCTATCCACTGTGCCACCTAGCTGCCCCCCACATCTAGTTTTAATGGATTGATTTCTAGGCTTGTTTGCATCCAGTTCACAGTTGACTAATTCAATGAGATATATGTGTTCTTACCTAATAAGGGCATCACTAAATGGAACTAAATGGAGTTGGGTGATTTTGACCCCCTAGTCTTACACTTATAGGCACTGTTCAGATATCATTTGTTATAGGAGCCTTCCCCAATTCCCTCAGTTTTTGGTGCTTGCTACCACATTATATTTATATTTTAATTTACCCTATATAAGCACATTTAACTTTTATTTATTAGGAAATACATTTAAATATATTTTCTATTTACTTTGCATGTATTTGTACATCTGATATTTCCTTTTTGTAGAATGTAAACCCTTTGAGGGCAGAGACTTTCATTTTTGTCTTGGACTCCTAGCACCTAGCATAAAGGCTAGAGCAGAATAGATGCTGGATGATTATTTCACTGGAAATCCATTCCTCTGCAATCTGTCCCCTGCACATGGGTCAAAATGACATTCCTAAAATACAGGTGTCACCAGGTTAATGCCAAATTGACTTGGACTGAACTTAATCCTTATGGTAACCCTGCAAGTAGGTAAGACAAACAGGATTTGAACCCAGGTCTCTCCAGTACTTTTCTCACTCCACTACATGGCCTCTCTATAATTTTGTGTATAATAATGTGATAATACCAGTAATAAGTATATACTGCTTAAAGGTTTGCAAAAGGGTTTTGGTGGTATTGCTTAGTAGGGCCTGAATCTTCATGATATCATTTGGGATTTTCTTGACAAAGATACTGGACTAGATTAATATTTCCTTCTCCAGCTCATTTTTTTTTTAATTTTAATTTTTTTTTGTGGGGCAATGAGGGTTAAGTGACTTGCCCAGGGTCACATAGCTAGTAAGTATCAAGTGTCTGAGGCAGGATTTGAATTCAGGTCTTCCTAAATCCTGGGCTGGTGCTTTATCCACTGCACCATCTAGCTGCCCCTCCAGCCCATTTTACATATGGAGAAACTGAGGCAAACAGGCTAAGTGACTCACCCAGGGTCACACAGCTAGTAAGTTTCTGAAGCCAGATTTGAACTTAGGAAGATGAGTCATCCTGACTTCAGCCCCAGGACTCTGCCACCGTGGCATCACCAAGCTGCCCAAAGGACTTTACATATATTAACTCAATTGATCCTCACAACGAACATTCAAGAGAGGTGCTAGTGTTTTTCTCATTTTACAGATCAGGGAACGGAAGCTCATAGAACATCAATGACTTGTCCGGAGTCACACAGCAAGTAATATCTAAGGCAGGATTTGGACTCATCTTCCTGACTCAAAGTCTTGGGCTCTATTTCCCATGCCACCAAGTTGTTTACATGTAGCCAATCACCACAGTCATCCCTATCCATATAACACTGAGTGAATGTGATCTTCTTTACATGGAAGAGACACAGGGGTCCACTGTTGAGTGACTGTCAGTGCTGCTTGGATAGGACCTCAGGGGCCATCCTAAGAAAGGAACACTTGGACCAAGGGGCATAGGACCAAGCAGTGGGGTAAATGCAGCAGGGAGGCAGGAACTTGGTGCTATGAGACATCAGATGGGCCAGGCATGGACAGGTTGCCCACATGCCTCTCATACTTCAAGAATGCTTTGAATGTTTCAAATGGAAAAACACACCATGACTTCTTTAATTCTTGGCTCTACTTTGGCACATGCCATTGTATTTTCTCTAATTATGACCAACCAAATCCTACCCCTTGTATCTCTTTTGGTCCTGACTCTTTTCATAATTCTGCTTTTGAAAAGTAAATACATGTACACCAAGATTTCTGTGTGTATATGGACATGACTTTGGTGAAAAGAAACTTCTCTGTTGTTTATTTGGTGGCTAAAGTGAGGCCCTTTAGAACCTGGTTTCCTCGGGGACTATTGTATTTACTCCAGTGCTCTATCTCCTGTAAGACACAATACAATCCACTTAGAAATATGCATATGCACATGCATGCACACATACATAGATGCACACATGCACACAATACACATTTGTGTGTTACATGTATACATGTCTATATGTGTATATATACCTATAATCCTATATATATATATTTAATATACTAACATAATGCAGATGTTTATGTGGCAATGTGTATGTTGTACAGACATGTGTACATGTGTATACTTGCACATAATGCATGCATACATTTTAAACATAATTTACGTATGTTTTCATTGGTGTAGGAAAATATCCAGTTGGGAATCCAAATCACATGAGGAACATCACTTGAAGGGTCAGGAGAGGCTTATCCTGGAACAGAGAAGAATTATCGGGGTCATCATCATCATTATAGCTAACATTTACATAGCACATACTATGTGCCAGGCACTGTGCTAATTTCTTTACAATCCTTATCTCATGGTGCAATTATTATTATTATTATATTATTATTATTATTATTATTTAATTATTATTACCTCAGCATCATTTAAAGATGAAGAAACTCAGGCAGACTGAGGTGAGGTGACTTGCTCAAGGTCACACAGCTAGCAAGTGTTTTAGGCTGGTTTTGAGCTCAGGTCTTCCAGACTCCAGGCTGGGTGCTCTATTCAGTCCACCTCCTACCTGTCCCTAGTGACATGATAAGTGTTTTTAAGAATTTGAAGGGATATCCTGATGAAAGAACATTATTGGACCTGTCCTGTTTGACACCAGAGGGTGGAAATTGAAGGAATGGGATGAAGTTGCAAAGAATCAAATCTAGTTTTAATGTGATGAGAAACCTCCCAATGATTAGAACTCTTTGTGGTGGCACAGACTGCTTTATGAGGTGATAAGGGGTCTCCCCATCATTGGAGGCATCCAACCAAAGGCTGGATGACCCTTTGTCAGACATGTTATATTAGGATCCCTTTGTAATCCAGGTTGAATTATACAGTCACTAAATTCCTTTCAAACCCAAAATTCCATGATTCCCTAATTCTTTTAGATGTAATGAGGAGCCACTGGAGTTTCTTCATCAGGAGAACGGCATGTTCTGATCACACCTGGCTGCCTTTCAAGTTAGTTTCCTCCTTTTGCTTTTTCTCTTACCATGCTCTATCCCAAAGCTTGCAAGGATGTTAGGGTCTGATCTTAACTCTTGGTCCCCAAGGAAAGAACTTACACAACCTTTCAACTTCCAACAATAATGAATCCCAGTGTTATGTTGCCTCTTTTCCCTTATCCTAAGCCTTAGTCTCCACTATTGTTTGACCTGAACATTCTTTCCCTTGCTTCCACGTGAAGAAACCATTTTTTTTTTGCAGGGCAGTGAGGGTTAACTGACTTGCCCAGGGTCACACAGCTAGTGTCAAGTGTCTGAGGTTGGATTTGAACTCAGGTCCTCCTGAATCCAAGGCCAGTGATTTTTCCACTGTGCCACCTAGCTGCCCCCAAGGAACCAATTTTTTTCAGCAGCTAAGCAATCTCTGATCCTTCTGAGTTCCCTGTTCTGCTAACTTTTTTTTCTTATTCTTAGTTTTCACTACTGAAGACTCTTCAAACTGATGCTACAGGCGCTGGCTACTGACTGGAATATGGTACATGTTTAGTAAATACTTGTTGCCTTGGCAGTCACTTTCAAAGTGCCCTCAGTTCTTTCCCTTTTCTAATGTCCATTTGGCACCATCTCTTGATATTCCAAGTCTTTCCCAAACTAATCCATCCTCCACTCAGTCAACAAAGTTATTTTCCTAAAGCACTAGGCTGATCATTTTACTCTCCCTAGTCAATAAACTCAAGTAGCTACCTCTAAAATCAAATGCAAACTGGCATTTAAAACTCTTTACAATATGCCCCCTTCCTACTCCTCCTGACTTCTTATACATTATTCCCCTCTATGCACTCAACAATCCAGCCATCTTGGTCTACTTACTCTTCTTCATTCATAAATCTCCCATCTCCATGCCATTGCCTGGAGTGTGTCCCTCTTAACCTATATTTAGACTCAACTCAATTAACACCTTGTGCAGGAGACCTTTGCTGCTAATGCCTTCCTTTCCAAAGATAGCCTGTATCTACTTGGTATATATCTTCTACATGCCTATCTATATAAATATCTCCTTTGTTGACTGTAAGCTCCTTGAAGGTAGGGAATATTCACTTTGTGACCCCAAGATCTAGCATAGGTCCCAGTACACAATAGATACTTAATAAATCCATTTTGATTTATTACAGAGACTACTTGGGGTTCAGAAGAATGACATTCAGATATCTATATCTTCTAGGACTTTGTCATCATAGACCTTAAATGTGGGGACTCTGTAGCCTCAATGTTCCCAGATGCACACACTGGGAATATCTGCCTCTATTCACAGTCATACTTTTCAGTTATCCCATACATTTTCTAAACAGTCATGTTTCCCAGGGAGCAAGCTAAAACATCTGGAGATTGAAACCTGACTTCCTGAAATGCTCCCTTCACATAATTTGGGGCTAGGGACTTCATAATTGACCAAAACACATATAGCCACAGATTTCTTCAGCTTTCACACATTCACTCTAACCAAATCTTAATCTCATCATACATACACTCAAATTCTGACATGCGCGCGCGCACACACACACACACACACACACACACACACACACAGACACACACACACATGCACACACACTCCCTCAGAAATGCTATGGGGCTCGTCTCTAATAAGGCACTTTACCAATGACGAGAATCAGAAAAATTCCCTGACACTCATTTATAGCCTGGAGAAGTAATTTACCACTACTATGGGCAGCTAGGAGTTTCTTCACCATAAAATACAACTGCCAGTCTTTTCAAATCAGGTGACCCAAGAGTCCAGCTCAAAGAGCCAATAAAATTTATTAAGCAGAGAAGTGACATGATTAGAGATGCGATTTGTAATTTGATTGTGGGATCAAGAATGGATTAGGGGGCAGCTAGATGGCGCAGTGGTTAAAGCGCTGGCCCTGGATTCAGGAGTACCTGAGTTCAAATCCAGCCTCAGACACTTAACACTTACTAGCTGTGTGGCCCTGGGCAAGTCACTTAACCCCCATTGCCCCGCAAAAAAAAAAAAAAAAAGAATGGATTAGATGTGTGGCAGGTGGGAGTCAGGAAGGCCATTAAGAGGCTGGTGGGAAGATGATCTAGAGGAAGGAAAATGAGGGTCTGAATTATTGTGGTATGGATGGGAATGCAGAATCAAGGACACACGAGAAACATTTTGGAAGAAGATAGGAATTGCTAACTGGTTAAAAATGAGAAATGAGGGGCAGCTAGGTGGCACAGTGGATAGAGCACCGGCCCTGGAGTCAGGAGTATCTGAGTTCAAATCTGGCCTCAGACCCTTAGCTCTTACTAGCTGTGTGACCCTGGAAAAGTCACTTAACCCCAATTGCCTCACTAAAAAAATGGGAAATGAGTTAGATAAAAAGATCAAAGATGAGTTAGAAATCTTGAATCAAAGAGCAGTTATTAATATATACATTTATTGATATTTGCCAAAACTGGGCCAAGTGCTGGGAATACAGATAGAAAAAGGAGACATTCCTGGTTGAAAGAAATTCCATTCTGATTGGGGGAGATAGTATACATAGTGAAAGCAAAGAATAATAGATGGGTTGAGTCAGAGAAACAATTGGGTCCAATATCAGAAAACTGAGAAAGGCTGAAAAGGTCAGAACACATTGGGATCAGAGATTTGGGGCTGGAAAGCACCTTTGAATCAATTGAGTTCAATCCCCTTATTTTATAGATTAAGAGAATGAGGGTCATAAAAATTCAGTTACTTATCCAAGGGCACACGAGTAAGTGTCTTTATATTTTATCATCACCCTGGGTTTCCTCTACCAACTTAAACTTGGCTAGCAGGTGGGCTGCCTATTGTTCTCCTCAGGGTTATAGAGGCAACCCAAAGGGGTTTGCTCTTCTCATAGGACACTCTATGGTGTGTTCCCCCATATCAATTCATTAATTGAGATGCCCCCGATATCTACTAACCAGTTGATATTGATTAGCTTCTATAGAGAGATATTTGCTAAGAATGTACAGCAGGGATAAGAGCATCTAAAAATCCCCCCAACATGGGCACACTCTCCTTGCTGCACATATTTAGTCCCTGAGGAGAGTGGACTGAAATTCAAAATGATGGGCATACCTGATCCCTTCCCCTCATTAGAAGCATATGTTCCCTTCTGAAGTTTTTCAATATTCCTAGGGAGAATGGGCTTACATTTGAAATAATACTGCCATACATATGCCTGAGGAGCACCTCTTGGTCCTAGGAGTCCTTTTTTCCTGTTGTGTCTCCCATCAAATTCACTTCTGCATGTAGCAGAATCAGTGAATTAATTATTCAGTTCCTCATAGGATATGCTGACTTACTGCTGGGTCAGTTCATGGCTGGCCTAGGCTAAGCAAGTCATTCATCAAGGCTGGCTTCTCACGGGACTCTGCTACCAATAGACTCTGATATCTATTTCTAGTTCCTAGACATCTAACATGTCTTTCAACTTTTTGAAGCTCTTAAAGTCATGGCCTGGTCTTTCTCCCTTGATATTTACTTATTTAAGATTAGGGAAGAATAAATCCAAAAGAAACAATCACCACGTTCTCCAGGAAACATGGCGACCAGGTGGGAAAATGGATCCAATACCCCTCCTTCATCCAAGACACCACAGCATTTCTCCCTTCTCCCTTGAAATCCACCAAGTAAGAGAGAAAGAGATCAATCTTTAACTTTTTACATGCACATCTAATTATGCCTCACTAGCCACTTAAATAGTTTTGCATCACCACATAGTAAGATGACACAACGTAGAGGATTCCTGTGTGTGCTTACATGTGACAAGAATCAGGCTTGAGAAGCATGCATGCATATTGGAACTAGGCGAGATAAATTATGCATTACTCTAATGGATGGGCCCTCATCCATTACAGTGTGATTGGCTTTTTATTGTGGCAAATGAGTCTGGACACAATTTCATCTTAGAAACACCTGTAACATGCAATTATAGGAAATCAAAGGAAACAGAGGTATGGTCAAGAAAATGACCATCAATTTAAAAAAAAAATCATAAATTTAAAAAAGGAAACAGAGGTATGGTCATAAAATATTCTTATATACAACCCAAATATTGTATTATTCTCTGGTACCCATGACTGATATCATAGGCCTCTTAGCTGACATGTCATTCTAAACCAGATAATTCCTGTGCAGGTATTTCCTTTCTGTCAATTTCCATTGATAATAATTAAAGGGATATCACAGAAGAAGCAGAAAGAGACAAGCAATGCTGAAACCAATAGAGTCTTGAACTTGGTGACTTAAGGGTAGGGATATGTGGCCTGATATGAGACATTTCAGAGAGTATTATGGGGGAAGCAGAGGCATCTTGGTAGTCCTCATGATGGGAAGAATTCACACTTCCAGATCTCGGTAGTCCTAGTTATCTAGGATACTAGATCAAATGTTGAAAGAGAAGTCAGAGGCCTATCTCCTCATTTTGCACATGAGGAAAGTGATGTCTAGATAAGATGATTTGTTGAAGGTCATATAGCTAGTAAGTATTTGTCTTTGTATAGTAGCATCCCCTTTGGGCTCACTCCAGAGGGGAGTTTCCAAATCTCAACTCTAATGGCATGATTTGAACCCAGGTTCTCTCACTACAGAATAAATGCTTTGCCCATAGCTGCTAAGTATCTTAGATTTAGAGCAGGAAGAGCCCTCAGAGATCATCTAGTCTACCCCCTTGTTTTACACATACAGAAACTTAGTCCCATCAAGGTGAAGTGACTTGTCCCTGGTCACATAGGTAGTAAGCTTCAGAGGTAATATTTGAATCCAGGTCTGTTCTTTCCACTTTGCTATAAGGGACAAGGAAAAAGTACAGTTAAGAGATGTTTCCAGGGAAGCTTAGGACTGGTGGTCTTCAGGTTATGGTAAGAATTGGGGATTCAGAATGGTCTTAGATTTCATGAATCATTGTTCCCTGCTTCAGGGGAGTTTGGGCACACCTAGCATCAAAGCATCTTTCTCAGCACCAGGGACAGGGGAACCTCTATGTGATCAGAGTGCCTCACATTTGATAGGACAGAGAGGGATCCTATTTGATCACACAGCACTCCCCTCCCCATTGAGATCATAATCACGGAGATCTCATTTATTTGGAAACCTGAGAGTATGTGGACTGGAATAAAAGCTTTCAGAAGTTGGGCTTCCATGGAAGGCTCATAGAATCATCTATATGGAGCTGGAAGAGACCTCATTCCGAGCAGGCTTTTCATGTCACAGATGAGGAAACTAGCACAGAGAGGTGAACTCATTTCTACAAACCAACAGAGATAAGTCACCAATTTTGAGTCAGCATTTGTGCCTTGGTCTTTGAATTCCACATGTAGCTATTTTCCCAGTCTGAGAGGACAGAAAGGAGAAAATATCAGACAAGAAGAGGACAAAAAATAGGCAGTAGAAAGTAGCTTAGAGAAAGACTGGGGCAAGGGCAGCAGTGATTTCTCTGCACTACAACAGATGCCCAGAAAAATGTCATTGTTTGAATTTTTTCTTCAAGGGTATAGCTGAGAAGTTGACTCCAGATGGCTCTGGAAGGGATGTTTGCTATGGTCCTGCTGTCATCAAGGGAAGAAGTATTCCCAGTTGATCAATATTATTTTGCCACTTAAGTCCATTTCTGTCTTAGTCCTTATAGGCTCTTTGGCCCATGCCTCTCTCTACTTAGAGTGGAGGTCCTATGCCATTATTTCAAGAATGACTTCCATTATTAGAAATATAATATTTTGCAAACCTTAAACTGTTACATAAATATTAGCTATCATCACCACCACCACCACCACCATCACCACCAGTAGTAGTAGTAGTAGGCCTCCACCAGTCAGATCAGCGCCTTGAAGAGCCACAGGCCACAAGTGTGGCTGTGCAGTCTGATATGGGAGCCACAGCTCCTGAGTGACTTATAACCGGTAACTGCCGCATCCCGTGTTGTATCTACCCCATGAGGAGTACCTGGAGTGTCCTCTCCAGGGCTCTGGCATGGGAGGATCAATATGGAAAACAAGCTGTTGCCCATGCAGCAGGTTTTCCCTCTCCTCGACATTGGTGGATCCAAAGGAGAGGCAGAGCCAATCCAGTTTGGCACCAGTGCCACCGCAGGAGTTGCCAGAGGGATGTGATGTCCAACATCCAATTGCCTAAGGGACTCCGGCCTGATTTTTCCTCGGGGTTAATTCCTGAAGCCTTTCCTATATATGGGTATAGCCTCAATGCAGCGGAGGTTTAAAATCAGGGTATCCTTCCCCTAGGAAATCACTACCATCATCAGACAAAGTGCTTGATTTAGATCTAGGAAGATCTGGGTTTAATTTCCATCTTAGACAATGACTAGCTTGGTGTCCTTGGGCAATCTCCTCAATTTCTCTTGATTTCAGTTTCCTTCTTTATAAAGTAAGGTTGATAATAGCACCTACCTTGGAAGGTATTGTGAAAAGCAAAAGAATCAATGTATAGGGGCAGCTAGGTGGCACAGTGGATAAAGCACAGGCCCTAGATTCAGGAGGACCTCAGTTAAAATCTAGCCTCACACACTTGACACTTAATAGCTGTGTGACCTTGGGCAAGGCACTTAACCCTCATTGCCCCACAAAAAAAAAAAATTAAAAAAAAACTTTTAAAATAATTAATGTATGTAAAATGCTTAGCAAATCTTCAAAATTTTGCAAAATTAAACATGTATATGTCCCTTATAAATATTAGCAATTATTATGACTAATATTTATAGTAGAATGAGTGTTTAACTTTCAGTTTGAATGTCACCTTTGACATTTTCTAGCTGTGTGACCTAGAACAAAGCATTCTTTTTCTCTGACCCACATATTTCTCATCTATAGAATGGGGACAGGAATCCCTGCAGTGCCTATGGCACAGGGCTATGAATATAAGTAAAGCCTGTTTCAAATCTTACATAATTAGATAAATGTCTGACATTAGGATTATTTCCCTTTACTTCTATTATTATTATTATTTTTGGTGAGGCAATTGGGGTTAAGTGACTTACCTAGGGTCACACAGCTAGTTAAGTGTAAAGTGTCTGAGACTGGATTTGAGCTCAGGTCCTCCCGACTCTAGGGCTGGTGCTCTATCCACTGCACCACCTAGCTGCCCCTACTTCTATTATTTTTACTTTTTCCTAAAGAGCAAGTATAACTATGTCATCTCCCCCACTGAATAAACTCCAGTGGCCTCCTCTCATGACCAGAATCCAATACAGAACTCTCAGTTGGTGTTAAAGCCCTTCATCACTTAGCTCCTTTCCAGCTTTCCAGTTACCTTTTACTCTCCCCCCTTTCCATATATTCTTCAATGCAGTGCCACTGCCCTCTTGGCTGGTATTTTCACTGATTGTCCCACATGCCTAGCATGTTCTCCCTTCTGGCTTTAAGTTCAAGAAAAAAAACCAACAACCCATGTTCTGTAAGAAAGGCTTCATTTCCCAATCTCTTAATTCTAATACCTCCCCTCTGTTTATTATTTTCTACTTATCTTCAATAATATATGTTATAGTGCTCGCTTCGGCAGAACATATACTAAAATTGGAATGATACAGAGAAGATTAGCATGGCCCCTGCACAAGGATGACACACAAATTCTTGAAGCGTTCCATTTAAGAAAAAAAAAGAAAAAAAGAATGTATGTTATATTAAAGTTCTATATGGGATATATATAAGCTACATATAACTATATATGAAACAAAGCTATGCATATAATTATGTGTGTGTGTGGAGATAGATAGATGGACATACAGGTAGATGGACAGTATTTGTATGTAATTGTTTGCATGTTGTCTTCCCCAATTAGACTGTGAGCTCCTCAAGGGCAGGGACTATCTTTTACCTTTCTTTGCATCCTCATTGCTTAGCAGAGTGCCTGGCACACAATGGGTGCTTAATCAACATTTATTGCTAAACTATGATTACTGCTCTTACCACAATGCTCAGAATGAGACTCCTACAGAAAACTCTGTGTCAGTAAACCATTCATCCAAACCTCATCCCAGGCTAGTTCCATTGATGAACTGAGAAGTCTCAGTCATGCCCCTATTGTTAAATGATTAAAGTTCACTTTCCTTTGTCTGACATTCAAGGCTCTCTCTAAAATAGCACTGCCCTTCTTTTCCATACTTCTTTGTGCATGGTACACTCTAACTCTCTGTCACTCCGTGGAGACAGCATATTATAATTTAATAGTATCTGTGCCTGGAAAACTCATCACCTTGGAGCTATCCTGCTGATAAGCCTGTCCATTGTCATCTGGGCTGGTCCTTGGATGAAAGTTGGAGGCTACATCATCCATGGTGCATGATTTTTAGAGGTAGCTGGTGGCACAGTGGATAGAGCACTGGGCCTGGAGTCAGGAAGTCGTAAGGTCAAATCCAGACTCAGATATTTAGTAACTGTGTGATCCTGGTCAAGTCACATAACCTATGTTTGCCTCAGTTTCTTCAACTATATAAAAATGAGGATAATAACACTTTCCTCCCAGGGTTGTTATGAAGATCAGATGAGATAATATTTGTAAACAATGTTTAGCACGGTGCCTGTCACATAGTAGATGCTTAATAAACATTTGTTTCCTTACTTCCTCCATGACCTTGAGCAAGCCATTTAATTGCTTTGGTTTAAGTGCCTTTATAAAATGAAGGAAACGGAAAGGACTCCTGCTCAATAATTCTCAGGAACTCAGCAGCAGTGATGTGTCAAAGGCTCATTTATTGTCATTCTTGTGAGAATGGTCACACAGTGTGCATCTGGTGGGTGCAAAGAATGGAAGTTCGAAGGCCCTGTTTTAACCCCTTGTCCCTAATGTCAATGGACCCTCCTCTTTTTTATCACTGGTCAGTTACTCAAGGGTTAAAATCTATGTGCAAAACCTAGCTAACCAGAACGCAGTATTTCTAACCCTAATTTCCATAATTGTTCTTTGGGTTCTTAACCAGTGGTGGAGGTGACACAGGGACATTTCTTCAATCTTCCCTTATATGTACACAGCCCAGGAAAGGACCTAATTGAGACAAGCTCAGGACTCCTTGAATCATGTAATCTTGTTTCCTGGAGGGGAAGGAGGGGGACTGAGACCTTTGTCTTCAAACAGGTCCAGAGGAGTGTAATTTAAATGGTACCTGTTATATTCTTATTGAGAGGAGACCATTCTCCATTTCCTCACAATGAAGGAGTTGGAAGAGCTAGTCTCTGTGGTCCCTAGCAGCTCCAGAATCTATGACCTTATGACCTATGGCCGTAAATCATCATGGGGATATGGATTATTGTTTTTATTATAACGTAATCAGTAATGACCCTCCTCTCTTTTCCCATCCCCTTCCCTCCTCTTTCTTTTTCTTTTTCTTCAGTGTGATGGACTGGGAAGAGCACTGGACCTGGAATCAGGAGAGTTTGGGCCAGGAGGTTGCTGGTAAATGTGTAACAACCGACTCTCTGTGGAAAAAAAAAAAAAGCTCGACACGGAATACTTTAAAATGTAATCTATATTATTAACATTTTCTCAAGTCTAGACAATCAACAAAACAATAAATCAAGTCCTGATTTGTAGCATTTGATGATGTCTAAGGTGTAAACATTCACAAGGCAAATTTCTCAATAGCTTCTTGTGAGCATGTGTGTGCTGGCTCCCGCACCCTCCTTCTGAGAAGCTCCACCACTTATTCGCAGTGTGATCATGGCCCCATCCCATACCCTCTCTAGGTTTCTGTTTGCTCTTTTGCAGTACAAATGTAATGCAGAGAGCAATGTTTCTTGCAGTTTGGGCACCTTAGGGGGATCTTTCCAAAATATGTTCTCAAACAAACTTTTAATGATGAATTCATTTGAAAAGAATGGAGACAGACATGCTAGAATACTTGGAGGCCATTTTTGTAGAATCCATACTAGGAGTGGAGGAAGCAAAGTGGGACCAGGTTGGTGAAGAACTCACTTATAGGCACAAAGTGTGGGGAAGGCCTCTTATAACTTCCCTCTTGTAACTTCCTATTATGACTAATTACTTTTACTAATTGAGTATGAAGATCAGTTCCTTCCAAGTTGCAAAAAGATGGTACGTATTGTCCATGCCCCCTAAATTTCAGAGCCCTCGGCTAATGACTTGGTTGTTTCTCCCTGTTTACATCATTTGTAGGATGATCCTCCAAACTCCTTTGCTTCACTGAGATGCTATAATTCTACTTTTTTGGAGGTGCTTCAGGCTTATGACATCCAAAGGAAGCCTTTTGCCGCATATTGCAGGTAAGAAAATGAATGTCTGCAGAGGCAAAAGGAAAAAAAAAAAAGACTGTGTATTTGCAGGGCAATTTATGATTCAGGATCTAAGCTGGAAAAAATGCAGCAGGAGTCAAGACTAGTGAGCTGTAACAAGACACCATTAGTTCCATTAGATGTTTGAAAGTTCACTGAAGTCTTGCATTGCCTACCTGGCTGAGCCATTCTGTTCACCCAATTTGTCTTTCATGTTGATGGATGAAAGTCCCAGGAAGAACAATTTGTCCAGCCTCTCCTGATGAGGGGTGGCATTAGCATACAGGCAGCTGCTCAGGTAATTCTCTAATTGCATTTTAGTCTCACTGTGGGGACTGGGCTGAGCATCAAAGAGAGGAAGTCATGGACTTCCCAGGAGAGTAATGCTGGACAGAGGTCTTTATAATTTTTAAGACAGCTGCAATAAGTACAAACAAGCCAATGTTAGAGAGAACTGAAGAAGACAATTATAGCCAAATGCTGTCTTGGAACTGCGTTGTCAACAGTTGACAGGCAGTTGGCAGGTTTGTTTCTCTTAAATGGGAAAGAATTCTGCCCATTTATTTTAAGTCACACATTAATTTGCCGATTAGAGATGTAAATGGCCAAAGTAGAAATTCCACATCTTAGTGGCTGGGAAATGTGGGTAGGTAGGTGGGGGTAGTTTTGAGAAGGAGAGAGATAATTGGTTCTCATCCTTCCCTGTCCCTGCTAGACACCTTAATCCTTCAGGTGAAAAATCACTCTCTTCTTTAACACCTGTTTTAACAGATACTCCTTTACTCTGGCTTCATTAATCTTAACTTGATTTGGAGTCTCTTTAAATGTCATGAAATTCTATTCTTATCCATTTTTCTATTGCCCTTCTGATTACCCAAAGTCCTCTTGACAATTCTTAATTTCTCTCTCTCATCTGACACTTCTTTCCCTAACATAATAGATTATCCAATACTGGTTTTCCTATCCTGTAATAAGAGTGAACCCTTTGCAGTTCAGGTGTGACTGTAAATCATTAGGGACACTTATGATGTCAATGGAAACTGTCTCCTGAGTCATGATAGAAGTATTCTCAAACTCAAAACAATTACTTCAGTATCTACTACAATATACCCATGTATTGGCTACTGATCAGTGTTTGCTAATTGATCAATGAGAAACTTGGCACTATTTTGCTAATGCTATCAATCTACGTATGTATGTACCTATTCATGCATGTAGGGATATTTGTACATATATATGTTTCTATATGCCTATCATTTATCTATCTAAAAGTGACAAATAAAAAGTTCAAGAGACATAGTTTCTGGGTAATTAATAATTTTATTAATTTTGCTAGCATATAATAAAAGGGATCAGTGGCACTCTTGAATGCTAAAGATCCTCATGGAACCCATGCATTGTTTATATGCCCTTGGAAGGGTGGGTCTTCCTGAGGGTCCAATCAACTCTGATTGATTAACAATCAATGAGAATGAATATTATAATTAGGGGTGGGTTTATTCTAATGAGGGGCTAGGAGCCTGTCTCTGATCACCCAGTCTTGGACAAAGAGAATCAGCTCTTATTCAGACTGCCTCTTCCTAGGGCAATCTAGACAAAAGGGGTGTCCACTTCTAATTCACCTTAGATTACATTCTTTGTAATGTTCTCTAGTTGGGTGGGGTAAGAATTCCAAGATTTTATCTTATCATCCACCCAGTCCTTCAGAGAACAAAACTTTTCTCTAATCTCCAAATGAGGAAGGGAAAAAATCCTTAATTTCACTATATATCTAGCCAGGCAGTTATTCCATTCTAATTTCTTTATTGTGCAGATAGGGAAACTGAGGCTTCAAAGGAGGCATGACTTGGTTACGGTCATGCAGAAGCAAACTGTGTTAATCTAACTCTACTTTGAACATCCCTCTAATGCATAATGTACAGAGCAAGCAAGCCAGCTATTGAAGGAAGGTGCTTTCTTTTCTATTTCTTTTTTCCTCTCTTCTCTTAATGCTTAAAATGGTAGCTCCTTGAGGGCAAAGAGTATTTCTCTTCTGCCTTCATATCCCCATTGTTTAGAATATCTGCATCTGTGTGCTTGTGTGTGTATATGTGACTGTGTGCATGTGTGTGTGTGTATGCGTGTGTGCAATGACTATTTGCCACAGCCAAATCATGCATCTGATACATAATAGGAAGATAATATGTTTGCCCATAGATGGTTATTAATGATAATGAGACCAATACTAAGTGTCAGCAAGGCTGGATGGGTAAAGGTGTTGATTTGGAATGAAGAAAAACTGAGTTTTGCTTCTCCCTCTGAAATCAGCTTCTTGATACCATGCGCAAACTATTTAGACTCCAAAAGACTCAGTTTTGTCATCTGTCAAAACCCATATTGACAACCTTCCAAGGCTGTAGAGAGATTCAAATGAGGTAATATATGTGCAGTATTTTACAGACTTTAAGGTTCTATGTAAATGTCAGTTGTCATTAGTAATAACCTACTCTGATTTTGTCCATGTCTTATTTCTGTGCCCCTTTCTTGGTCACTGTATCCCTGCTTCCTCATCCTGTCAAGTGGGATCTCTCCTGTCTCTGTAGAGTCACTCTTCTCTAATCCCCACTCCCTGTCCTAGTAGTCAAAGATATTGGATTAGGGGAGCCTGGAGTTTGCAAGAAATAAGACTTCTTAGCAGTGGTGGTGTTTTGTATATTCAGAGTACATGGTTTTTGATATTCCACTTGTGACCCTTTTCACCAGAGAAATTTGCATGTGACCCCATGTATATAGGTATATAAAACAGGTATATAAATCAACCACTTACTGCCCAAATTTTCACTACCCTCACATTTAGTTACATGACCCCATATGGGCTTGTAGCCCACAGTTTAAGCAGCTTTGGTCTATATGGTATGATTTGAAGAATGCAGGAGACACTCCTTCCCAAATCTCCCCAATTCAAACAAGAAGTATAACACCAACACTCTAATACATACCAAAGTTTTTCAATTAGTGATTCATTCTTTGGGATCACATATTGACCTCTCCTTGATTATTTTTATTTAATAATACAATTACTCCTGGACTAGGTAATATAGTAATTCTGCAACTCCTTAATGTTATCACATTTCTTTGGTTGACCCCCCCCCCCGCCCTAATTATTGGAAAGGAAAGTCTTTCTAAAAAGACCTATCCAGAAATGAAGTGGGTGTCTCATGAGGTAGATGTGTTTGTGTGCGTGCATGTTTAATGACTATTTGCTCCAGCAAAATCATGCATTTCTGACACATTCATGTGTGACTAGTCCTGTCCCATGTGCAATGCAGATCTGAGTTCTAATAATCTCCTAAACCAGTACAGCACTTTAGGGTTTCCAAAGTACTTTTATATCCATTACTTCATTCTAGAGTGACAGTTGTCATCCTAGTGATAACAGAGATGCAGAAGCCTCCTTAAAAAATGAGTAGCCTGGAAACTTTTATAGTGAACGACTAGTGAGAACTTTTATTTGTACAATCATGGTTAAGAGTCATTTACTTATTTTGAAGCTCATTCAATTAAAAACAAAAACAAAAACAAAATTTGTTAAGTGCCTATGATGGACAAGAAAATGTGCCAGGCTTTGGGGATATAATCCCCAAATAATCCATGCCCCTAAAGAAGTTCTACTTTAGAGTGGTGAGGATGGCATAGCCCATGCATAGGAGACAGTTAAATACTAATTGTAGGCAGAATTATACAAATAATTTCAAGAGGAGGAGAGTATGAAGAAGGGAAAGAGTCTGAGAAGACCTGATTTAGGAGGTAGCACCTGAGCTCTGCTTTGGAAGAAGTTAAGGAGAGGTAAAAAGGGAAAGCATATCAGGAATTGGGGTTGGGGGAGATGAAGGATGGTATGTTGTGCACTGAGAACAGCCAATGAGCTGGAGGCAGGAAAATTGACTTCCTGAGTTCAAATCTGGCCTCAGAAACTTACTACTCATGTGACCCTGGGCAAATCACTTAACCCTGTTTGCTTCAGTTTCTTGATCTGCCAAGTTGGCTGGAGAAGGAAATGGCAAACCACTCCAGTATTTCCACCAAGAAAACCCTAAATGGGATCATGAAGGAGTCTGACATGACTGAAACAACTGAATGTCAACCAGCTTGAGTAGGAAACAGAATATATGAAAATATTTAATGAAATAAGACTAAAAAAGGAAGTGGGAACCAGATTATGGAGGCCTTAAAATGCTATGCTGAAGATTTAATTTTATCCCAGAGGCAAAAAGAAGTTTCACCCTGTGCTGCAATGGAAAGAGCCTCACACGTTGAGTCAGAATCATTTAAATCAGCTCTGTCCCTTGCTGCCTTTGTGACCTTGGACAAATAAACCCTCTCCTGTTTTCACATCTAAAATGAGGCAGAGGAAGGAGCTAGATGGAGCAGTGGATAGAGTACCTGCTGTGGATTCAGGAGGACCTGAGTTCAAATCTGACACTTGATAGTTACTAGCTGTGTGACCCTGGGCAAGTCACTTAACCCTCATTGCCCCACCAAAAAATAAACAAACAAATGAATGAATGAATGAACGAACAAACAAATGAATCAATAATTAAATAAATGCATAAATAATAAAATAAAAATTAAATGAGGCAGGGCAGGGGACTCAATGGTATTAAGGCCTCCTCAAGCTCTAAAACTATCATCTCATGAATTCTGAACAGCAGAGTGGCATGGTCCATTCCATGTTTTGTAATATCATTTTGGCATTTGTTGGAGGATGTATTGGAGAGGAGAGAAATTGTATGCAGGGAGACCAGTTAGGAGGTTTTTATAATAATCCAGACTAGGAGTGATAGGAGATCTTGGAATCATTGGAATGGAAAGTTTCAATGAGGTCATCTCCATCATTTTCCACTCAGGTAAAGTTATACATCTCAAATGGAATTCAAGTATATTGGAATTTAAGCTTTTGCTTTCAGCAAAATGCAACTGTGTATGTGCTTCTCAGAAAAGTTTCCTAACAGAATCCTCAGAGGTATTTTGGATGTCAAGGGGAATTCACAAAGGGTGGTTCGTTCAATGCTATTTCAGGACAGTCAGAGCCAGGCTGGGCAAAGTTTTGATTGAGATAAGTATAAATTAATCTGGAGTTGATGTAAATGTTTACATAAGCCTTTAAAAATGAAAGAAAAACGTTTTAGGGACAAGGTGCATTTGTGGTTTTGCTGAACTCAAAATAGAAATGTTTATAGATGACCAAACTGAGATACCCCCATCCTCAATCCTGATCAGAGTTACATTAAAGGAAAACAGGCTGCAATGTGACCTGCTTCCTTGAATGGTAATATACAAGCCTGACCATCCCTCCTTTTTCTCCCATTCTCTTTGCTAGAATTCATGATATATAGTCTTGCTTTGCTTTTTTTAAGATTCAATTCACATCCTGGTTTCTTTAGAAGGCCTTTCCTGCTTCCCCCACCCCCAATCCCATTGCTAGAGCTTTGCTTCAGACATTACCAGTTATGTACTTTTTTCATGTTGTTTCCCCCATTAGACTATAATTTTCTTGAGAGCAGGGACCTTTTTTGGGCCTTTCTTTGTATTCTGGCCACTTATCACAATGCCTGCCACATAGTAAATGTTAAATAAATGCTTGTTGACTGTCTCATCAAACCACATCTGGAGTTTTGAGTTTAATTCAACTCAATTCAATGAGCATATAACAAGAAGTTAGTAGGTTTCAGGAAATATGGTAAGTTACCAAGATACTATTAGAGGAAATCAGCATGAAGGCAGATAAATACAGAATAGATTCAAATACAAAGTAAATTGGCAGGGAGATTGCACTAACAGCTTGGCGGGGTGAGGAAATGCTGCATTTAGGAGGTAGCATTTGAGCAGAGGTTCCAAGAAGTAGAGATGAGGAGGCAGAGAATTCCAGGCATAGGGGCTGCCTGTATAAATAAAGAGAAATAGGTTGAAGTGTAAGGAGTCAATAAGTCAGTCAGGTAGACGAGAAGGAGCAGGACATGATCATGATGAGGACTAAGATGGAATCATTCTGAAAAGAGAGGTTTGAAGTAGACTGTGAAAGATTTTAAATATCGAGCAGAGGAGGTTACACTTTATAACTAGAAGCAAAAGAGAACCTTTGACCTTCATTGCATAATGTAGTGGTATGGTCTGATGAATGCTTTGGGGTTATCAGTCTGGCCTTAAGGCAAATTATGGATCAGAAAGGAGGAAAGGTTAGACGCAGAGATACCTTTTTCGAGGTGATGGAGATAGTTCAGAAGAGAGGTGATGATATCCTAAGTTAAGGTGATGACAAAAAGAAGCCAGTAGTCAGTCAGTTAATTAGCATTTTTTAAACCCCTACTATGTGTGAGGCATTAGACTAAGCCCATGGCACTCCATCTCTCAGTCCTTGAGCATTTGCACTGGCTGTCCCCCATGCCTAGGATGATCAGTCCTTATCTCTGCCCCCCAGCTTCTCTGAATTCCTTCAAGGCTCAGCTAAAGTCCTTTCTTTGCAAAAAGACTTTCCCAGTCTTCCTTATTCTTAGTGTCTTCCTTCTGAGTCTGCCCCCAACTTGTCCTGTATATATCTTGTTTGTTCATAGCTGCTAGGTATCTAGGTGACACAATTGCATGGGGCAGTGCTGGACGTGGAGAGGCTTACTAGCTGGATGACCCTGGGCAAGTCACTTAATATTTGTCTGCCTCACTTTCTTCTTCTGCAAAATGAGGGCAATAATAACACCTATCTTCCAGGGTTGTTGTGCTAATAAGTGAAATAAAATTCATATAGATTTTTCAAAACCTTAATGTACTATATAAATTATACTATCATTAATAATTGCTATTATCAGTTGTTTCTACATTGTCTCCCCCATTAGCCTGAACTCCTCAAGAGCAGGAACTTTTTTTTTTTGGCCTTTTTTTGGTATTCCTAGTGCTTAGCATAATTCATGATACATAGTAAGCAACTTAATTAAGTGGGAATACAAAGAAAGGCAAAAATAGTCCATGCTCTTAAGGAGCTCCCAGTCTATTGGGGGATACATCATTCAAATAACTATAAACAAAATATAAACTGCATAAATTGAGGATAGTCTCAGAAGAAAGGTACTAAGATTAAGGACTGGGAAAGGCCTCTTACTCAGAATGTGGGACTGTGAATGAGGCTTTAAAGAAGCCAAGGAAGATATGAGTGTAAATGAGGAGGGAGAGAGTTCTAGGCATGGCAAATAGCCAGTGGAAATGGTCACAGTCTGGAGATGAAGTGTACTGTTTGAGGAACAAGAAAGAGACCTATGCCACTGGACTGAAAAGTCTACAAAGAAGTGTAAGGTGGAGAAAGACTAGAAAGATAGGGCTAGGGAATGAAGGGTTTGAATGCTAGATAATTTTATATTTGATTCTAGAAGTGATATGGAGCCACAGAAATTGACTGAATAAAAGGGAGACATGGTTACACTTGCTTGTTATGAAGATCAATTTGACATATGAGTGGTGGGTGGACTGGAGTGAAGAGAGACTTGGGTCAAGGAGACCAACAAACAGACTATTGTTATGGTTCACAATTGAGGTGACAAGGACTTACTTCGGGATTGTGGCAGCTTTGGAGCAAAGGAGGAGCAAATGACAGATGTTAAAGAGGTGAATGACAGAACTTGACAACAGATTGGATATGGGGGAAGGTGAGAGAGTGAGGAGCCAAGGATGACACCTAGGTTGGTAGCCTGGGTGGCTGGGAGGATGTTGGTATCCTTGAGAGTAATAAGGAAGTTATGAAAAAAGGGAAAGTTTTGGGGAAAATGCAATGAGTTCAATTTCAGACATATTGAGTTTTAGATATTTACTGGACAAACATTTCAAGATATCTAAAAGGCAGTTGGAGATGTGACTAGACTTTGGGAGAGTGATTAGGGATGGGCAAATAGATCCAAATGTCATCTGTATAGAAATGATCATTGAAAGAATGGGAACTGATAAGATTACCAAGTGAAATGACAAAGGTAGAAAAGAGAGTCCAGGTCAGAGTATTAAGGGATTTCTACTGTTAGCAGAAATGACTTGTATGAAGATCCAGCAAAGGAGAAAGAGGAGTGGTTAGAATGTAGGAGGGGAACCAGGAAAGAAGGAGAAGACAGTATCAGTATGAAGAGGGGGATGGACAGTCACAAGCTACAGAGAGGTTAAGAAGGATAAGGATTAAGAAAAGGCCAATAGATTTGGAAATTAAAGATCATCATTAACTTTGAAAAGGGCAGTTTTAGTTGAATTAAAGTTGGAAGCTAATTGAGAAGATCTAATTTTACCCCTACCAGGTTGACTAAAATGATTGAAGGGGAAAACAAAAAAAT
This sequence comes from Dromiciops gliroides, assembly GCF_019393635.1. Lineage (NCBI taxonomy): Eukaryota > Metazoa > Chordata > Mammalia > Microbiotheria > Microbiotheriidae > Dromiciops > Dromiciops gliroides. The sequence goes on from NC_057862.1 coordinate 683,978,355, forward strand.
GTTGGAGGGGATGTGGAAAAATTGGGATATTAATTCATTGTTGGTGGAATTATGAACTGATCCAACCATTTTGGAGAGCAATCTGGAATTATTCCCAGAGTCATTAAAGCACCTATTCCCTCTGACCCAGAAATATCAATACTAGGTCTATTTCCAAAGATGATTAGGGGGAAAGGAAAAGAACCTAAAATTCTAAAATGTTTTTGAGCAGCAATCTTTGTTATGGCAAAGAACTGGAAATTGCAGGGATACCCATCAACTGGGGAGTGACTGAACAAGTTTTGGTATACGATTGTGATGCAATACTACTGTGCTATAAAAAATGATGAGCTTGATGATCTTAGAAAAATATGGACTTGCAGAAATAATGGAGTGAAATGAACAGAACCAAGAGAACATTGTGTACAATAACAGTCATTTTGTTTTAAGAATGACTTTGAGTGAATAAATTATTTTTCTTTTCTAAATACCCAAGTTAACTATAAAGGACATATGAAGAAAGACACTTTCAATATTCAGAGAAAAAACTGATAAAGAGAAGGATGTATATAATAATTTTTCAGGCAGCTAGGTGGTCCAGTGGATAGAACACCAGCCCTGGATTCAGGAGGACCTGAGTTCAAATCCAGCCTCAGACACTTAATACTTACTAGCTATGTGACCTTGGGCAAGTCACTTAATCCCAATTGCCCTGCAAAAAAAATTCATACATCATAATATACACATAAATTATATACAGACACACACAATTATTTGTGTCTAATGGTAGCTATCTCTAGGGTGGGGGTACAGGAGGGAAGAAAAAATAAATTTACATGTATTTTGTTGTATATTTCAAAGGAACAGTGAATTGTGCATAGTAGATTTGCAGTTTCATGTTCAATAATCTTTAAAAAATTTTACTATGCTATGGAAATGCCTGTTTTATTCCATAAATCAAAAATCAAATTAAAAAGAAGGTACTATGTGACAGGCACTGGGCAAATTGCTGGAGATAAAGAGAAGAAAAAGAAAGACAGTCCATGCCCTCAAGGAGCTTACAATCTAACAGGGGATGATCATACCCAAAAGGAAGCTGAAAGAGGGAAGGATGTTAATATAGTTAAGATTAAGCAGAGCTGCTGGTGGAAAATGAAATGTTTAGCTGGAACTTTCTGAGGCCTCTATAAAGGAAGGCTTTGGGAGAAGTTTATCTATAAAGTTTATACTATGTATCAAGCAGTGGAGGCTCCAAATATAGTCTCTGTCCTCAAGGTATTTACCTTTTAATGAGGGAAACAACACATATAAGGGGGAGGAGGCCAGAGCAGGTTATTTTGGTGTAGAATGTTTCAGGGATGGAGAGTATAGCCATAGGAAACTAGACTGACATACTCTTTCCATTAGCAATGGGAGTACTGACTCATTGTTCTAGAATTTTTTTTTTTTGGTGAGGCAATTGGGATTAAGTGACTTGCCCAGGGTCACACAGCTAGTAAGGGGCCGGATTTGAGCCCAGGTACTCCTGAATCCAGGGCCGGTGTGCTATCCACTGTGCCACCTAGCTTCCCCATTGTTCTAGAATTTGAAATGGGCAAGAAGGGTTAGGTTTGTTGGGGAAAGATGGCTGGGATTAGAGTTAAGCAAGCCTGGGTTCTGGATGTAGTAGACCATGTGAGATATTAATCAGGAGTGGGGTTGGGGAAGGATGCCCTGGCAGGGTTGGAGTTCTGGATATGGAGGAGGTGGGTTAGGTTTGCAGGTCCTGATGGGTGGTCCAAGCATTCATCAGTATGGCAACTAGCCAAGAGATCTTGGGCAGAAATGCTTATCTCTGTATAGGTTGTTCCATCCCAATAGATTTGAAGTACCTTGAAGATAGCATTTGTTTTTCTTTTCTTGGTATTCACTGAGACTAGCATAGTGCTTAACATAAAAAAACCCCACAAATAAACAACAAAAACACCCACTATGATATCATTAGGGTAGAAAAATTGCAATGAGGAAAGTCCTTCTATGAATGAAAGTCATCAACTCATCTGCAATTTATAAACTCGGAGTTTTGGAGTGCTGAGAGCTTCATTGAGTTTCCCAATGTCAAGTTGCCAGCAGGCATCACAGGTGTGGCTTGAACCGATCTCCAAGGGGGACTCTTTCGTCAGTTCAACACACTGCTTATATGTTAGTAAATAGTTGTGATTAATGGTTGTTGAATTCATAAAGAAAGAATGAATCATTTGACGTAAATTCCATGTCCATGGAACCCATTCTTTTTTCCCTTTGGGGACAGATTTATCTTCATGAATATAGTAAATGATTCCTTGATAGAAACATCACTTTTATTTCCAACTGCCATCCTGAGTTAACATTTGCTGAATGAATTTGTGGCTTCGGGTTCCAAGTTATTCTGTATTTAAATCAACCTCAGGAGAGAGGAAAGCAGCAACACAGAGCAGGGCAGTAATTATGGTCTTTCAATGTGTACAGTTTTCTATGCACCATGTCATTAGACAGTATATGTAAAGTGGAGATAAACACCAGGAACCCAGCAACAGGTGCAATGCTGAAAGGATAACTAACTACAATTTTCCCTTTGTTTTAGCTGTGGGCTTCACCTTACTGTACCAACTGCCTTTCAAGCTATATAAAGGTCATGGAAGACAGCTTCACCTTTATCACACTTGACAAAACAATGTACCCAACCTAAAGGATCTTTCAGCTCATCATTAGACATGGCTAATTTGGAATGCAAGCGCGATTCATTTATTCTGGCAAGAGATTAGTGCATGAAAAAAGAGGCTTATGCTTTGTTTTTGATGTAGAACCTGGCTTTTAAGATAGTAAAGACTGAAAGTTAAAAAAAAAAAAGATTCAGGGGATATCTTCAGAGATAGAGGTTGGAAAAATATGCATATCTCTAGGGGGAAGGGAAAGGCAATTCTTGGAAGAATAAATAATTGAACATCTCAAGGAAAGTAATAAAAAATTAGGAATGAATGGGAACAGCACTTTCAGACCACACATTTTAACATGAATCAGTTTTTATCAAAATTATTTGATACTGGCTTCAAAATGGAAAAATAAATTAGTGATCAGACCATATAAACAAGGAAAACTTCAGTTACTTGGGGAAAGACTCACTATTTCACAGGAACTGCTAGGAAAATTGGAAAGCAGCTTAAAAAACAGGTTTAAATTAGAACATCATTTTACACCATATCCCACAATAAGTTACAAATGGATACCTAAGTGGACAGCTAGGTGGCACAGTGGATAAAGTATCAGCCCTGGATTCAGGAAGACCTGAGTTCGAATCTGCCCTCAGACACTTGACACTTGCTAGCTGTGTGATTCTAGGCAAGTCACTTAACCCTCATGGTCCTGCAAAAACAAAAGAAAAACAAAACCAAGCAAACAAAAAAACAAAAACAAAATAAAATGGATACCTAAATATAAAGGGTCATGTTATTTCAAAACTGGAAAAAGTGGATGGAGGTACCTCTCAGGAAACATTTCCTCAGAATTAGTAATTCCTAAATGAAATTGGCTGTCTCAGAAGAGTAAACTCCCCATCATTGGGGATTTTTATGCCGGCAAATAATCATCCATCATGATGTTGCAGCAGGATTTTTTTTTTTTTTGAGTGTGAGGTAGACCATTAAGACATTCTGTGATTCTATGAGGAAATAAGAAAAAATATTGATTGGTGGCAATAATAAAAAAATATAGGATTTTCACACAGGTTTTTTTCGCACATGTTGCACCTATAAAGACTGTCCTAGGCAAAGTTTAGTTCTGATTGAGGTCTCTGTAATGCTAGGCCTAAAGTGAGCATTTATGGGAAATTATTGACAAATTTTTTAAGTGAGAATTTCAATTGATTCCAGCTGATGTGCAACTGATTACCTGGGCTATAGAGGAAGGAACTTGTTTTTGGTTTCTTTCCTCCCTTCCTTCCTTCCTTCCTTCCTTCCTTCCTTCCTTCCTTCCATTAGTTACAACTCACTACCTCAGGATTCTAGGGTAAGATAGTAAGTGGGTAAGTGGGGCGAATCCACTGTCACTGCTAACAGTGTAGCTCCTGAGCTCACTGGTATGCTCCCCACTTAATAAATTAGCCGAGATGTCTATATTAGCTTTTAATTAGAAACATTTGCTGAATGGGTGGCAAAGCAAGAATAATTATAGCATAACCTTCTACTTATAAACCTGTGATATCTCCTACTAATGCAAACATTTTTCATGGATTGGGGAGTAAGCACAAGTTTAGAGAACTACAGAGAAGGGGTATATGAGTAGGAGATGCATGTGTCTAGGATCAACTCACAATCTAAGATGAGCAGCCTTGATGACACTTGTTAGCTACAGACATGATGTAAATTACACTCCTGTGTAGTTGGCTGGGTTCACTGGTGGGTGGAACAAATCTGTTGGCTACTTCATTCTCCTAGGCCTCTACTGTTGGGTGAAGTTACTTCCATGCTGACTACCATGCTTGAGTCACTTCTTTTCTGGGATGCTTGGGTGGTGGTAATATTTTTTAGTAAAAGACAACCCTAAGCATAATAACTGTAGGACTTTTGCAGTTCTGCTTCCTTGTCTAGATTCTCTGGTAGCATTAATGCTCTTTCATCAAAAGAGAAACCCTAAGTCTGGGGCCTGCAGAGCTTTTCCAAGTCTGCTTCTTATTTAAGGACCTTTTAGGCAATAGTTGGCAATACAAGCTCCAAGGTCACTCCTCAATTCTTGGCTCTTAGCTCAGCTAAGCTCATCTCTGCTACAGACATGATTTTCCTCTGAGCCTTGATCTCAGTTTTGTTCCCAGCAGCAGGTAGAAAATCTCTTTCTTCTTCTAGTCAGCTCTTCTAAGCGGGAGGTAGCAGTTTAGGCTCTGAAGTGTTTTTTCCTTCTTTTTCTAAGACCTGATTGGCATTCAGATTCTTAGGATTCTTTTCTGGCCCAATTTTGAGGTCTGTTCTGACCCACTCAGAACAGGATTGGTCTTCACTAATCCTATTGGGTATCATGTGTGAAATGACTCACCTCTATCTCATGGGGAGAAACCAAAATTCCATCTTCTTGCCAGCCAAATCATACCTAGGCAACATTCATTTGTCCCAAGGCCACTAAATAGTTGTAGGTATTAGGGTTTCCTAGATATCAACCTTAAGTTGCAAGTTAGATTCTGGGCAACAGGACATACTGACCATTTTTACTCTGATTTAGTGATTTTCTTTGTGAACTGCTCTCACCATTTTCCCAACAACTGTCTTCATTTCTGCCCTTTTCTGTTATTAAATTGTCTAAATCAGAAAGGGATATCACATTACAATGGAATTATAGAGTTAAAGCCAGAGGGAAGTCTTAAATTCAATCGACTCATTTTACAGATACTTGAGGCCTATGAAAGTTAGGTGACTAGCTGAAGGAAAAGCTGTGACATTTGAACCCATGACATCTGACCCTAAGCTCCATTGTGTTTTTTTTTTCCATTATGTCATGTTACTTCACTTGCCTGGAAACATTGGGCTAATAATATGTGTGGTACCTATATACTTTAGTGGATTATTCTGAGACTCTACTGAGATAATGTAAAGTGATTTATAGATTATAAATTGCTGTATGAATTTGGTCAGCTGGCATTTATTTATTGACTACTATGACTGGGCTATTCTATATTCATTATTCTTTTTATTATTCTCTGTATTATTTATCTATTACAGATGACACTGCTGAGGGTGATCATGGTTAGGTGCCTATGTAGATGGTCTGAGGAATGTGCATGACTAGCTCCCTACAAAAATGAGCTCCACAGAGACTTTACTCTTTGATTTAGTGATGATAGTCACCATTTATAAGGTACTTTAAAGTTTATAAAGCACTTTAAATTCCATTCAAATCAATTCAATTCACTCTAATAAGCATTTATGAAGTACCTGCTATGTATAAAGAGCTATGATAGACATAGTACATACAGAGACAATATGTGCATGCATGAGCAAATGAATAGTTTATCTGTAGGGGAAAAGTTGGAATTTGCAGGTCTTTCTTCCTTCTTTTTCCTTACTTCCTTCCTCCACCCTTCCTCCCTCCTTCATTTCTTCCTTCCTTCCCTCCCTCCCTCACTCCTTCCTTCCATTAGTTACTTCCTTCATTTCTACCTTCTTGACTCCATACCTGCCTTTGACTATTTCCATTCTTTTCCTCTATAGAGTGTTATTTCCTATCAACTAAGCCCCATGTGCATAGTTAGAACAAATATTTCTTCAGACTTGATAAAAGCACAGTAAAGAGCTTATGAGGACTAGAATCAACTCTCATTTAACCAATTCCTATGACTTCAGGCTTTATTTTCCTAGCCAAAATGACCTTTCCTTCCTATCCCCACCTTCCCCCCAACAAATATTGGAGGATATGAGCAGAACTGGAATATTTTCCAAGTTTTACTTACCTTCTTACTTTGTGAAAGAATTTTCCATATTATCCACATAGTCTAGGAATCATTTTGTATTACCTTAGGAGCTCTACTCTCTGTGCCTTTGGATTTAACTCTAGGACTGAATCAAGACCTTTTTTCCCTTTTTTCTGGTGTACCCCGTGCTTCCTAAACTAGCTTTACTCTTTTTCTTTTATTAATGCCATTCAATGTCCTTGCTTGGATCTTGCTCATACCCCAAAGTGTATTCTTTGGCTTTTAAAGTTTTAGCATGGATTAATGGTTGGAAGGAAGAGGCTAGTTGAGTCTGTTAGGACTTCCATGCTCCTATAGAGAACTAACCTAATTGACATTCAATAATTCCAATTCTCTCCTGCCATTTCACATATCCTGTCTGCATATTTTGCCCAATACCAGATTCAAAATAAAAAAGTGAAATTGATTTCAGCACATTGTGGGTAATTAAAGTAACAATAACAAGAACAATAACTTAGACTAGTACTTGGCACAGTTTAATAAAGTTGTATCTTATCTCATCTTCTCTTGTTTTATCTTATCTAATGTTGTTGTTTGTCCTTCATTCTTGAAGAGGACCATAATATCAGGAGGTAATGTCATGACTTTGCATTGAATGGGATTTAAGTAAGGTAGAGCTGTGTAACGTCACTAGCCTTACTCTCCTCCAGAGCCATATATATCATGATGACTGGAAATGGCCCTGGATATTTGAGGCAATTGGGGTTAAGTGACTTGCTCAGGGTCACACAGCTAGTATTTGTCAAGCATCTAAGATCAGATTTGAACTCAGGTCCTCTTCACTTTAGGGCCAGGGTTCTAACCACTGCACTGCCCCTAGGTGATGCAGTGCATAGAGCACTGGTCTTGACGTTGGGAGGACCATAGTTCAAATCTCACCTCGGACACTTACTAGCTGTGTGACCCTGGGCAAGTCACTTATCTAATAACACTCTAAGGAATATGTCCAGTAAGGGATATATAGGGTATTGTGGTACAGTGGACAAAGACATGGACCAGGATTTAGGAGACATGCATTCAAGGCATAATTCTGACAGTGACTAGCTATAAGACTGTAGGTAAATAATTTTGGGTCACTGGATCCTACTTTCCTTATCTATAAAAACATAGCATTTCAAAGCAAAAAGGAGGCTTAGTGTAATATCTACACTAAGAGTATGGGATATCTTCTAGTGAAGGGAACCCACCATTTTCTGAGGGAGCCCTTTTGATTTGGGGGCATTAGGATCCTGGATTATATGACCTCGGAAATTTCTTTTCCACCTTTGTTATTCCAAAGCATTATATGATTCTGAGATGACAAGGACCATGGATATTTTTTCTTGCACTCCCAAGCTAGAAATGAGTTCATGTTAGAGCAGGAAATAAGAAAAATGACCTTGTTTGAATGCTGATGAAACACTAGAGAATACTTTCAAGGAAAGAGATGGCATTTTCATAAGTAGAAACCTTAAAAATAAGAGATTCTCTGTGCCAATGGTAATTCTTTAAATTTCAAATACGATCCTGCCTCATGCAGATAGTTTAGTGGTAGGCTGGGTCCAGGGTTCCTGTAACAATCATTTATTTCATTTATTGCTGTAAGCATCACAAATCTGGCCCAGTAATTTTCACATGTAATTATGTATTTAATGTCCACTACTGCTCTGCCGAGATTACTAGCTGTAGGGCATAGTTGGCTATGAATTTTCATTTATATTTCTTCACAGGCAGTGAAACATAAAATAGGGGGACCTTTTGCAATCATCATTAATTTTATTTGCTGATGTATGGTAGACAATTCAAATCTTTTTCTTCACTAACTTTAATCAACCTCAACCAGTACAGTTCTCTGCAGCAAAGTAGTGAAGAGCAAGGTCAAGATTCACTCCATTTCAAGAAGGGCATTGATAAAGATGGAGAGTGCCCTTGGAGGGTGACTAGGATTTTGAAGGGTCTATAAAAATTTCTCTGCCAAATGAGAATCTCTTGAAGGAACTGGGACTCTTTATCCTGGAGAAGAGAAGTCTTGAGGGAGTTCATGATAATTATCTACAAGTATCTGAAAGACTGCCATGTGAAAGATGAATTACACTTATTCTCAAAGGACAGAACTAGGAACAGTGAGTGGGTGAAAATTGTAGAGTTAGAGTTAGGCTTGAAATCAGGGAAAATAAAACAAAACAAAACAAAACAAAAAACCTTGCTAAAATGAAACCTGGTGGTTGTTGTCCTTTGTGCTGGAAGAGGACCAGAATGACGTCATTATTTCATAGTCAATGTACTATGTGTTGGACTGTGGCTGATCAGACTACTTTGAGCTCAGAAAGCTTTACCTCCGGTTGGACACAAAACATCCCTATGAACATTTGGGAGGGGGATGGCTCTGAACTTGTGCATCTCACATTTCTTTTGAGCTGCTGCAATTCTGCTTCACTAATAGAGCATGGCACTTTCTTTGGCATAGACATGCCATGCTGGGAGGTCCTGCCTCCCATGTCTCCCATGTCTCCCATGTCTCCCATGTCTCCCATGTCTCACCATTGATAGCAAAGTTATTCAGGGAGACCTTGTTAGTGTCTTTGTACTGCTTTTTCTAATCACTGTATGTGCACTTGCCTTGTGTAAGTTCTCCATAAAATATCTTTTTAGGCAAATATACTTTTGGCATTCAAACAATGTGTCCAGTCAATCAGAATTGTGCTCTCTGCAAGAGAGTTTGAATGCTTGACACTTCAGATCAAGAGAGGACCTCAATGTGAGGTACCTAATCTTTCCAGGTGATCTTCAGCATCTTCCTAACACAATTAAAATGGAGGTGATTCAGTTTCCTGGCATAGCAGTGGTAGACTGTTTATGCTTCACAGGCATACAATAATGAGATCAACACAAAGGCTCTGTAGACCTTCATTTCGATGGACAATCTAATACCTTTTCTCTCTTACAATTTCCTTCAGAGGCTCCTAGACACTAGAGCTAGGTCTGGCAATGTGTGTGTCAACCTCATCATCTGTGTGTATATCCTTGGAAATTATATTGACAAAGTAAGTGAACTTATCCATAGCACTTAATATTTCTCCATTTGCTGTAACCAATAGTTCCACGTGTGTATGGTGTGGTGCTGGCTGGTGGAGAACCATTTTTCTTGGTGTTCATTTTCAGGCCCAAATTAGCACAAATGACAGAAAATTGATCCATACTCCGTTGCCTCTCAGCTTCAGAGACGGCACTGATTGTACAATCATTTGTCAACAAAAAGTCATGTGCCAACTCTCTCTCTACTTTAGGCTTAGCTTGTAGCCTTTCAAGTTAAATAATTACCATCATTGTGATATCTGACCTTGATGCCCCTTTTATCATTGTTCACTGGGAAAGCTCAAGAGCTTCATCCATCATTCAGAGCCCATGTAAACACACCATCACAAAACTGGCATGAGATACTGATAAACTTCTCCAGGTAATTGAATCTTGTCGTGCTCTTCCACAAGCCCTCATGACTAACAGTGTCAGAGGCCTTGATTAGACTGAACATTTTGTATAAACCTCTCCTGTGCTCCTATCATTTCCCCTAGAATTGTCAGGCAGCAAACACCATATCAACCATTTCTCAGTCCTCTCTGAATCCACACTGGCACTCAGCTGGATGACCGTCTTCCAGGTGAAGAATCAGCCTTTTAAGGACTCTGGCAAGAATTTATCCAGCAATGAGTAAGAGAGAGACCCCTCTGTGATTGTTGCAGGAATATTTATTTTCTTCACCTTTAGCTAGTAAGTGTCTGAGGCTAGATACGTGACCCTGTTTGACTTAGTTTCCTCATCTGTAATATGAGCTGGAGAATGAAGTAGCAAACTACTCTAGTGTCTCTGCTAAGAAAACCACAAATGGGGCCATAAACAGTTAGACAGAACTGAAACCTAAATATCAGCAATTTATCCTCACAAAAACCTTGGGATGGAGGCACTCTTATTACTTCCCTTTTGCAGATGGTAAAACCGAGGTAGATAGACATTAAATGATTTGCCCAGTATCACACAATTACTGAAGTGAGATTTGAACTAGGGTCTTCCTGATTCCAGGTGTAGCACTTTACCAGCTGTTCTGTCTAACAACTTATAACATAGGTCTCCTGACTCCAGAAATACGGCTTCTTCCACTGCATTAAGAATTTCTGAGATCGGGGCAGCTAGGTGGCACAGTGGATAGAGCACTGGCCCTGGAGTCAGGAGTACCTAAGTTCAAATCCAGCCTCAGACACTTAACACTTACCAGCTGTGTGACCCTGGGCAAGTCACTTAACCCCAATTGCCTCACTAAAAAACAAAAACAAAAACAAGAATTTCTGAGATGGAAGGGACTTCAAAAATTGCCAAGTCACTTTATTTTATAGAAAAGGTAACAATCTCAGAGGGGCTAAATATCTTGCCCAAGGACATACAGCTAGTGAATGACAGGAGTCTAGAGATTAGGGATAGTCCCTCTAGCAAGCTTCCAAGGGTAATGACATTGTTGTTGTTTGTCCTTTGCACTCCAAGAGGACCAATGAAATCCCGAAGTGGGGGTCAAGGTACAATGTGCCTGTCTGTGGCTGATCAGTCCAGTATGAGCTGGGAAAGCTCTCCCACAGGTCAGGTACAAATAATCTGTTTGAACATTTGGGATGGAGATGGCTCTAAGTTTGTGCAACTCATGCTTCCTTTGTGCTATTAAAATTGTGCTTTGTTTATAGAGCACAGCTCCTGTGACATGGGTATGCCATGCTAGGTGGTCTTGTGCCAGCATCTCCCTTGTCTTGCAATCAGTGTGACAGTTCTTCAGAGAGACCTTGAAAATGGCCTGGCAATAGCAATGGGGGGATAAGAAGATTGGAATTAGCATTTTTCATTGTCACACTTTAATATTTTTGATTAATTTCCATTCCATCCCATTATGTTCAATGAATAATTATCAAGGAACACCTGTGTACATGGCAAGAGGCCATGGGAAAAAAGATAAAAAAAAATACTTCATGGTCTTTAGGAACTTATATTTGCCTGGGGTGGAGGGCACTGCAAGAGATAAACAGGTCATCAATAAATCAATCAACAAACACTTATTCAGCATTACCTTGTCTCAGAGAAGGAAGTGAGGATAAATAAAGGTCAAAGATTATTAAGGATTGGGAGGACACAAAAATACCTCCTATAAGATGTAGCATCTGAAGCATATTTAGACGTCTAGAAAAATGTGAAGAGGTAGAGTTCTTGAAAAAGATGTGGAATCTTCATGCAGATGTTTTGATGATGGCACTGGCACATTTCACTGTTCCCAGGAGCTCAACTCCATCATTTGGCTCTATCTCATATTTGGCAACCGGAATAAGCAAATCACAACTGGGGTGGGAAGAGGTAAATTCAGTGGGGGTGGGAACATCAGAGGTGGAGGGTGGAGGAGTGGGGCGGTAGAGGGAGCATCTGCTTTCTTCTGACAAGATTATTCATGTAATCACACCCTGCAGAAAATGCAGAGTTTGGTAGATGTATTTTTAAAGCACATTATCTATTACGCACACATGAAGGAACTGGGTAGTAACAAATAATCCTCTCTACATATGCTCATCTAATAGGTGGCTTCAGCTATTATGGGGAAGTGTCCCTGCCCATATATTTGAGTGATGGGGAAGAGCATATAAAAACATTTTGTCATCTGTTTTTTAAATAATGGTTTTTAAATAAATAGAACAGAATGGAAAAAAAAATAAATCATTCAACAAACATTTATTAAGCACTTGCCATGTGCCAGGCTGTGTACAAACAAAAAGCAAAGCAGTAACAGCAACAACAAAAACAAACCAGTTCCTGCCTTCAAGGAGCTTACATTCTAAAAGGGGAGGCAGCAAATAATTTACTTTGTGGTAAGGAGTAACAGGTAGGAGAGGACCAAATGTAACCAGTAACACTGAACTTCCTACCCCCATTCCCCCATAGAGAAGTCAGTTGATTACTAGCTAAGGACAAGGTGAAGAGGATGACTCTCTTGAGGGCCCTGGGCATGTCTGTTGACTTAGATAAGCCACAACTTGAGAACTGGGCTCTGAAACTATACAAGATATTTTGTATACTAGGTGCTTTCTAGTCCTGGGCATAGTTTCTAAGGATAAGAAAATGATTCTCCTACTGGTCTCTGTCCTGGTCAGACCCTAACTGCAGTATTATGTTTAAATTGGGGTGTCATATTTCACAATGAACATTGATAATGTGGGAAGTATCCAAAGGAATGCAAGCATGATGGCGAAGGTTCTTGAGCTTACATCCTATTTTTGTTGTGGTGTTCAGTCATTTAAATCATGTCCAATTCTTTCTGACCCCATTTGCGGTTGTTGTGGCAAAGATACTGAAGTAGTTTGCTATTTCCTTCTCCAACTGGAAACTGAGGCAAACAGTGCTAAGTGGGTTGTACAGGGTCATGAAGCTAGCAAATGTCTGAGGCCAGACATGAACTCAGGAAGATGTGTCTTCTTGGCTCTGGCACCCTCTCCACTGTGCCACCTAGCTTCCCATACATAGGAGGAACCTTCAAAGAACTGGGCATGTTAAGCAAAAGCAAAGACTCAGGAAAGACACAATTGTTGTCTTCAAGTATCTGAAGTGTGGTCAATTTTTAAAATCAAATTTTATTTTTATTTTCAGTTCTACAATCTCTCCTTTCCTTGACCCCTCCCCTCCCCAATGAGAAAGCAAGAGTACAATACTGTGTGTGTGTATGTATATGTATATATATGTATATATATGCATATATATACACATACATATATACACACACACACACAGAGAAAGAAAGAGAGAGAGAGAGAGAGAGAGAGAGAGAGAGAGAGAGAGAGAGAGAGAGAGAGAGAGAGTCATCCATGGTAGCCATGTTCTGGAAAAAAACAAGAAAAATAAAGGGGAAAATATGCTTTAATTTGCTCTCTGAGTATAAAGTTCTCTCACTGGAGCTGTATAGCATGTTTCATCATGATTCCTGTGGAGTTGTGGTGGATCATTGTATTGATCAGAGTTATTAAATTTTTCACATTTGATTTTCCTTAAAATATAGTTATATGGTTATATATATTAAAATATAAATAATAAAAAGCAATAAAATAAAATATGCAAATAAAGTTATATACAAAATATAGTTATATAGATTGTTTTCCTGGTTTTCCTCAATTAACCTTGCATCTGTTCATATAGGTCTTTACATTTTTTTCACTAAGGGCAGTCATTAGACATGTTGTATTTGGATTGAGAAGGTAAAACTAGGAACAAGACATTGGGAACTGACCAGACTCAAATTTAGTTCTCTTGGGATACCACCTTAAGTCCACTGGCTGGAGACACTTTGTCCTTATCTTTGACAAATTCTAGTAAGAAACAGTTTTTTTTCCCAATGAGGTCCCCAAACCAATTTATCGCTAATCTCAAGTTTTGCCATTTACTTCATGCACTATTGACATTTTTCTGAATGCCCTGCATAATTTCCAGGTGCTCCCCTCACCTTTCATTCTTCTCCTTTTCTGACAGATCATCTCATGTTTATTACAAAAGGTCATTTTTTGGGGGCGGCTAGGTGGTGCAGTGGATAAAGCACTGGCCCTGGATTCAGGAGTACCTGAGTTCAAATCTGGCCTCAGACACTTGACACTTACTAGCTGTGTGACCCTGGGCAAGTCACTTAACCCCCGTTGCCCCACAAAAAAACAAAAAAAAAACAAACAGAAAAAAGGTCATTTTTTAAAATCATTGAGCCAAAGCTAGATATGTTGATTAATGTCCCCCACCTTATCAGGCCAGATCTTTTCCCTTTTTTCAACCCCCTACAAGTAGGATTCCTCCAAGAACCATAATTTCAGTGTTAGAAGAAACCTCACGGGTAACCTTGTCTGACCTCACATCAGTCTTGTTTAAAACATACCAAACAAATGGCCACTCCAGCACTATTTTAGGGTTCCAATGAATCAAAACCCACTAACAGCCCAGGCATCTCACTCAAATCTTGGATAAATACAATTGTTAGACTTTTTTTCCCTGCCATTGATGATGAATGCCCATTTTTACAAGAACTACACCATATGTCAGGCATTGTGCTCGGCAGGGGTTATAGAAAGGAAAACAATTACTGCCCTCCAGGAGTTTACACTCTACTTGTGGGGAATATGCAAAATATATGCAAATGCAGGTGCAAAGTATTACAATTTGAGGTGGGGAAGAAACAGTGCTCGGAACAGAGAACTAAAGGAAGATAGGAGTTTTTAGAGGTAAAGAAAGCATTGCAGGCATGACAGACTAGCTATGTAACAGGTACAGAGAAAGGAGATGAATGTCACATACAGGGAATCAGCAAGGATGTCAGTTTAACTGAGATATTTGTGCCATGTTTTAAAAGCACCAATTAGCCTTTGGCTCTGGGAGCTAAAGTCATGCATTTATAAATGCTGACCTCAGGGTTTTTCTCCACAGATTCCCAAACCTGCCCCAACATATCCTTGAGAACATTTATTTTATTTTATTGCCTAACATTAGGTACATGTTATACAGAATAGGGAAGGAGAAGCTGTAAGAAAATATGCTTTAAGATGTTGAGTGTGTAAAGAAGAAAAATATCCATGGAACGATTTCCCATTGCAATGTATCAAAAAGATATATGTTTTATTTTAAAAGAAAAATCCTTGGGAGCAGCTAGGTGGCACAGTGGATAAAGCACTGGCCCTGGATTAAGGAAGACCTGAGTTCAAATATGGCCTCAGACACTTGGCAGTTACTAGCTGTGTGAACCTGGGCAAGTCACTTAACTCTCATTGTCCCACAAAAACAAATCCTTTATGCCATATTGATTTCACATGTGTACTTTTCATTCAATCCTCCAGATATAGATTCTGGGTTTGGAGTCAGGAAGATCTAGATTCAAATCACACCTCTGTTTTATTGGAAAGGGAAGTGGTTCAAGTCTTTCCTCTGGTTTGGTATCTGGCCCAATCTATAGTTGCTGGAAACATAGAACTCCCTTGGGTCCATCAGGAGATTCCAAACTACTCATTTCAAATTCACCTCTGTGGATTCTTTCTTTCTTACCCTTCTTTATATATTCCTCCCCTCTGCTTCTCATGACCAGGAAGCTGGAAAGAGTCTTACTGCCAAGGCAGGATTATTCAGGAGGGTTCACTATGTACATACTTAGATATATAAGGTCAGCTACCACATTGATGGTAAACTAACTTGAAAAGGCTATAAGCCAAGATCAAAATGGAGAGAGAGTTGGTGCATGACATTTTGTTCACAGATGATCATGCACTCAGTGAAGCCTCTGAGACTGAGATGCAAGAGTATATATTGGTTCTTTGAAACGTGTGCAAATTTTGGCATGACATTCAATGCCAAGACAGAGTTTCTCTACCAGCCAGCACCACACCATCCATATGTGGAACCATTGATCATAGCAAAAGTCGAAACTTTAAATGTTGTGGATAAGTTCACTGACCTTGGCAGTATATTCTACAAGGAGGTCCACATAGATGAAGTTGATGCACACAGTACCAGAGCTACTTCAGTGTTTGAGAGACTTCAATGAAAGCGTGGAAAAGAAGAGGTATTAGGCATCCTACCAAACTGAAGTTGTACAGAGCTGTTATGTTGACCGCATTGTCATATGCTTGTGAAGCATAGACAGTCTACTGGTTCCATGCCAGGAAAATGAATCCCTTCCATTTGAATTGTCTTGGGAAGATTCTGCAGATTACCTGGCAAGATAAATACTGGACACTGAGGTTTTTCTCAAGCCAAACTGCCAAGTATTCAAATTCTACTGCAGAGAGTGAAATTCTGATGGGCTGGCTATGCAGTCTGAATGCCAAATACATGATCACCTAAAAGACCATTTTATGGAGAATTCACCCAAGGCAGGTGCTCACACTTATGTCAGAAGAAGTGATACAAGGACACTTTCAAGGTAGCTCTGAAGAACTTTGGTATCGATTTGTTAGATATGGGAGGCACTGGCATAGAACTGCTCAGCATGGCATGTCCACACCAAAGAAGGCACTGTACTCTATGAACAAAGCAGAATTGCAGTAGCACAAAGGAAGCCTGAAATGTGCAAATCCAGAGCCATCTCCAGTCCAAATGTTCTAACAAACTACTTGTGCCCAACCTGTGCTAGAGCCTTCCAAGCTCATATCAGATTGCTCAGCCACAGGTGAACACATTGTATCTTGCTGAAGATATCATGATTCAGAAAACATTTATTGAGTTCCCTCTATATGCCAGACTGTATTCTAGACATTGGAAATATGCAGAAAAAAGTCCTCAGATCTTTCTCTCAAGGGGGTTTCTTTCTACTGGAAGGATTTTTTTGTTGTTGCTTGTCCTTAATTCTCCAGGAGGACCAATGATATCAGGAAGGTCTTGACTTGCAAGTGAATTAGATTTAAGTGAGGTGGGGCTGTGCACAGTCATCAGCCTCACTCTCTACTCTAGAATCATTAGAATTCGGTGGTAAGACATGGGTCAGGATGATTGGTCATGACCCCAGATGCAGTGGAGATCTTTCCCAGGTCTCAGTTTGTCTGAGGCAACACCCATTCAGTGATTTAAGGCTAGGTAAGAATTGAGTCAAAAGATGGCCTAATTTACCTACTCAAAAAAATCAATCTGGGAGGGGAAGACCCTCAGTGTTTCAATATACCCAGCATGTATCATGTAATGCGGCAGCATGATATAGACCTAAGGGCTCTGATAATGGGACACAGGACCTACCATTGTTGGGAAAAAGTTGTTGACTGCTCCTTTGTAATTTTATGTATTTTATTTTCTGTATTTAAAAATAATCTTTTGAGAAGTGCCCCCTAGCCTTCAGCAAAAAGCCAAAGGGGTCTGTGAATAGAGTGGTGAACTGGGAGTCAAGAATACTAGAGCTTCAGGGGCAGCACAGTGAATACAGCACTGGCCCTGGATTCAGGAGGACCTGAGTTCAAATCCGACCTCAGACACTTAACGTGTGTGACCCTGGGCAAGTCACTTAACCCCAATTGCCTCACAACAACAACAACAACAACAACAAAAAGAATACTAGGGTTTGAATCTTGTCTAAAGCCTTTACTTGCTCTTTCACTGAATGCAAGCCACTTATTCCCTCTGGACCTCACTTTTCCCATGTGTAAGATGAGAGGGTTCTGAGGTGTCTTCCAGATCTAAATCTGTGTTCCTATGGCATCATTCAAAAGTGTTCAGCCAACAAGCCTACTCCATGCTCCTCACTATGCCAGGATTTGGGGATAAAACCCCAGCTCTGAAATAATTGATGATCTTAAGGAATTCCTATTGTACAGAGAGGATGCACAATACACACAGATAGGGAACTGTATTAGTATATAAGGTGAATACAAAGTAATCTCAAGGGACGGAGAATATTAACAACTGGGCGTCAGGAAAGCCTCATGTGGGAGGGGTCACATGGACCACCACTGTGCTATGTCAGAAGTGGGGGAGACTGTGAGGCCAAGGGGAAGAGGGAGAGTGTCCCAGCAGAGGGGCCAATTTGAGCAATAGGACTGTCTGAGGGATGGCATGAGGGATACCTTTAAGTGCAACAAGATTGGGACTTTTGGAAACGATTATGGAGTGAACTGGAGCCTTCTGGCAAAGGATTTCAATGAAGTTTTCCTGGTTGATTACCTAAATGAAGTCATCCCACTAGGTTGAGTTCCATTGCTTTGTGTTAAAGTTCACCTTTCAGTATGCACTATGAATTAGATATTATGCCATATGGATATCCATACATCTACCTATATATGTGTGTAGAGGTAGAGTTCTTTGTTGTACTGTGTTACACACACATCCATTCTCCTAGAGAAGATTTCGTTTTCTTGCAGTCTGTATCTTGCATTCTCTGTTTTCCAACCCCTTGTGTCAGAAAACAAAGAATTAGAAAGATTTTCTATGCTGTAGGGAAAGGCCTGGGCCCAGATATGCTGTGCCTCGCTCTCAATGCTGGATACTAGGCTGCTTCTCATGAAACCTGCTTATGCTGTGAGTGCAGAGCCTAGCATTGAATCCTTCCCACCACCCCAGGCTAATGGGGGGAAAAACTGCAGTGTTCCATTAGCCTTGAGCATGCTGAAAGCTGACACTACTGAACTGGTTCCCAGTTCCAGGAATTGCTTTGGTTCTGTGTAGTTAAATATTTTTGTAAAAAAAGAAAAAGAAAAGAAAAAGAAACCCAAAAGGTTTCCTCTTCTCCCTAAACCTGGGGAAGCTCTCATTTAATCTGTTTTCCAATCTCCTCATCAATTCCCTGCAGTTTAACTGATCCTGCAGGAGGCCTGGACATGGCTAGGGACTGAAGCTGGGCTGCAGGGCCTGGCAGCTTGGCCCTCCTCTCTCGGCTCAGAAAGAGGACAGGATATTTGTCTTTGTTCATTTCCTTTCCTAAACACGAGCTGGCTGTCGGCTGCAGTGGAACAGGCTTGGAATGAGAAGTAGACAGCACAACAGCCAGGGCTGGGGAGTTCTTGAGAATAGCAGACTATCAGAGGGAGCTGAAGACCCCCAAATTGGAACTAAGGTCCCCTCTACAACATACGGACAAGTGGCCTCTGTGGAAGGACTACCACAGCATCTCTCAAGGGAACCTCTTCCACTTTGGGAGAGCTCCCAGTCTTAGGAACTTTGGCCCAACATCACACTTACACCCACCATTGCGTGGAAATCCAAATTCTGCCTCTGGGGTCTAGCAGAAGAAATCCACTTTCCCCCCATTCACATAAAAGCCCTCCAAATGTATGAAAGTTACTTTTACATCCTGCCCAGCAAAAGTCAGCTTTTCTCCATGGCCTATACTGGTATTCGTTCCCAAACAACCTGAGTGTAGAGCAGAATGCTCGGCCAAGGTGCTGGGGAAGAGAAGGTAGGGTGAGGCAAACAGGGCACTGGATTTGGAGACCAGAAAACCATGCACCAAATCCTTCTCTTAGACATTTACTAGCTGTGTGATGCAGGGAAAGTCAGTCCATAGAGAATCATTTATTCGATGCCTAATATTTACCATAGGGCACCTAAGTGTTGCAAAGGATAGAGCACCAGGACTGGAGTCAGGAGGACCTGAGTTTAAATCTGGTGTCAGACACTTATTAGCTATGTGACTCTGGAGACGTCACTTAACCTCATTTGCCTCAGTTTCTTTATCTATAAAATAAATTGGAGAAAGAAGTGGCAAACCACTCTAGTATCTTTGCCAAGAAAATCTCCAAAAGGGAGTGGGACATTACTGAACAAGACTGAGCAACAACAAACTATTTACTAGGCACTGTGCTAAGTGTTTGGGATACAGAAAGAGACTAAGAAATAGTTCCTGCCCTCAAGGAGCTCATAATCTAAGGAGGAGCTCCCAATCTAATGAAGTAACTTCACCTTTGTGAGTCTCACTTCCCATATCCATAAAATGAGAGAAATAGACTTGCTGGTCTCCTAAGTGCCTTTGAGGTTGAACTTTCCAACCCCACGACATCATTCCAAGAGAAAAGCAGAGCTTGATGTCCCCTCTGTTTGCAATGCTCCTTGTTCTCATCCCTACCTCATGGAATCCCTGGCTTCTTTTCTTTTCTTTTTTTTTTTTTTTTTTGCATGAGGAAATTGGGGTTAAGTGACTTGGCCAGAGTCACACAGCTAGTAAGTGTCAAGAGTCTGAGACCGGATTTGAACTCAGGTCCTCCTGACTCCAGGGCCAGTGCTCTATACACTGTGCCACTTAGTTGCCCCCTTGGCTTCTTTTCAATGGTCTTCTCAGCTGCCACCTCCTATGGAGATTCTTACCTAATTCTTTCCTTCCTTCCTTCTCAAATGATCACAAAGAGGCTTATGTGCTCCTGTGTTTTTATCCCACTGTGTGATTTAAAAGTTCAAGGAGAAACAAAGAAAATGACAACCCCAAAATATTTGTTACTAGAATGGAAGCCTCTTAATTGACTGTGCTGGACAGCAACAGTGTCAAACTCATATGGAAATGGGAGTAAAGGGGGCAGCTAGGTGGCACAGTGGATAGAGCGCCAGCTCTGGATTCAGGAGGACCTGAGTTCAAATCTGGCCTCAGATACTTGACACTTACTAGCTTTGTGACCCTGGGCAAGTCACTTAACCCTCATTGCTCCCCCAAAAAACAAACAAAAGAAACGGGGGTAAAAAATGGTACACAAGTATCCTCAAGGGCTGCATATTGACTTGGAAAACCACATATGAACATTACCTGTGTTCTATTATATTTTTATTTTGCTAAATATTTCCCAATTACACTTTCATCTCATTCAGTTGGCCCTTGCAGGATATTGGATACCTCAGGTGTAGAGGAAAGAATAGTGGATATGGACATTAAGAAAATTGTGTTTTAACTTGGTTCCGTGATTTATTACATATGTAGTCACTTAAATCTTCCTGGTCCTCAGTTTTCACATCTGTAAAATTGGGGGGGGGAATTAAATGAACTGTAACATATTTTAAAGTTCTAAATTCTGTTATTCTACAAAGGCTTTTTGCCCTTGTGTCCCTGGGATAAAACGATGTCTTCAATTTGTAAGCACTCAAGATACATTTATTCCATTTTAGTAGGTTGAATGACTACTTGTCTGATGGACTTTAGAGCGGGCCCCTTTTCATGTGCAGCTTGGACTTAATGGCTTCCAAGGCCCTTTTTGTATCTCCAGTGTTTAGCTCAATGCCTGAGCTTCATAAAAACTTGATGTTGGATTGATTGATTCAAATGCCCAGATTCTGCAATAATAGGGAGCCATTGTAGGGTTTGGAGCAGAAGAGAGACATGCTACAAAACAGCGAGGGGATTAACCAGGCAACAAGACCGTGTAAACAAACAAGATCCAGTTCTTCCTGCTTCTACCACAAACAAAGATTCAGAACAAGAACAGCCTTTTAGCCTCACATCAACCCTTCTCTCAAGGCTGGTGAAAGGGAATGTTATTTACAGTCTCTGCAAATTCATTAGGCGACATTTTTGCAGTGTAAGGAATGTAAAAGGTTTCCCAGCCAACCTGGAATCTCCAGACGTCCTCTTTTCAATTCCTGGCATTCTCTCCACCATAAATGACCTTTCTTTGTCTAAATCGATTGGTGGCTCAGGTGCCATTCCAACTTCAGTGAGTCTGCCCTTTTGTTCTGGACAAATAAAGCTTTGCCTTTGCTGTTGGTATTACAGTACAGAGTTAACTGTTCAGAGGTCCCTGAATCTCTTTATCTTTTGGGAAAGATCATTGGCCAAAGTCCAATAGCACTGCTAGGAGAAGAAAACGTCAATCTTGGATGGTTCATACAGCAGAATGATTACATCTTTGTCATTTTTATCCAGAGATGTCAAAACCTGGGGTTCAGGGTTTCAAATCGTGGTTTCTTATTTGTGCATCTATGGGTGAGTTATTGCCCTGCTTTAAATACTAGCTTCTCATCTATAAAATGTAGGTGATAATACTTATAATACTTATACTCACAACTTCATAGGACTATGAGGAGAAAAAAAAACATGAACCTTCTTTAATACTGATTTCAAAATTCAGTGTCCTTTGAGGGAATAACTCAAATTCAAGGCATGCTCTGGTTAAACTCTTTGAGTTGGTGGATGTCACCATGTAGAAGCTAGGGCATTGACTTCTCACATGTGACATTACCTAAAGCAGGTTCCCTTTCACTCGAATTACAGCTCCTGAGCCCCTAACCTTTTTCTCTAGTACGAACAGTCACTTCAAAGAAAAAAAACATTTCTTGATAAATATAGTAAGAAAAGTCATAGGTGAGCATTTCTAACATACATCTGAAGGTACAATCTTCAAAAGTGGAGAGAATGGACACCCAATGGAATCTTGCCTTTGGGCATACACATAGGACTTTATGTAATCAGGGCACAAGGATATAGAGAAACAACTCATGCTTTCAATGCTATAGAACTGATCACCAGTATCTTTTTGTGATGTCTTCATGCCTAAAGTTGAGCTTTCATCTTTTTTGCTCCTGGATGGGTATGGTGGCTTCACTAGGACCATTGCTCAACTACTTCTCCCTCCTCTTATGGTACCTATTGGGTATTTAGTCAGCTGAGTTTTGCTCTGCTGATTTCTAGTGGTAGATACTACTGGAATCTTATACAAGTCCTTATACAAGTTTCTGGTCTTGAGGCCCACCTACAGACCATCTCAAGTGTATTCTGCTACAGTACAGACAATATATCTATTTCTTCCACCACAAGATACATATTTTAAAAACTTGTAAGTATGTACTAACAAATACATAAAACACAAAACAACAACTCATCATATATTGCACTCTTCTTGGAGAAAGAACTTTGTAGGATTGTTGAACAGCTATTTCACGTCCCTTTGATCAACTCAAAAAGTCCAAATCTCCTGGTTATCCAGGGCATTGCTTAGTACTTCCCAGCTTACATCAGTCTTCTGGTAGTATTCCTCTTCTCTTAGAAGTGACAGAGCTGGAAAGCTAGCACAAACTAGAAATTCTTTCTCTCTCAAATAAACAGATAACCACTATGTCCCCAAAGTGTGCAAGCCCTTCTGAGCTAAGAACCTGTGTAAATCCTCATTGAGAGACATAATTTCTGGGTAATCATCTTATTAATAAGACCAGCAGGTTATTGATAAAATGATGATCATTTGGCCATCTCTCTTAGACTAAAGACAATTATTGTTGTGGACTCACAGTTTATATACCATTCAAAACAGTAGGTGGCCAATGGGGTGGAGAATGACCACTGGACAGATAAATAATCTCTACTCAGACCACTCCCAGCCTTAGACTATCTAGCCAAAAGGATCTGTCTCCACCTAAGCTTGAGTACAACACAATGGGCTTCCCCCCTTGGATTAAATTCTTTAGAGGTTGGATGGAGTCTGGCCAATGTCAAAGACAGTCAATGGAATCTCATTATCAGTAATGCCGTGAAAGGAAAACTGGACTATGTCAGGATTTTGGAAGCAGGGAGGAAGTTCTGAATCTCCCTAATAGATTAGCTATTAATAATAATTTTTTTCTAATAGCTAGTAAAGTTTTGAGAATTTGAACCCAGATTTTTCTGACTCCATGTCTTGAACCCCATCCATGATGCCATGCTGCTTCTTTATATTGCCCATCATCATTCCTTTGGAGCAGGGCTCTGTGCCAGGCTTATGATTCAATTTCAAAACTCCTTTTCCATTTTCTTTTTTCCCAGGTGATCTGTAGCCTAAACCAATGAAAGAATGTTTTTATTCTCCTTCTTTCCAACATTGATTTTCCTTCAAAGCTTTCTACCATTTTCCCCTCCTTAGGTAACTATTCTCTAAGACAATGCTTTTCAAATCTTTTAGTCTCAGGACCCCTTACACTCTATAGAAACACTGAGGCTGCTTCCAAAGAGCTTTTGTTATTATGAGTTATATTTATTTCTATTTACCAAATTCAAAATTAAAATGTCTTAATATTATTATGAAAATAGTTTTGATATTTGAGACCTCCTGAAAGAGTTTCAGGACCCCCTCCCCCCTCAATAGTACATGGAGCAATCTTTGAGAACCAGTGCTCTATGGTATCCACCTCAGTGGATATACATCAGTATTTTTCTGTTTCCTTTATGCTTTTTAGTCAGAAGCATTTGTTGTGTGCTCTCACAGAATGTAAGCTCCTTCAGGGCAGGGAAGCTTTAAATTTCATCATTCATCCATAGTGCCTTGCACAGGGCTGGGTAGTGCATAGTGTGTGCTTAATAAATGATTAATTCAGTTCTAAAATTCTTTGATTAAATTTTTGCCAGACAAACAAATGCTTAATATAAAAGTACTTTGGAAATGCTTAAGAACCAGGTAAATGTCAAGCTACTGTTTTTACTATGGGGAATTTGGGACTATAGAATGACTAGCGTGGACCAACATTTACAATTCAGATCAAATTTATTTGAGGACAGTTCATTAGGTCAGGCATCAGGGATTGTAGGAATTTTCTTTCCTTTTTCTTCTTTTTATTTCTTCTCTTTTTTCTTTTTCTCCTCTTCATTCTTCTCCTCCTCTTCTTTCTTTATCATCATCACCATCTCTTCTTCTTCTTCTTCTTCTTCTTCTTCTTCTTCTTCTTCTTCTTCTTTTTCTTCTTCTTCTTCTACTACTACTACTACTACTACTACTGCTCCATTTAAATATAATTGGTTTCCTTTGAAATACTATGCATTTTATTTTATGCATTTAAAAACATAATTCCAAGGAAGGATCCATAGGCTTCACTAGACTACCCCAGGGGATTATGGCACATCAAAATGTTAAGAATCCTTGCATTAGATGATCATATCCAATCTTTACTTACTCACCTAAAGGACTCTAACCTTTTGGACATTTTTAGAATTTGACTTATTAAAAGGAGTACTTTGGGGCCCTTCTTTAGTTTCCTTAGGCCAATATAGGCAAAACAAAGAAACAATCCAAATGAAAGCTGCTTCTTAGGCTTTGAAACATTTTTTAGACTATTAACAACTAGGTTTCATTGGATGCAAGCCTATTCTCAGTTTTAGCACCAGGAACAGAGACTTAAGGGTATAATACATTTTTTTCTTCTTGTATTGTCATCTTAATGCTGCTTACACAGTTTTCCTTTGTCTATTTTAATAGACAGCTTTTCTCTGAGATGGAATGGAAAACTAATGTTCTATAAAGGAATGAGAACAGATCACTTCAGAGGTTACAGCTCATTCAATGAGATGGCAATAAAGTAAGATACACATTTGGATTTTATTTTCAAACAATGATCTCATTGTCCCATTCTTGCATTAAGTTAGGTATTTTTGCTAGTTTCTTTCTTGGGTAGGCCTGAGGATTAATTAGTGCAATGATCACTACTGTAAGAATTTAGAACTTGAAGGTACTTCACAGACTGTCTAGTCCCACCACCCCATATTAGAGTTAAAGAAAATATAGGCAATAAATATCACAGGTGATTTTGAACCTGAGAACATAGGATTATAGGACCAAAGATTTAAAGTTGTTTGGATTCTAGGAACCACTGTCCATATCATTTTACAGATTAGGAAATCAAGGCACAGAGTACTTAAGTAACCTTCTCAGAGTCACACAATTAGTAAGTCCCTGAAACAAGATTTGAACCTGGTCCTTCTGACACCAAATTCTATCCACTGCTCCACAAACCCATAAATTCTGACTGCAGAGCCAGTATTCTTTCCACTATGACATTGTGCTTCTCAGAAACTCTCTACCTAGGCACTTCTACAGTTAGTTTGCTACTCAAAGTATTAGTGACTTATTTGGGTGCACCGAGGTGTTGAGCAACTTGCTTAGTTACATAGCCAGGGTATGGCAGAAAGAGGACATTAATTTGTTGAGGTTGGCTCAAATTATGTCATGTTGTCTTGCATCAATATATAATTATCCTTATGTCTAGAATTCCATATCATTTTAAGTTTTCAATATTCAAAATGCTAGGGAAATGGTAGAAAGATCAAGGATATATACCAGGGTTGTGAATTTCCTCCTTGTAGTGTTGGAGTATAGAGAGATACAAGAATCATTTCCCTCATACTTGTAGAACACACTGGTTTGTGTTGCTGAATACCAATGATAATCAGGTAATTACTTTAACCCTGAGATGTTGCAGTTTGCAGTGGATAGAGTATTAGACTTGGAGTCCAGGAAATTTGGGTTTAAATATTGTCTCACCTGAAAGGTATTTGATCCTGATCAACAGTTAAAATTACTGTGCCTCAATTTCCTCACTTGTAAAATGAAGATGTTGGACTCATTGGCTTCTAAGGTACTTTTCAACTTTAAAACTAAGATATTATGATCTCTTCATAATGTTGGGGGATGAGAAGGAAATACATTTAATGATGTACCAAGATTAGCTGTAAGGGTTGAGCCATTGATTTGGGTCATTGGGAGAAGAAGTAACTGACATCAGCTTCTTCCCAACCCCAATTTCTGTCTATGAATAGTATCCCAACTGTCTCCCATTAAAGTCTCAATGAAGAGGATATAACTAGATTTAAATGGAAGATCTTAATGTTATAATTACTGACACCTTGATGCAAATGAAAGGATCTTAGAAGTTGCCTGGTTAATACCACATCATGGCTCTCATAGGAAAAATAATCAGAGAATCTTAGAATCTCAGCTATGTAAGTGATCTCAGCAGCCATCTAGTTGCACTTAAAACTTGATTAAGAAGTGTCTTCATAATATTCACTAGAAAGAGTGCACACAAATGTCACTTTTGATTCAGTAGAATACTCAATATTTGAGGGAAGATATTTTTGTGTTGATGCATTGACCAGAGATCAGGAATATTTTGGGTTTACAGAATGCTTTTGCAATTGAGTTCAAAGGGCTACAGGACTACCATATCTTAAGAAAATCTGAAATAGACATGATGGGAAGACTGGAAAATGAGAGTCCAATCCTTTCAGTAACCTGGGATTTGCCCTTTGTTGCAGGTTATACAGTGCATGAGCAAAATTCCTTGATTAGTTTCAGTCTAACATATAGACCTGCTATGAGTGACTGAAGGCTGTGTGGTGACTAGGTTTGCTGAGGATCCAGAACTGAGATCTAACATAAAAGTTTTGGGTTGATGATCCACCCTCCTCCTTGTGTGTGTCTGTGTCTGTGTCTCTTCTTCATTGGCTTTCAAGTGGAGGATTTCTGTGAGCCAGTGGGTGGAAGGAGGGGCAGGTAGCCTTATTTTCTCACCCAGCCACCCTTTGTCCCTAAAGGCATCATGCCCATGGAACCTTTGTTTCTGTCATGTTTCTTTACTCCTGATTTTAGATGACTGAGTATCTCAATATGGGAGTGCCAAATTGCCTAGTGACACCAGCAGATCCATCATTGTAAATGTCTAGGCATCCAATGAGATCAGGAGAATGAGCAAAGTTATTTGAGGTCCAACTGACAGCCAGAGCCCTGGAGATGATAGCAGCAACAGCCAAGTCTTATGAGGGACAAGTGTTGCTAGAGCCAATCCTGCTGTGTATTGAGCTGTCAGATGAGACACCATGTACTAGAAGAAGTGAGCCCAGCTGAGCAAGGGAGGGACTCATCTATATCCAATGCAAAACCCTGCAGTAATCTTTGTAGGGACTCCAAGGAGGGCAAAAAGGACACTCTGAGCCAGGGGACATCAGGCAGTCCTTAGTTCTTTAAATCTCTACCTTACTACCATTGTGTTTTAAGCTGAAGTATTCAGTGTTCAGGGTCCTTGTATACACAAGGAAAGAATGCAATGTGATTTGGGTAACATTTTTTTCTTATTTTTTTCCTTGCTATGCCTTCTCATTAAATATCCTTTTGGAAAATCTCATTAATTTCAGTTGATTGGGTGGGGGACATGGGATGGAGACTTGTGAATGATAGGGGTAGGAACCATAGCTCCTCAGTTTTAGCATTAAATTGATGAAAGGAGGAGTTAGTTGCCATCTGGCAACTAATTTGTTTATAGGAATAGGAGTTGGGAGAGTGATGGCTACATAGAAACAAACAAACTAACATAAAGTAAAAACTGCATCAATGTAGGCAAAGGCAAGTTGAGAGTAAAGAAATGTTTCAGTGGTTTTAATGATTGCCATTCACCGTGGATTCAGGTCATTAGGGAGCATTTAATGTTGCCTCCACATAGTACTGGACAACTAAAAGTTGAATTGATCCCATACCTTGAATCCTCTTTCCTTTGTTTCTTTTTTGCTAGTTTCCTTTGGCCATATTAGAAAAAGTAACAATATCCTAACGCTGCTTTTGTAGAACGAGCCCAAGCTCTTTTCCAAAGGTTTTCCAAATAAGATGCGTGTGTGCGTGTGTGTGCATGCGTGTGTGTGTGTGTGTGTGTGTGTGTGTGTGTACCTCTATCTGCCTAAGACTCTTCCTAGCATGTGACACTGGACAAGTCATATAAACTGCTAAATGACTCAGTTTCCTTATCTGTAAAATGAGGATAATAATAGCACCTACATCCTAGGGTTGTTATGAGAATCAAATGAGATAAAAAATGTGAAGCATGTGGCACAGTGCTTGGCCCATAGCAAGGGCTAGATAAATGCCAACTATTATTATTTTTAACAGTAGAAAGCAGAGAATCATAGCATGCTTGTACAAGAACCAACATTTATTATCAGTAGTTATAGCCCAGAATGGATGACCATCTTTAAAAATTTGGATCATTGGACTGGGTGTCAGAAGGCATGGCCTTGAACACATACCCTATTGGCTGCATAACCTTGGGAGAGTCATGTCTTTGTTGCCTCTATGACAAGTAAGACAACCCAGGACATTTATTAAGCACCTACCATGTACCAGGCATTGCATTAAGCACTGGGGATACAAAGAGAGGCAAAAGACAGTCACTACTTTCAAGAAGCTCACAATCTAATGGGGGAGATAAGGAAATTAATATGCATAAATAAGCCATATGCAGGATATGTAGGAAATAATTAACAAAAGGAAGGCACTAGAATTTGGAAGGATTAGAAAAAGCTTCTTGTAGAGCAGTGATAGAAAATTCAAATAACAATAGGGCTGACTAAACCATGCATAAGGATTCTTGTGGGCCACATATTGACATGTCTAAATATCTATCTATATTTTATTGTTTTTAATTTATTTGTTAATATTTCCCAATTACATTTTTTGGTGACGTAATTGGGGTTAAGTGACTTTCCCAGGGTCACACAGTTAGTAAGTGTTAAGTGTCTGAGGGCAGATTTGAACTCAGGTCCTCCTGACTCCAGGGCCAGTGCTCTATTCACTGTGCCATCTAGCTACCCCTCCCAATTACATTTTAATCTGTTCTGGCTACTCTTAGGAGTATTATGGATCTCATGGGGCCCATGGACCACGTGTTTGACATCTCTCTTACAGAAGATGAGATTTAATTCAGGGCTTGAACAAAGTCAGGGAAGATGGGAGGTAAAGTTGAGGAGGCAGAACATTCAAGGATGGGGGACAGTCAGAGAAAATGCCTAAAGCCAAGAGCTGGACCGCTTTGTTCATGGAACAAAAAGGAAGCCAGTTTCCTTTTCCACAAAATTCAATTCAAATCAACAATGGAGCCACTCTATACCATGTAGGGTTGTTTCAAGGATAATGTGAGAATATTTGCAAAGCACTTTTCAAACCTTAAAGTACTATATAAATGCCAGCCACCACTGCCACCACCACCACCACCATCACTTACCAGTAAAATGCTAGGTACTAGGGCTAATAATCCAAAAATAAAAACATTACCTGCCCTCAAGTAGCTTACAGGCTATTAATGGGAAATATAAAGAAAGAGAACTCAACACAAAATACACACAAAGGAAATACAAAGTGATTTCATGGATGAGACACTATTAAGAGGGAGAATCAGAAAGAAGTCTCTCAGAGGAGTTAGGACTTGAACTGAGACACAAAGGAATAAAGGAAGTTGTATAAGCAGAAGTGAGGAATTCAAGGTACAAGTGAAGCATTCAAGTGGTTGTGGAGAGTGTTTGCAAAGGTACAAATCTGGGAGGAGGAATGCTATGTATGGAGAATAGCAATGAGGTCAGTTTAATTTGGATGTAACATATGTGAATGGGTTGATGTGTAATCAACCTAGAAAGACACACTCAAGGCAGATTATTTAAGGCTTTAAATACATCAGGGAAGGCTTTGTAGCTTATATGGAAGACAATAGGGAGCTTCTGATGTTTCTTGAGCAGGGAAACTTCTGAAA
Organism: Dromiciops gliroides; assembly: GCF_019393635.1. NCBI lineage: Eukaryota > Metazoa > Chordata > Mammalia > Microbiotheria > Microbiotheriidae > Dromiciops > Dromiciops gliroides. The sequence continues at coordinate 684,008,527 of NC_057862.1, forward strand.
CAAATAGTGACATTTGAAAGAGGAGTGACTTTAGAGGGAGAAAAGTAAAAATTTCAGTTTTTTATGTGTTGAGTGTGAAATGCATTGCAACTTCTAGGTATAGATGTACAGGAAGCAATAGATGATTTGTAAAAGAGACAGTTGGACCATGGGGGAGAGAGAGACAGAGACAGAGACAGAGACACAGAGAGATACAGAGAGACAGAGAAAGACAGAGAGAGAGGAGAGAGGGAGGGATGCAAAAGACAACACAAGACAAGAGAAAGACAATTAGGGCCTCAGGCAGAGATGTGGAGAATACCCACAGTTAGGGGACAATGGATGATGGTCTTACAAAAGAGTCTGACAAGGAGAGGTCAGACAGGTAGGGGGAGAAAAAAAGAGAGCTGTTCTATGTTTTTTTCCAAACAGGAGAGAGTGGCTAGCATAGTAGGGTAGTCAATGGTGACAACCCTGAAGGACAAGGACTGAGAAAAAGCTAGTAGATTTAGAAACAAAAACATCTTTGATGACCTTGGAGAGAGCATGGGGATAATGATATCCATCTTACAAGACTATTATGAGGATAAAAGAGACAATGTCTGTAGAGCACTTTGAAAATCTGAAAACACAGCTCAGGATGAGGATGAAGATGATAATGCTCAGGTGTTGGAATAATGCCCTAACCACTTAGGTGTGTGAATTTGAGCAAGTCACTTAATTTCCTTGACTTTCAGTCTCCTCTTCCAATAAAGTGGAGATAATAAAAATTTGGCTGCCTTGTCCATAGGATAACTTCACTGATAATTAATTTGGGGTCTTTGAGGGATGCATAAAGCTCAGGGAAGTTAAGAGAGTTGCCCAGTTATATATCAAATACCAATTAAGTCAAGATTTGAACTCAGGTCTTCCTAACTCTAAAGGTGATTCCTGACCTACTGAGTTATGGAAGGGAAGCCATAGTCACCATGGTTAATTCATAGGAGGGCTCATAAGGTGTAATACTGGAAGGGATTGTTAAGACCATAGGAAAGCTCCTGGAATTTTAGCACAACAGACCTTAATAACCATCTAGCACCATTTCTTTATTTTATAGATGAAGAAACTGAAGACCAGAGAAAGGAAGTAACTTTCATGAGATGCTGTACCTAGTGGTCAGTGGAACTGTAACTTTAATCTAGGACCTTTCACTCAAAAAAGCAGAGCCTTTTCACCCCACTCCCGGTTAATGTTGTTAGACACTTTTATGAATCAGAAAGGGAAAAGAATGTTTTCCTGAAAGGTAGAACAAATGTTTGCCCCTAAATTATATGGACCCTCATAAATAGGAGCCCCTCCCTCACAGAAGGTCATGATTGGATTTCAGAAAAAAAAACAAAACAAAAACAAAACAAAACAACAACCTCTTTCTCCTCTGCATTGTGCTTGTAAAAAAAATGAGACTTCCTGCTTCAGAAAATAAACACAGCCAGGCTCTATGTTCTATTGCAAATGGATCTATAGCTTGGTAATGAAAATTTGACTGGAACGTGGAACACTGTAAAAAACAAATGACTAAGCAAGCTATCTTAAAAATAATTGTAGGTTCCACAGGTCTTGGATTTATTATTTCCCAAAGGAATGACAACAACATAAAAATCCTAAAAGTTCTCACAAATGACACAGAACTAGAGGGGAGACCTCTTGGAGGGTAGCTAGGACCTATCCAAGAAGACGTGGACAGAGAAAAACTTGAGATAGAATCTCCTGAGATGAAACTTTTTTAAAAAAAAAAATGACTGAATCTGTGATTCCAGTGATATGGGGACTTCTTTGTGTGAAGATTCCCTGTACTGATGAGAGTTGAACCCCACTTCAACTTCTGGTCTTAGGGAATTGCCTAAAATATTGAGAAGTTGAGTGATTTACCCAGAACCACACAGGCAGGATATATCAGAGGTTCCATTCAAATCCAGGTTTTTCTGAACTAAAGGTGGGCTTCCTAATAGTACTCTCCCAGCCTTATTTTTTCTATTTAGTTTGGTTTTTAACTGGACCTGCAATTTGATATGTACAGGGAAACTCCAGTGAAAAACTTCTTTGACCAAAGGAGGTTGGTACCTTCTCTGCAACTTCAATTCCTCAGATCTTGTCTGGGGTCACTGAGAAGTTAAGTGATTTGCCCACTGATACATTGCCAGAACGTGTCATAGATGGGATCTAAAATGAGCTCTTCCTGACTCCTCATTCATTATCCCCTGTTTTATGTTTCCTTTCCATTAAGATGAAATTTAATAAGAATAATGTAAAGCTTTTGGTTTAAAATGAATTAGCTTTCCAAGTATAAGATGTTGGTGTTATGACTAGACAGAAGTTCACCAAAACAGAGAGTTAGGGGATGATGTGTTCAATAGAAGAACAAAATACAATCATTCCTTTGTGGGACAAGCTCTTTTTAGTGCTAACATGAGTTAAGGGTGGGACACAATTGATGAGAAAACCAATGTGACCTTGTGTTGCACTGAGATGCCTAGCTTCCAGAATGAGGGAGGTGATAATCTCTCTGTGTGCTGTCCTGATCAGAGTACATCTGAAGTTCATGGTTTTTTTTTTTTTTTTTTTTGGGATCTCCATGTTAAGAAGACCATTGTTAAGCTGGAATGCTTCCAGAGAAATCAAATGGAACAATAAGTCAATCAATGAACATTTATTAAGCACCTACTATGTGCCAGGTCTATTTTTAGGTGCTGGGGATTTTTAAAAAAAGGTAGTCCCTGCCCTCAAGAATTTAACAACCTAATGGGGGAGATAACATGCAAACTGACACATCCAAAAAAAGCTCTGTGCTGGATAAATAGAAAGTGATTATCAGAGAGATGTAAGTAGAATTTAGAAGGGTTGGGAAAAACTTGCTCTAGAAGATAGGGCTTTAGTTGAGACTTAAAGGAAGCCAGGGGAGTCAATATCTTGAGTTGAGGAGGCAGTGTATCCCAGGCATGGGGTAGCCAGAGAAAATTTCTGGAGCTGAGAGATGGAGGATCTTTTTTGTGGAACAGTCAGGAGACCAGTGTCACTGGATCTAAGAGGACGTAGTGAGGAGTAAGGAGTAAGCAAACTAGAGAGTCAAGAGGGTGCTAGGTTGCTTTGAAGATCAAACAGAGAATTTGTATTTGTTCTTGGTGGCAATAGGGAGCCACTGGAATTTATTGTGAGTATGAGGGTGATATAGTTGGACCTGTGCTTTAAGAAAATCACTTTGGTGGCCAAATGGAGGATGGATTGGAGTGGGGAGAGACTTGAGACAGTCAGATTCATCAGAAGAATATTGCAATAATTCAGACATTTGGTGATGATAACTTGCACTAGAGTGATGGCATTGTCAGAGGAGAGAAGGAAATACACATACATGAGCATGTATGCATAAATTATGTACATACATATACACATATACATGCATATGCACACATTATATACGTTATAAACACATATATACATATCGGTGTGTACACACACATCTCTCTCTCTCTCTCTATCTATTTCTATCTCTATCTCCATCTCCAACTCTATTTATCTATCTATCTATCTATCTATATCTGGACAAGTCAACCCTAATTGCCATATACTTCTCTATATTGTATATGTGTATCTGTATATATGTATACATATATGCATGGATAAATACATACACATATATGTAAGCATGTATATGTATACATATATATAGAGAGATGGATATGTGCATACATATGGAAATTAGGGTTAAGTGACTTGTCCAGGATCACAGAGGTACTAATTCATCTGAAGCTGGGTTTGAACAACTTAGGTCCTCCTGACTCCAGGGACAATATTCTATCAATTGTGCCACATAACTTCCCCCAAGGGCATATTTGAGATACGTTGCAAAGTTGAATTCAACAGGCCTTGTCAAAAACTTGGATATGGGGTGATAGAGTGAGAAGTAAAGTATGATTCCTACATTGTGAGCCTCAGGGATAGGAGAGATTATATTTCTCTCTGCAGTAATAAGGAAGGTAGTGGGAAGGAGAGATATTAGGGGGGGAAGATGATGAATTTTTCTTCATACAGATTTAGTTTAAGATATCTATTGGAATCTAGTTCAGTATGGCTGAAAGGTAGTTGGAGATGTGAGAATGGAAGTCAACAGAGAGATTGAGGTAAGATATCTAAAGTTAAGAATTTTTAGCATAAAGTTGGTAATTACATCCGTGGGACTTCACCATAAGAAAAGTGAAGGGATTCAGATTCATGTTGAACTGTTGAATGCAGGTTATTTGAAGGAGCTTGAGGTATAGAATTTACAATAGAGATGATTTTGTAGGAGTCATGATAAATGGCTTAATTACTTGAAAGGTTGAATGCATAATTGTGATTAGAATTGTTTTGCTTGGCCACCAAATGCAGAACTAGGAGCTGAAGATGGAAGGTGCAGACACATTTATATAGACTCGAAGGATGATAAGCTTAGAGCTGGGAAGTATAGTAGAGGTCAATGTGTCCAATACTTTCATTTAATGGAAGAGAAAACTGAGGCACAGTGAGGTTAATTTTCTTATGCAGAATTATAGACTAAAGTATTATTTGAACCCAGCTCTTCCTAATTCTCAAATGTCCTAATAATGAAAGTCATCCAAACATGGGAGGGCCTTCAGTGAAAGTGGAGGTGATGTTTTCTCCCTCATTGGAGGTCTTCAAGGAGAGCCTGGATGTTGATTTGCCAGATCTCTGGTGGAAAGAATTTTTCTTTAGGCATGGGTTGAAATAAGTGGATACTGAGGTTCTGTCCAATTCTTAAGTTCTATAATTTTCTGAAATCATTTCAATAAAAATATGGATGCAATTCCATAAACATATTTAGCATCTATTATTCTCTGTGAATACAGAGACTGACAATCTGTCATGAAGAGAATATAAAGTTTAAACAAAGCAATTTTGCCCTTTGTAGAAATTAAAGTCTAAAAGCTATGGGATGTTCAATGCATTAATGATAAAAATGAATGATAATGCATGATAAATTCACAACAGAAGTGATTTGGTGCCAGGGAGGTCATTACTGACTTGAGGATGAGGAAAGACTTCAGGAAAGAGGTACAGATGGGGTTATGGTTTGGGGTATAATATTCTATGCACAGGTCATGTTATTGGGGAAATCTAAGACAGGAATGGGGATGGAAGGTGTCCACTTTGGCTAGGACCTAGAAAGTATGGAAGAGGGTAGTTTGAAAGCGTGCTAAAATGTATAGTAGGAGGCCTTCAATGCCAAGCTAAGCAGCTTGAATTTTATCCAGGAGAGAATAGGGAGACTATTCTATTGGTTTTTGAGCAGAGGAGAATTGGGGTAGATGGTAATGGCATTACTATGAAGTATAGCTCAAAGAGGAGAGGACAGAGGGAGAAGAGGTCTTAGGAAGATATTATAATACTCCAGGGAAATTGTAATTATGGCTAATAGATGGTAGGTGGCCATAGGAATCCAGGAATGGGATAGATGTCAGAGATGTCAGAGATGTTACGATTATAAACATGAGAAAAATGTGAAGTTTTCAGTTGCACTGTCATCTAGGTTAAAGGTTATATTTTCCTGTTTGATATTATTGCATTGACCAAGGTTAGAAATGAATGTGAATTAGGAGAGATGGAGAAGACATGCAGAAATCCAATAATATGGGGGCAGCTAGGTGGCACAGTGGATAAAGAACTGGCCCTGGATTAAGGGGGACCTGAGTTCAAATCCGGCCTCAGACACTTGGCACTTCCTGGCTTTGTAACCCTGGGCAAGTCATGTAACCCTCATTGCCCTGCAAAAAACCAAAACCAAAACCAAACAAAAAACCAAACCAAACCAAAACCAAACCAAACAACAACAACAAAAAAACAAAAAACAACAAACCCAAATGAAACAAAAAAGAAACCCAATAATACAGAGACCTAAAGAAAGATACAAAGATGGAATATACTTATTTCCAAAATGTTCATAAATTGTCTTTATTGACTTCTATAGAAAATATGATTTAAGTAATTATGAAATGGCAGATATAATCACTGTACTTTGTTCTATATATAAGCACTCATCAATCATAGATGGACAGAGAGAAGAAAAAAACAAAACCTTGATGACATCTTAAAGCACAGCATGTTCACATTACAGGAAACACATCTCAGGTAGGAATCACCAGATGAGTGATCCCTTTTGCTTTTTTTTTTTTTTAACTGGAATTTGTGGACCTCAAAGATTAAATATTGAGACTCAGAGATATTAACATGACTAGGCCAAAGTCACATAGCCTGGAAGGATCAAGCCAAGACTTCAAACCAAGTTGCTGACAGTCATTTTAGGGTCAGTAAGAAAGGAGAAATAGCTTTGTTCCGAAGTTACCTTAATCCTTTAGGTATGTGTTCAATACTGTTCAGGGCTAAAATTCTAGCTAAACGTCTAAAATATATAATGAGTGGTCGCCAATAAATTATAAGCTTTAGCAAGAGTTAGACTTTTAAGCATTTATTAAGGAGAATAAGAATTTGATAAAGAGAGCGAGAGAAAGGCCTAGATTCCTATCTATTAAAGGGAGAGCGCATTTCTAGCTCCCTTCTCCGCCAGAGTCAGAGGACAGAGAGCGAGACTGAGCGCCAGTCTCTTCCTTCCTCCTCCCACTAGTCCGCGTCACTTCCTGACTCCTGGTCTTGCCCTCAAAGACTTCCCTTCATGGGCAGAACTCTTCTACAGTAAGTATCCAGCAGGTGGCGTTATTCCAATCGTTACAGTCCCCCCTGTTGTTTCCTCAAGAAACAAAATGTTTCCTTGACGGAACAGTAAAAAGAATATAATAACTATTGCTAACTAATAATATGTGAACAACAATATAGAAAAGGAAGAGAGGAAGTTTTGTCCAGAGGGGCGATTTTTTTTTGTCCTCATGAACCGACGCTTTGACATTAGTCTTGCAAAGGGAGGCCTCTGCAGAGAATACATGTTACAGATGGTGTATATTATAACAGAAAGAGAAAAAAAAACAACAAAAACAACAAAAACAACAAATCAAAACTGTTCATTTAAAGTCTCTGAAAGTCTTTCTCAGATGTCCTCTAGGTGTAGTCGGGAATGGATGTCTTTTCAGGGGTTGATGTGTGGATGCTGGTAATCAGCCAGGAAAATTTCCTACAAAATTGAGCTTAACACAACTTTAAAATAGCTTTGTCAATAATCAAATCAAACAATGAAAGTTCTCAAAAACATGTCTAAGGGAATTCAGAATCTTAGTTGTTACACATGAAACATATAATAAAACAAAAAATTGAAACATTCTTTAAATTATAAATTACTATAGTCCCCCCTTATGAGGTAATTGAGAAGATAATTTCTGCAATATTAATTATTAAAAATAATTTTTATCTGTTTCATCACTTTTTGCATCATCTGCTAATTATCCTCATGCCATTATGAGAAATTTTAAAATCTAATAATAATTAGTAACAGATGTCAAGGCCAAATTCAACACTGTTATTTATCATGACACCTGAGATAATTATGGGGGTTACCATAAAAGAACAGAGAAATGATGGGATATGAGCATTCCCACACTTGAGCAATATGTACTGCCCATACAGTATGCTAGGCTTAAAATAGGTGGATGGAATATATGTCCAAGCCACCGAACATATTGGAAGAAACTGAGTCAGACTTAATCAGATGCATGGGATTGAGATGTCCATGGCATCAGGCATATAGGAGGGAGCATAGAAGCCAGGTGTAGAAGTGAGATGGGTGGGATGAATACTTCCAGCCATCTGTACAATATTGTGGGGAAAAATAAAATAAAATATTAAACCAAGAGATCCAACCTCAACATTTGTCAAAAGCCGTTCCCTCGGCCATACCTTAACTTCGTGCATGTCTCCCCTCATGTATACAGTTCAATGTCTGCTCTTTGCATGTATTCCTCTTGTGATTGGATGGCATCTTGGCCAACTGGCATCTGATAACTCAGAATAAAGGCAATTAATGTCTTAAATGATAAGTTCCCATATCCCAAGTCTCATATGGATTTAAAAATTGAGGATAATAAATGATTGCAAAAAATGTGAATACATCTTGACTCAGAACACAATATATAATTATGCAACAATTTCAAATAATACCCCTTTTTTGCACTTAGTATACAATTACTTTTGTGAAAAATCAGAAACATATTAAATACAAGTTAAAGCACAACAGAATATCAAAGAAAAACTTTTTTCTGAAAAAAGAAAACTTTTACAAATGTTCCCCTCTTTTTTTTTTTTTTTTTTGGAATATGCTTATCAAAAATAATACTTCTAGAATCAATTTACACTTGCCATGGCAAACAATTTGCCAGGGAAATGCTTTTAAAGAGTTTGATCAAATAATCAGTTGAGAAAAAATAACAAAACAAACAACTCGGAATATGGGAGCACAATACTCCTAGAATTAACATTGTATAATAAAATCAAAACCATCTTGCCATGTTTCAAAATTAGATAGAAATAATGAATAGACGAAAATACAAATGGAACAATAAAAGACAGTGAAATTCAAACTAAGGAAATCTAAATGATATGAACTTAATATCAATAAGAGTATTATAAAATATAAACTTGATCACATGACTATAAAAAGCTTTTACAAATATCTCCTTGTTTTAGAAACTAGGTATAAGACACAATCTCAAAAGCATGAAAATCTCTATGAAAATAAACCCATACCATTAATTTCAAATGTATATATAATAGCATAGAAATCCTATGTAACCTCTGAACTGATACTAATACTCTGAGTGAATTCAGAACACTTTTGATTCCGATATCTAAATCCCCCAATACTCATATCAATACCTGCTGCTCTACTTCTACATTTCTGTAAAATATGTACCCTTCCATGGCAAAAGAAGCGGAGTCTTGAACTATGGTGATGATTGTCATTCTTATCAGCTTAAGTTTTTTCTTCTTTAACCCCTCTATTTGTCTGTCGGGCTTTTCACCATACAAATGCTTTATAAGATTACTAATTAAAGACAAAAGCAGGTTAGCAAAATTATGAACAAATCGAGCATATCTGGAATTTAAAGGGTTTCTAAAGTTGTCTCAGAAGCACAGCCAGGCCTGGGGAAGGGCTGAGCCTGAAGCTGCAAATGTAGTTAGAGAAAGTGGAGCATGCGCATCAGTTCTCTGGACTTCCCAGGCAGGGAAGCAATGGGCTTGGCCATGGGGAGGAGTAGAGGGTGGGGTCTGGAGAGGAGGGGAGGGACCAGAGCAATTTGAATCAGACTTGATTTTGAACTCAGGCCTGGATTCCTCTTCCCCCCACTTTGCCTCCAGGTGCTAGGGGATTAAAAGCTTCTAGAGGGTGGGTCATTGCCCTCCAGGCATGCAAAATTAGAGCAACAATTAGTGTTAGACCTGGGAAAAGCTGTGGGAATCTCTACAGGTTCTCTGAAAAGCATGGTTGGGAGAGGAGAGATATTCCTTGTGTGAGTAAGTTGCTGGCTCTTTTAACAAAAATAAAAGAAAAATAGAAAATCACCAAAAACAAAAGCATTAACATGATCTTATCTTCCCATTTGTCTGGTTAAACAGACTAAATCAAATAATAGGATAATTAGGGAGTTTAAAAGGTCCATTTGAAAAATTTAAAGAAAACACAGCCAGTACACCAGTACTTAGCAGTTTAAAGGGTAGGGGAAATTTCTTACCCAACTGGTAAGATCAGTAAGTGAGGTTCAGCTTTCCTCTTCGTGGTCAGCCATCTGTTAAGGGTTAAATTCTAGCTAAACTGTCTAAAATATCTAATGAGTGGTCGCCTAATAAATTATAAGCTTTAGCAAGAGTTAGACTTTTAAGCATTTATTAAGGAGAATAAGAATTGGTAAGAGAGAGAGAAAGGCCTAGATTCCTATCTATTAAAGGGAGAGCGCATTTCTAGCTCCCTTCTCCGCCAGAGTCCAGAGGAAAGAGAGCGAGACTGAGCGCCAGTCTCTTCCTTCCTCCTCCCACTAGTCCGCGTCACTTCCTGACTCCTGGTCTTGCCCTCAAAGACCTTCCCTTCATGGGCAGAACTCTTCTACAGTAAGTATCCAGCAGGTGGCGTTATTCCAATCGTTACAATACAAATATAGAGCTATGATGATAATTTATGCATATATGTGCAACATGGTTATTTGTGCATTATACTTATTTATGCACAATGTGGCTGTATAATTATTTATGCACACATATATCAGTATACATATATGTAATTATACATACACACACTTGTGATAATAACTTGTTGCTTTGAGGAAAGAGTCTTCTTACATTTAAAGTCAGGGAGCTTACGTTTGAAGTATGTCCAACATTATCTATGTGACCATGGACAAGGCACTAAAATTTCTTAGCCTTGTTTTTTCATTAATTAATTAACCAACAAACATTTTTATAATTCCTTGCCAACTCTCAGATTCTTATTCCATGGAATTGAGACCAAAATCTTAGCTTCAGAGTTCCTAGTTAGAGCATGTGAGGAGGCACATATTTTCCTCTTTCTTCAATGATAATGGACAAAGATTTTCATTTACAGACTAAGAAGACCTCAGGATGTAGGAGGTGGAAGAAACCTAAGTGGTTACCATTCCCAACCCAAACCCAAATGCCAATTCTCCCTTCAACATACCTAAAAGTCATCTACCAGATTCTGTTTGGTGATCTCCAGGGAGAGTGAACCTACCCCCACTCAAGGAAGCCCTTTCCATTTTGGGTGTGCTCTAAGTGTAGAATACCTCACCTATCATCTTTTTAATGGCTCTCGGAAAGCAAAAACAGTTCCCTTAAATAATGTTGAACGGGGCAGCTGGGGACAATGTTATAAATAAGATTACCCTTGACTGGGTTTTGTTGCTATATAATAACAATGCCATTGTGAAATATCTGATGTTGGTTAGGAAAACTACCTGGGTTTTGTGTTTATATAAAGAATAGCATAATCAATGCTAAATGATTTAAAACACATCAAAGAAGGGCAGCTAGGTGGCACAGTGGATAGAGCACCGGCCCTTGATTCAGGAGTACCTGAGTTCAAATATGACCTCAGACACTTGATACTTACTAGCTGTGTGACCCTGGGCAAGTCACTAAACCCCCGTAGCCCTGCCAAAACAAAACAAAACAAACAAAAAACACACACACACAAAGAAATATCTGCCTTGTACTGTGTTGTACTCTGGTCTGTTCAGACCACATCTGGCACACTGTATCCACATCTGGATGGCACACTCTAGAAAGAACACTGACCACCTTGAGGGCATCCAGGGGAGGTCAACCATAATGGGAAAAGCCCTCAAACTAATGACAAATGAGGATCTATCAGGGGAATAAGGACTATTTAGCCTATAGAAGAGAAGACTTAGTTGGGACACAGAAGCTATCTTTTAGATTCTGAAATTCCTTCTCCTAGAAGAATTCCAGCTCACTGAGGTCAGAAACAATTTTAGGGTTGTTTTTATATTCTCAGTGGCTAACTGTTAGAGGGAGCCATGTGGAGTTGATAGAAAACTGGCTTTCAAGCTAGGTTTAAGGACTGCCTCTGATACACAATGGCTATGGGATCCTGGGCAAGTGACCTTACTCCTCACTGTTCTAGTTTATTGGTGTCAAACTCAAATATAAATGGGACCACTATACCATACATATGGATCCCTGCAGGTGCATCTTGACTTTGAAAACCATGTATTAATATTATCAATAGTGTTTTGTCAATTATTTTGTTAAATATTTCCCAATTATATTTTAATCTGGTTTAGGCCACATTAGGAGTGTTGTCAGCCACATGCAAACTGACATCAAGATATGTGTTTGATGGCTTCTGTTCTGGGCCACTGTCTAAGACTGCAAATTGAAGAGAAAGTACTGATCAGCAGCAAGTAGAGAATTTAGAGACCTATGAGATTTATATGCCCTGATGTAGAATGAAATAAGCAGAAAGAGAAAAAGCATACCCAATGACTACAATTATGTAAATGGAAATAATAATCATGAATACTGTGTAATTATAATCAATAAGCTGATCCCAAAAGAAGGTTGAAATATGCTCTCCTTTATTTGTAGAGTTGGGAATATATTTGCATTTCACCTTACTTGGTTAAGTATTAGCTAGATTTACCTCAAGTATTCTTCTTCTTTTTTTATTTTTGGAGCAATGGATAGTTTTCTCAAGAGAAGGTATGTAGGGGTTATATTGAAATGAAGGGGAATGGGAGCAGCTAAGTGGCACAGTGGATAGAGCACCCAGCCTTGGAGTCAAGGAGGACCTGAGTTCGGATCTGACCTCAGACACTTAACACTTACTAGCTGTGTGACCCTGGGCAAGTCACTTAACCCCAATTGTCTTACCATAAAAAAAAAAAGAAAATGAAGGGAGGGGGGCAGCTAGGTGGCACAGTGGATAAAGCACCAACCCTGGATTCAGGAGGACCTGAGTTCAAATCCGGCCTCAGACACTTGACACTAGCTGTGTGGACTCTGGGCCCCTGCAAAAATTAAAAAAAAAGTAAATGAAGGGGATGTAAAGACAAAGTCAGTTTTTAAAAATCATATAGGTGAGAAAAAGACAACATTATGTGAAAGAAAACCCATGAGATACATGGTTTGATTGTTACTATTACCCATTTACTCTCCCCAGTGGAAATTGGACCTGTGGAATAAAGTGCACTTCATGATCCCACAACTTTCCATGTTGGGATCTGAACTCCAGATAATTTCAAATAAGATCAGAGCTCTAAGGGGTGGAAGGGATTATCAGATGCCATCTATTCCAACCCCCAGATTTTACAGATGAGGGAACAGATCCAAAGAGGTGAATTGACTTGTCTCAAATCTCACAAACCTAATTGGCAGAACCAAGACACAAACCCAGGTCAGTTGATTCCAAATCCATTGTTCTTCCCAATTATCTGTAGTGCTGAAAACAGCCATAATCCTTTTGCTTTCTTTTCACATAATTATAGAACTAATATTGTTGGGTCCTGCCAGGCATAAGCAAGTAATTACTTTCTTTGAAAAAGTGTGTAATTTTCTCAGCCCCCTGGGTTCTCTTGGGAAATGCCCTATTCCATCACTGGGAATGGGCTTTTTGGTAGAAGAAGAAAGAATTAGTGCATTTCTCCAGAGAGAACAATTTACTCCCTTACTACACAAGTACAGTATCAGGCTATTAATACAAAGATTCCCTTGGTGTAATTGGCACTAGCAATTTGGTTGAGCCTAGTAAGCATATGTAGCCACTGCTAGTATTTACAATGCTGTGTTCTATTTTCAAAAGGACTCTGCTTTCCAGAAAAATGGGAAGCATTTTTTTTTCTCTGAAAAGGTCTTATCTCTTAAATATTTAGAGAATAGAGTTAAATTTTCTTCATACAAGTCATTCAACTAACTGATAAATGGTCAAAGGTATCAACAGGTAGTTTTCAGATAAGAAATCATGGTACCTAAGCTCATATGGAAAAATGCTTCAAGTAATTATTGATAGAGAAATGCAATATTAAACAACAACTCTGAGCTATCACCTCATAGCTATCAGATTGGCTAACATGGCAGAAAAGGAAAATATTGGAGGGGATATGGGAAAATTAGGAGACTAATGCACTGTTGGTAGTTCTGGAGAACAATTGGGAACTATGCTCAAAGGGCTATAAAACTGCATACCTTTTGACCCAGAAATATCAACCATATGATATAGGTATGCATACCCATATAGACAAAACAAAGGAAAAGGTATAAAAATTTTATGTCAGCTCTTTTGTGGCAGCAAAGAATGGAAATCAAGAGGAACCCCATCAATTGGGGAATGGCTGAACAAATTGTAGTATATGATTGTGAGGGAATACTATTGTACTATAAAAATGATGAACAGGAGGATGCTTTCAGAAAAACCTGGAAAGGAACAAACAGATTCAAAGTGAAATGAGCAGAACCAGAACGTTGTACACAATAAAGCAATATTATACAATGACCAACTAGGAATGACAACTGTTTTTTTTTTTTTTGTTTGTTTGTTTTTAAGTGAGGCAATTGGGGTAAGTGACTTGCCCAGGGTCACACAGCTAGTAAGTGTTAAGTGTCTGAGGCCAGATTTGAACTCAGGTCCTCCTGACTCCAGGGCCGGTGCTCTATCCACTGCACCACTAGCTGCCCCAACTGTTTTTTAACAATACAAAGATCCAAGAAAGTCATTAAAAATGCTATCCACCTCCAGAGAAAGAACTGATGGAATTTGAATACAGATGTAAGCATATTTTTTCCATTTTCCATTTTTTCCTTTTTTTGTCTGTTTTTTCACAATATGACTAATATGGAAATCTGTTTTGAATGACTGCACATGTATAACCTTTATTAAATTGTTTGTCTTCTTAATGATGGCGGAGAGGAGAGAAGGTGGGAGAGACTTTGGAACTCAAAATTGTAAAAAGCAAAGAGTTAAAATTATTTTTTACATGTAATTGTGGAAAAATTAAATGTTAAAAATTTTTAAAAACAAAAGGACTGTGCTTTCCATCTCAGAGAGTATTAGCTAGGACAAAAAAAGCACCTATTTTCATACAATAACAAATCTCAGTTGGAAAGGTTTTCAACAGCCTTCTAGTCCCAGTTCATACTTGCAGAACAATTCCCCCCTTCCCTCCAATAAAATCTAACAATGGCCACTCAGCCTTTATTCAAAGAAAATCAACTACTTTTTGGATATACTACGCTTCAGACTCCTTTCTAGACATATCTCTTTTTTTTGTTTTTGTTTTTGTTTCATTTTGGGGCTATGGGGTTAAGTGACTTGCCAGGGTCACACAGTTAGTAAGTGTCAAGTGTCTGAGGCCAGGTTTGAACTCAGGTACTCCTAAATCCAGGGCCAGTGCTTATCCACTGTGCCACCTAGCTGCCCAAATCAACTACTTTTTGAATAATCTTTTCTATTTTTGAAACCTATAATATTTTAGGAAATTAAGGTTTGGTTCTAAACAATGTTTGAGTTGATACCAACCTTAGAACATAAAATGTCAGCACTGGAATGAATCTCAGTACATTCTTCAGGAGAGCTGGAAGGGACCTAGTACATACAATGACTGACTGGAAGGGGTCTTAGAAGAGGACCACTAGAGTCTAGCTTATATCTAACAATATACCTGAGAAGTTTTTCTGCAGATTTTACCTGAAGCTCTTCAGTCTAGGGGAAGACACAATCACCTGAAGTTATATGTTCCACACTGATGAGAAATTTACCTTTTTGGTGGGGGGGCAGGGCAATGAGGGTAAGTGGCTTGCCCAAGGTCACACAGCTAGTAAGTGTCAAGTGTCTGAGGCCGGATTTGAACTCAGGTCTTCCTGAATCCAGGGGGCTGGTGCTTTATCCCACTGAGAACTTTACTTTTAATGAGATTTGCCTCACATCAAACCTAAATATCCATCTTGGTAACTTTCTCTCACTGCTCCTCCTGCCTGGCCCTCCTTGAAAAGCTGATGCCATGGTATTACTGCAGAACAAAGAGATACAGAATAGTTGAGCTGGAAAGTCCTTAGTTGTCACTTGATCCAACCCCATAAGTTCCTGTAACTGTACCTATGGTTTCCCCTGAATTCTTCATGTTTGTTTTTTTTTTTTTTTTTTGCAGTACAGTAATATCCATTATAGTTATGAAACATGATTTGTTTGGTCATTCTCCCAGTCAATAGAGATCTCATTTACTTCGGATTCTTTGGCTTTTCCAAAAGTGTTGCCAGGAATATATGAGGATATATGGCATTTTTCTTTCTCTTTTTTTACATTTTCTAGGGGTAGGAGCATAGTAATAGCCAAAACCTATGGAGATTATAGCCACTTTTTAAAGCTAATTCAAGCTATTTTCCAGAATGGTTGGAATCTATTCACAGCTCCATCACGTGTGTGCCTGTCTTCTACAACTCCTTTAACTTGAGAATTTCCAAGGTTTGTCATCTGTGTCAGGTTTGCTAGGCAGAAGGTGAAGATTCCTAGATGTTCTGATTGGAAATTGTTGTATTATTAATGATGTGGAGATCTGGATAAGAAACTGAACCAGAGTCAGGAAGACCTGAGTACAGATCCTGCCAGTGACAACTGCTAGTTGTGCTAGAAAAGCCACTTGTCCTCTCTAAGACTATAGTTTTCCTTATCTATAAAATGAGGATAATGATCTCAGGGTTGTTGTAAGGACCAAATGAAAAAAAATTGTAAAGTCCTTTGCACATTAAAGTGTTACATGGGTCTTAATCTATGGCCATCATCACCATCACCACCAGGACCACCATCTCAACAACAACATAAACATCGTTGATCATGGTTTGGACCATGAACCTTCCCCTGGGTTCTGGATAGTGTTCTGCTTTACAATATCTTCTTTCAGATAAATTGGCTTACTCATCAGGAAGTTTTTCTGCTCTGTCCTGCATCTCCATGCCTTTGCACACACTTTCGCTCAGGCCTGTAATACTCTCTCCTGACTCCTGCTTTTTAGAATCTCTAGCTTCCTTGAGACCAGCTCAAGGGTGCCTTCTACCTGAAACCCCATTTTGAGCTCTCCAGTTACTATGGGCTCTCTCCTGAAATTATATTGTATTCTTGACATATATCTTGGATTTATCCATGAGCATAGTCTCATTCCTCATCTCCCATCCTTATGAGAATGTAGTTTCCTTGAGGGCAGGAAACATTTTTTTCCTTCATCTTTGCCTAGCAAAATATGATTTTAGTATTAGTTGAAGTGAACAAATGAATAAATAAATTAATGGACCATACAATAGATTAGGTCAGAAACTCTAAAACGATTTGGAATGTAGGATGGAAGAAACCTTATAATACATAACATGCATAGTTATGCATTTGCAAGGACATTAGAGCATAGCAGAACTTGAAGAGACCTTGGAACCTAAAATGTCAGAGCTGGAGAGCACTGGAGAACACAGAACAAGGAAAGAGCTCATGATGAACTCAGACTAAGAACCAGAGAATGTTTGGCCTGTAAGCCTAATGGCAGCCTGGCAGTATATATGGACTCTCACAATTGGAAGGGGTCCTTAGGACATAGACTGTTAGAGCGGGGATGCGACTTTAGAGTATACAATGGCAGTGCTGGAAGGGACTTTGGGGATCTTCAGCCTCTCGATTGAATTAAAGATATTTCATGTTTTCTTTTATCTTCCTGCATTGCTCTGGCTTTGGCATCTTTCCTTGCAAGTTGGTCCTTTTCCTCTCTGCCTGCCCATCCATGCATTTCACAGAGAAGAAATTCTCTTGAATGTTTTTGGCATTTTGTTTTCCAAAATTAGTGATTGCTTCTTTCCATTGGTTGAGTGTCATCATGATTTCTGTTCCCTTTCATACTCCCCACCAATGCCTCAGGATAAAACTGATGGTTGCCTCACTCAGAGATGTAGCAGAACAAGGGAAGTTTTCTCTCTTGCTCCCCTTATGAAACTGGGAAGAAATACTGGATTTTTTCTGGGGGAACATAAATGCCTCAGATGAAGCCATCCATGAAGACACAGAAGGCTTCTTGATGATACTTTCAAAGAAACCACAACAACAGCAAAACATACTTAAGTCAATTTAATTCAACTGACATCAGTTAAATATCTATTATAAACCAAGGTCCTGTGCTAGCCTCAGGGGAAACAAGACATATGTTGTGTGTGTGTGTGTGTGTGTGTGTGTGTGTGTGTGTGTGTGCATGTGTGCTGATTATTAACACCTGAGGGAGTCTTTGTAGAGCAATAGATACTTGAACCAAAGCTTTAATGGAGTTGGGGGGTTTTGTAGGCAGAGAGAAGGGAGAAAGAGAATTCAAGTAAGTAGGATAAAATGGGTAAGGAATGGAAGCCAGAGATCACAGCATTCAGATTTAAAGATGGGATCGATATTAGTGGTTCTCTGTTGCTTTAACCTTTTTTATGTCCCTTGGCAAGCTGGTGAAGCCAGTGTAACCTCTTCTCAGAATAATGTCTTTAAAAGAATAAAATAAATATGTAGGATTACTAAGGAAATCAATGATCCTGAATCGCTTTTTAAAATCATTAAAAGGTCATGGATATCTGGTTGAATCTCATTCTCTATCCACTAATTGTACAGATGGAGAAACTGAGGCCTTAAACAGTAACACGATTTGCCCTAGGTCAAACAGGTAGTAATTATCAGAGCTGGAATTATGTTTGCTTTATAGGAAAACAGATATTAGGTTGTTGGCTAAAATGGAGAGCATATCAATATATTCTCTAGTGTGTATAAATATAAATATATATATATATATATATATATATATATATATATATAATACTATACATATATACATATATGTGGGTGGTTGGTTGGTTTAAGATGTAATCAGCCCAGGGCAGCTAGGTAGCACAGTGGATAAAACACCAGCCCTGGATTCAGGAAGATCTGAGTCAAATCCTGCCTTAGACACTTGACACTTACTAGCTGTGTGACCCTGGGCAAGTCACTTAATTTGCTCATTGCACCCACCCCCCCCACACAAATGTAATCAGCACTTCTAGAAAGATAGGTTGGTGTCAGATTATGAAAAGTTTTAATTTTCAGGATTCCACTTTGGCTAAACAATCTGTGGAATATGATGGTAATGGAATATTACTGTGCAGTAAGAAATGACAAACAGTAGACTTCAAAAAAGCTTGGAAAGACATGTATGAAATGATGTATTGGGAAGTGAGCAGAACAAGAGAACACTGTACACAGAGACAGAAATATTGTTGAATGAAGAACGGGAATGACTTGACTATTCTCAAAAATACAGTAATGGAAGACAATCCCAAAAGAATATTGATGAAACATACTATTCACCTCCACAGAAAGAAATGATATTGATGGAATAGACTGAACCATGCTATTTTTTTACATTCTTTCATTAAGTGACAAATATGGTGATGTTTTGCATGATCATATATGTATAACCCATATCACACCTGTTGACACCTCAGGAAGGGGGGAGGGGAGGGAGGGCAGAGGGATAGACATTGGAACAGAAAAATATAAATCCAAATGTTTATCCTAAAAAAAAGAATGTCGGGAAAGGTGTGCTGGGGAGGGTACAGATGTATATATGTATCTATCTACACGCACCATAAGTAATATGTTGTGCATATATAAGTTATTTAGGTTTATTTATATAGTAATTATATTGAAACAAATTTGTCACATGTATTATTTATATAAATTGATATTTATATGCTATTCATAAAACTGTATTTACCTGTATTAAAAAAGAAAATTGCCTGTTTATTTAAAAAACAAGGAAGAGGAAGGATTTAAAATACTAAGTTATATGTACTAGAATATATCTAGGTATATCTAAATGTAATAAGGTAGAAAATATACATATATATATGGCATATATGTGTGAATGTGTATATCTATGTCTATATATGTATAAAATTTAACTATATATCACAAATAAAATTTAAAAAAAGAAAATGTAAAAAAAGAAAAGCTAAATTATCAAACAAAAGAGTTTTTATTTAAGCCTTGAGGTAATAGTGTGCCATGGAAATTATCTTGCATAGCATAGTGACATGTTCAAACCTAGGCTTTAGGAATATCAATTCAACACTAATTTGGAGGGTGGCGTGAATGAAGAGAGGATGGATTCTGGGAGACTATTTGTTTTCCTTGTGGAGCTAATTATTTTCATGAAGCTACATTCCAAGTTATCTAGTAGCGAGTTTTATGATTTGAGTGGAGCTGAACTCAAGTAGACAGGCAGAAAATGGGAGCAATAACCAGAGCCACTCTAAGGTAGTCTCCCATTCCCTTATCATTTTGGGAACCAACTATGGTGCTATAGGGTTCTATCATCTACAGTGGCCTTGGATATCTTTCTCTGAATTGCATCTCCCTAGGGCTCTTTTAAACTCTGATATGAAGTAAAATTTTCAGTTGTTGTCAAGTTTATTTTCAGTTGTACTTGACTCTTCATGATCCCATTTGGAGTTTCTTGGCAAAGATACTGGAGTGGTTTGACATTTCCTTCTCCAGCTCATTTTGCAGATGAGAAAAATGAGGGAAATGACATTAGGTCACTTACCCAAGGTCACAGAGCTAGTACATGTCTGAGGCCAGATTTGAACTCAGGAAAAGGAATCTTCCTGACTCCAGACCTGGCACTCTACCCACTACACCACCAATCTGTCCATGGAATAAAATACTTGGTGTTATAAAGAGCAAGCACAGAGTCAGAGCACTAAAGGCAAATGAGAAAAAAAATATGGTGGAGACTGGAGTTTGTAAGAATTCTTATAGCTGCATGAGATTGTGCTAACAGAAAGAAATAGTATAACATAATGAAATCTGAATTAAAACCTTTTCTTTAATAATGCCTTAGTGACCTTGTTCAAATCTCCTAAACTTCTTGGGTCTCAGTTTCCTAATTTGTAAAATGGGTACAGGGGCATGTAGAATGGGGTTGGACTAGGTAGCCTCTGATTTTCCTTCCAGCTCTAGGTCTGAGATCCTCCTTGTGGTTCTTTGGGTCTCATGTGAGCATTAGGGAAACTGGGCTAGATGACCTCACAGATCCATGCCAGCCCTAAAGCTATAATGCTATGTGCAACCATGGATAATTATCATCTCGCCTTTCTGGACCTCAGGTTCTTCATCTGTAAAATAAGAGAGTTGGGCTAGATGCCCTCTAGCTTCCTTCCCTTCCAATCCTAGATCTGTGATTATAGGGGCAGAGACAATTCTATGATAAATTGTGAAGAAACAAAAGTAAAATTTTCTACTTTGACAGAAAATAAAATCAACTGGACAAATTCAGGACAAGACAGAAATGACTTATTAACAGTTTATGGGATAAAGTCCTGGGGATTGGTGCAGATTACAGTTTAGTATGTGATAATGTAATATGACATCCCCAAAAGTTAATGGAATGTAGGTTGCATTAAAAGAAGCATACCATGTAGAGTAAGAGAGTAGACTTGTTATACTCTGTCATTATCAATCCATCAACAAGTATTTATTAAATACCTACTATAAGTGGGGTACTGTGCAATTCACTTTTGATACAAAGATAAAATAAAACAGTCCTTGATCATTATGGTTACGAAGGGTTAAATTGAATTCAATCCTTACTTTTACAATTTGCAGTTGTATTATTAATTTAAATCAATTCAGCAAGGATTTACTGACCATGTTATGTAACAAGTACTAAACTAGGGACTATGGGATTAATGCAAACAGTAAAAGTCTCTAATTGGAAGGAATTTATATTCTATTCAATGACAAGTTATTTAATCTCAGTTTACTCATATGTAAAAAGAAGATAATAATACTGTGATACATAGACTGTTTCACAGTGGTTAGAGTGTTGGTTCTGAAGTTAGGAAGACTTGGGTTCAAATCTGGCCTCAGAACCTGGGGAAGTCACTTAAGTATTCTCATTCCTTGCCAACTATTCTGTAAGATTGGGATAATAATGACAACTACCTCTTAGAGTTGTGTGAGATTCAGAAGAGATAATTTACATAAAGTTCCTTATCAGTCTTAAAGTGCTCTATTATTATGATTATTGTTAAGTGGAACAGACAATACTGGCTGGTCCCCTTTTTGAGGGTCAGTTGTATTACATTTTGCTGCTCTACACTCTCAAGGGTTGGATGGTCTCTCATCACTTCTACTTGTCTAAATCTCAACCAGTTGTGTTGCTCCAATCTGTAGGCTTCCATAACTCCAGTTCCACTTAACTACTTACCAGTAAGATTAGCCTGAACACAGGAATATTTATTTCAAATATAGGGTAGGTAGAAACATACAAACATGCAAATATGTTTCCCTCATCTTTTCAGGGCATCATTCCTCCCTCCACATACACACACATAACTAGCCTCTCTGGGGAAAGAAGTGGGATTAGTCTTATATTTTAGCTCCATTCCTATGTGGCATTAATCTCACTATGTTCCAAATCCTAAGCACATGCCCCTCCCATGCCCCACTAGCATTCTGGCACTTTATGTTTTGAGCATTTCTTGGCTGAGCTAGCTCCACCACCCATTCTGGAACCTTGGATTTGAAGATCCCCATAGTTTCAGCTTTACATTACCTCTACCTAGAAAGGAAAAGGCCAAACTAAACATCGAATATTCCAGCTCATTTCTTGGGATCATGTGATCTAAAGGGAAGGGGTAAATGGCTCTTCCCAAACACAGTATGATACCCCCGCTGTAAGTGAAAGTCTTTCACTTACAGGTACCACTGGAAAGAGAGAAATCTAAAGATACAGGTAGTTTCAGCTATGTAAACAATGGAAAGAGGCTGTTCTCAAACATGATTGTCCTATACATGTGCTACTGAGCAAAGGTGGAGAAAATACTGTCATTTTTTGGATTAAGTCCACTATAAATCTATGTTACATAACCTCAACTGGGCCATCACTGCTACTACGTAATACACTTCTTGTTAAATATTTCCCAATTACATTTTTTTTTGGTGAGGCAACTGGGGTTAAGTGACTTGCCCAGGGTCACACAGCTAGTAAGTGTTAAGTGTCTGAGGCCGGATTTGAACTCAGGTACTCCTGACTCCAGGGCCGGTGCTCTATCCACTGCGCCACCTAGCTGCCCCTACCTCATATTTTACTAAAAATATTGAAATCATCCACTGCGTGCCCCTCTGTTCCACTCATCCTCAAATCATATCATTCAGGTATCTTCTGTGAGTATCTCCTCTTTCACGCTGATCTCATGTGAAGATGTGGTTCTTTTCCTTGCCAAGACATACCCTTCTACCTGCACAGGTGATAGTATCACAGCCCATATCCTCTAGCACATTGTCTTCTCTATTATCGCCATTCTCTCCCTTTTCTTTAATCTTTCCCTGGCTACTGGCTGCTTCTCCACTGACTAAAAACATGCTTATATCTCTCCCACCCTCGAAAAATACTTCCTGTGGTTCTTTCATCACCACTAACAATTGTTCCTTATCTCTTCTGCCTTTTGTCACTCAGTTGCATGAGTAGGCTGTCTATGACAGGTGCTTCTACTTCCTTTCCTCTTCTTCTTAATTCTCTAAAATCTGGCTTCAGACTTCTTTATTCAATGGAAACTTCTCTTAAAAGTTACCCATGACCTCTTAATTACAAATATCTACTTACCCAGTCCTAATCTCTTTCCCATCTAATTGATCTAATTGCTTATTAAATATTTCAGGCTGGATGCCCTATAGATGTCTTAAAATCAACAAGTGCAAAGATGAACTCATTATCTTTCCCCTAACCTCCCACCTACCTTGCATCTTTTCTAATACTGTTGAAGGCAACCATCATCTCAGTCTCTCAGGCTCACAACCCAGGTGTCTTTCTGGGTTTCCCCCTATCTTTCATCTGCCTTAGTCAAGCTGTCTTGGCTCAAAATATTTTAACCGGCTGTCCCCCATGCCCTCCTTGCTTCCAACTCCTGGCTTCCTTCAAGTCCCAGCTAAAATTTCACCTTTTTCTAGCAAGCCTTTTCCAATCTCTTTTAATTCTAATTCCTTACCTCTGTTGATTATTGTGTACTTATAATTTATATTTCTTGTTTATATCTCAAGTTTTTTTTCATGCTGTCTCCCACACTAGAGTGGGATCTCCTTGAGAGCTGGGACTGTCTTTTACCTTTCTTCTATCCCCAGTGCTTAGCCGAGAACTCAGCAACTAATAGGTCCTTAATAAAAACCCAATTGCCTGATTCACTGAGCTAGGGTATTAACTGAAACACTTGATCTTAATTTTGTAAAAATAGTTCATATATATTTGATGGCACAGTAGTTAGACTGCCAGACTGGGGCAAAAAAAAATACTCATTTTTCAGTGTTCAAATCTAGTCTCAGACACTAGCTATGTGACTATGGGTAAGTCGAAAACCCCAAATGGAGTCAGGAAGAGTCAGATATAACTGAAAGAAATGAACTGCAACAAAAACAAATGTTTGAAGAGTTGAAAAGTTCATCACCATTTTTCTCCCTTAGAGAAAAGCAGGAAATGTATCTGGATCTTTACCAGAAGAATACGTATAAGAATATCCAGTTGGTTTGGATTATCTTTTGAAAGAGTCAGCCTTTAGTAGCAAAAAGTCCTCTGAATGACAAAGACCAGCAAGATATTGTATATAGAATGAATGAAGAAGGGTCATTTTTAAGAGCACACTAGGTAATAAGCATTGTGCTAGGTACTGAAGATGCATAGAAAGCAAAGCAGTCTCTGGCTTCAGAAAACTCACCTTCTACCTGGAGTTGTTATGCAGTTGGGTGTAAGTTGTGTCCTACTCTTTGTGACCCCATTTGGGGTTTTCTTTTTAAAATATTTTTATTTATAATTTTGGGTTCCAATTTTTATCCCTCCATCCTCCCTTCCCCCTTCCCTGAGGAAGTAAGCAATCCGATGCGGTTAATACATGTATGATTATGTAAAACATTGCCATATTTGTCATTATGTATGAGAAAAAAATTGAATAAAAGAAAAAAGATGAAAAAGTGAAAAATAGCCTGCTTCAATCTGTGTTCCATCAATATCAGTTCTTTCTTCAGAGATGGATAGTATGTTTCATCAATAGTCCTTTGCAATTGTCTTGGATCATTATATTGTTGAGAATCGTTAAGATACTAGAATGGTTTACCATTATCCTTGTCCAGCTCATTTTATTGATGAAGAATTGAGGCAAGTAGGGTTAAGTGACTTGTTCAGGGTAACACAGCTAGTAAGTCTCTGAGGCCAGATTAGAACTGAGGAAGATGAGTCTTCTTGACTTTAGCTCCAGAGTTCTATCCACTGTAGTGCCCCCAGCTGCCCAAAGCTTTAGTGGAGGACCTACTACAAGTAGGATGCTGAAGCTACAGAGTAGAGGCAAGGCTGGAAGAGTCTGGAGGACACAACATGACAGCAATGTTCAAATCCTGAGCCTCAGAACAAAGGAAACTGGGCTCCATTAAGAGAAACCCAGTATTTAGAAGGTGGGGGTTGGAAGTCCTGCTGTCCTATGCCCTGTACATATATCTGGGTAACTGTGTTCACTTTGGGCCTAAAGGATAATTGAAGAGCTTCCACATCATATCATATAAGGATGTATTAAAGAACTTGGGGATATTTGACTTTAGAAGAAAAAGGCTTTGAATATTTGTGCTAATTGTCTCAAGGTGATATCAGGGGTCATAGATTTAGAGTTGGAAGTGACCTTGAAGGTGAAATTCAGTCCTGTCATTTTACAGATGAAAACACTGAGGCTGAGAGAGGTTAAAGCTCACATAGTAAGGGTCTAAAGAAGGGACAGGTATTATACACATTATTCTTGGCCCCAGAGAGTAGAAGTAGAAGGAGTATGTGGAAGATTTTCAGAGACTAATTTCAGTTTGATTTAAGGGGGAAAAAAATCCTAATAATTAGGATAGTCTCAAATTGGGATGGGCTTTTTGAAGAGGTCATGGAGTCTCCCTCAATACCAGTCTTTTAGCAAAGGTTGGATAATGATTGGTTGTCTAGGTGGCACAGTGGATAGAGTGTCAGGCCTGGAGTCAGGAAAACCTGAGTTCAAATCCTGCTTCAAACACTTAATAGTTGTGTGACCTGGGCAAGTCACTTAATGCCTATTTGCCTCAGTTTCCTCAACTGTAAGAATGGGGATCATAATATTTCTTGTCTCCTGGGGATGTTGTGAGAATTAAATTATATGTATATGTGTATATATACATATACATATACATATACATATACATATACATATACATATACATATACATATACATATACATATACACATACATATACACATACATATACACATACATATACATATATATTTGCCCATTTGAAAACTTTAAAGGATTAATTTTTATAGAATGGACTAGATTGACCACTCAACCCCTTCCAATTCTGCTACTTTGTGATGTGGTGACTCACTCTCTGACTCAAGGGTACTTTCCACTGCTCAGCACTGCCTCTATGGGAGCTATTCTCCCAGCTAGTGAGGGCAGTGCTCATTCTGCTTCTGTTTGCCCGTCATTGGCCACATTAATCAGTGATTATATTGTAAGATTTAATGAGCAGCAATTATTTTGCTTGGAGGAGCTGCACAAACTATCCATATGACTTTCCAATAACTGTTTATTTAATAATCTCCAAACAGTAAGTGCAGATGATGAAAGAGCAAAACCAATTTTGGTTATTCAGGAAATCATGATGCTCAGTGCCTTCATTACCCGCAATCTCAGTCAAACTGAGCTGCAAGACAAAA
The DNA here is from genome assembly GCF_019393635.1 of Dromiciops gliroides. Lineage (NCBI taxonomy): Eukaryota > Metazoa > Chordata > Mammalia > Microbiotheria > Microbiotheriidae > Dromiciops > Dromiciops gliroides. Next base: position 684,034,765 of record NC_057862.1, read on the forward strand.
GAGCAAAAAAGCTGGAGGGAAAGAAAATGAAAAGCAGAATGTGATGAAAATGGCAACCCATTGAAAACATCTGCATGGAAAGTAACTGGGGTAGGATTTTCTCTGGTTCATTTTGGGCACCAAAATAAAATAATCTTTGTCAGAATTTCTAAGGAATTTTCAGCATGAGGCTAATGGAAAGAGCAATGAATTTGTTAGCAATAGAATTTGGGCTAGGTTCCAGCAGACATGTGAACTAGCTAGATGACATTGGGTAAATCATTTTCCTTTTCTAAATCTTAGACCTAACCTTGGCAGGATTGTCAGATGAATAGTTATAAAGGATCTGGAGATCTTATAGTCCGACCTTCTCCTTTTATGGAGGGGAAATAGAAGCCCAAAGAAGTTAGGTGATGACCAAAATTATTTCAAAGTAAGACCCAGCATCTGAAATTTGATTTTCTGATTCCTTATCCCTTGAGTTTACCATTAGGTTGCATATCGGGGAGAATTGTGGCATTTCTGCCGATCCATAGTGGGCTTTGTAGCTCCTGGGAGTTTCAATTTGGGGATCTGGCCTATAAATACAAATTAGAGAGTCACCCTAGAGGGAAGGCTACACAATGTACTTTCTGGGAAGAGGACAACTGGTAACTCAGGGATCAAGGCAGGCCTTCTACAAGAGCTGGCATTTGAGCCGAGCTTATAGGAAAGCTTGGGATTCTAGGAGGGAGAGCATTCTTGGCATGGGGGAGATGGGAGACAGAATGGCCTCTCAGGGAAATAGAAAGGGGGATGCTTCCTTCACTGGAATATAGCTTGTATAAAGGGGAGCAATTTGGAATAGGCCTAGAGAGGTAGACTGGAGCAGAAGTATGTGTCTGGGTTCCTTCCATTTTCTTTGGTGGGGAGGATGGTGAGATGTGGGAGTTCTTCCTTAAAGTGTTGGGGGGGGGAGGGGAGCGAAAGGTTAAATGATCCAGATTTGAACTTAAGTCTTTCTAATTCCAAGGCCAGTTCTGTAAGCTACACCACATCTCAATGCCTTCGTTTTTTGATTAATGATTGTTGCTAGCTGCTAGGCATCCGTGAATGAATGAACAAAGTATTTAATATTCACTTACTGTGTACAATGTACTATGTTAAGCTCTCAGTGAGCCAGTCATATGAATTCATTAAGCCCTGCTATGTGCCAGACACTGTGCTAAGCACTGAAGATATAAAGGTAAAAAAAATCAGTCCTTGTCCTGGAGGAGCTCACAATCTTATGGAGACAACTTGCAAACAATGATGCACAAGCAAGCTATATACAGGATATAAGTGGAAATGACAAGCTGAGGGAAGGCCCTAGAAATGAAGGACTTTGGGAGAGGCTTCCTCTAGAAGGTGAGATTTTAGTTGGGACTTGAAGGCTGCTAGTGAGGTCAGTAGGTGGAGTGGAAGAGGAAGAGCATTCTGGGCATGAGGGACAGTCAGAGAGAATGCCCAGAGATGAGAGGGAGAGTTTCTTGTTGGAGGAATAGCCAGGAGGTTGGTGTCACCGGATCAGAGGGTACATGGGAGCCAGTAAGGTATAAGAAGTCTAGAAAGGCAGAGGAAGGGTTAGGTTATGAGGGACTTTGAACACTAAAGAGTTGAGATGTCTTTTTCAAGGAACAGTGAGGAGGCCAGTGTTACTGGATGGAAAAGGAGGTGTGTGTGTGTGTGTGTGTGTGTGTGTGTGTGTGTGTGTGACTGGGGGAATTTATCAGGTATAAAAAGACTGCAGAAGGAGGGGGATAGATTTTGAGGGACTTTGAATGGCCAAAAGAAGATTTTCTACTTAATCTTGGAAATGATAGGGAGCTATTGGAGCTTATTAGTAAGTTGGGGTGGCGGGGCATGACAAGTTCAACCTACATGTTAGGAAAATCACTTTGGGGGCTGAAGGGAGTCCCTGCTCTCAAGGGGCTTACATTGCACTGGGGGAGACAACACATAGGGAAGGTGTCAGCAGCCAGACAGATGGATGAGCAGCATGGTTCTTAGGTTGCAGTGGCAAAAGAAGATGATGCCTTCTCTTTGATGACATTTCCACCAACAAAATGACAACACTTTTTGATGTTGAAGCATTGACAGTTCCAAGAACACTGGCTGCCAAAATACTTCTTTGTTGGCCATTGGTAGCTGTGGCTCTACTTGCAGGATTATTTACTGGCCAGTATTTCCACAAGGCTTGGCTCCCCAGGATGATGTCTGAGGGTACAAGGCTGGAAATATTGCTATTCCCCAAGGTTTAGGGTCTTAGGCTGTCTCTAGAGTGCCGTATTATCTGATAAATGTCAGATTCTTAGAGCAAAACCCAAGTTATGTTCCCTTCTCCATCTCTCTCCACCCTCCTCCTGCCAGTTCTACCTCTGTTAGGGATGACTGGAGCTTGCTCTTGAGGTCTGAGGTCACAGCATCCACTCCTCTGTATTCCAGGCTGCTGAATATCAGTGCAAATATTGCTCAGACAGAATAACACCTCCATCAGGCTGGAAGAGCTGAGAGATCATGTACTTCAATCTCATTTTGACAAATGAGTAACTTGAGGCCTAGGGTTGGGGAGTGATTTGTCCAAGACCACACACAACAAGTGGAAGAGCCAAGATTGGTGTAGGGCCCAATTCAAACATTCTATCCTTGTAGGATGCAGAACATTCTCCTCACTTCACATTTTCACAGAACCAATTAGTGCTATTAAATGAGGACCAAATATGGTTAGGCCAGGCGATGTGCATATGTGGCTACTGATGAAAAATGGCTCTAACCCTGAGCCACAGAATGTCTCTCTGGTTTACATCATCATTCCACTGTCCCTCTTCTGTATCTGTGCAAATTATGGGGTAGCCCTGGAGTGACATGAAGGCAGTCAAGGGAAAGACCAGATAACCTTCTACAAGCATAATAAAACAAACAAGTGCTTATATTCAATCCATCAAGCAAGCAATGAGCATTTATTGTTGTTGTTCAGTCATTTCGGTCATGTCTGATTCTCTGACTCTATGACCCCATTTGCGGTTTTCTTGGGATTTGTCATTTCTTTCTCCAGCTCATTTTACAGATGAAGAAACTGAGGCAAACATGGTGAAGTCAATGGACCAGGGTCACACAACTAGTAAGTGTTTGAGGTCCCATTTGACCTCACAACAAAGATGAATCTTCCTGATTTCAGGTTCTGCTCTATCTACTCTGCCACCTGGCTGTGTGAGCTCTATCCACCATGATAGCTGTCTACCTGAGCATTTATGAAACACCTGGTATGTCTTAGACACTGTGATAGGTACTGGGAATACAAATGCAAATAATAAAAGACTATTTCAAGGAAGCTAGATACTAATAAGGGAGACCAAATGTTCTTTTATTATTGTGTGCAGAATAAATGCAAATAAACACAGGCTAGGGACTAGACCTGGGATTTTTTTGCTTATAGGAATCTCTGAGATAAGGGATTTCTCTTTAGCACTGCTGGCACGGTACCTTCTCTTGTCTTAGCTGTCCAGAGCTCTGACAGTTGAAGTAACTTATGCATGGTCTCACAGCCAATAGGTGTCGGATGCAAGGGTAGAATTGATGTTCGTATATGAGTTCTCTCTCCTCTACACCACGATGGACTCTCAAGAGAGCCAAGAGCTTATTAGGGAGGTAGATCATGAATGGCTGGTTGCAGGGGTGGGAAAGACATTTGGGAAGGCTTCATGTAGAAGGTACTTCTTGAGCTGTGGCTTGAATGTCTGGTACCATGGTGGTATCATGGAGGTGAAGATGGCCTTGTGGTTTGATTTCTGCTTCTGGGATGTACTAGCTAGATGCCACTCCTTGCAGAGACCTAGGCAACTTCCTCAGACTCTAAGTTATACACAAAGAAGGTATCTGCATGAGTGAAGGGAGTGGCCACAGTGGAATTTCCTCACATGGAGGAAGTCACAGGTCTAGACCTTCACAACATAATATGCAAAGTATTGTGCTAAGCACTGGGGACAAAAAGACAAAAATTAAAAAAAAAATCCCTGTCCTCAGGTAACTTACATTTTACATGAGGATTGACTTATGTATGTAGGTAGACAGCTAGGTGGCATAATGCAGAAAGTGTCATACCTGGCAATCCAGGCTCAGACAATTACTAGTTGTATGACTATGAGTAAGTCACTTGATCTCTGTCTGCCTCAATTTCTTCATGTGTAAAATGGGATATTAGTGCCTACTACCAAGGTTTTTTTGTGAGGATCAAATGATATATTTGTAAGGCTTTTTGCAAACCTTAAGGTGTCATATAAATGATTCATAGCAGGGCTTCATGGCCAGAACTTGTCCGAGCTTGTCCAAGCTCAGAGAACACCTGATGCTGGTCAAAGCAATACAATAATTATGTGACTTTGCCAGAGGGTGAGATCATCCTCTGGTGAGTGCAAAGGATTGTTGTTATGCCAGGCTTGGGGCACAGCTTGCTTGCTGGTCCTTAATTCTGGAAAATAGGGTGTGTACTAATATCTTGACATCCATGTTTAACTTGTTTGTATATAGATGTTTGCCTCTTGTCTCCCCAATTATATTGGAAGTTACCTGAGATTAGATACTGTCTTTTGCTCCTTTTTGTATAGCAAGAGCTTAGCACAGTGCATGGAACATTATTAGAGTTTAATAAGTGTTTACTGACTGACTGATTCCAAATCCAGTATTGTTTTCTTGCCTGTTGTCATTGATTGAGCATTCCCTTAAACAAATTGAAACCAAGAATACACCTTAATTTTAAAAGGCCAGGGTGCATCCTGGGCCATTGCCAGTCATCTTGACTTTTGTCTTGCCATTAGATTCTGTTGACTGTGGAAGACAGAGTGATGCTAATGTCTTTGTTCAGCTCTGCCTCACTTAAAGTCCAATTCATGTGCAAGTCAAGACATCACCATCATGATGCCATTGGTCCTCTTTGAGCATGAAGGAGGAACAATAACAACAATAATGCCCTAGTGATGCCATTGGTTTTCTGCAAGAATGAAGGATGAACAACAATGACAACAAATTACTGACTCCATTCCAGTATTCTTTTCTTGCCTGGGTCAAGGCTATGGATTCTAAATACTCAGTGCTTAACCTATTCCACATTGTCTTCCACCAAAGTAGTTTTATTGTTGGGGCAGCTAGGGTGGCACAGTGGATAAAGTACTGGCCCTGGATTCAGGAGGACTTGAGTTCAAATTTGGCTTCAGACACTTGACACTTACTAGCTGTATGACCTTGGGCAAGTTACTTAACTGTCATTGCCCTGCAAAACAACAACAACAACAACAACAACAACAACAACAACAAAAACAAAGTAGTTTTGTTCTCATGGCATAAGAATGCTATTTGTAACTAGAAACAATATGGTTTAGTGGTTAGAGCATTGACTCGAAGTCCAGGATGTGTAGGTTCAAATTCTGCTTCCAACACTTATTAAATTTGTGACTCTAGGCAAGTCACTTGATCTATATGAGCCTCAGTTTCCTCATCTTTAAAATGGGGATCTCAATTTTATTAGTAACTACCATGGAGTATTATTTTGAGGTTCAAAATGAGGTCCTGAATATAAAGTTATCTGAAGACTTTCAAGTTCTATAGAAATATCAGCTACCATTAATAATAATCATTAGTTGTAGTAGCTGAGCTTTTAAATTTGAAAATTAACATTAATAATTTATTCCCTAACTACATGAAATGTGGAGCTGATTACCCTCAATAATTCTGTCAGCCTTCCTCTAATATCCCCCCTTATTATTCCTTATCCCTTCTTCCCTGAGTTGAAATGTGTTTAATGCAAATGAATTAAGTGAGCCTTGGAGTAAGATCAGTGCCAGCCTCCAACTCAAGGGTGGCCCCTCTTACACAGCACCTTGAAAAATGATGCTCTGTTCAGGCAGTGTTTGCTGGGGAGGGCTGAGGGAAAGATTCAATTTCTGAGATAAATGAGGGGCACCAGGACTTAAAAACTAGTTTCTCCTCAGCTACAAGAAGCAGGCATGAATCATGTAGAATAGCATGCACACTGGCAGATGCCTGGGCTTGCTTATCCATTGCCAGGCTTATAGATCATAATCTCTCCTCGAGTTATTCATCAATCCTTGAAGAACAAATGACTAGAACATACTTCAAGGGGAGCTCAGGCTGGAGAATATCTGGTGGGGGGGGGGAGGTGGGCAAGGTTTCACTTTGTTATGGCCAGAATGTCTACCAGCTATCACTACTATGTTGAAATACCCAGAGCTTTCAGTGGGCTATCCTGAGTCTAAGGAGCATATTCTCATAGGCTGATAATTGATAAAGACTCACCATGTATCCAAATGTGGTGTGATGTGTACTATGGACTTTAATACTACAATGTTCTGTGATGATGTAAAAGGTTCAGGAGATATAACATGGGTAATTTAATCACTTTATTAATACGGCCAGCAGGTTATTAATGAAAGGATGATCATTTAGACACCTCCCTTAGATCAAAGATAATCATGGTGGTGGACTAACAGTATATATACCCTTCAGAAAAGTAATGAGGGGCTTTGTGACATCATGTGGAAAATATCTCTATACTCAGACCACCACAGCCTCACATAATCTAGACAAAATATTCCATATCCACCCAAGCTTGAATAGAACACATTGGGTTTCCCCACCTTAGATGTAATTCCTTGTAAAGCTGGATGTAGTCAGACCAAGATGAAAGAGAATTAATTCAATCTCATTATCAGTAATGTCCTTCAAAAGACTGAACTTTTTAAAATCAGGCATTTGGAAGAAGGTGAGAGCTCTGAATCCCTCCAAGATATTGGTTAGTAATAATAATTTCTTTCAGTTCTGAAGTCAAAACTGCCTTGGATAACACTATGGGAAAGAATTTCTGTGCATGTGTGTGAAAAAGAGACAGAGGCAGTAGCAGAGAAAGAAGAGAAGGCAAGAGATAAGATAGAGAAAAAATAGAGGAGAGAACAAGAATGAGAAAGAGACAAAGAGAGGAGAGACGAAAAGGAGAGAGAGAAATAGATGTGATGGGAAGAGTCAGAGAAAGGAGATAAAAATTAATAGAGAGAGAATGAAGAGAGAAGAGAGGAGTGAGAGAAAGAGAAATGAGATTAAGAGAGTAAAAAGGGAAAGTTAGAGAAAGAGAGTGTGGGAGGACAGAGGGAGAGAGGAAGGTAAGAAGGAATCTAAAGAGAGTGGGAAAGAGGAATAATTAAACTCCTGCTGGTTTTGGAAACTGGCTAACCCTAAGAGGCCAAAGCCTCTTATATCTCAAAAGCCCCTAAATACCAATGTAGAGTAAATATTATTTCATAATCAAAGGCTATATAATATGGTCAGAGCCAGAGCAGTAACAGGAAAACTTGGTTCCTGGGATAAGCAGCATGAAATGTGTCCTAAAATAAGCCCAAATCTGTTTCTAGAGAAGCTTCTGCCAGTTTGTGTGAACAGGTGAAGTGGTAAAGGAGCTCTGGGAGATGCTCCCAGAATAGGAAGGAGGAAACAAGTGGTAGTTTTCTTTCGTAACTAACTATTCTTAGTATCTGGACATTAAGCTCAGTTGTTTATTCATTACCTGAAGGAGTGTAAATGTTATAAACATCTTATAAATTTCAATCTATTAATAATATATCCTGGTTGTCTCACTATTAATCAAACAACGAAATATTTTTTAAGCACTATGTGTTAAACTTTGTATTAGGAGCTGGAGATAAAAAGATAGAAATATATGATATGTACATATATCTATATATATCTATATATCTAGATATATATAGATATAGGTAGACTGATGGATGAATGGATGGGTGGGTATCTATCTCTATCTCTATCTATAGATAGATAGATAGATAGATAGATAGATAGATAGATAGATAGAAAGATATGAAAGAGTGCTGGCCCTCAGGGTACTTACACTCAGAAAGACTTGAGTTCAAATCCAGTCTCAGGTGCTAGCTGTGTTACCCTGGACAAATTATTTCACCTCTATCTTCCTCAGGTTCTTCTTCTGCAAAATAAAAAAATAGCACCTACTTCCCAGGGCTGTGTGAAGGTAGACCAAGAAAATACTGATAAAGCACTTTGCAAACCATAAAGCCCTATGCAAATGTGAGCTGTTTATTATTATTTTTGTTGTTATTATTATTTTTATTAGCAGCAGCAATGTACTTAGTGTTAGGGATTCAGAGACAAAAAGGAAATAATCCCTGTCCTCAACAGTCTTACAGTCTAGCCAGGGGTAATAATATGTACATAAACAGGTCCAGATAAAACATATAAAATCAATCAATCACTTATTGTTATATGCATTTTAAGTACCTGTTATATTCTAGGCTGTGAGGTTCCTTCTAAAGCAAGCTTTTTAGATGAATACAGACCAAGCAGTGCTGATCAATTTCAACACAAGCAAATTTCCCCTTTCTCCTCACTTTTAAATCTTCTTCATTTGTGATTCTGCATGAATCAATTGACCCAGACCCCATGAATTAAATTGTGTTGTTAGCTTCTCTCTGCAAACCTAAGTCCCATATTAGCTTTGTAAATTGTACCAAACTGGACCCACAATAGTAGACCTGGAGACAATATTATGATATGAAGTAGCAATAAACTAGTGGTTAGCATCAGTAGCATGATGATGAAGGAGAAGAGATCTGGGTGGGGATGATGTGGATTTTAGTTCCAGCTTCATTTGTAATCAAATTTTGTGGTTTTCAGCAACACACCTCAACTCTGTGGGCTTAATTTCCTTATCTATTAAATGGAAAGAATATTTAGAATCAAAGAATTGAAAAAGACTTCAGTAGTCATCTAATCCAGGAGTTCTTAACCTTTTTTTGAGTGTGTCCTGGACCCTGTTTGCAGCCTGGATTAAGTATTAGAATTATGGCAGAACCCTTTCTCAGAGTAATGTGTTTAAAGACAGGGACTAAAATATGTAAAATTATAAAAAACAATAATTTTGAAATAGTTATCTAAATATTTTTTAAAAGTTCACAGACTCCAGGATAAGAATACTTACTCTAGACCTTTCCCCTCATTTTATAGATGAAAATCAAGATGTTTGGAAAAAAAGGAAGTGATTTAGTCAAGATGATTCAGCTAACAGTGGCAGAAGCATGGTTAATATCAGAAACTCTTGAACGATGAAATTGAGTTTCAGATTACTTTCACCCACATGTAATGATATATTATTATAGTAGTAGTAATAAGAATAGGAACAAGAACAAGGAGAGGTATCATGATGGTGTGGACAAGGAGCCTTCTTTTTATAAATAAAACATCTATCTATGTATCTATGTATCTATGTATGTATGCATGTATGTATGTATGTATGTATCAATCCATTTTTCTCTCTCATCTCTCTCTCTTTCCCTTTTTCTCTCTCTGCAGCTACTGTGTGCTAAGCGCTGGGAAAACAACTATAAACAAATGATATCATCCCCTGCCTTCAAGGAGCTTATTTCCTGAGGAGGGAAGGAAGATAACATATAAAAGAGAGAAGGAGCAAAGGTTATGGTGTGGGTGTGGTGGTGAGAGGGTGAGATACACACAGGGTTTCGAAATGGTGACTGGTAAGTGTCATAGATGCCTAGTTCCAGGGAAAATAAAGCAAAGCTTTGAACCATAGTTCAAAGAGTCAGGAAGCTCTGGGTTCATGTCCCACACATGACACATGCTGGCTTCCAGACAATGGAAGTCATTGAATCTCTCACTGCCCCTAAATAACTCTCAGAGGATGAGAGTTTCAACACTTGAAGATGACTTAAAGGTCATGAAGGCCAACACCTTAATTTTACAGATGAGGAAATTGAGGCCCAGAGAGATTCAGTGACTTGCTCAAGGGTGAATAGCTAGAAGTAGGATTTGAATTTAGTTCCAGACCAAAGTCTTCCCAAATCCATGTACCACTCCACCCGCCATACTGCAACATTTCTCAATATGTTTAAAGGTTCTTGAGCAGATGCTGACCTGGTAGAAGGAGTTTTTCCACTAAGTGTTCCCTCTTCCAATGAACTTCTATACCTAGTCCAAAACCCAGCAAGAACAATAATAATACCTGATGCTTATGTAACACATTGTGGTTTTTGTAACCATTATCTCATTTGATTATCACAACAATCCCAGGAGGTAGAACCAGGGTGAAAGATCTAAAGGTGAAGGAGACCTCAGAGGTTTTCCAGTCCAAGTCATATCACTTTTTCAATAAATGAGGAAGCTGTGGCTAAGAAAGATGAAATGATATGCCATAGTCACTCAACTAGTAAGTATGACAGGAGGGCTTGAAACCAAGGTGCTGTCCTTTCAAATCAAACTTCCTCCATTGCAAGAAGAGATACTATTATTTCTCCTGTTTAACAGATAAGCAAACTTAAGTTTAGAGAACTAAAGGAATTTTCCCAAGGTCAAACAGTCACCATGGGCTAGATTTAAATGTAGGTTTTGCTGAACACCCCTAACAATCCTTTTTATTGTTGTTCAGTTCTTTTCAGTTATGTCCCCCGTTTCCCTACCCCACTTGAGGATTTTCTTGATGAAGATTGACTAAGTGATTTGCCATTTCCTTCTCCTTCTCATTTTGAAGTTGAGGAAACTGAGGCAAACAATGTTAAGTGAATTGCCCAGGGTCACACACCTAGTAAAGAGGATGGATTTGAACTCAGGTCTTCTTGACTCTAGGCCTGGCACTCTATGCACTTATGGAATGCCCTAGCTGACCCTCATAGCACCCGACATTGTGTTTAAGATAGCTGTTGGTTGAATTGGGCATCCATTTTATTTATGAAGAAACTGAGATTCACAGAGGGTACGAGAGTTTTCTGTGGTCACACAACCAGCAGTAGAGGTGACATTTGAATCCAGGTCTCTCCTGCCTCCAATCTAACTCCTTCTCCCACATTGTTTTCTATTTTGTCATGGGTGGCCTTGTCTCCTAATAGATTCTTTAGATTACAAATACTTTTGATCACTAGCCTTCTTAAAAATTAATTCCATTTGGAACCAGCGGGGCGGATCTACATAATACAATGAAGGCTTGCTTCATGTAAAATTCAGCTTCTGAAGAAAGCCAATTGCTTCAGATGTATTTTCACCAAAAAACAGCTAAGTCATAAAATATACATTAGATGCCAAACATTATTATAAGATAAATTTCTCCACTAAGTGATGCATTTGGCTGTCATGTCAAACTAAATGATCCTGAAGTTTCAGTATGATCCAAGGTGAATTAATATTCAGTATATGGCATTATAAGATAGCTCATCTTCTATAATTAGTTCTTTAGAACAGCATATATTCATGCCATTCTTAAAAAAAGACAGACAAATCTTCTGGAAAAAAGATTATGAAGTTGTTCAACTCCCTCACCTCTGAGTAATTTATGCTGAACTGGGAGTCAAAATGTCCTCAGATCATGGGGATTTTCTCAATGTAAGGAGTAAAAAGATAAGCTCTATATGCCATATCTAGTTAATCCTGTCCTTAGAAAGATGATCTCCTTTTATGTTACTCAAAGAGACCTGCTGGCATAATATAATATTTGTAAAGTCCTTAGCACAGTGCCTGGTACATAGTAAGTGCTATATAAATGTTATTATCATTATTTTTGTATCCGTTTCCTGAAGAATTTCACAAAACAACCTGAAAACAAATATGTATCATTTCCTTATTTTCCCAGTGATTTGGATGTCTGAAAGTCATGTAATACTCCATTCTCTTAATAGCTGGCATAGAAAATCAGGCAATGGAGAGGGACATGTGGAATGAGTCAACTGAAGAGAAGCAATGTCAAGGATATTATCAAAGAAACATATGATCGATGTCAGAGAGGAAAACAAAAACTTTCTCACAACAGGAGCTGTCCCAACATATTATGATTTTCCAATGTAGTCCTTAAGCAAAGGCTAGATGACCATTTGGGTACTATTGTAGTGTGGCTCTCTCTTCCGGTGGGGGTTGTAGTTTGTACACTGAACTTCCAACAATTCAAAAACATTATTCAAGTATGAAATTTTCTAATGAGGAAATTTTTGGAGTTGGTTTCAGCATATCCACAAAAGTGAGAAGAATCACCTTTTTGTTGGATGCTTGATTAACTTGCCTTGCAATATAATGATAAGAATGATCAATTGCAATTCAGTCAAGAGAGGTAAAGATCAGGTAGCAAAGTGACAACATAGAGAAATTCAAAGAAGGACTAAATTTTTGTTGCTGAGTAATTTGTAGTTTTGTCTTACTCCATGACTCCATTTGGGGTTTTCTTGGCAAAGATACTGGAGTAGTTAGCCATTTTCTTCTCCAGCTCATTTTATGAATGAGTAGACTGAGACAAACAGGGTTAAGTGACTTGCTCAGAGTCACACAGTTAAGTGTTTGAGGCCAGATTTGAACTCATGAAGATGAGTCTTCCTGATTTCAAGCCCAGTGCTGTATCCACTGTGCCACCTAGCTGCCAAGGACCAGATTAGATACTAAAAAATAAATTTGTATAAACTTTGATCCCAAGTAAACTCATTATGAAAATGGACAAAGAAAAGAAAGGGAAAATGAGGAAAAATACCATTCTTAATTCAGAAAGAAGAGACCAAAGATGAACACTATAACAAATTCTTGTGACTGTAATATAAATATTAAGTCTGTGGAAAGTTCCCTATTTATATTTTAGTGTAGATCAGTAAAAAAGGCTTTATTTTATCCATAGGTACAAGCCAACAAATGAAGAGATATTAATTTAAACATAGGGAAGTGAATTTATATGAGGCAAAGGGGCTTGTGAACAATCCATTTCTCAAATATTTCTGGTATATAGAAAAACACTTAGTTATGTTGGGTTTATAACCAGTCAGTTATGGGCTTTGGGAGAAGTTTGTTGTGTTCCAGGACAGAAGTCAGAGAATTTCTAATCTGATAGTTTGTCACTAGTTTCAGTGACTTAAGTAAAACACATAGATTACTTGTCAAAGTAGTAGTAGTAGTAGTAGTAGTAGTAGTAGTAGTAGGAGGAGGAGGAGGAGGAGGAGGAGGAGGAGGAGGAGGAGGAGGAGGAGGAGGAGGAGGAGGACGACGACGACGACGACGACGACGACGACGACGACGACGACGACGAGGAGGACAAGAAGGATGAGGAGAGAGAATTTTCACCTCTACTGTTACTATATCAGAAAAGCATTGGAAAAATCATCAAATCATAAAATTGGCTATATCTAAAAATAAGGAAATGGCTATTTACCAAAGTCGTCATCTCAAATTCATTTGCTCTATATAGATAGATTTTTAGCTGATTTCAGGGAAAATAAAAATCAAGAGCACATATACAAGATAAAAAAGAAGACACTGTGCTGTACTGGCATATTTCTGTAGCATCAATTCTGGGATCATTCAATCATCTTCTACTTGTGCTGATGAGTTATGGTCCCCAAATTAACTGCTGACCATTATTCCCAGGGTTCTATGAGGTAACCCTGAGTAACTAGGTCCCTAGTGCTCCTCCATCCTCTCCAATGATATAGTCAATTAAAGGTGGGGAGGAAGGATAGAGAAAGACAGAGTGGGAGAGAGAGAGAGAGAGAGAGAGAGAGAGAGAGAGAGAGAGAGAGAGAGAGAGAGAGAGAGAGAATGAGAATGAGAATGAGAATGAGAATCTTAGATGTTGGCTTCCAACTTTTGAAAGTAGAACAATGGATCTCTAAGTACTATATTGGCCTGTCACTTGACTGAGCTCACAGGTGGAATAACTACAATTTTTATAACTAGACCCCGAAGTGTAGCTGATTATTTCAGCTCATCACAAGATATTTTCTGTGAGATACCATCCAATGTCTAATGGCCTATAATCCTCTGAAGTTGGTTAAAGAGATATTAATGAATTTATTAACACCTAGTTACACATCAATGATTCATTCCATTTAAGAAGTCTTGCTTTCTCTCATTACATTAATCTTAATCATAAAATGGTAGAATAAGAAAGTAGAAGAATCCTACCTCCTCATTTAAAAAGATTTAGACTCCAAAAAAGTGAAAATGATCAAAAGTAAAAATATAAGGTTATATATCTGCTTATCACCTCAGGGAATGGGGAGGTGAGGGAGGGAAAATTGGTATTCAGAATGATAAATAAAAATGTTAGTTACATTAAAAATGTAAGATTAACACTATCATCATTTTTTTAGCTTATTTTGGGGGAAGTAGGGGGTTTGGACCTGCAGTTTGATCAAAGTGAGGAACTCCTTGGTGTGGTAACTTTCTCCACTAATACAGATTGGCAAATGATTTATAATTTATAACTTTTTGAAATTGCTATATGTATACATATGTCTACATATGTGTGTTTTATATATACACACATACCCATGCATCTGTGCATATGCATATGTACATAAATACACACATACATATATATTTTCATTCAAAAGTATAACACCTATCTTCAGAGTCATCCCTTGCGAAAAACAGTTTAAAACATGTTGTTTAAAAAATAATTTCAACAAAATTAACCAAATAATCAAGCAAGGATGTCAATGCCAAACTCAAAGCCCAAGACCTGTGCAAGTAAAAGAAGGTGGATTGGCTGTTCTCTTTTCTAGTGTCCAATTTGATCATTACAGTTACAATACAATGAGATTTGTTGTTGCTTCCCAGTTGCATTGTTGTGGTTCATCTTTTGATCTGAAGAAATTGCAAGAACACTGAAACATTAATTTATTTGCAAATGGTCTGCTATCTAGCATGCATCAGAGGCAGTCCTAAAACACAATTCTTTCCTAACTCCACATCTAGTCCTCTGGTCATTATGCAATATTACCTTTTAAAGCCTGTCACTCAATGGGAAACAGTTGCCACACCAAGGAGGTCAAAAGAAGCCACAAAATTCCTCAGATGATAAATGACATTACCACTTTGCTTAGTAGGAGGAAGAAAGTCTGATACTTAAAGGTGTGGGGACCAATTTTTAATTGGGTAGTGTTAGCTAAGCAGCTCACTGAAATATTGGGGCAAGGAAGGAGACCGGCAGCCTGCCTCAAAACAGAGCAGTATTTATTTAGCAAGAACGAACTTAAAAAAAAACACAAACAGGATCAGTAGGATCAAGGGAAAGGAAACAAAATGGGGAAAAGGAAATTATACAACCTGAATAACACCACCACCCAGGAATCAGCTGAGAATACACAGTCACCTTCCAGCTTCCAGTTGGAATCGTGAATCTCCTCCCTTCTTCCCAGCAGACCCCAGACAGCCCCCAGCCCATTAGCTGGCCACTCTGACAGTCACATGACTGTCCTCACTAGGCTTCCAATCATTATAATTTTGCCAGGCCCATGTAGGCATCAGTGAGTAGTGATGACATGAGGTGCCAGTGCCATGGCAACAGCTATAACCAGTGGGTGGAGCACCATGTGGTTTGCAGAGCCCCAGAGGCCAGTGCACGTGCTGAGGTTTTTTTAAAAAAAATTCTAACCAAAAGATGGGGTCATAAAAACCTCAAATAACAATTCTTTACAAAGGTCAAATTGATTTACAAGACTAGCTCATTTATAAAATATATTGAAGGGAGATTAAAAACAGTAACAACTAAAGAAAGAACAAAAATTGTACATAGGAAAGTTAGCTTGCAAAGAGCTTATCCTGAGTCCCAGCTAACCCAGTTTATTCAAAGAGCTTTGGTAGAAGCAACTGGTAGGAAAACAATGAATGAATAGATGTGGTGCTGAACTGATCTTGCATTCTACAATGTTTTTTTCACATCAATAATGCCTGTGGAAAACCCACATTTGAACTCTTCTCAATATTCAATGTATTCTTTAGGAATTGGTAAAGTCAGTGATGAGTTTAAAGCAGGAAACAGCAGCTGAATCTACTCAAATATTTACAAAAGGAATCTTTGTTGGAGGAGGCACTTATTTCCATAGTCAATGGGAAGAGAACCAGATTTGGAGTCAAAGTAAGGAGGTTGAAATCCAGCCTCTAACTTGCTCCTGGGGGTTGACCTGAGGGAAGTACTTTAGTCTTTCTGTGCATCTCTTTCCTTATCTATAAAATAAGAAAGTTGATCTACATGACATCTCAGATCCCTGCCAGCTCAAGTCCCACAGAGGGAAGATTGCAAAATCCCAGAAAGGGTTATTAGATGACATTACTCATAAGGAAAGGCAAGTTGACAAAAAGTGAATATCTACCAAAACTTGTTCCTGGTTTATCATTTCTATAAAACCCATAGAAGAATTTGTCCTACACATGCTTTGCAGGTAACCCTTACTGACAATACAATAAGGGAACAGCTTCGTTTTCATGTGTGATTTTGGACAATAGACTATGTCTCCATAGTTATACAACTGACTGACTGATATAGAGAACAAGAAGATCCCTTTGTGTCTATTATGAATTTTTTTAATGTTATTAGGACAACTAAATGGAGTCTGACAGGCTTTTCTCAAATGTGGAATTACAAAATCTAAACTCTTAAAGGGATTTCAGAGGCCATTAAAGTCAAACCCATAACCACAAAAGAATCCTAATGACCATACCCTGGATAGAACACATCTGGAGTGTTTTTTTTTGTTTTTGTTTTTGTTTTTTTTTTTATCAATTATGTGCATGACACTTAAGGCCATGAATAATGGAGTACCACAATTTAAGAAGAAATGAAAGTGTAGTGAATGGAAACTCGTTGATGGAAAGAACCATGGTGGAGGCCTAACCCAGAGTGATTGAATCATTGAATCATAAAATGAAAACAATCCATTTAATTTATCTAATTAGCTATCTACCTCCATTTTTATATTCATATAAACATGGCTAACATTTATATAGTACTTAATATGTGCCAAGCGCTATGCTAATAGTTTTTCTACTTTTATCTCATTTGATCCTCAAAACAATCCTGGGAATTAGGTGCTATTATTTCCCCATTTCACAGATGGGACACTGAGGGAATTCGATGTGATTTGCCCTGGCTCACAGATCCAGAAAGTATGCGAATCTGAATTTGAACTCAGGTCTTCCTGATTCTGGAGCCACTGCTTTATCCACTGCATCACCTAGCTACCTTTTTCTATCTTTCTCTATCTCTGTCTCCTTTTCTCCCACTTTCCCTGTCACTCCCCCTTTTTCTTCTCTTTCCCTCTCTCTCTTCATCCTATCATCTATCTATCTATCTTTCTACTTTTTATTCAGCCCTATAACCATTCATTTATCTCTCTATTAATTTATAATCCATAACCATCTTTTATTTCTTTGTTCATTCATCCATTTACATCTATCCATTTATCTATTTACTTATTTGTCCATATATCCATTTATTCATTCATCCATCCATCCATCCATTCATTCATTCATTTATTCAATTATTTATCCATCCACCCACCTACCCACTTATTTATTTATTTTTATTCATTCATTGATTTATTCATCTATTTTTATTTAATAATTTATTTAACTACCCACCTATTTGTTTATTCATTTATCTATTCATCCATCTATCTATCTATCTATTCATTCATTCATTCACTTATCTTTTTATCTATTTATTTGTTTATTCATCTATTTAGCTATTAGTTTGGCCCATTCTCCAGTGGTCCATTTATGGATTCATTCAACAAATATTTATTGGACATTTATTATACATAGGGGCTCTTGTGTTTTGTTTTGGATCACAGTGTCTAAAGCCACATTTCATATCAGGTATTTCTGACGTCAAGTCTAGAGCATGTGGTAAGTACTTTTATAACATTACAAAATTAAAATTAAGGGGTTCCAGGCCCCTTGTGCTGAGGTAGAGCAGTGCTTTCTTTATGGAGAAGTGTCTGCTAAGCTGGTTCGTATAAATGCTGAGCCCAGTTCTGCGGAATTGTCTCTGGAGGTGGGAATTATACATGCCTTAGCAAAGGGGCGCTATGAAGGTACCTTGGTATGAAGGAAGGAGATAAATGAAGAGAGGCCTGGGTCCTAGATATCCTTTCAGGAACACAAGAGACAATGTGGGATCTGTGATCTGAGAGCCTGGCTTTTCAGAAACAGGAAAATAGAATGAGAGGCATTGAGTTGGGTGTGTGATGTCAGACTTTTATTTAGTCTCCACTCTTCTCACTCAACTCAGGGAGTATTTCCTTACAGTTCCCTGACCAGGCATCCCTTGCTTTGAGGTATCTGCCTTTTTCTCCCCAGAATCCCAGAATTTTTGAATTAGAGGGAATTGCTGAGGCTTCCATTAGTTTAGTCTATTCCTAAAAATGCTTCCTTTTCATATAGGGTCACCAAACTGGAAGGCAGCTCAGAGGAAAACCATCATTTTACATATAGGGAAACTGAGGCACAAAGGGTAAATTACTTTATAGGATCCTAGATCTAGAACTGAAAGGAAGCAAAGAAGCACTACGATCCAATGTCCTCATTGTGAAAGATAGGAAACTGAGGCCCCCTAAAATAAAATGATTTGCCTGAGGATTATGGGGCAGAGGCAGGATTCAAACCCAGATCCTCTGGTATTCCAGAACCAGTCTTCCACAGTACCACACTTCCTCTGTATTAGAGGATCTCTAGTGAAAGAAGGCCAACAACCTTGGAGGCAGCCCATTCCACCCTTAAACAGCCAAAATTGTTGGGAAATTTTGCTTTTAGTCAAGGCCAGGCTGAGGAGGTGAATCCTTCTTTCTCCCACTCATATTTCATTACTTTTTTTATTTCCTTCAATATTTTGGGTAAACAGTTTTTACCTCTTCTGAATACACTGTGTCCCCATCAAACCCTTACCTCTCTGTGCAGAGTCATCAGAATCTGCCCTGGCTCTGCAGGCTGACTCTCCATGGGACCTGCCAGTTCCCTGTCTTAGGGGTGGCTCAGTGCCTGACTCTATATATTTATGACAGGAGCTGAAAAAATGCTGCTGGTCTAGAACTGGAAATCCTGAACCTTGCTGTTTGGAGTTGAGGCAATTAACTCCAGCCAGCTGAATAATAAAATGAGCACATTGCTTTTTTGAGATAAAAGTGATTTCAAGGAAGACTGAGTAACTGGCTGGCAGTGGCAGGGCTGGTTTGATGAAGAACATCCCTTAGACTTAGCATATTGGTCTATCTTATAATCCACCTGTGATTTGGATGAAAAGTCAACTTGCAGTCAACAATTCAACTGAACAAGTGTTTATTAAACGTCTCCTCCTAGTGAGGCAGCATGGCAGAGTGAATAGAAAGCTGGCTTCAGGAAGACATGGATTCAAGTCCCATTTCTGACATGTATTGACCATGGGATCCTCGGTAAATCTTTTAACCTTTTATTGTGCTAGGGCCTAGCGTTAGGCAATTAAAAAGTAAGATGCAGAACTGAATTGACAGAGGGACTTTTTCCTGTAGATGAAATCCTATGTCTAGATCTTAACCCTACTGAGTTATTGAAGATGTGGAGACAAAATAATAAATTACTCCTTGCTTTTATGGGGATACCATTCTGCCTGAGGGGGGAAGTTAAAATATGTAGCCAAGGAATTCAAGTCAATACAAAGTAATATTTTCTGAAACTCACTCTCAGTTGCTCTCTGGTGTGTCTCCTTGGAGGTGGATTGACTGATGGAGGGGGAGAATTAGAGATAAAAATCTTCTTCCCCTTTCAGTCCATAACTGAGTTCTCCAGGTCTTGACTACCTCCCCCAGAAACTGCTAGGGCTTTCGCTGAAAAAATGCTTGAGGGGTTTCCATTTCCTTCTCCAATATTTCCTAATCCTTGAAGAATAATAGCTAATATTCACATTGCACTTTAAGGTTTGCAAGGCATTTTAGCAATATTATCTTATCTGATCCTCATAATAACCTTGGGAGGTAGGTGGTATTATTACCCCCACTTTACAGATAAGGGAGCTGAAGCAGACAGAGATTGTGACTTGCCCAAGGTTACACAGGCAGTAAGTGTCTGAAGCTGGATTTGAACTCAGGTTTATCCTGACATCAAATCCAGGGCTCTATCCACTGTACCACATAACTACAGTGAGGCTGTCCAAAAGGGGAATGGCTAACTTGGGGAGGCAATGGATTTCTCCCTTACTAGATATCTTCAATTAGATCCAGGGATTCTTAAAGATTATGTCTTTCCTTTCCTTTCCTTTCCTTTCCTTTCCTTTCCTTTCCTTTCCTTTCCTTTCCTTTACTTTCCTTTCCTTTCCTTTCCTTTCCTTTCCTTTCCTTTCCTTTCCTTTCCTTTCCTGTCCTGTCCTGTCCTGTCCTTTCTTTTCTCTTCTTTCTTTTGTTTTCCTTTTTTTTTTTTTGGTGGCATGCCCCCTTTTGGTGATCTGGTGAAGCCTGTGGATCCCTTTTATGAATAATGCTTTTAAATGCATAATAATATACAGCAGATTAGAAATTAACTCAATTATTCAAGAATGAAGTTGTAAATATGTGAATAGCTAATAAATATTATAACAAACATATGTATACATACACATATTCATATATATATATACATACATATCCATTAATTTAAATTCATAGATCCAGTTTAGAAATCCCTGGATTTGTAGTTAGATAGTCACTTGTCAAATCTGTTATAGTAAGGAATTCCCTTTCAGGTGTAGGTTTTGATTAGATGTATGCTGCCATCCCCACCACCTCTTAGCTTGTGATTTTTTAAGTCCTAGCCTTGGCATCAGGAACACCAAGGATCAAATCTGTCCTGACTCTTACTAACTGTGTGACAATGGGCAAGATGTTTAACCTGTATGGGCCTCAGGTCCTTCATCTTATAAATGACTCCCTGTAGTACATGCCTCACAGAGTATTGTGAGACTCAAACAAAGTCATGCTCATCTGACACTTGGAAGATATTAAGAAAAGGAAAGCTATAAAATGTCATTATTATTAGAAAAGATGACTTGGGAAATGAATTCTGACTTCTTCATTCATCATCTCTAATTAGAACTTGCCTTATTTTGCAGAAAATTCAAAGACTATCCCTTGGCCAATTACCTTTTATATCACAGGTCATATGTTGACTTTTGAGAGAAAGGATGAATACTGAAGCTCTTTTAAAAATTCTGCTTAGAGTTGAACCAATGCTTGTCCACTGACCTACCCTTGTCTTTCTTTATCCCTTTTCTTGATTACAGTTACCCTAATGAGGATAGGGCATGACAGCCCGAGCCTGGCATTTGCTCACTAAGACTGAAACTTTGAAGTTGTAGTTAACTCAAGCAAGTGATTGCCTGAACATTGAGCTTATAGTAAAGTGTGCATATGCCTGTACACGCATGCACACACACACACACACACACACACACACTTCCCTACTTACAGCCACATGCACACACAGACTCAGCTGCTGGTCTCATGCACTCTACTTCAGATTTAGTTCAAGCACCTAGTGTCTCTATATAGTAACACATTTAAAGCATAACTTAGCTGTTCATGTACTGTGAAACAATTTCAAAATTTGTAACCATTATTTTGAATAGAAAGAGGCATCACTTCTGGTTTATTGGGCAGTCACCAGCTCTGGACAGTACGAGAACATTTGACACAATCATGGAACAGTTGCTTATGTTCTTGGCTCCTGCTGGTACTTTGCACTAGCCAAGCTGCATTCCCAAGGAGTGAAGTTTGTGGCTAGAAACATGTAAGAAGTAACAACATTCTGCAATGAAATCTCTTTTTCTCCACCTCCTTTAAAACCCTAGTTTGTTTCTTTAAGCATTTGGAGGAGCTGGACACACTCAGGGAAAAACAAGGCTTTATCAAAGTAAGTTAGCTTGGCATTCATTCATTAATTCAACAAGGTTGAAAAATGTCAGGTACAGAGGCAACAATGAGTCGTGAATAAAGAATCACAAAAATCCTGGAAGACCTGGCTTCAAATCCTTCCTCTAACATATATATGATAGCCTTTGTGACCCTGGACATATCAACCTCTCATTGCCCTGCTGTCAACTTTCTAAGAGTGAGTTGAAGAATAAGCTCTGATTTGTATTCGTAGAGGGGATTTTCTTAGTTCCTAAGAAATAATGTCTGGCCAAAAAAACTAACCAAAAAAGTGTCAGGCACCATCTTGGTCCTAGGGGTATGTGACTGAAAACAGAAGAGTTCTTGCCCTCAAGTAGCTTGGGTTTTAGTTGAGGTAATTATGCATAACTAGAAAAAGTAAATAAAGAATATCTAAAAAATCAGTAATGTCTAGAGGGGACAAGAAGACACTAGAAGCTCTGGTAGTCCTGTAGAAGGTGGCAAAGAGATCAAGTTGGGAATTTATGAGACAGATGAGGGTGGAACAATTTAGGCATAGGGCACAGCCTGCACAAAAGTTTGGAGACAGGAAAATGGAATGTTTTATACAAGGAGTGGCAGGTAGTCCAAGACAGACTGGAATGCAGAGTCTAAGAAAATGAGTTGCAATGAGCCTGGAAAAATAGCTGGGGGTGGGGAGTCACATTGGGAAGGGCCTTAAAGAATCAAAGGAAGACATTTTGTCTTAGGAGTCTCTGGAGTTCTATGAGCTCAGGAGAGACATGATCAGTCATGATAGCACCTCAAGAAAGGCAATAGGACTAGGTAAAAGGAAGGGGGTCATCTAGGATTAATAGCCGTGGATAAAGCCATATCTCTCTTTTATGCTAGAACTGTTCCAAGAGCTCATTAAAGCAGGGAAAAGCCACGTTTCTCTGCTATTGGTTCTTCAAAACTCTGTTCCACAACAATGAATCCACAGAATTATACAGTACTTGGGAAGAGAGGAAAGGACATAGGTATCATGTCTATGTGGGCAGTGTAACATTGCTAGGGAACTGGGTTCTCCTGGGTGACTTCTCTTTTGGGTCTATTAATGTCTCTTCCTTTTCTTTTGTTTTTTCTTCTTTTCTTTTTTTTTTAAGCGGGGCAATGAGGGTTAAGTGACTTGCCCAGGGTCATACAGCTAGTAAGTGTCAAGTGTCTGAAACCAGATTTGAATTCAGGTCTTTCTGAATCCAGGACTGGTGCTCTATCCACTGCGACAGCTAGCTGCCCCCTCTTCCTTTTCTAAAGAGTGTTTCTTAAGGAGATTCTATAATGTCACCTTGTCTGTGTTCTGGGCACAGAACAGATGATGGATCACCCAGGAGTTCATGCTTTGTAGTGAACAAAGGTTACAGCCCTGATTGATATTTTCATACTTTACTTCTTTCTGCTCCATGGGACTTATAGGGAGAAGACTTAAAAGCCTGATAGTCAGGTGCTAGGGTTGAATCTAAACAAACTGACAATTTTTCTTTAAAAAGAAAGTCCATGTATTCCCATGGTAAACAATCAAATATGGCCAAGCAATTTGGAAAATGCTCTGCCCATGGAATTTTCATGTGACTCTTCTTGGGAGTCTGTGTACCTCCCCTGAGAGTCACCCCTCTTGGCACTGACTGAGGGAGAATGGTCATACCTGTGTGTACTCAAGAGGACAAAAATCTGTGCTTACCTGTGCATACCAAGAAGGAATTACAGAGGTGTCCAGAACTAATAAGATGGCTAGGAGTGAGAGACCCTGATGAGAAGTGCCCATAAAGCAGGCCAGCTTAAAAGTACATGACTGAGACTTTCCTAGTCTTACCTTTCCATTAATGACTCCTGGGAAGGACAGCTACTTTCTCTTTATCTGGGAATAATTTCTGGTTTGGGCATCCTTCCTTACTCTCTCCATACATTATTACTCCTTACAGTCTCCTAGCTATTTTCCACATGCTAGGGTGTAGAACCCTTTGTAAAAATCCTTCATGAAACTTTCTTTAAAATAGATTCTTTTTCCTGCCACTATATTCTACAATGCATATAAACAAAAGGCAAATAGATAGGTATTGCCTTTGACAAGTTCTGAAGATAGTAGAAGGCTCTGGCAATAAATTTAGAGCACATTAATTTGAAGATGAAATACTATTGCAGCTAAGAAAAAAGAGAGAAGGGAATAAGCATTAATTAAGCACCTATTATATGCCAGGCATTGTGCTAAGTACCTTCCAAACATTATCCAAATTAATTCTCATAACAACCCTGTGGGGTGGGTGCTGTTATTATTTCATAGCTGAGGAAATTGAGGCAGACAGAGGTCAAGTGATTTATCCAAGGTCATACAGCCAGAAAGTGTTTGAAGATATATTTGAATTTAGGTCTTGCATTCTACAAAAAAGTGCTGTTGTAAGCATTTTGGTGTCGACGAGACTTTTCTTTTCATAATTGATTCCCTTGGGTGATTGTCTTGCAGTGAAATATCTGGATCAAGGGACTTAGACATTTGGCTTCCTATGTTAGCACAATTCTAGATCTTTTTCCTGATTTGTTAGACCAGCTTTGATGGCTTTTTCTCCCTGTCCCACCCCCTCTGCTTTCCAGGGTCCAGATATCTTCCTCTGTCCCATACTTGTGGGATATTAGTCAGGACCAAGGAGAGAGAGGGAGTGAGGAGAAAAATCAGGACACAACAGTCTCCAGGGTAAATATAGCATAATACAAACTGGAAAATCACTTCAAAGCTGCCTTCAGAGTATATGGGGGATAATGATGACAGCGATGATGATGCCGATAATAACCCCTAATGTTGATGCTTGTTAAATGACATAGCTCATTATTCCTGAAATGCAATAGCATCAAATGCCAAGAAACCTTAGCATCATCAAATGAGCAAATTAGATAGCTTATGTAAAGAAGTTGGAAGGAATAAATGAATGTATAAGTGAAAACTCATTTACCAAGCACTTACCACATGTCAAGCACTGGGTTGAAATAGGACTGTAAATACAAAATCAAAGACTTTCCCTACCCTCAAGGAACTTATATCCTGATAGGAGGAGAAAGCTCATATGGGGGGTGGGGATGAGTCTAGGGAGGGGAATTCTCATTTAAGCACGGTAAGAGTAATATACTAATTTGAAGTAGAGATGAAAATATCATTTTAATTATGGTTCAGGATAAAATAGGGCCAAGCATGGCAAACATTTGGACTAACATGGTAGTTTGTGAGTTGGTGGCTAGGGCGTAAAGGAAAGCGTGGTTGGAGCCCATTTTGGGGCTTATCACTCAGGACGATTGGGTCCCAGGAAAGAAGTTACATAAATGAAAGGGCTAAGTCCTGCAGGACAGGGTCTCTGATGTGGTTGGCAAGAACAGTCCAGGGGGTTGCAGGTGTAAAATTTATAAACCTTTTTTTTTTCTTTTTTTACCTGATTTTATTGGTATGAGAAATGTCTAGTGAGGAAACTGTCTCTGCTAATGTAGATCAGCTCTGGCTGCCTTGGAGTGTGCTTGCAGCCCTGAGAAGTTGGGATTTGCCCAAGGTCACACAGCCAGCATGCATCAGAGACACAACTTGAACCCAGGTCTTCCTAACTTGTAAGCCAGTTCTCTTTGTATTGTACTACACTGCCTCTAGGTACTGCATAGACTTGCCTTTCAATGCCCGGGAGCTCAAATCTCTATGGAACAAGGCTTTCCTTCAATGACTCTCTTCCCCTGTTTTGTTCCCAATTGCTCTAAGGTTCACTGGACAGCAAAGAGACCAATGTGCTGGGGAGTCTGGGTTAGCCACCTGTTGGCTCTCTAGAGAGCCTGGCGACTGTGGGGATTTCAGGGAGACTTCAGGCTTTTTCCACTCTCCCTTTTCTCAGGGGTACACTGTTGACCATAAACTGCAAAGACTCCCTTCCTTATTTTGTCATAACGACCAGGAGTGGTGACCTGTACTGGTAGAGAGACTCACATAGGGATATGGCCAAAAAGCCATGAAGCACATAATAACAAAGATATAAGGAAATTTATAAGAGACAGGGAAGTCTCCGAGGCAAGGCTACCACACAGCTGAGCTTGGTAATGACCCAGCACTCCCTGTCAGCCTGGGTAGCTTAATATTGACTAGTTAATAAGCTGTTCTGTACAGCTGGTGGAGCTAGCTTAGCCCAGTGACTGGGGAACCTCAACTAATGCTCTGCAGAGGCACAGGACACTGGCTGGGCGTGCTGTATGTCATCTCTGACTGCTCAGAGCCACATCTGTCCAGCTGAGATCATCTACCAGGGAGGGCAGATATTGGCTTCTCTACAGATGAAGCCTAAGAGTATATGCTGGGGGAGGAGTGTGGGTGTTACACAGAGGGACAGGCCTTTTCCTCTACCCTGTGACATGATATGTATGTACCTCATGGGAAGACTAATGGCTAATGTGGAGGCAGGCTGTGCCGCTGAGTTCCTGCATGGCTCATTCAGCCTGTATAGCTTCGAGTTCAGCCATTTGAAGCAAAGAATAATGAACCTCCCCCAAGAAATATGGGTACAGATGATTTCATTTGTGCTTTGTGGATGCTAGATTTCATCAGATGCATGGATTATCTAGTGTAGGATGTTATCTTCCCTAGATTATATATGGATTAGCAGTAGACAGGATCACTCAGCCATGATTCGATCAACAAACATTTATTAAATACCTTTTATGCGCAAGGTCCTGGGTAAGGTCTGGGGGATATAAAGATGATAAAAAATACAGCCCCCCACCCCCAAAGTCAAGAATTTAGGATGGATTTAAAAGGAGAGAATACAATTTGAACTTGAGTACCAGTGATCAAAGGCAGGGAGGCAGAGTAGCTGAGTTGCTAGAACAGAGGGGCAGCAGCTACTGCTGATTGACCTAACAAGGACATTTACTTCTCTTCTGCTTTGAGGCTACCTTGGACAACATCCAAAAGTAAGGAAAGAGCAAGATTTTGGATTACTTTTCTTTTAAGTTGATTAGTACTCCTGACCCCAGTTTTACAGCTCTAAGGAATAAATGGTTTTAAGATTATCTCTGGTTACGTATTCTTGCTTCCATCTTTTGCACTTATATTTTCAAAATTTGTGAGGGTGGGGAGTTCTCTGTGTGATCACATCACCTTCTTAAGATGACTCCTATTCTTTGCCTTCACCAGGATTCTTTTCCTTTGTGTCTTCAGAATTTTATTCTTGATAATTCCCCCTCCCTCCTTAGGTACCTTTCCCTATGTAATTTTTTTTTTGCCTGAGGCAGTTGGGGTTTAGTGACTTGCTCAGGGTCACACAGCTAGTAATTGTTAAATGTCTGAGGCTGGATTTAAGCTCAGGTCCTTCTGAATCCAGGACTGGTGCTCTATCCACTGTGCCACCTAGCTGTCCATCCCCTATGTAATTTTAAGCTCAAGAGGAAGGGAAATAAGCATTTATAAACGTACTACCATGTGCCAGGTGCTTTTTACAAATATTATCTTATTTGATCCTTACAGCAATCCTACAAGGTAGGTGCAATTATTTTCTTCATTTTACAGTTGAGGAAACTGGAACTTGCTCATGGTCATCTAGCTAGTAAGCATCTGAGGTTATATTTTGTGATGATTCAAAATATGAGAACCATAGTTTCTAGGTATTTAAATAATTTTACTAATAGACCAGCAGACTATTCATAAATGGATTGTCAATGGATATCTCTCTCAGACCAAAGACTCCATGGTGGTGATGCACAGTGTTTTTTTTTACCCTCGAAATAGTAGGTGGCCAATGGGGCCCAGGAATTGACACCTGCACAGAGAGATTATGTCCAGTCTTGGGCTCTCATTCAGAGAAATTCTCCTTTTAAACAGGGGGCTCATCTGGGCTGACATCTCCTCAACTTACCTTGCCCTCTGGATGGACAAACATTCAGTTATCTAGAGAAATAGATCTTACTCCACCCAAACTTCTTTGTAAGCTCGGGTTGGGCTTGACCTAGATGAAGGTACTCTATGTAATCTTATTTTCAAGGAGAACTGGACTTTGGAGTTGGGGGGTGGTAAAGGACTAAGAAATAAGGGGAGAATACTGGGTACCCATCTAAGATATTAATTATCATTATTTCTCATGTCTATAATTATAACTCAGGTCTTCCATACTTCAGGCCCAACAATCTTTGCAGTATGCCAACAGCGGCTTGTGAACTTCCACTTCTCCATGCTATGAGTCATTTGAAATTTGTTTTCCCAAATCTAGGGTATGTCTGAATATGACTATATTTCCTTGACAAAAAAATGGAGGAGTTATTTCTTCTTTCCAAAGTTTTAACAAAAAAAAAACAATAAATAACTCCTTTCTGTTAATTACAAAGCATGTCCAACATAAAATTTTCCCTTATTGGTTCTTAAACCTTTTTTGAAGGATGACATCAATCATTAAAGTGAGTGAGGATGCTATTAATTGGTCTTCTTGTTGAAGACAGGAAGAGCACCAGCATAGGTTTGGATAATTGAAATACCTAATCACTTTTATAGCATGGATTGTGGTACACTTTGTTCTTGGGTTGTGATAAAAGATTCGTTGTTTTCTTCCTGTCCAGGTGTTCCCTACTATAAATTAAAGACAAAATATCTTTCATTTGTCCTCCTGTCATCTTCTTCCAAATGCTCTTCATTTTCTCCCAGGCATGTAGCTCCTTAATATGCAATGCTTTCCCCCTTTCCCTTGTACTTCTCACTTTTCTTTTGAAAAAGTGCACTTATGTAGAGCTACAATCTAGTCATTGTTTTCATTAAATCAATTTTAAAATCTTTTATTAAGCACTTATTGTATGCTAGAAACTGTAGTAAGTATTAGACATGCAAAAAAAGGCAAAAAAAAAAGGCCCCTGCCTTCAAGGAGCTTACATTCTAATGGGGAAAAAAATACAGAGTAGATGAAACATTTCACCCCTTAAAATAGCAATTATATATATTACATATATATTATATATGTGCATATATTAACATATATGCATGTGTATGTATGTGTGTATATGTGTATGTATATGTATGTGCATGTGTATTTTTATATGTGTGTATGTGTATATGCATATGCTGTGTGTATGTGTATATGTATATGTATATGCAGTCAAATTTGTCTCTTTGTTTTAGGACCTCTTGCATAGGACTTCTCAAAAGAATAATTCTAATGCCCTTTAACTTACTTATACCCATTTCTCTTCATTGATTTTTGAGCAATATTAATGTTCTGTGTTTTGTATCCATAAAGCATCACTGGTGAGGTGGTGTTGAAAAATATGGGCTTTCATAGCAAGTTCAGGCAGTCAGCAAACCTTTATTAAGCTCCTATTATGTACTAGGTACTGTGCTAAGTTCTGAATACGATGAAAGATAAAAGATAGTCCTTACTTTCAAGTAGCTTGTCTAATGGGGGAGATAATATGTAAACAACCATGTACAAACAATATTAAAATAAAAAAACTACAAAAGGAGATAATCAAAAGTGAGAAGTCATTAGAGTTAAAGGAAATTGGGGGAAAAAAAAAAAACTTTGCCAGGAGGCAAAGATAGGGAGGGAGGGAATGCCAGATATGGGGGACAGGTAGAGAAAATTATCAGAGCCAAGAGATGGAGTGCAACCACAGAGAGAACCATTAAATGATCTTTTGCTTACTAAAAGAAAATGAACCATCACTCTCGATGATAAAATGTATTTTCCAGTGTTGCAGAGTATGACTTGTACAAAGTGGGCTCCTCCTCTCTCTTTTCAATTTGGACCTTCAATTTCACTATTTTGAAGCTCTTGGAGTGTGAAATTATTCTCTATGAATGTAATGTGGCATCTAAACCCAATTCTTAGGGAGTGCTTGGGATCGTGAAAAATTAATTGACTTGCTGCATGTCACATGATCAATATGTGTCAAAGGAAGGGTTTGAACTTAAGTCTTCCTGACTCCAAGGGCCCTCTACTCATTATCCCTCATTATCTCTTATGTAAGGCAATTCTTGTACTAGATAAAAATATGAATTAGTTCAAAGTTTCAGAAAAATTTATGACTTATTAAAGATTAAAGCAGAGAACAGAACTTAGAGTTCATCTACTCTATTCCCTTGATGAGGAAACTAGGGTTCACAGCTATATAGGTACAGTCAGGATTTGAATCCACGTCCTTTCTAACTGCTCAAACCAATGCAATGTTCTTTCTTATGCATAACATGAAGGAGAAGCTTCTAAGAGGATGATTTCAAGTTCTCAAAGTCAAATACTGCCACACTATAAAAACAGGCTCTGGTTTTGCTGTTGTAGTATATGGGGCCCATGGCTGTAATGTATTAGCATGTGAAAGAATGGTTTATGCATTTCTGTGTTTATGACCCATCATGGGATTATAGATTTAGAGCTAGAGAGAATTCTTATGCAAACAGACAAAACTCAGAGTTGACAGGAAAGTGGGTACACTTTCAAATTAGGAAACTAATTTCAAGACAGCTTGATAGGTCGTTCATTTATTCATTCAATTCATCCATCAATCATTGGTTAAGACCATACCCTTACTATTTGCAAAGTATTATGCAAAGACAAAACAGAACGGTACTTGACCTCAAATGACTGATATTTTATTGGAGAATCAATGTCACACAGATAATAAAGTATTTATGACATAAATATAATTATATTACAGGGTAACTTTGAACGATGGTAAGTGATACCAAAACAGATGTATTGTAAGAAGTATAAGTTCATACACATACACACACATATATACATACAATATACAAACATATATATGCAATACATGCACATGTATATTATGCATGCATATACTGGTCATCACATTAAAGAAAGGTCTATTTATTCCTGTTTTCTAATGTTTTGAAAATAGAAATGAATATTTTAGTTCTGCCAAACCTTTAAGTGCATATCACTATTTTTATCAATAACTATTTAAAATCACTATTTTTATCAATATATTTAAATTATATTTATAGTTTTCCTAACATTGAACCAACTGGATATTCTTGGTAAAATTCCAATCTTGTTGTAGTCTATGATTTTTGTGCTAAGTTGTCATAGCCTCTCTGCTAATAATTTCTTTAAAGTTTTTTCATATATGTTCATTAAGAATATTTTCCATAGTTTTATATCTCTTTTAAAATTCCTTCTTTGATCTAAGCATAGCCTTGATACCTAAACACGCACAGAGAGAACTCTAGATCAATTTCCCTAATGAACGTTGGTGCAATAATTCTAAATAAAATATTAGATGGGAGTTCCATTGCTCATTACTGGCAGGATATTGTCACTTACTGATCCACTGGTGTTTATTTAGTATATAATTTGTGAGCCATAATGGAGAGTGTGGTGGTCTTAGAGTCAGAAAGACATAGTTTGAAATCCCATATGTGATACTACCCAGTTGTGTAATCATAGACAAGTCCCTTAATTGTTTCTGGTCCTTTTTCTCATTTGTAAAATGGGAATGGTAAAAGTAACTGTTTTTAAACATGTTAAATAAACTATTATAAATAGTTATTTTTAAGATCCCCTACATCACAGGGCCATGATGATGTCTAAACAAGATAATGTTCATAAAGGCCTTGGCAAGCTATAAAATCTTATGTTGATGTCATCTATTATTACAAAATTAAAAAAAAACACCCTTCAGCTATAAATATATGATCTAACTTCTCTCTTTTTTCTAGGTATTTTAAACAATAAAAATTTAGTATTGTTTCTTTCAGTTTCCATTTATAAAATTCCCAGTAAGGACCAAAGAAGCTCATTGGGGTCCAAATCCTTTGCCACAAGAGAATTAGCTTCCAACATTCAACAAACCCAACTAACAAAGTGTGTTCTATTTTCCCCTAAATTTGCAGCTGCTATTTGATAGGAAGCATTAATCTTAGAGCCTGGCAGTTGACAAGGGACAGTTTTATGGTAACATAAATTTCAAAACATCTAAAATTTAACTGGGTCTGGTATTTTGTCCTTTTCAGTGGAAAACTTGTACTCTTTCTTATACATTGTATGTTTGCACTTAAGGCAACTGATATTTTAGGTTCTGAATCATCCCTAAACATAGAAATCAGGGGGGACTTTTTAACTTTATTGAACAAATTATATGAATGCAATGTGAAATACCCACTTTATCTCCTCTCTTGGTGTTTTTCAATCCAAAGTCAGAATTAGACAATTTCACTGATTTGTCCCTCCCTGTTACTGCATTGTATCAAGTGATTCCCAGGAAGGTCCACATCACTCCCCCACCCCCACTCCAATTTGGGAGTCACTATGGTAAATGCTGGGAATACAAATGCAAGAAGAATGACAGTTCTTACCCACAAGAAGCTTCCATTCTAATGGCAGAGATACAATATAAAAGGAAACTGAAAAGGTGAGAGAAAAAGGAAAGAAAGGACCTGGGAGGGGTCATGGTAGAGAAAGTTGGTGACTGATTAGATATTTGGAAAAGACAATGAGAAGATGAGGATGCCTTTAAGGCTATGAACCTGGAGGAATCATAGTACTTTTTTGGGGGGGGGAATGAAAGAGAGAGAGAGAGAGAGAGAGAGAGAGAGAGAGAGAGAGAGAGAGAGAGAGAGAGAGAGAGAGAGAGAGAGAGAAAGGACACAGACACAGACACAAACAGAGACAGCCAAAGACAGAGAGACAGAGACAGAGACACATACACAAAGACAGAGAAAATTTACATAGGTCTTCATCCATGCCATGATTAACTATTCA
This sequence comes from Dromiciops gliroides, assembly GCF_019393635.1. NCBI lineage: Eukaryota > Metazoa > Chordata > Mammalia > Microbiotheria > Microbiotheriidae > Dromiciops > Dromiciops gliroides. The sequence goes on from NC_057862.1 coordinate 684,067,199, forward strand.
TTTCTGCACTTCTCATTTTATCTGTGAAAGAACCAGGATTCTTCTTGAGTTAGAAAAAAATCAAAGCTAAGTGAATTCTAGGTCTCCCAATAATTCTTCAAAAATTCCTCCATGATCAGATCAAGAGACTGACTGTTTTCATGACAGCAAGGACGATATTTTATGAGGGATTAAAATGTCAACAATCCAACAACTGTGGCCTGAATATGGTCCAGGACCCTCCAAAGGCTGGCTTGAGTCCTCCAATATTTGAGGTTGGGAGTCTAAAAGGACATGTGAACAATCTATTCCTGGGAATGACATATAAGAACAAATAAGTTAAATCTTTGGAAATCTATATATCTCAAACACTTAGCACAGTGCCTGACGCTTTATTTGTGCTTAATGTGTGTCAGTTGACTTGATTTGAAGAATGATGGTATAGAGATTTGAGGATTGGAATTAGAGTTAAGATGCCCTAATGACATATTCCATCTTGGGCAAGCCATTTACCTATCAAAATCTCAATTTCCTCATATGTCAAATCTGGTTAAAAATAGCCATAATGCCTCCCTCACAGGTTTCTATAGAGTCCGGGATGAGGTTTTTGTTTTACTTTATTTAATTTATTTCCATAACACAGTACAATTTTTAAAAAAATGATTGTACATGAAACTGCAAATCTACTATATACAATTTGCTATTCCATTTAAATATACATCAAAATATTCCCATAAATTTCTTTTTTACTTCCTCCTCCCAGAGATGTCTACCATTAGATACAAATGTGTCTATATAGATATATGTATTCTTATTTTACATATATGTAAATTTTACATATACATACATACATACATATGATGAGAATACACCAAACACCATCAGAAAGAAATCTTAGGAAGAAAAATTACAGGAATGTCATAGACAAATTTCAAAATTCCCAGGTTAAGGAGAAAATATTTCAAGAATAAGTTAAAAAGGGACAGCTAGGTGGCACAGTGGATAAAGCACCAGGCCTGGACTTGGGAAGAATTGAGCTCGCTTCAGACACTTGACATATACTAGTGTGTGACCCAGGGCAAGTCACTTAACTCACATTGCCACACCAAAAAAAAAAAAAAAAAGACAAGGAAAATCCCTACAATTTAAATACTGAGAAAATACTTAGGAATTCACAAGACCTAGCAGCTCCTACACTAAAACAAACAAACTTCAAAAACTGTAGATCTTGGAACATTATATTTTGAAGAGCAAAGGAACTTGGGTTGTCCCTAAGAAAAACTTTTCCAGTGAAGCTGAGTATAATCCTAAATGAAAATAAATGAACATTTGATGAACTGAAAGACTTTCAGGTATTTGTAATAAGACGATCAGAACTAAATGAAAATTCCATATAAAAATCCAGAAGAAATATGAGGAAATCATTAAAGACTAATTATAAGGCACTAATTAGAGGTTATATGTCTATAGCACTTTTCAAACCCTATATTCATGAATACCAGTTATCACTGAGTTGGCATGACAATAGATGGAAAGCTGACCTCAGAGCCAGGAAGATCTGGGTTCAAGTGCTGCCTTCTACACATATTGACTGTAGAGTCCTGGACAAGGCACTTAACTTAGTCTTGAAAAACAGGCAGCAATGCACATTCCCCATCAGAAAATTTCTGATGGGCCTGATGAACTCAAAGACTGGTCCTAAATAGAACAACCTCCACAACCATCACCATTATCATCATCTCCCAGTAGAAATGCCTTTGGAGTTGACTTTGTGTAACATTTTATAGAAGTTTACTATATTAAATGATACATTTTTTCAAGTTTTGAAAAAAAAAAGAATATAGGAGAGATTTTTCATTTTCCTCTAGGAAAGATCCTTGAGTTAAGAATATTTCACATTTAACAGAGCTCTTTACAATCTCCTTATACAATACATATTGCCTAATCTGATACTAGGGATCCCATAAGTAATATGATTAACTCCATTTTACAGATAAGAAGTCTAAGGCTTAGGGTGGGTTTACCTGGGTTTAGCCTGCCAATAAATAGCAAAACCTGGATTTCAATCCAGATATTTGGAGTTCTAATCCAGTACCTTCTGCCCTCTGCAATGTTGCTGCTTATCTAAAGGATAAATTCTTCTTGGAATTCTGCACCAGGATAAAGTGTATTTATCCAGGAGAACTTGGATGCTTCCCTTTATCTGACAGTTATTTGGGGCTTTGCTGTTCAAAATTGATTTTACATAAAGCACTATCCCATTTGATCCTCCTTCTGGGAGGCAAGGCTGTGAAACGATGCTTATTTTATGGATAACAAAACTGGGATTAAGAGAAAAGAAGAGATTTACGCAATTTGTGAGGGGCAGCATCAAGACTTGAACTCAGTTCTCCTGCTTCTGGATCCCACTCTCCTTCCCTTTAGGAGTAGCTGGTAGTACAGTGGATAGAGCACTGGGCCTGAGGCAGAAAGACCTGGGTTCAAATCTAGCCTCAGACACTAGATAGCTGTGTGACCCTGGGCAAATCACGTGACCTCTGTTTGCCTCAGTTTCTTCAACTGTAAAATGAGACTAATAATAACATTTACCTGCCAGGGTTTTTGTGAGGATCAAATAAGATAATATTTGTAAAAGCACTTAGCATAGGATCAAGCACATAGTAGACACTTAATAAATACTCATTCACTTACCTCCTGTAGTATGCATAGCACAGACAAGTTTACAAATTCTGCTTTGGCTGTCAGTACCTCTACAGCAAGTAACTCATTCTTTACTAGACTCTGAGTCTCAGCATTCTAACCATATAATATGCATGCCTTAACATGCACATTTATGTGTGTATGTGTGTATATATATATATATATATATATATATATATGTGAGAGTGTGTGTGTGTGTGTGTGTGTGTGTACACACAATCTCTGATTTGCATTGCTTGGGGAGGTGTCTATATCAATAAAATCACACTTCTGGAAAAAATGAAATTCTCCCCCCCCCCAGTACATCGTAAACACCTGTAACAGATCTGCTCAAATTAACATTTGTAGCGAGCTTGATTCAGAGCCCAAAGAGTCGTAAGCAATAAGGCTTAATCGATTCTCACAAATCATTCAATGATTCCCAAATAGCTTGCTGCTATAAAATTTCATTTAAAACCATAACATTTAAATAATAATAATGATAATAATAATAATAAACCTTTAGTCTATTTAAACTATAAGGTGATGAAAGAGAATAGGAGAAGTAAGAGCAATGGGACAGAGAAAGACAGAGGCAGAGAGAGACAGAGAGAGGGAGGAGGGCATCATGGCTAGGCTATGCAGCCTATTGACAAATTATTTGGTTACTATCCACATTGCTTGGTGCCATCTGGATAATGGGCAGCCTTAGACCAAAACACCAATAAACACTTGGTAAGTTAGCCTCAGGTCACTAATAATTCATATATGTGTGAGTGGTGCTTCAAACCCAGTTAAAGGGCAATTGCTCAGCACATAATCTTCCTAAGATTTAACATTACACAGCATTTGGATTTTAGTCAAAAGTGTCTGTTTGAATGAAAAGACCCCTAACTGGAACATAAGGGTCCAAGGGTCTATTCCTAGGCCTGGCAAAACTAAATTTGTGGCTTTAGAGAAATCCTTTAATGTCTTTGAAATGTTAAAAATTATATACCATTATAAGGCATTTAGGTATTAAATATATTCAAATATAGTAATGTATACATAAATTCCATGGACATATATGTATATGTTTATGTATATGTGTGTGTATGAAGTAAAAACAAATCTATTTATCACATCCAGTGTTATCACAGTGAAAATAGCACATCAATCAATATTCATTTTGATGATGACGCTAATTGTGAATTTTGGAGGGGTCTAAATCTATGATTCCATAAATGTGGAGATTTGTGATTGTAGAAATCCCTTGACAAATGCAGAAAAGTAGCAGTAATTTAGAGTCTTGGAGAGTTGCCTGGGACACTGAGAAATTAAGTGACCTTCCTGAGGTCCCACAGCTATGAAAGAGATGACACATGTCTCTCCCTGGAGGGGAAATCTGAGACCATCTGGTCCGACCTCCTCATTTTATAGAGAAGGACCCTGGGGCAGCTAGGTGGCACAGTGGATAAAGCACTGGCCCTGGATTCAGGAGTACCTGAGTTCAAATACAGCCTCAGACACTTGACAGTTTAAAAAAAAAAAAAAAGCCTTATACCCAGAAAGGGTGACTTGCCCAAGGTCACACAGCTTATGCCACTTGCAGGATTCTAGCCCTGATTCTTTTCCTCCAGAGTAACTGCTCTTGGTACAGCATGTGCTGCCTCCCTAAGATATTGTATGTCAGAGACTGGGCTTGAACTGAGGTCTTCCTGACTCCTGACTCCCCGGCCAACTCTCTACCCACTGTGCCATGATGCCTTTTGGAAAGAGAATAACTCACATTTCTATAAAGCTCAAAGGTCTGCAGTAAATTTTCTATACACTGTTTTTTTTTGGGGGGGGGGCGGTTTGTGAGCCAATGAGGATTAAGTGACTTTTCTAAGGATACATTTGAACTCAAGTCCTTCTGAATCCAGGGCCAGTGCTTTATCCCCTGTGCCATCTAGCTGCCCCACACTGTTTCTTTTGATATCCCCAGCACGATGGCAGATTAGGAGACACTGGTTCTCCTAGTAAATGTCAGAGGCAGAATCGGAGCAAAGTTATAGTTTGAAGTCTAGCCCTATACCATACTAATATTTATAAATAGTGTGCTCTGTCTCTCCCTCCCTCCCTCTCTCTCCCTCTCTCTCACCCTCTTGCTTGCCTTTTTCTGACTGTTTTTCTCCCTATGTCTCTCTCTCTCTCTCTGTCTGTCTGACTCTTATTCTTTTTCCCTCTTTTCTCTGTCTTCTGTCTCTCTCTGTTTCTCTCTCCTCTTTTCTTTTTCTCTGCCTTTCTCTACCTCTGTGTTTCTTCTTTCTCTGTTTCTCTATGACTCTCTCTGTTTTGTCTCTTTCTCTGTCTCTCTGACTCCTGACTCTGTTTCTTTGCCTCTCTTTTCTTTCTCATATATATATGTATATACAGAAATATGTATATACATATATATACATACACACAACACACACATATCTATGTATATATTTATATCTATATAGCACATATATATTTATACCAATGTATTTATGTATATCAATATTTATCTATAGCACCATGCATACAACATATGCATATATTTATACACACATATATCTATACCAATATATATCTATAGATATATTAATATATTATTAATATATTTATCTATAGGAATACATATATATATGTGTGTATATATATATATATATATATATATATACGCATAAAAATCTATATGCATATATCACCTTAAAATTTACTTTGAGGGGGCAGCTAGGCACAGTGGATAAAGCACTGGTCCTAGATTCAGGAGAACCTGAGTTCAAAGATGGCCTCAGACACTTGATACTTACTTGCTGTGTGACCCTGGGCAAGTCACTTAACCCTCATTGCCCCACAAAAAAAAATACTTTGAAGCCCTTGAAATGCATGTTCTTATTTGAGCCAGCTAAGAGTGTGATAAGGTATATAACTCCAGATAAGATTGTCCCTATTCTAAGCTAAACCTTAGACATATTATGTCATTTGTTTATGATCCCAGGGCTAGTAAGAGTCAGAAGTAAGATTTGAACCCTTGATGTTACTTACTCTGAGTCCAGTACTCTCACTGCTCAGCACACCAATTCTGTTTAAACAGCCATTTTTATGCATAGAAGTACTGTAAAGTACTGATTCTACATTCACCACCACCCCAGCCCCGCCACATACACACACACATATTCCTGCCGAATATTGTAAATGACTCCTCTATTTGAGAGGGGTGGCTTTCTTAACAGAGTGCATCCACTGACTGGAAATTCAGAACCACCCAGGGAGGGCAGCAATCTATAAAGTCCTCTCCTTTGATTTCTTTTGGGGACTCAGACATGTCGAGTCACTTTCCTCAATCCCAAATCGATAAAGTTGCCTGACAAATGGACTCATCCAATTAGGGCCCAGGGAGGTGATGACAGATAGTGATGCTGTCTTCCCAGAGTCTCCAGCCTGGAAGAAATTGCATGATTGTGAGCCCACATCTCTGGTGACTGAGGCTGACTGAAGGGAGACCGGTAAAGAGTGGGGGGTGGGTAAGGGCAGAGGAGAGAAGCCATGCTGCCTCAACACCTTAGCTGTGTTTTTAGAAATGGGCATCTGCAGGCCCCGGCTTTAGGGCATGCCCATTGGCAATCTTTAAACATGTTAGGCCTCTCAGGGTGAGTTACAGCATAAATCCATCATGCTGCACACTCCAATGTCCTCCTTAGCTATTCAGGTGCTGCCTTCAACACTGTGGAGGCAAGCCAGCCAACATTCATTTTGATTTGTACCTCCCTGAAAGCTTCCTTTGAAATACAGCTCAGGAGGCATCTCTCCTGCTGGAAACGATCCCAGGTCCTCTCAGCCACCAGGAACCACTGAAAGGACTTTGGATCTATTTGGTATTTGCTTACATGAATGTAGCTATTTCCCCTGGTAGAAGATAATCATTTTAGGGCAAGAATTGTTTTGTTGGAATTGGTGTTAGTAGGTCTGTAATCCTGAACAGATCACTTCACCATACTTTCCTTAATTTCCTCATCTGTAAAATGAGAGGGCTGGACTAACTGGTCTCTAAGCTCCCAGATAGCTTTGCATGTCTGACTCTAAGGTCTGAGGTCCTTAATGATGAGGCAGCTAGGTGCCTCAATGCATAGAATGCTGTCCTAGGAAGCAAGAGGGACTGATTTCAAATCCTACTTCAGTCAAAGTAGCTCTGTGACCCTGAGCAAGTCACTTAACCTCTCCTGTTCTCAGTTACTTTATCTATAAAATGAGGATAATAATAACACCTCCCTCACATGGTTATTGAGAGGATCAAATGAAATAATCTGTGTAACATGCTTTGTAAACCTTAAATTGCCATATAAGTGGTAACTATTATTATTCACAGCTTGTTATTAAATCAATTAATGAATAAAGATTTATTAAGTGCCTATTACGTGCCAGACACTGTGATAAGTGCTGGGGATCCCAAAAGAGGCCAAAGACATTCCCTTACCCTCAAGGACCTCACAATCTAATGGGGGAAACAACATGCAGACAACTACATACACACACAAATAAAGCAAGCTACATACAAGATAATTAGAAAATAATTTTAAAAAATAAAGCATTAGAATTAAGAGAGGTTAGAGAAGAGATAAGGAGAAATAAAAAGCCAATAGATTATGGCTGGATAAGTGGTCTTAAGTATTCATCAATATAGAAGTGGTATATTTGTTTTTGTTCTGTTTTGTTTTGGGTTTTTTTTGGGGGGGGTTTGCAGGGCAATGAGGGTTAAGTGACTTGCCCAGGGTCACACAGCTAGTAAGTGTCAAGTGTCTGAGGCTGGATTTGAACTCAGGTCCTCCTGAATCCAAGGCCAGTGCTTTATCCACTGTGCCACCTAGCTGCCCCTAGAAGTGGTATATTTGTCGATAATGGTAATATCAATCATATGTCCATCTTTGTATGTGGCTAAGGTGAGAAGGGTGGAGAAGTAGTTCATGGGAGGAAATTGGTTGAGGAACTGAGTGGTTAGGGTATTTGAGGTATAATATGCATTGTTGAAGTTTTTTAGGATGAGGGCAGGAGTTGGGGAGAACAGAAACTTTGTGAGTGACATATTCAACTTATTGAGGAAGGAAGGGGAGTGGCCTGAAGTGGGGGAGGGAGTCTGGTTGAAAACAGCTAGCAGGATTTTTATTGGGTGGTAGATATTAATAGCACGAACCTTGAAAAAAGAAAGGTCGGTGAGTTATAGAGCTGGGGGGTGGGGGGAGAACCTAGAAGTGACAGTGAAAAGCAAGGAGTGTCCCAATTCCCTTGCCTTGATCAGTGAGCCAAGGAGAATGAGTGAAGATGCAACTAGTATGGAGAAGGGTATCCAGGGAGGCTGTGTCATCAGGGAAGCCAGGTTTCATAAGAACTAGTAGATGGAAGGAGTGGGAGAGGAAAAAATCTAAAATGAAGGGAAATGTGTTGCTTATGGAAAAGGCATTGCAGTGGGCACAGTGGAATAAGGTATCTGTGGAGTTGGAGTGGAAGGGTCAAGGGGCATGAGAATGAGGGATAAGCTAGTAGATGGTATGGAATGAGGTATGGATGATAATCTCTAGGAGTTCAGAGTCCCTAGGATGTGAAGGCTATGACCAGGGCTAACAATGTTCAACAATGACTCACCCTCAGAGGAAAGATACAGCTGGAGAGGGGAATCCTGTAGTGGAAGTCAGGGTTGTTCTTTGCCTCAGAGTTCGCCACATCCCAATTGGGAGGTTGGGCTGGAAGCTAGAGGTGGAAAATAGAGACACTTGGCTCAGCCCGTAGATTCTTTCTTCAGGGGAACCTTTGTACCCAGCAGGAGATGGAAAGAAAGGCCAAGGCATTAGTGCAGGAATCTGAGGAGTCTGGCTATGAGATGGCAGAAAGAAAATTGAAATTGCTTGAAATTACTTTGTATAAATGGTTATGTAGTATATAGCTACTTATCTGTGTCTATCTGCCCAGGAAGCATCCTGAGGGGAGGCTTTGGGTTGGCAATCCCAGGGAGAGCTGAGCCCCCACCTCAGGGTCTGATCACTTGGTGAGGATATTATGCAATGGATTCTTGTTCCGGGAGGCACAGGATTCCATGGCCTCTGAGGTCCTTTCCAATTTAGAGCTCTGGACACCCTCTGAACCTGGACATCAGCCTTGGCAATGTTAGTACCATTGGTCCTTTAACAAAAGGCATGGAGCCTACCTCCAGGCCTCTACTAGAAGCCATTTCCTCTTGGAAGAATTTCCCAGACTTTGAGCACCACTGGCATAGCTTCGTGTGTGTCTGTGTGTCATTTCCACACCCTGATGAGCAATTAGAGGAAGACCTTAGTCAGGTAAGAAGCATTTATTAAGCACTTACTATATGCCACACAATATACTAAGACAAAATCACAGCCTCAGGAGTAAAATAAATGTTTGAATGAATAAATTGGAGATGATAATACCTAGTAGGTGCTTAAAAAGACCAGTAAATCATAATAATATGATGAATAGTGGTGTTGTTCAGTTGTGTTCCACTTTTCATGACCCCCATTTGTGATTTTCTTAACAAAGATTCTGGAGTAGTTTGCCATTTTCCTTCTCCATTTCCTTCTCATTTTACAGAACAAACAGGATAAAGTGACTTGCCCAGGGTCACACAGCTAGGAATTGTCTGAGGCCAGATTTAAACTCAGGGAAATGAATCTTCCTGACTCCATGCCTTGCACTCTATCTCTTTCACCATCTAGTTGCCCCATGATGATGAATCTTAAATGGTGGTAAAAATTCAATTCAATTAAGCAAACATTTTTAAGGGCCTACTGTGTGCAAGGCAGAGAGGCAGTGTGGTGTAGTGAAAAATAATAATAGCTAGCATTTGCATAGCACCTCTATAGTGTACCTTTGTACCAGACACTCTGCTCAGGACTTTATAAATACTATCTCAGGGGCAGCTAGGTGGCACAGTGGATAAAGCATCAGACCTGGATTCAGGAGGACCTGAGGTCAAATCCAGCCCCAGACACTTGACACTTACTAGCTGTGTGACCGTGGGCAAGTCAATTAACCCTAATTGCCCCTCAAAAAAAAATACTATCTCAGTTGATCCTCACAATAATCCTGGGTGGTAGGTGTTCTTATTATCTCTATTTTACAGTTAAGGGACTTTAGGAAAATAGAGGATAAGTGACTTGTGCAAGGTCAAACAGTTGGTAAGAGACCGAAAAAAGACCAAAGTTCAAATCCTGCTTCTGACACATTGCAGCTTCATCACTCTGGCAAGGTTACTTAACCTCTCAGTGCCTTTGACTGCTCTCCAAGGTGATGAGAAAAGCTACTAACCTACATGGCTATAAACATTTGTGTACATCCATGTCCTTTTCCTTTCTTTGATCCCTTTGGTGTCTGGACTTTATGGTGGGATAATCATGTCAAAAATTATTATCAGATTAGTAACTTTGGGGACATAATCGCAAACTACTTTCCAGAACAGCTGGACCAATTAATTCATAACTCCACTAAGAGTGCATTATCATGGCATGGATAAGTAACTAACATTGTTTTCCTGTAATTCCTTATATGGAGGTAGCCTGGGATAGAGTGCTGCTCTAGGCAGCTAAGGCTATAAGTTGTCAAGCAGATGCTGACCTGCATTGGTAAAGGTGCTTTTCTCCCTGGGATTTCCATATAGCAATGGAATCACTGTCTCATTTTAAAAAAAAGTCCCCAGGATTTTGTATCCTTGTGTCTCCTCTATAAAATGAGTGGTGATGAGATGCCTCTGAGGTCTCTTCCATTGCGAGATCTATGAGCCTATTCCCTCTTTTCTTGCCATTTGGTCTTTATCACACATTATAGTTGATTTAGTCTCAGAAATGACTAGGGATCAACCAGAGTACCAGGACCAGGGACTCCTGTCTTTGAGCATATTTTGTATTTCATTCTCTCCCAAAGTCCCAAGTCACATAAACCTATGACAGGTTGTTTTTCCCTAAGCTTCACTGTCAACTTTTTTTTTTCTTTTAACTGTGCTGCAGTGGAATAAAAAGCTGATTTGGAGTCACATGACCTGGGTTTCAGTCCTGGCTCTGCCATTTACTCCCTGTGTGATCTTCAGAAGTGATGAAGAATGCTATTCTTTGCCTTGATTTCTTCAGTCATCAAATTAAGTCTTGTCCACTGCTATGTCCCAATTTCTAGTATATTTCCACTTTAACATCTTGCCCTCTTCAGTTATTATAGCTTTCATTTTAATTATTCATGCTGTAAGGAAATGGGAGGTACCAATAACTGAAAGAAATTATTGAAGGTCTCTGGCTCAGGGAATTTTGTTATATTAGTGATAAGTAAGAAAATTTGGCATGGGATATCTTCCTTCTAGCTCCCTTTGGTACATTCTCTGATTCCATCTGTGTCTCACACTTGCCACCATGTATGGCATGGGTGATTGACAGGTTGCACAGCAATCAGCCCACATGAGTGGTATTTAAAACAAACACAGTGTACTCACTAACAAAAAAACCCCTCTCAGAAGAGCTAACATTTACTCACATACCCGTCCTGCCCCACCAGCCTGACATTTTCATTTTGAGAAAGGAAGTGTATTTTCTTCTCCATACTGCTTCACCACCCAAGTCAGAAAACAATTTTATTCTCTGAAATTCTCAGCCCAACATGCACAGTGAATAATCATCAAGGTAAAACTGAAGGCTGCATCTTCCATGCATCCTTTGTTTTGTTCTAATAGCACCATGGGCAAGCTATGTGACATAGTAAATAGAGTGCTGGGCTTCAGGAAGACCTGAATTCAAATACAGCCTCAGACACATTAATTATGTGACTCTGAGTGAGTCACTTTACTCAGTCTCAGTTTTCTCATCTGTAAAATGAGGTGGAGAAGAAAATGACAAACACTCCAGGATCTCTGTCAAGAAAACCCCCAAAGGGATCACAAACAGCTAGACGTGAATGGAAAACAACTGAACAACAATAATCACAAACGGCACCTGAGCTAACAAACCTGAAACATGGAATGACAATGAAGAAATCACTGCAAAACCCAATAGATTTAAGAAGGAGGGATTAGAGAGGTTCATTCTGTTTGGCCCCCACAGGACCAAACCAGGAGCAATAGGTGGAAGTTGCCAAGAGGCCGAATTTTTCTTGATGTCAAGGAAAAAATCCTAACAATTCCAGCTAAGAGTGGAACAGCAGCCCTGGCATTTGTTTGTAGGTTGTCTTCCCTTCAAAATGTGAGTTCCTTCAGAGAAACAATTCTTTTAGACTTCCTTCCCCCCTCCCCCAGAACATATCATAATGTCTGGCACAAAATAGGTGTTGATGTAGCTTGCTGACATCGCTGTCTTCATCATCATTGTCATCATCATTGACGTCGTCAGCATCATGAAGATAACCATGATCTAAAGGATGATAGTAGGAATTGATAACAGTAAATACAATGAAACAAATAACAATGAAATAATAACCTTGTACTAATCACCAGACACACTGTAGATATATGGTTCAGAAAATACTCTACCTGTATTAATCTCATTTAATGTAGGAATTTCTCCCTCTCCAAAACTCTGACCAAAAGCTCTAAGATCATTTCTTTTGTACCATGTATATAATGTCCTTATTCAGTCATGGGTTGGACCGAATGGACACTGAGGGCTCATCTTACTCTGTGATCCTGTGATTTTGAGCTTTGGATCCTCCAATAAATGTTTTTCTTCCTTGACCTATGTGATTCGCTATCCCTGAACCATACCGCCAAATTAGAGATGTGACCTAGAGTTGTCATTCTAGCCTAAATGGAAGGGAGATGGAGAGAGGATAGGAGGAAAGAGAGAAACAGATTAATCCAGAGATGGACTTGAATTTGGGATGGGCTGAAGTCAACTCATACTGGCTTGGTAGGGCTGATTGTTAAATTCTCAGGAGCATTTACACCTCAGAAATATAGTGAATGCTACTAATCAGGGCTTGAGCGTTGTCCCTCCCATTAGACTGTAAGCTCCCTAAAGTCAGGGACAGTCTTTTATCTCTTTCTACATCTCAGAGCTTAGCATAGTTCCTGGCACATAGTAGGCATTTAATTGTTTATTGACTGATCCTGATTGACTGACAATGTTTTGTTGATTGTCTAGACTTAAAAAAGTGATAGAGAAAATGTCAATAAAACAGATTAAAATTGAAAGTATGTCATATATATACTTTTTGGGAGGACAGAACTGATTGGTACAGACTAGCACCCTATGCATGTGAATTCAAATTAATATTCTGAAAACATTAAATCAGGAGCTTACCTTCCCCACCCCTAAGGATCAAATAGAAAGTCTCTGCTTTGGTTATTGTTCTTGCTGTTTGTCCTTCATTCTCAAAGAGGACCATGACATTGGGGTGATATGACTTGTACTGATTTGGATTTAATTGAGGGAGGGCTATGCAAAGTCATCAAGCTCGCTCTTTCCTCCAGAGGCATCTGGGTCCAGTGTCAATATCAGGACAATTGGGGTTAAGTGACTTGCCCAGGGTCATATAGCTAGTCATGCCTTTGGTATTTACAGCTTTCCCAATTATGATGCTAGAATATCTCTCCAGACCTGTTGCACATTGTTCCCTTCTATACATTCCATATCCCAGCCTCCTTTATTTTTTGCTAGTTTCTCACACGTGGCATTTTCCCTTCTGACTCTCTGTCTTCTCTCTGAGTAGCATGTTCTCTTTCCTCACCACCAACCCTTGGAGCCCAAAGATTCCTTCAAAGCACAGCTGAAAATCTATCTCCTGCATGATGCCTTTCCTCCTCAACCTAGCTACTAGTGCATCCCCAAAAATATTTTAATCTTTAAATACTTAAAGGCAGGAATCCCAGGAGGAGTAAGAGTGGAAACAAAGTGAAGACCCCTTTCCTGGAAGTCTTGGGGAACTAGATAGACTTTTTGGTCCAGTTACCAGTGACTTAGGATATCAGGAAATGGGCTTTACATGAAGGAACAAGAAATAAGGCAAGAAGTACTCAGTTCCTAGAACCAGGGTCCTAGTAGTATTGTTTGGCTGTTGAAGCCAGCCATGAAGCCAGCTGGGGCACGTTTGTCTCCATTATGTTGCTGGGGGCCAGAATGATCTTCAAGGATGAATCATTATGGGCTCAGCCTACAGATGGGGATTAAATGTCTCCAGATGTGGAGACTAGGAGATTCAGTGGCTAGAAACCAAGCTGTTCAGTATATGATTCTCTCTTGGATTTTGTCCTTGGCCATCTGGGCTCTTTATTTCCTTGCCTGGTTCCAGTGCTCATAGGGCTTATAACCCTAGCTCATTTCAGTAACTCTCAAGATCATGTCTCTATGGATACATCCTCTCCTCCACTCCATTTCTTCATCAATCAGCCACCTCTGCCTTGTTGCTGCCAACAAACCAACACAAATATTCTATTTGTTCTCATTTTATCCATCTGAACTCATTGTATCTTTATAGCCAGACTATAACATTCTTAGGGAAAATTTTCATTTTAGCCAATCTCCTCTTCTCTCTCTGGATATGTGTTTTTGTCTTACTTTACTTTCTTCTTCCTTCCTAGCATCCTTTGTTCTTTCTTTTTGATATACCCATTGGCATATAGGCATATGGATGACACAGAGTCTGCCCTATTGATCCACAGTAACATAGAAAGGACAAGGCATACTTGCAATCAGTTTGATCATAAGCAAGCAAGAAAGAAACAAGAATATAAGCATCTACTATGTGTCAGGCACTGTGTTATGTGTTTCAAGGATATTATTTCATTTGATCTTTACAGCAATCTTGGGAGGTAGATGCTAATAGTACCCCCATTTTTAAAGAAGAGGAAATTGAGGCAGACAGAAGTTAAGTAACTTGCCCAGCACCACACAATTAGTAAATGTCTATCCTGTGTGTCAGCTAGCTGCCTTGGTACATTTGCAGGTCACTTCTGTCTAAAATACCTAAGAGTTAGACTTTTAAGCATTTATTAAGGAGAATAAGAATTTGGTGAAGAGAAAGAGAAAGGCCTAGATTCATCTAGCAAAGAGAAAGCCCATTTCTAGCTCCACTCTCCACCAAAGTCCTGATGAAAGAGAGCCAGAGCATCTGCCTCGCCCCCTCTTCCTCCCACAAGCAAACGTCACTTCCTGACGCCAAAGAAAAGCCGCATGGCCTTGCCCTCAGAGGCCTTTTCCTCATGGTGGAGTTTTCCTACTGTAAGTCTCCAGCAGGTAGCATCATTCCAATCATTACACTATCAATTAATAAATATACATTTATCAAATACCTACCATATTCCAGGTACTGTGCTAAGTGCTAGGAACAAAACAAGGCAAAAGATAGGCCCTTCCTTCAAGGAGCTCACAATCTAATGGGAGAGACAATGTGCAAATAAATAGAAACAAAACAAGCTGTGTACAGGATAAATAGGAAATAATCAAAAGAGGGAAGGCATTGGAATTAAAGAAGGCTTGGGGGATATTAAGGAAGGCTTCCTGTAGGAGGTGGGATTTTAGTTAAGACTTAAAGAAGGCCAGAGAAGTCACTGTTTGGATCAGGGGGCAGGAGAGAACATTCCAAGTAAGGGGGAGAGCCAGAGAAAATGACCAGAGCTGGTCATTTAGTGTCTTGTAACAGCCAGGAGGCCATTGTCACTGGATCAAAGAATACATGGGAGGGGAGAGAGGTGTAAGAAGACTGGAAAGATAGGAGTGTTATGAAGGGCTTTGAATGTCAAACAGCATTATCTATTTGATCTTGGAGGCAACAGGGAGAGTCACTAAGGTTTATTGAGTAAGGAGGTGATATGACTGGACTTGTGCTTTAGGAAAATCACTTTAGTGGCTAAATGGAGGATAAATTGGAGTGGGGAGAGACTGGAGGCAGGCAAATCCACCAGCAGCTACTGCAGTAACTAGGTGATGAGATCGTGGGCCAGGAGAGAAGGAAACCTATTTGAGAAATGTTGCAAAGGTGAAATCGATAGACTTTGGCAGTAGCTTGGATATGGGAGATGAGGGATAGCAAAGAATCCAGGATGACTCCAAGGTTGGGAGTCTGAGGGATGAGGGGAATGACGTTGTCCTCTACAGTAGGGAGGGTTTAGGGGAAAAGATATTGATGTCTGTTTCGGGCATATGGAGTTTAAATTTCTACTGGACAGCTGGTGTGATATGTCAGAAAGGCAGTTGGAGATAGGAGATTGGAGGTCAGCAGAGAGATGGGGGGCAGGAAAGATAGATATGAGAATCATCAGCAGAGAGATGGTAATTAAATCTGTGGGAGATGGTGAGATCACCAGGTAAAATAGTAGAGAGGGAGAAGAGGAGAGAACTGTGAGGGACACCTACAGTTAGAATGCCTGACCTGAAAGGAGATCCAGCAAAATAGGCTGAGGAGTGGTCACATAGACAGGAGGGAAATCAGGAGAGAGTTGTGTCCTGAAAACCTAGAGAGAAGAGCCTATCAAGGAGGAGAGCGCAATCGAAAATGATAAGGTTGCAGAGAGGTTAAGGAGAATGAGGGTTGAGAAAAAGCCATTGGATTTTATAACTAAAAGATCATTAGTAACTTTGGAGAGAGAAGTTTTGGTGGAATGAAAAGGTCAGAAGTCAGACTATAAAGGGTTAAGAAGAGAGTCAAAGGAAAGTGGAGGCACCTGTATTAGTTGGCCTTTAGGAGGAGTTTAGTTAGAAAGAGCAGAGGAAATATAGTGTCATAGAGGGAATGGAAGAATCAAGTGAAGGTTTTCTTAGGCTACAGGGGACACAGGAATGTTTGTAAGAAGTAGGGAATGAACCAGTAGACAGGAAGAAATTGAAAATAAGGGAAAGATTGGGAATGAGAGAGGGGGCAATCTTTTGGAGGAGACAGGATGGAAAGGGATCCCTTGAACAAATAGAGGAGCTGGCTTTGGTAAGGAGTAAGGGACTTCAACATGTGAGACAAGGGTAAGGGAGGAGAGAATAACAAAGGGTACCCAAGTGATAAGAGATGAGGAAGAGGGGAGGCGAGTTCATGGTGATTAGCCTTTTTTTTTCTTCTGCGAAATATGAAGCAAGGTCTCAGTTGAGAGAGTAGGGGGAGCGGGAGCCCTAGGCAATCTGAGATTTTTAAAGATTTGGAGGACCCATTTTGAACAGTGAGCTAATGAGTTGATAAGGAAGGTATAGTAGGATTGCCTACCAGCAGTGAGCACCTAGTTCAGGTTTTATAACAAATTTATAGTGGACCAAATTAGGACAATTTTGTGATTTTTCTCTACCTTCCTTCAAAATTGGACTCGAAGGGGCAGCTAGGTGGCACAGTGGATAAAGCACTGGCCCTAGATTCAGGAGTACCTGAGTTCAAATCCAGCCTCAGACACGTACTAGCTGTGTGACCCTAGACAAGTCACTTAACCCCCATTGCCCTGCAAAACAAAACAAAAATTGGACTCAAATGATCTCTACCATTTCTTTTTTCTTTCTTTCTTTCTTTTTTTTTTTTTTTGGTGAGGCAACGGGGGTTAAGTGACTTGCCCAAGGTCACACAGCTAGTAAGTGTTAAGTGTCTGAGGCCGGATTTGAACTCAGGTACTCCTGACTCCAGGACCAGTTCTCTATCCACGGCGCCACCTAGCTGTCCCTCTACCATTTCTTATAATAGGGGTTTAATAAATAATTCCTAAGTTGGATTGAATCACCTCTATTAAACATTAAGTGACATAGTGGTCAGGAGGACACTGGCCTGGATTCACCAAGGCCTGAATTTGAATATTGCTCTGGCAATTTATTTAACAGTCGGTTAGGATAACTGAAAGACGCCAGTTTTTGAAGGACCACCCTTTTGGGGAGGAGACCAACGGCATGAGCTACACATGCCAGACCGCCTGCTGCGCACGTCAGACTGCCTGCTACGCACTCGACTTCCGGGGTGCGCGCTGAAAAGGCAAGGAGAGAATGGAAGTGGGCCTTTTTTTTTTTTTCCTGCTCTGCTGGTCTCCTGGCTGCGCTGCACAGACAGACGCGGACTGGAGTTTGACTCAGCCCGGCTCTCGGTTAACAGCACGCGCTTGACTCAGTCTCTCTCCCCAAAGGTGGCCTTCCGCTTTTGGTGAGTTTTATACAGAATATAGACTAAGCCTAGACTTAAGATGATTTGTATTGTATTTCTACTTTCCTATTCTTCTAATCAACATCACCTTGTGACTACCATACAATAAAAGCTCTAACTAGAAAACCAGAAGCTTCTTCCATTTACTAGTCTGGGAGATAAATTAAGGGAAAGGTTAAGTAGGGTAGATTTTATGATCTAATATCCAATTTATATCTCACAATATATGTATATATATAACATATATATAACTCATCTATATCATATCTGTATCATCTATATCCATATTTATATATCTATACACATATATGCACATATATAAATATTTGCATTATCTATCTCTTTGCAAGCATTTAAGTGTTATACAAAATGTCTCTAAATCTTTGTGCATTTTTACTCTTTGATAACTTAAAACTGCACTAAGACTTTTAGTAGCTATTGAGAGCTGAACTAGATGACCTCTACCATGAGGAGCATCTGAAGAGTCAGTAGTAGTGTCCCAAATATCAATTTTACCAGCTGATTTCTCCTCCATATTGATTAAACAATTAGCATTGATTCCATTTTTACAAAGGATTATTTACAGAAAAAATATAAAGTACAAATATGATCCTCTACCTTCTCCATATAAAACCAAGACCTACTCTCCTCTTGTCACTTTGTTCCTAAGGAGTGTGGGCTCAAACTTAAGAGATATTTTTAGACATCCTTCCTATCATTGGATTCACTTCTTGCTTGTAGACCATGAAGTCCTGTTTCCCACAGTCTCTGCTAGGGTAGGCAAAGCATTTCTATCCTAAGAGGCTACATTTTTCCCAGGACCAGACTTCTGGGAAGCTGGTGGTTCTTCTGTCCTTTCAAAGCTTATAAGGTCACAACCTTGTCTGTTCTACCTTATATTCATTCAGCTAAGAGTTGGAAAGCACAAACCTAAAAAGGCAAATAAGCAGAGGCACAAGGACCTCACAGCCACATGTCGGCACCAATGGGCCCTATTGTTCCCAGTGGCACTCCCTCCATCAAAGGTTTAAAGTATTTCTTCCTTTGATTACCACCAGGAAAGAGAGATCTTGAGTTTTTTTTTTTTCTCGTTTGAGTTTTCGGTGTTTTTTCTTTTCCTTTCTTTTCTTTTCTTTTCTTTTCTTTTCTTTTCTTTTCTTTTCTTTTCTTTTCTTTTCTTTTCTTTTCTTTTCTTTTCTTTTCTTTTCTTTTCTTAATACACTCAGTGTCAGTTCAGTAACCAGTTAAAGTGTTTTTTTTTTTTTTTAACCACACAGTAAACATATACATTGAGCAGCTGGGTAGCATAGTGGATAGAGTACTGGACTTGGAGTCAGGAAGACATCTTCTGAAGTTCAAATCTAGCCTCAGATAATTACTCGTTGTATGATAACTGGGCAAGTCACTTTATCATATTTGCCTCAGTTACCTCATATGTAAAATGAGCTGAAGAAGGAAATGGCAAACCAATCCAATATCTGTGACAAGAAAACTCCAAACCAGGTCAGAAAGAGTCAGACATGATGGGGGAAAAAAGACTGAATATATATATGTTGTCACTCAGATCAAGTATAAGCTTCTTGAGGATAGGAACTACTTCACTCTTGTGTTTGTATTCCTAGTAGATTGTCACAGTTCCCAGTACACAGTAAGCACTTAATAAATATTCATTTATTTGTTAATTATTTATGTTCCTGCTTTCCAGATAAGGAATAAATTCTTTGAGAGCAGGGAACATTTCTTCCTTCCTTCCTTCCTTCCTTCCTTCCTTCCTTCCTTCCTTCCTTCCTTCCTTCCTTCCTTCCTTCCTTCCTTCCTTCCTTCCTTCCTTCCTTCCTTCCTTCCTTCCTTCCTTCCTTCCTTCTCTATTCCTAGTAAATTGGTACAGTTCCCAGTATACAATAAGCACTTAATATATGTTAATTATTTATGGTCCTGCTTTCCCCATAAAGAGTAAGTTCCTAGAGGGCAGGGATCATTTCTTTCTTTCTTTCTTCCTTCCTTCCTTCCTTCCTTCCTTCCTTCCTTCCTTCCTTCCTTCCTTCCTTCTTCCTTTCTTTCTTTTTATTTCTTTCTTTCCTTTCTTCCTTCCTTCTTCCTTCTTTCTTTCTTTCTTTTTCTTTCTTTCTTTCTTTCTTTCTTTCTTTCTTTCTTTCTTTCTTTCTTTCTTTCTTTCTTTCTTTCTTTCTTTCTTTCTTTCTTTCTTTCTTTCTTCTTTCCTTCCTTCCTTCCCTCCTTTCTTTCTTTCTTTCTTTCTTTCTTTCTTTCTTTCTTTCTTTCTTTCTTTCTTTCTTTCTTTCTTTCTTTCTTTCTTTCTTTCTTTCTTTCTTTCTTTTCCTTTCCTTCTGTCATTCTTTCATATTCTCAATGCATAGCTAGTTCTTGGCACAGAATAGACCCTTAATAAACGTATGTTCTGTGAACCTGTTGTTTACTTCATAGAATGTAGACTTCTTCAGGTCTAAAACTGTTTTTGTATCTATAGTACTTAGTACAGTCCTAGGATGTAGGAGGCAGTTTATTGATTAGTTGCTTCTTTAATGGTCTGGCAATTGGCAAGGTTTCCAAAACACCATGGAGAAGGAGAAGTATGTATTGGAAAGATCCAAAGTACAGTCATAAAAATTAGATCTGTGGGTTTTAAAAAAATCACCAAAAGGCTGCAGTACATTAATTTCCCATCCTTCCTTAGATGAAAAAATCAAACTAATGATTATTTAAAATATTTGTTATAATACATTGACTTGGTAGAGCTCTTCACATTTTCCACTCTGGATTATCTTTATTAATTTCATTTAAGAGTTAGGGAGAGCACAGAGATGTGGAACTACAACCTTGAATTTGGGGAGTCAAGACTTTGGGAGTTCATTGTTTCTCCAGAGTTTATGAGCCCAGGATTAGATTAAATTAAGAGATGTGATATTGTGTTCTGTTCTTTTCACAACTAGCACTGGAATAGCATTGGTTTGTCAGTTCCACATTTGAGAGAAAATAATGACAAACTGGACTCTAGACAAGGTGGTGTAGAAGGGGGAGAGAACATGCCATTCGAGGGTCACTTGAGGGAAATGGGACCATTGAACCCCAAAAAGAGATTTCCTGGGGATATGATGGCTTTCCTTAAACATTTGAATGAGTCTGGCACCTAAAGTTAGAACTAGAAGGGATCAGTAGAAGTAAAATAATCCCTTCCAGTTGAATTGTCTGAGGAGGGTTCTGAAGATCACCTTTGAAAATAAGGTGCTAGACACTGAAGTCCTTTCTCTAGCTGAACTGCCAAGTATTCAAACTCTTCTGCAGAGACACAACTCCAATGGGCCAGCCATGTTGTTCAAATACCAAACTTATATTTGCCTGAAAGACTATTTTATAGAGAACTCACACAAGGCGAGTTCTCACACAGAGGTCAGAAGAAGTTATACAAGGACACTCATGGTCTCTCTGAAGAACTTTAATATTGATTGTGAGACAAGGGAGATGCTGGCACAGAGTTGCCCAGTATTGCATGCCTGCATCAAAGAAGGCACTGTGGTCTGTGAGCAAAGCAAAACAGCAGCAGCACAATGGAAATGTGGGGTGTACAAATCTAGAGACATCTCCATCCCAAGTATTAATGGATGCTTTGTGCCTGACCTTTTTTAGAGCCTTTCAGTGTTCATATTGGTCAGATAAGCCATAGTTAAATGCGTGCTACCTTGACCCTAACATCGTGGTGTCATTGGTCCTTTTTGAGTACAAAGTAGAAGTAATAACAACATGTATAAAAGCATTTGTTAAACCCTTTGCAAAGCTTATAGCACTATATCAATGCTAGTTATTCTTATGTAGGAGGCATATAGATGGCACAGCAGATAAAATATTGGACTTGGAGATAGGAAGACTGTGTTGGCCTCTAACATTTATTAACTATTTGATCCTGAGTAAGTCACTTAGCCTCTGCCTTCCTCAGTTTCCTGATTTGTAAAATTGTTTTCTAATCCATAAAATTGTCTATCTGCTGGGGTTGTTAAGAAGAAAAATGAAATCATATTTGTAGTGTGATTTTGAAACCTTGAAATACTAAATAAATGCTAGTTATAATTATTGTTATAATTATTGTCAGCATTATTGTTGTTCATCTTGTCTCTCACATTACAATGTAAGCTTTTTGAGGGCAGGGACCATTCTCCCCCCCCCCCTTTTGATAAAGCAATGTTGAACATGAGATATACTGCTTGAGGCCTTTTTCAAAGTTGACAGTAATCCATTAATCACCATGGGTTCGTTCTGCCCATTCCACTTGTTCCAGATCCACTGGATGACACTACCTTTTAGTTCACTTCTGTCTACAACTGTATATCTTTTCTGCCATGAGAGGCCATGAGACATTTTGCCAAATATCTTTCTAAAATTAGGGTACTTTCTAAAATTAGGGTACTTGATTGTTTTTGTGGTGTGCCAAGAAAATGCCAAAAGAAAACATTGAAGTACCTCCCCAAATCATAACTATCAATAGAATATAAGGTCAGTAAAGCACATTTCTCATAATAAACAAAATAAACTTATAGGCATGTATCTATACTTTTCTCCATTTTATAGACAATGTGACTTAGATTGAGGTGAAGTTATCTGTTTCTGGTCATAGTTCCAGCAATCACTGGGGTTGTGATTTAACCCAGTGCATCTTCATTCTATCCAGCAGAGTCCAAACAAGGTTCTAAAAATATAGATAATTCAGACCCTGTTCTTAAATATCTTAGTATCTTACAGGGAGTGAAATACAAGAACAACTTGTACAGATGTTGTTTGTCCTTCCTTCTCTGCAGAGGACCATAACATCAAGGTCATGTCATGCCTTGCAGTGAGTTGGATTTAAGTGAGGGATGGTTTTTCAAGGTCACCAGCCTCACTCTCCTTCAGAGCCATCTGGGTCCAGTGGCACATATACATTGGGACAATTGGAGATGACCTGGATGTTTGAGGCCATTGGGGTTATATGACTTGCTCAGGGTAACACAGCAAGTAAATGTCAAGTGTCTGAGGTTGGATTTGAATTCAGGTCCTTCTGACTCCAGGGCCAGTACTCTATCCACTGCACCACATAGCTACCCCTTGTTCAGAAATAAATAGAAAGCAAGTAGTGTTTTCTAGAATTACAGAATATGAGAGTTAGAAGAGATCCCATCTGTGATTGAATCCCAGCTAGATATGAAAGGAATCCCCACTCCAACATAATTGATAGTAAATATTTGGTACTTAGGGGAATAAAGATTTTACATAGGAAGTGGTACTTGATCCAAACCTTTAAAAAGCTGAGCATTCTTAGAGGTGACATTGAGGAGAGACTTTATTCCCAGGCAGAAAGATGGGAGATGGAAAGGGGAGTTTGGGGAATTACTGCTAGGCAAGATTTACTGAAACAAAGAACACCTGGAGGGTTGTAATAAGTAAGAATAAGTGCAGAATCAAACTCCAAGAAAATGTATCCCTCCCTTCCCTCTTAGCTATGGACAAATATGCCATGACTATATAACTTGCATGTTTCTTTAAACTCAAAAACTAAGAATCCCTCCTGGGGTTAATTTTACTGGGGACATTTTAGCAAGTTAGAGATCACCAGGATTTAACTTTGGCGCCAGGATATTGGAGCAATCTACCCATTATGTAATTTATAATGTGTTTATAATATGCCATTAAATCAGCAGGCCTATAAAATAACACTTTGGCCCTCATCTCAGAGTCACATCTGGCTGTGATGCCCATCTGGTGGCCATCATCCGTCTGAGCAGATGAAAATTACAGTCTAGGATCTATGTGGATTGTTGAGCCTGAGGTGATGGTGTTAGTGGTGATAAAGGTGAGGGTTTTCTTGGGGGCAAGATTTGTAGGCACTTCTGAATTGTTAGGAAATGTATTTTGATAGCCCCAATCTATCTTTCTCAGAGCAGATATTTGGCACAGTTGATAGAGCAGTGGTACTGGAGTCAGGAAGACTCCTCTTCCTGAGTTCAAATCTGGCCTCAGACACTTACTGGTTTTGTGACCCTGGGCAAGTGACTTAATGTTTTTCCCCTCAATTTCCTCACCTGTAAAATGACCTGGTGAAGAAAATGGTAAACCATTCCAGTATGTTTGCAAGAAAACTCCAAATGGGGCCATGAAAAATCAGACATGACTAAAAATGATTGAACAATGACAACAAATATGTCCTTTAAGAGGTGTCTATTTAAAAAAAAAACAATTTAGATACATTCTCTAGGGACTCATAAGGGACCCGAAATATCCTTTGGTCCTTTCCATACATTTTAGAGAGGAGAGAACTGAAGTCCATGGGGGTGACGTGACTTACAGATGCTCAGGAGGCAATAAGGACAAGACTTTGAATTTGAATTTAGGTGCTTTAAAAATAATACAATGTTTTACCTTTGTCTTGGAACTATACCTGTCACTGTTTCATGACTGGATTCTTTTCCTCTTCTATTGTGAATTTGTGTGCTTTTCATCTTTCCCTTCCCACTAATTCACATTGACTTTGTGTAATTTTGTTTCATTTTTCATGTTTATAGTCCATGTGGCTGACTTCCAATAAGATACAATCTCCTTGAGGGTAGTAACTACCTTGTTTATATCTCCATACCTCACTGCCCAGCATGATGTCTGGCATGTCACTGATGTTTAATGTGTATTTGTTGAATTGAATTGGATGCATGTTTTTCCTTTGCATCTGTAGTTTGGATTTTCGTTTAAGGGGATGTTGCTCTGATGTTGAGCAACTTTTCCTATCTTCCCGAGATATCTAGTGTCTTCCCCTCCCATCCTGCAATGGTACCTGCCAGTGAGCAGATGAAACAGATATGTAGCTTAAGGGAGAGTGGAGAAAGGTCTCAGGCTTATCAGTAATCATAGCAACAAATTTATCAAATTTTGGCTCTGTTACTTTTATGATCTTCAGAATCTTTGAAATTATCTGTCCCTTAGTTTCCTCATCTGTAAAATGAAAGGATTAGAGTTGAATTTGGAGGAACACGTGACATTTCCAGTGTAAAAATTTGTTATTTTCTAGCAAAAGTTAAACATATAGCCTTCTTTTCTTATTGTGTTGATTGTCAAGACTTAAGAAAGTAACAGAGAAAATGTTAATGTAGATAAAATGTAAAATTGTGTCACATGTACATTTTTTTTTTTGCAGTGCAATGGGGATTAAGTGACTTGCCCAGGGTCACACAGCTAGTAAGTGTCAAGTGTCTGAGGCCGGATTTGAACTCAGGTACTCCTGAATCCAGGTCCGGTGCTTTATCCACTGCGCCACCTAGCCGCCCCTCACATGTACATTTTATTCAGAGAGCAGGTTGTTAAACATTTATCACCATGTTCTGACTCCAAAACCAGGTTGCATGCAATCCCTCATGATGTCTTTTATTTGGAGAATTAACTAGACTGCTCCACTTTGTCTTTTATAATGCCATCTATCCTTTTGTTACAAATTTTGCCCCAGCCATAGTCTGAGGATTGTTGTTGTTTGTCCTTCATTCTAGAAGAGGACCATGACATCAGGGTGATGTCATGACCTGCACAGAATGGGATTTGAGTGAGGGTGGGCTGTGAAAGGTCACCAGTCTCACTCTCTCCTCCAGAGCCACCTGGGTCTATTGTCAAGATATACATTAGGACAACTGGAGATGACCCAGGATGTTTTAAGGCA
Organism: Dromiciops gliroides; assembly: GCF_019393635.1. Classification (NCBI taxonomy): domain Eukaryota; kingdom Metazoa; phylum Chordata; class Mammalia; order Microbiotheria; family Microbiotheriidae; genus Dromiciops; species Dromiciops gliroides. The sequence continues at coordinate 684,092,607 of NC_057862.1, forward strand.
ATTGGGGTTAAGTGACTTGCCCATGGTCACACAGCTAGTAATTGTCTGAGGTGAGATTTCAACTCAGGTCCTCTTGATTCTAGGGTCAGTGCTAGTCTAAGTGTTATGAGAAGGACAAAGGGTAGGGAAGGAGAGAGTACAGGAATACACTGATCAAACCTAAGGACTCACATGGTGAGAAAAGCACGACAAATTCCTATTTCATAGGCACTGCTTAGAAGGTGTTGTGACAGATTGCAATTTTAAACCAGCATCTCTCACCATACACTACAATAATCTTTGAAAGATTCTCAATTAAATACAAACAATTGTACCCCCACCCCCCACAATGGAGGAGAACAGAAAGAGGTAATTTTTACAATGATGACTAGAGTCAGGACAACCTGATTTATGTCTGATCTCCAAGACGTATTGGCTATGTGAACCTCTGCAAGCTAATTAATCTCTCAGTGACCCTAGGCAACTCTCTAAGGCTATAAATTGCAGGATAGTTGTACTCTTTTGGTGGCCAGTACTTTCCCACCATAAGATCCCAAGAAGATGAAAGCACATGTCCTTATTGTGTCAGTACTCAGAAATAAGGAAAGGGAACAGAGTGCATTTGATGATGAAGTAATCCAAGATGCAGAAAATATTTTTTCCTCCTATATACAGAAGATTCAGCCTTGATGACAGAGCCAAACTGGTCTGACCCTTCTCCTTGTTTGTCTCTCTTTCCATCTGTCTCCCTTTCTCTCTACCTCACCTCTGCCCCTCCCTCTCCTTAGAAATTTTTTTCCAGATCAGCTCATTGTCAATCAAATACATGGTTATATATGTACAGTATTTGTCATAAATCTAAATGTAAACTCTGAAGCCATAAGTAATTCATTTGAAGCATTCCCTAAGTACTTCTCCACATTCCACAATGTAAAGTCCATGGAAGTAGGCTGCATAAATCGATGTGTATACTCCCACACAAATGCTCATTGCCCCCTAGAATTCCTCTGTTTTTTCATTATAAACAAGCCACTAGTGTATGTAGAGAAAACCTAATTGCATACATAGATTTAAATTTAATTCCCACAGACCTGAGAATATTCCAAGTGAATATTCCCTAGCAATCATCACAGATTTAAAACCAAAAAAAAAAAAAAGAGGCAATGTGACTTAGATTAGAGGCTGGAGAGCTGGTTTGAGTCAGGATCAATGAATAAATCACTGAGAATTGTTAAGTGTCTGTAATAACTACTAAGAGCCAGGTGGTTCCCAATTGATAAATGGTGAATGGATCTGAACAGGCAATTTTCAGAAAAAGAAATCAAAACTCTCTTTAATCATATGAATAAATGTTCTAGATTACTATTGATCAGAGATTGCAAATTAAAACAACTCTGAAGTATCACCTCACACCCATCAGTGTGGCAAATAAAACAAAAAAGGAAAATATTGGCTGTTGGAGGGGATGTGTGAAAACCAGAATGCTATTCCACTGTTTGTGGAGTTGTGAACAGATGTAACCATTCTGGAGAGCAATTTGGAACTATGCCGAAAGGGCTGTAGAACTGTGTAAAAATACCCTTTCATCCAGCAATATCACTGCTGAGTTTATATCCCAAAGCTATCCCCCAAAGAGAAAAGGACCTATTTGTACAAAAATATTTATAGCACCTCTTTTTGTGGGAGTTAAGAATTGGAAAACAAAGTAATGGCCATCAACTGGGGAATAACAAGCTGTGGTATATGTGGTGATGTAATATTATTGTGCTATAAGAAATGACAGGCAGGTTGATTTCAGAAAATCCTGGAAAGACTTGCATGAACTGATAAGGATTGAACACAGACTGAAGCATGCTATTTTTCCCTTTCTTTCATTTTTTTTCTTTTATTCAGGTTATCTTACACAAAATGACTACTATGGTAATGTTTTACAAAATTGCACATGTATGACCTATATCTGATTGCTCACTACCTCAGGGAAGGACAAGGGGAATGAGAGGAGGGATAAAAATTGAAACTCAAAACTTTAAATAAAAATGTTTACTATTTTTAAAAAAGAGCCAGGTGGTTATCGTTCAGCCTTCATTCTCAAAGATGACCAATGACATCAGGAGGGTGATGGCTTGACTTGCAAGTGAATTAGATTTAAGTGAGGCAGGGCTGTGCAAAGTCATCAACCTCATTCTATCCCCTGAGTCATCAGGGTCCAGTGGCTAGACATAGGTCAGGATGTCTGGCAGTGTCCCCAAATGTAGTGGAAGACCTTGGTCTTTTATCTTTTTTTTTTTTTTTAGTGAGGCAATTGGGGTTAAGTGACTTGCCCCGGGTCACACAGCTAGTAAGTGTTAAGTGTCTGAGGCCAGATTTGAACTCAGGTACTCCTGACTCCAGGGCCAGTGCTCTATCCACTTCACCACCTAGCTGCCCCAACCTTGGTCTTTTTTTTGTTTATTGTTTATTTTTATTTATTTTTAATTGTTTTTCTGATAAAAATATTTTATTTTTTCCAGTTACATGTAAAGATAATTCTCAACATTTGTTTATACAAGCTTTCCAATTTCAGATTTTTCTCCCTCTCTCCCCCATCCCCTAGACAGCAGGTAATCTCATATAGGTTATATATATATATATATATATATATATATATATATATAATAACATTAAACATATTTCTGCATTAGTGATGTTATAAGAGAAGAATAAGAGCAAAAAGGAAAAACCTCAGAAAAGAAAAACAGCACCACCAAAAACAAAAGAAATAGTATGGTTCAATCAGCATCTATATTCCATAGTTCTTTTTTTTTTCCTGGATTAGGAGATCCCCTTCCATCATGAGTCCCCTGGAATTCTCCTGTACCAATGTATTGGTGAAAAAAATCTAGTCCATCACAGTAGATCAACACACAATTTTGATGATACTGTGTATAATGCTATTCTGGTTCGGCTCATCTAACTCATTATCAGTTCATGCAAGTCCTTCCAGGTTTCTCTGAACTCCTCCTGCTCATTGTTTATTACAGCATAATAGAATTCCATTACATTCATATACCACAACTTGTTCAGTCATTCCCCAATTTATGGGCAACCCCTCAATTTCCAATGCATTGCCACCACAAAAAGAGCAGCTATAAATATTTTTGTACATGTGGGTCTGTTTCCCTTTTTTATGATCTCTTTGGGAAAAGACCCAAAAGTGCTGACCTTGGTCTTTTAAAGTAAGGTCTTTGGGGAAGCAAAGACAAAAATGAAGCAACCCTGACTTCTAGGAGCTTGCATTTTAATTTTGGAAGCAGCATGTGTATGCACAGATTAGTAAATACAAAGCGAATACAAATTAATGTTGGGCATAAGGAGGTGCTAGCAGGAAAGTCTTGGACTGAGCTTTGAGAGAAATGAGAGATTCCAAGAGGCAGAGGTTCATTCAGAGGGCATTGCAGGCATGAAGGACAACGTCTGCAAAGGTCTGGAGATGGGACAGGGAGCATAGGGAGTGGGAAAGATCAAGAATATCCATTTGGCTGGATTGTGGAGGGAGGGGGAAGGGAAGTAATATGCAATATCCTGGAAACATCGGTTGGAGACAAGTTGTGGAACACTTTAGATGTCAAGCTGAGGAGTTTGCATCTGGAGTGAAGTTTTGCTAAATTGGCCCTGTCTGGTCAGCTCCAACATTGGCTTGCATCTGGAAAGGTATGCTGCAAGACCTACTCCCTCACTTCCTTTATAGACAGTCTGAAGCTTGTTCACATTCATTTCTGATACTTCAGAAAATGACTGCCAACACACCACTGAATCAATGCTTTCTCTTTGGGTTGCAAATGCATTTACAAAGTTTCTCTAAGAAGAGAAACCAGAACACCAATTAGCAGGAATAATGGCAATAATTCATCACCTAAATGATGGAGTCTTTTGGAGAATACATCTATGCACAGTACATTGCTTGCCTTCCTGTTTGATTGGTTTGTATATACACATTCATTCCAACAGTGTGGTAATTTTATTTCCAGAGAAATCAGTACTCAAGTGATTTATGCTTCAAATACTGATTTTAATGAATCATTGTTAGGTTAGAATGGTACTTACAACCATAAAACTGGATTCACAACCCAATAAAATTTCTACCCTTAGTTAAGCCCGCTTGAGTGATGGTAATTCTCTACTCTTTTGTAAAAGAAAAAAAATTTGACTTCATTTCTTGCAAAAAAAATAAAACCATAACAAAATAGGATTAACAGTGCAGATATACTGTTATTGATATACTAGCTATTAATAGGAAGCAAGCAGGGTATGGAGGGGTGTTTAACCTAGGGTACATGAACTTTGAAAATATATATTTTAATAACTTTTAATATAATTGGTTTTCTTTGTAATCCTATAAATATAATTTGCACTAGAAATATTTTTCTGAGTCCATTTCTTTCTGTCTTTCTGTCTCTGAAACTCTCTCAGTGCCTCTCTGTTTTTTCTCTCTCTCTGTCTCTGTCTCTCTCTCTCTCTCTGTCTCTCTCTGTCTCTCTCTGTCTCTCTCTCACACACACACACACACACACACACACACACACACACACACACACACACACACATACACACACACGAGTTCAGAACCCCTTACAGACTGGGGGGAAAATGCATTGGACCTGGAGTCAGCAGAACTGGGTTCGAATCCTATTTTTCCTACTTCATAATTGAATAATCTTGAAAAATTCACATAAATGCTTGTTGACTGATTGACTCTATGTGCTTCAGCATCCTGATCTATACAAATAAAGGATTAACATAGATGTCTTTTTTTTAAGTGACTTGCTCAGGGCCACACAGCTAATAAGTGTCAATTGTCTGAAGCCAGATTTCAACTCAAGTACTCCTGAATCCAGGGCCAGTAATTTATCCACTACGCCACCTAGCTGTCCCAACATAGATGCCTTCTAACATTCCTTCTGTTCTTCCTATTACTGGTCTGAAGTAGTTTGAATCTCCATGTTTATTGTTGTTGTTGAGTTGTTTAATGGTGTCCTACTTTCTGTGACCCTATTTGGGGTTTTCTTGGCAGAGATACTGGAGTGGCTTTCCATATGCTTCTCCAGCTCATTTTATAGATGAAGAAACTGAGGCAAACAGAATTAAGTGACATGCTCAGTGTCATATAGGTAGTAAGTGTTTGAAGCTGGATTTGAATTCAAGTCTTCTGGACTCTGGTCCTGGTGCTTTATCTACTTGGTCTCCCAGCTGTCTCCATGTTTACTTCTTTGCAAATATTTTGCATATAATTGAATGTTTATATTGTGTTTCATGGAAGAGAACATAATTAAAGAAAATCAAACACTTTAATTTAATCAAAGTATCTGAGATTTATATGTGGAAGGGACTTCTCTATCCATCTTTTTAATTTTACAGATGAGGAAAATGAGTCACAGGATGGTTAATTAATTGGCTCGCCAAAGATTTTAAATATTCTTGATGTTTGCTAGACTATGGCTAGTAATGATTTTAAATACATATTTTTAGATATCAGGACAATTAATTTTTTTTTGTTTATTTGTTTGTTTGTTTTTTTGGTAAGGCAATTGGGGTTAAGTGACTTGCTCAGGGTCACACAGCTAGTAAGTGTTAAGTGTCTGAGGCCGGATTTGAACTAAGGTACTCCTGACTCCAGGGCTGGTGCTCTACCCATTGTGCCATCTAGCTGCCCCTGGGAATTAAATTTAATATACTTAGGGAAGAATTAGAAGGACACTGAAATTTTGGATTCTTAAAGTTACATTTTCCTGTGACTAAACTTGATGAAATATTTGGGATTTTTACTTCCCTAGGCCCAATGCCAGCTCTGAACTGTCTTGACAGATTGTTAAAAAAATAAATAAATAAACTGATGAATTTACATAGACAGGTTCAAAGTGTTATGCATTAATATAGGCCTGATTTACACGTACTCACACTCTCTCAGCTAGAATCTCTGAAGCCATTCATTAGCTCACTAAACAAGAGACCTTTACCCCTCACTGTAGATGTCCAGTGAAGAAGAAGCCTCTATGATTGGGAGCATCCAATCACACTTTTAAATACATCTTATTATTTAAAAGGTTTTGTTTTGATATCATTGTTTTTTTTTTCTTTTCCTTAAATCTAGTCTAATTTTTTTCACTGCTAATTCTAACTGCTGTCCCTAATTCTGTTCCCAAAGGTCAAATTGAAGTAATATAATTCCTTGTCCTTTTGACAGGCCTTTGGATACTTGAACACATCCTTCCAAATAGTATCTCCTCCAGGGAAACCATGCATAATTTCTCCTTTCAGCTGATCTCCAGGTGGTTTGAAGACTTTTCACCATCCCTGTTGTACCCATCTGGTTACTCTCGTCTTCACCCCAGAATACATTTTCCTGGCATAATGAATGATGGGCTATACCTTCCATTTGCAGCTGGTTGTTTCTACTGGTTTGTTCCCTCTTATCTAAAACAAGAGCTAGGATACTGAGCTAGGAATGTGGGAGTGGGCTTCCACCATGTATGTGTGTTTCTCTCTTCATAGTTTGAAGATTGCGGTAATCATCAACCCAGTCTTAATGCATATTGTAGTAATAATCTTCACCTTTTGCTTCAGAGATGGAAGGAAAAAAAGACACCATCTCTCTCAGGGTTCTCAACCCCCCCCCCCTTTTTTTTCCTTTGTGTCATGTATCCCTTCTGGGAATAGTGAAGACTACAGACTACCTTCATGATTTTAAATGAATAGAGTAAAATACCTAGGGGTATAGAGGAAACCAATTATGTTGCAAGTAAGATGTAATTATTATTCTCAGAATGTAGATTAAACCTAACATATTGTCAAAGTATTATCAATCAATTGCTATGATTCTACTCATTATTTCTGTGACCAAAGTGCTCCTCCCTGGAAACCATTCCCCACTATGTTTTGTCTTTTTAATTTTAATTTTAATTTTATTTTTTGTTGGGGCAATGAGAGCAATGCTCGGACCTATTATGCCTGCAGTTCTACCAGATCAAATGTAGTGACTTGTCCAGGGTCACACAGCCACTAAGTGTCAAGTGTCTGAGACTGGATTTGAACTCAGGTCCTCCTGAATCCAGAGCTGGTGCTTTATCCACTGTGCTACATAGCTGTCCCTGTCTTTTTTATAAGAATATAAATTCCTCCTCGCAAAAAAGGTGGGCAACTTTGTGGCACAGTGAATAAAGCACTAGTCCTGGATTCAGGAGGACCTGAGTTCAAATTCAGCCTCAGACACTTGACACTTACTAGCTGTGTGGCTGTTGGACCTTTGGCAAGTCACTTAACACTCATTAACTCACAAAAACAAAACAAAACAAAAATAAACTCCTTGAGGGAAGGAACTATCTGACTTTTTTTCATTTTGTATCTGCAGGTCTTTGCACAGTACCTGACACATAGTACTTAATAAATTCCCTTTCCTTCCTTCTTCCATTCTCTTTTTCCTTTCTTCCTTTCCTTTTTTCTTCCCTCCCTTTCTTCTTTCCTCCTTTTTTCCCTTTATTCCTTCTTCCCTAAATCCAGAACTCTTTCCATTACCCCATGTTATAGCACTTCTTCAGTCTTGGAACACTCAGAGCCTGGCTACTTAGTATATGGAAAGATAGGGGAAAAAAGCAAATCCATGACTACTCTCCCTAAACAGTTTATAGTGTATCTAGTGGATTCTTGAAATATTTTCTACAATGCTCTTTCCAATGTCAAACTCACTTTAAATTTATATACTTTATCCATTAATTTTATACACATATGTAAATGTGTGTGTTTGTGTGTCTATGCATGCATTCATGAATACATGTACGTGTGTATGTATGTGCATGCACATGCATGCACACCCTTCAAAAATGCACCTTAGGGCATAACCATGAAGAAAACCCAAGTAATTTAAATGCATGAAATGGAACATCCATGACCCTTATGTATTCAAACCAATTAAATAGCAATTCAGCAAGTTCCATTTTGCACCAGACCCAAGAGGCCAGGAGTCTGGTCCTTTGCAAAGTCAATCTGGGCAAAAAATCTCACAAAGTGGGAACGGCTTGGACCTATTATTGCCTGCAGTTCTCCCAGATCAAATGTAGTCATTTTAATTAGGAAAATGTCCATTGGTCTTAATGTGTATGATAATGAGAGACAATATAAGCAGAGGAAATCTCAAATTTCAGATACAGATGAGGGAAGAATATAGGTAGGAAAAAATATAGGCAGCCCTTCAAAGCCTGTGTAGCCTTAAATAACATTAAGATATGAATAATGTTCTGAGAAAGGGGAAGGAGAGTCGTATTGTTATCATTATCATAGATTGAAAACTGGAAAGGATCTTAGAGATACATTTTCTTCTCTGCCTCTTAGAAACCCTACTTTCACTCAAAGTTCAGCTGAAGTGACATCTCTATGAGGGCTTTCCATATTTCTCCAACTACTAGTTCCTCTTTTCCTAAATATTTTATATTTATCTTGTATATAATTTTAAATTCATTTGTGCTTTTAGTACCCCTTCTTGACTCCCCCATCCAAAATACACTCAAAAGCTAGGTGTGTGTGTGCATGTGTGTGACTATACCAGGTTCAATATGCTTTATCCATATGCACTCATGAGCTCATGAGCTCCCACTGGTGTGTTTACCTTTCATAATCAGTAAGTTGAAACAATTAACTCAATGCAAAGGCATTAAATGACATAACATGAACAGTATTCTCTCATAAACTTGGTGGGTGAGAGGGGGTGAGATTGTTAATCTACAATTATGCACATTACCATTAAAAAGAGTGACCACACACATAGACTATAGTAGTGCAGGGGCACCCTATTTGGCAGCATGTGAGCCCAAGACAATTTATACCTCTTGTACAGGGTGAGCCAAAAGTTATGAAGGGGTTTCAATATAGGATGACTCCTTTATCTTTTGTTTTTAATTTATAATACCATAGCATCACATAATATGTGTGTGTGTATAGTGAAATTACATTATGTGTGAAAAATCAAATCTTATAAATAGTGAAAATTTAAAAAATAATTTTCAAAAATTTTTTAAAACATCATGACTTTTGGTCCACTCTACACTTTAGGGGCCCCTCAGTTCTTATGGTATCTTCATGCCACTCCTCTTGGACTAAGCTGGTCATTATGCTGGGCTCCTTGGCTGTGCTATTCTCTACATTTCAACTTAATTCTTGATTTGTACTCTCTTCTCTACTGCCAGAGCAGCCTTCTCCCCAATGGTTCTCTGACTCACTTAACATACATCCAGACTCATAGCTTGACTCTGTTCTACTGTATATTGCCATAGTGGAGAAGAGGACAAATGGACTTCCATTCACCATTCACCCCTTTCAAAACTCTGGTCAAAGTGCTGTTAAGAGCTATCTAGTTTTTTAAAGCTCACAAAGAGTGTGTTTGATGCTCAGCTTGTCAACAGATGGTTTCCCTATATCAGGAAGTTCCTAAACCTCTCTTGAGGCTCAATGGGATAAGAACACATCTTGGCATTTATAGACTGGGAATGAGCAACTTCCAGTCTTAGGATTCTTCATGATATACTTATAGATAAGTCAGCATGTGATTAACTCAAGGTCTCACAACTATTCAATAGCACAAAATGAATATCTGAAATTATACCCTTTACAAAGTACAAATGGAACTGCTCTATTACCTCATTTTCTATGTTACTCTTTATAGTCTTCAATTTCATTAAGTCGTTTGGAAAGAATAATTGATCAGGGGCCACTGACTGGTTCAATTATATCTCTTGTCAAAATTTACTTGCCAGATGGAGAGTATGGTATCCAAAAACAATGCCACTTTATAATTTGGTTATGAACTCTTCAAAAAACCATTTACTTTGAAACATAATATTTTCTATGAACACAACCACCTAAGTTTGCTTGGTAATTATTTATTTTAAAATGAAGATGACATGCCAATCAGTTTTGAGAACTCAAACCTGACACATTTTAATAGCAATAACAATAACAACAATAATAACAGCTCACATTTATTGGGTCCATGTTATGGGCAATGTCCTATGCTAAGTCTTTTACAAATATTATTAATAACAAACTTGGAGAGGAAGATGCTCTTATTATCCTCATTTTGCATATGAGAAAACTAAATCAAACAGATGTTGAGTCTCTTTTTTAATAAACATTTTTATTTAAAGTAAAAAAAAAGAATTAGGTGGGAAGAAGCAGTAGAGAACTAGAAACACTGGGTCTAAATTTTGGAGAGACCAGGTTTTGTAAAGAAAATAATATACATTATAGTAATATGAGAAAATTGGATGCTTTGGAAGGTAGTATGTTCTCAATCACTAAAGGTCTTCCAAAAAAAGCTAAATTATAACTTGTTTGGGTTTTTAAATTTAATGTTGCATTTAAAAACCATAGAAAATTTCCATACGTAAACCAAAACATGCAAAACAGGACTATATACGGAATTATGCATTCTATCTCATACCAGTTGCTCTAAGTGTATAGTTCTATACTCTCATTTTAAAAGTTCTGCTTGTCATGCTATTTGATCTTCCCTTGAGTGAATTTGAAATTTTTTTGCATGTGTGTGTGTGTGTGTGTGTGTGTGTGTGTGTGTGTGTGAGAGGCAATTGGGGTTAAGTGACTTGCCCAGGGTCACACAGCTAGTAAGTGTTAAGTGTCTGAGGTCGAATTTGAACTCGGGTCCTCCTGAATCCAGGGCTGGTACTCCATCTACTGTGCCACCTTGATGCCCCTAAATTTGAAATATTATAATGACCCCTTAAGATATTACTATTACATTATTAGTAACTACATCTCCCATTAACCTTTCTTTCTTCTTCACAAATTAAAAACACAAATGGAGGAGGGGAGGGAGGAAAGTTTTAACAATAAAAATTAATCCACACTATGGCCATATCTAAAAATGTTCCTTTTCCCATATGGTGTCCATCCCTACTGTCTGAAGAAGGGTAACATTTTTAGGGTATTTCCAGGTCTCCTTGGAGATGTGGTTCTTTGATTGTATTCATTAGTTTTAAAATTGTTTTCTCTTTATGTTGTCCTTATACTGGTTTAAATTCTTCTGACTCTGCTCACATCACTCTGCCTCAATCGGTTCATACTACCCAGCATTCTATGAAATCACTTCTCCTCACTTCCTATTGTGGAATAATATTCCATTACATTCACACATAACTATATGTTGAACCATTTTCTCAATTATCTAAGAGGTTATCTACAAGACTTTAGGTGCTAGTTAACTTTTAAAAAAAAAAAAAACCTTTCTTTCCTTCCTTCTTTCTTTCTTTCTTTCTTTCTTCCTTTCTTTCTTTCTTTCTTTCTTTCTTTCTTTTTTTTTTTTTTTTTTGGTAGGGTTATGAGGGTTAAGTGACTTGCTAGTAAGTGTTAAGTGTCTGAGACCGGATTTGATCTCAGGTCCTCCTGAATCCAGGGCTGGTGCTTTATCCACTGTGCCACCTACCTGACCCCAGAAGACTAGTTAACTTTTAATTCCCACTTTAGGATAAGGCCATGTTTTTCTTATGACTCTGACCTCACCAGTATTTTTACATTCTTAATGAACTGCTCCCGGTTCCCATTTGAATTTGAGAAATCCCATTCTCATTAACCATTTGAATTTTATATACTTCTACAGCAAAATTTTTTGTGTCTATGATCAATCCCCTTTGTCTATTTAAACTTCTCATGTACCCCAATTATGAGAAATAAAAAGGTTCACCTTTATTTTCTACTACATTTTTACCACATGCTCTTGGTCTTATCACTCTTCTAACCCTAAGATTAGAACTAATCCATCCCCTCCAACATCCTCTGAAGACATTAAGGTTCTAAAGGCCGATCTAAATGATGTTAGTGCTAAACTGATCCAAACATTCTTGAGAGCAATCTGGAACTACACCCAAAGGGCTATACCCTTTAACCCAGCAACACCACTATTAGATCTATATCCCAAAGAGATCATAAAAAAAGGGAAAAGGACCCACATCTACAAAAAATAAACAAAAACAAACAAACAAAAAAACAAAACAAAAACAAAAGCATCTATATCAGCTCTCCTTGTCCTGGCAAAGAGAGGTCAAGTATCTTGCCCAAGGTTACACAGCTAGTAAGTGTCTGAGGCTGGGTTTGAACACTGGTCTTCCTCATTTGAGGCCTGGTGTGTTCTATGCATTGCACCACCTATCTGTTCCCAGTTCTAGATGGAACGGATAAAGTAACAAATATTTTAAAAATAGAATGGATAAAGTAATAAATATCTAAATAGACTATCATTCTTTCTTTCTTTTTTTTGTGAGGCAATTGGGGTTAAGTGATTTGCGCAGGGTCCCACAGCTAGAAAGTGTCAAGTGTCTGAGATTGGATTTGAACTCAGGTCCTCCTGAAACCAGGGCCAGTGCTCTATCCACTGTGCCACCAGCTGCCCCTTTCATTATTTCTTAAGGAAGTTTAGCTGATTAAAATAAATCTCCATAATGAGAATGAAAATGTCTAAAACTACTGCAAGTCAGCCAACGTTTGATTTATTTGCCAAGAGGGGGAGGTACAGGGCTTCCAATGTCAACACTAGTTTATAATTTGGTTGTAAATTAACTTTAAAGAAGCATTGTGCACTTGACAATGAATATAAATTTAACTAAATTTGTTAAGTAATTAAGTTTAGATGAATCTCATTCATTTTAACTCACAATTAGTATTGAATTTCAATTATTGGCAAATTTGTACAAAAGGTGTAGTCTCTATAAATTATTAACCTTTCTTCTTAAATGGTCATATGTTTTATGGACTGCATTCTTCTGGTGCTAATTCTTTTTTTCATTTTGCATTATTTATAAAACAAATGTCTGCTCCGATTTCTTTGAATCCCTCTTATTTGTCAGTCTCAATTCAATCATAGATCACAGATCATAACTTTAGGTCTGGAAGGGACCTCAGAGGCCATGTAGTCAAAATCTTTCTATTTTCAGCTGAGGAATTTGCGGCACATTATTGTATTCTGGCATTGTATCACGCTGTCATTTATTTAACTTTTATCTGATTTAGGGACATCAGGTCTCTTCCAACTATTTTGAATTGCTCGCAGTACTGCTTTGCAAAAAAAAAAAAAAAGAACAGTTTTTGTTCAGGGTATGATTTATTTTAAAATCTTCAAGAGGATGGTGAAAGTTGATGAAAATTATTGTTTCTTCAAATAATGAGAGAGAGTGGAGGAGAATATCAGTTTCTAGAAATCTTGGCAAGAGATATAATTGAGATAACCATCCCAAGTTATTTAAAGAATGGAACTGGAAAAAAACAACAACAATGACCAGATGAAAAGTAGAGATCTGTAAAGATTTCTCAAACAAATTCTTTCCTCCATTAATAGCAATACAACCACCACATTTGGATTCCTTGCCTCAGTTTCCAGTCTGCTACTCGAAGAAGAAGAAACAAAAATCAGAGAAACAAAGGCTGCAAGAATAATTGTACTAGTTGGACTAGATCAGGTGTACTGAGAGCAGGTCTATGATGAAAGGGAGAGGTTGGAGGATTCGGAGGGCTTGATTTTCAATCAATCTGAAAGAAGGGAGGATACTGAAGGACTGGAAACTATTATTTTGGAACTTATTGCTATAAAATATTTGAAAGAAAACACACAAAAAATCATAATTAAAGACTTATATGCCACTTTCACATCTCTACAAAACTTTCATGAAACCAAATCACGCACACACCAAGGGTATCCTTGATGAATAGAAGAGAAAACATCTAGCCTTTCATAAATAATATTCTAAAACTAATCATATCTTTATAGCCACACAATTGAATGAGATGTGTGGAGAAGAGCTCATTGTATTATTCAGATCGACTATAAAATAGATTCAGTAGCAAATGTGTTCCTTAAAGAAGCTCTTCCAACTTTATTTAACACAATTTTATTAAAATCATACAGGATTCCTTGAATAACGTAACGAGAGGTACTTTTGTCAGATGATCTTCTGAAAAATAATACTAAGAAAGGTGTAAGTCAGGGAGGTGTGTGTTCATATCCTTCATGGTGAACGTCTAGGGCAGTATAAATGGAAGGAGTGATGAGGTCTTCATTTGTCTTCAGGTTTGTGGTTGCAGTTCTGAATATATCAAGTCCTGGTAAATTGCAGTCTGCAAAGAATTAAGTTATAGGTCATCCCTAGTGTAATGAATAGATGCAGGGTGGAATTAAATAATAGGTAAACTGTGACCCATGAAAGATTATGCAGATAAAATGAGATAAAGTATATTACTAGCGATTTGCATGGCTGAAGGACATAAGATAGTCATTATGCAAAAGCAGAGGGTTGTCAATAGACAGCCTACTTGCACCATTGATATCCATGCAATATCAAGGGATTTGGATGAAGACATCATCATGTTAGGTAGACTGCTTTTTAGGACCTATGGGAAGATATTCCAAGAGTCACATGGGGCATACTGGCACAGATGGGTACCTTTTAACACTGCTGGAAGGAATTTCCACACTGATGAAATTGCAGAACCATCAACATACAAATGTTTTGAATATCTTCATTGATGCAGTCTCAAAGTTACAAATGATGCAAAATTAGGAGAGTTCGTTAATTAATGGATATTAGATACAAGCTCCAAAGAAAGATCTTTATAGAATAGAAAACTAGGTCAAACATAAAATGATGAAATATCATGGAGATAAATTTAAATCTTTACTTCCAAAAAAATCAACTCCTTAAGAACAAATGGAGGCCACTATGTTGCACAGTGGCGAGTTCCCAACCTGAAGCCAGGAAGACTCATCTTGAATTTAAATTTTGCTTCAGACACTTACTAGCTCTGTGATCCTGGGCAAATCATTTAACCCTGTTTACCTTGGTTTCCTCATCTGTAAAATGAGCTGCAGAAGGAAATAGGAAACCAATCCAGTAGCCAAGAAAACCCCCAAAATGGGGTCACAAAGGGTTGGATACAACCGAAACAAATGAACAACAACAACAAATATGTCTTTAGTCTCCATTAAGAGAGACATGGTGAGCAGGTGGAGGAATATGATTTTCCTATTATATTCTTCTTTTCTCAGCTGGAGTATTATGTTCCTTTCTAGGTACCTCACTGTCAGAGAAACATTAACAAATTGGAGAACATCCAAAAGAGGGTAGGAAAGATGGTAAAGAACTGGGAAATTATTCCTTGGATCAATTGAAAAGGTTGAGGATTTTTATCTTAAAAAAAAACAAAACTTGAGGAGGCATGAGAGTTATCTTCAAGTATCTTAAAGGCTGTCATGTGGCACCATGACACTTGTACTACTTGTCCCCAGAGGGCAGAATGAAGAAAAATCAATGGAAATTGCAATGGCACTTTGAGAGTTGATATCAGCAAAGTTCTCTCTGACTAGGAGAGCTGTCCTAAAGTAGAAGCCTCCTGCATTGGGTGATTCCCTCTCACTTCGCTGAAGGCAGTTGAGGATAAGGTTAGGCAGAGTTAGAATGGCCACTTATAGAAAATATTTCAGAGGAAATTTGTGTCCATGTATGGACTGGACTAGGTGGTTATTCATCTCTCTTCCCAATCATTTTCTTCATTTGTTTTCAGTTGTTCCAGACTCTTTGTGATCCAATTTGGGGTTTTCCATGGCAAAGATACTGGGGTGATCTGCCATTTCCTTCTCCAGATCATTTAACAGATGATGAAACTGAGGCAAATAGGGGTAAGTGTCTTGCCCAGGGTCACAGAGCTAGTAAGTGTCTGAGACGAGATTTGAACTCAAGGAAGAAGAGTCTTCCTAACTCCAGGTCCAGTATTCTATCCACTGTAACATCAAGCTGCCCAACAGCTTCCCAATCAAACAACTTATAAATAAGCATTTATTAAGCAGTTGCTATGTGTCAAGCACTATGTTAAACTCTCAGATTAAAAGTGAAATTCTGTAATTCTGGCTAGGAAAAGGGAGTTTCCAGCTGGAGCCTATCCATGCCCAACTGAGGGAATGCTCCTCTATACTTCAGTGTGGTTCTTTATGGAATCCATCCTACTGCCTATCTTAAATATACATTTCTTATGTCTATAACTTTGTCCCAGTAGCCAGAAATAGCAATGTAAAATGCCCTGCAAATGAGGATTATAATTATGTTTACAATTACTATGAATAGATGAAGAATATTCACATCTGCTGAGAGAAGCCATCTGCAGCCTAATTCAGAAGGTCATGTCATTGAAGAATTTGATGGTTCTATATTTTCAGTTTTTAAAAGTAAGAGATTGCTGTTCTTGCTTTTTTTTTTTTCAGTTTGGTCCCTTTAGGAAAAAAAAAATCCAAGTGCAGACAAGAAATGCAATAAACATAGTCATTTTCCAAGCACCATGTCCTATTCCCCCTTCTCTTATGGAATCTACTCCCACCCCCTAACTTCACCCTGTAACCTTTCCTATATAAAGAGAATGCTCCTGTTGGCAAATTACATTTACCAGGAACACAGTGGTGTTTGAGGGATCTCATATTACTTTATCTGTTCATTTCATTTTCTTATGAAATCCAATCGTCTTTTTTGGAAAGAGCAGACTTGTCATGCAATTATAATGAGAAGCATGAGGTTAAAGCATAGCAGAAGCTCAAATGCATGGGTGCCCAAGTGGTAGGAGGGATGCAGTAGTGACTGCGAAATCTAAGGGGAAGGTGGTACTAAGAGGGCCACCATGTTTCTTATTCTTTGGAGGACATTGAGGTATCATTGCCAATAGACCACTATTTGTATGAATTATTAATGTGTGCATTAGTGTTGTGAGGTTAGGGGACCTACTGCTTACACCTCTACAAACTAGGGTAGATCTAGGAGGGTTCATTTCTATCTGGGACTCCATGTTCAATCAGTTGGCTTTGGTTCAATTCATTGAAACCACAGATTACAGAATTTCCAACTTAGAAGATGCTGTTTTTTCCTAACTTGTGCCTGAATGGAAATTCTGTCTATGATATTCAGAGGCAGTGCAGTATGATTGAAAGAACAGTGGATTTGGAATTAGAGTATATGACTTTGAACATAATCTGTTATTTGTTACTTTAGTGGATTTGAGAAAGCCAAATTCTTGGTGCCTCAGTTTCATTTAGAGATGGTAAGGAAAAAAAAAGAAAGAAGGAAAGAGGCAAGGGAGGAAGGACGGAAGGAAGGAAGGAAGAAACAAACAAATAAACAAGTGATTATTTAGCACTGACTGTGTGCCATGCACTGTGATAAGCACTGGGTATACAAATATGAACAAAAAGCTGTACAGTTCCAGTCCGTACACACTTTAACAGGAAGAAAACACACAAAAGGTAGCTGAAAAGTGGGAGAAGAGTGGAGAGTAAGGTACTAAATACATGATTTTGAAGTCTAAAGAAAGTTATGAACAAGACCTGGAGGGAATGAACATGGGTCTGACCTTCTCCCCTTCACAAAATAGGAACTCCAGGACGAATTCACCAACTGGAAAATGAGGGATGGTCTTTTTGGAAGGTGAGCACAAAACAGGACTTGTAGGATGTTCTAGAACAAGGAGACCCCAGAAATGGAGTGAAATTTCCGGATGAGTAAGAAGTAGAGACTTGATTTTGAGGTGCAGGAAAAATAAAATATTTTAATGTACATAGAAGGGAGAAAATAAAGTCCAGTACAGGACACAAACAAAATCATTTTGCGACACATTAAATTTATGTAGTCTTAAAACAAACAAATCAAATTAAAACTGTATATAACTTATTAGTTTTTTGAATATTGATATGTTCACATTTGTTAACATTTGACTAGTACATACTTAAGAAAATTCTAAAAAAAACCCTAAAATGTATGATTGGATAACCTCTGCGGTCCCTTTTATCACTTCCCTTTTGAAGACTATTTCAGTGCCCTTAGAGCTTCATGATTAAGCTCTGCATTTAACCTGAGTTCAGCTGACTTTTTTGCATTGCTGTAATATCCAATATTGTAATTGTTGTGAACATTATTTTCCAGGTTCTTTTTTTTCCTTCTGCATCAGTTCATATAAATCATATTTTGCTAAAAATTTCACATAATTGTTATACCTTATGGTATAATATATATCACAGTCTTTTCTGCTATTCTCCAATCATTGAACACCCATTCAATTCCATTTTTTCCAATCATAAGAAAAAAATGATGCAATTTTTATTCTGGTATATTGAGAACATTTCTTTCTGAATTTGACTTTTTGGGGATATCCATAACCCATACTTAGTTGAGCAAGTCAGTTTTTTCTTGATAGTATTTGATTTTATTTTCCAAAACAACATTCATTTTTGTAAGATTTTGAGTTCCAAATTTTTCTCCCTCCCTCTCTTCCCTCCCCAAGATGGCAAACAATCACACATAATCTTGTTATATTTATTTCCATATTAGTCATGTTGTAAAAGAAGAATCAAAACAAAAAGAAAAAAATCACAAGAAAAATGACAACAAATAAAGTGGAAATAGTATACTTTGATCTGAATTCAGAATCCATAGTTATTTTTCTGGAGGTGGAGAGCATTTTCCATCATAATTCTTTTGGAGTTGCCTTGGATCATTGCATTACTGAGTAGAGCTAAGTCTTTCACAGTTGATCATCATACAATGTTGCAGTTATAGTGTACAATGTTTTTCTGGTTCTGTTCACTTTGCTTAGTATCTGTTCATGTAAGTCTTTCCAGGTTTTTCTGAAATCTGCTTGCTCATCATTTGTTTTTGTTTTGTTTTGTTTTGTTTTGTTTTGTTTTGTTTTGGGGGGCAGGACAATGAGGGTTAAATGAATTGCCCAGGGTCACATAGATATTAAGTGTCAAGTGTCTGAGGATGGATTTGAACTCAGGTCCTCCTGAATACAAGGCCAGTGCTTTATCCACTGTGCCACCTAGCTGTCCTTATGTTCATAATTTCTTATAGCACAATAGTATTCCATCACATTCATATACCACAACTTATTCAGCTATTCCACATTTGATGGGCATCCCCTCAAATATCAATTCTTTGCCACCACAACAAAAGAGCTTCTATAAATATTTTTGCACGTATGGGTCCTTTCCCCTTTTTTATGATATCTTTGGGGTATAAACCAAGTAATGGTATTCCTGAGTCAAATGGTATGCACAATTTTATAGCCCTTTGGGCATAGTTCCAAATGAGCAAATCAGTTCTCCAGAAGACTATTACTCCCAAGGTCAGGATTTTTGGGATAACTCTGAATGGTTGGGATGATTTTTTTTCTAATACTATCATTCTTGAACTCCTATCCGTTGAGGTTTTCCCAATATCAATGGCCTGATAAACATTTCCCAAATATCAGTTAATCATTTAACATCAGAAAGATTTTACAAAGGAATATTTACTGAAAAGGTATAATAGCAAGAAGCAAAGCCTCACATCCCAAATCAGGAACCCATTCTTCTCTCTTCACACCTCAGCCCCAGGAAGAATGGGCTTGAACTTAATATGATTGCTACAAAACATCCAGTTTCCCTCCAATCTCTAATAATTTTGGCCTCCAGAAAGTCCTTTGGTGACTTTCCCAGGGTCACACAACTAGTAAGTGTCAATTGTCTGAGGTTGAATTTGAACCCAGGTCCTCCTGAATTCAGGACTGGTGCTTTATCTACTGCCCCACCTAACTGCCCCTACATCCTTTTCTTTTTCTAAGGATGCCCCATAAAATTCATTTCAAAGCCAATGGTTGAATGGCTTTCTTCCTTGCAGAATATGGTGGTGGGTCAATCGAGTCAATGCTGGACTGAGTAAAGGAAATCCCTCTTTATGACCCCTCAGACTTAGTCTCTGCTGCAGCTGGATCTGGCTGCTAAGGGGCCTTTGATAGTTCTTTTAAGGCCCAAGGAGCCATAAATCAGTTGATCTGTTTCATTTCCAGTGCTCATTTATCTAAGATCAGGAAAGAATAAACATGGTATTGGAACAGCACCATGCTTTCTTAACCACATGGCAGACCTGTGGGGTGATAAGTTGGTTAGGAACAGGCCACTGCCCACTGCTGCTGATGCTATTTCTCCTCCCACCCCATCCCCAACCTGGAGGCTTATGGTAGTTCTCCCTTCACTTGCGACCAGAGTGGGGGTGATGAAATCAAGTTCATTATTTTAGCTTTTTATATACACAATCAGATTTGTCTCAACCAAAAATGAAAAGGCCTTTTGTCTGTGCACAGTAAGGTGGCAAAACATAGAGGATGCTTGTGAAAATTACAAAGCAGGGAGGAAAAAAAAATCCCTCTATCACAAAATTCTGGAATCAGCCTAACCAACCCTTCATGTAGAGTACCAAGCAGTGTGTATTGCATATGCTTGAAGGGCTGGACAGTCATTGGCAATCTCCTTGTTAGATAATCATTTGATCAGCAGCATTTATTAGATATTTATTATGTGCTAGGTACTGTATAGGAACAGTGACTACAAAGGCAAAAATGAAATGGCCTGTACACTCAAGGATTTTAATGCTATGGAGATTACATATACCTAAGCCAATGAACCAATGTAGATTCAAGTCTATGAAAATTAAATAAGGGGACACTGATACCTGGAATGATCAGGAGAAACCTCAAAAAAAGAAGAGACATTTAAAGTTATCTTTGAAGGAAGCTCAGGATTCTAGGACAGGGAAGTTAGGGGGAGTAGTCCTGGCCTAACAAATACTCTGTGCAAAGATTTAGCATGGGCTCTGAATGATTATGTACAGGTAGCAGCAAATAAAACCATTTCTTTTTATGGAATAAAAATGGGGGGAGTAATGTATAATTGCCTCCAAAAGGGAGGCAGGGGTCATTTTATGAAAGACTTAAAGTGATAAACATAGGAGTTTGTGTTTTGTATTGAGAGAAATAGG
Source organism: Dromiciops gliroides (assembly GCF_019393635.1). NCBI lineage: Eukaryota > Metazoa > Chordata > Mammalia > Microbiotheria > Microbiotheriidae > Dromiciops > Dromiciops gliroides. The sequence goes on from NC_057862.1 coordinate 684,113,441, forward strand.
GAGAATCAGAGTTTGGAGGACTAGGAATGGCATGGTAGATGTTAAAGGAAGGGTTGGAGGTGACTGATTATATAGCAGTTAAGAATATTATCCCAACCCTGCATATACTCCAAGAGCCACCCTTCCCCCAACATACCTGGCTCCCTTGGGATACCTGTTTTAGTTCATGGAGCAATTGACACTTACTAGCTGTGTGACCCTGGGAAACATCCCCTTGTGAAGTATCCTTAGAAGGCAATCTATCTCCTTGCTGGCATTTAGGTTTTCCATAGGCCTCCCAAATCCTGTCCTTAGTGGTCCCCATTGCCAGAGGGTTTAACGACCCAAGTCACAAGTCTGAGCAGCAGCTACTGGAGCACTGATCTCTTCCCATGTTCAACTGGTGGCTCGATGACAAGTATTTGGCACTGTCTGCAGCCTGATGGAGCCAGGCGGGTCTGTGTTTGCTCTTGGCCTGTTGCTATTTCAGTTTTCTGAGGCAGAACTTTTTTTTCCTACCATTAAATACAGAGCAAAGGGGAGAAATACAAAATAAGAGAGAGATAGTGTCTGTTTATCTGGAGATGTCTGGGAGGCAGTATGGCTCAGTGGAAGGAACCCTAGGTTTAGTGTCAGACAATTAGGACTCGAATCACAGCTCCTCTGTGATGTTGGACAAGGCATTTAGCCCTGTGGGCCTCAGTTTCCTTATCTTTATCTGTAAAATAAGGAGATTGAATTAGATGACCTCTGATTTTCATTCTGAGTCTAAATTAATGATCCTATGATAGACTATATTGCATGGATACAGTGTTGGGCTTTGTGTAATTTAACATGGTCACCAAACTGTGTAATTTAAAATTCTAAATGTGGTTTCTAATCTGTACCTCCAGTTTGGGGGGGAAACTGAGTAAAATAACTGATAAATGAGCTTAAGGGTTTATTGAAAGATAGTAAAAGAAAGAGAAAGATTGAGAACAGATTTCCTACAACCTGGTGATCCTAAACTTCCTAAGCTCCCAATTCTGAAGTCAACTGCCACCATGATGATCTCTCACAGCAAAAGAGACCCAAGCCAGTCCTCTGCCTCAGCTTCCTGCTTCCTCTTCCCCTCCCAGAAATGGGGGGTTCTTCAAGCTGATTGGATAGTGTCATTCAAATTCATTAAGTACACTTAAGTACCAGCCAGATGTGCTTACAATCTAGTTAACTAGAAGTCAGCCAGTAATCTAATCAGTTGCCTTATCCAATTCAATCAGTTTAAATAAATCTCCAGGTGGATCCCTGAATATCTGCTAAATCTCATCTATCACATTCCATTATCTTGACAGAGCTTGGAACTAGGAAGACCTGAGTTTGAATCTGCCTCAGATACCAACTAGCAGAGGGCTGTTTTACAAACCACTTTACATCTCTGAGACTCAGTTTCCTCATTTGTAATATGGAGATATTAATAGCACTTATCTCACAGGATTGTCGTGAGGATCCATATGTGAGCTAGCATATATAAAGTACTTTGCAAAACTTAAAGTGCTATAAAAATGTCAGCTCTTGTGATTAATAGATATTATGACTTATGACTTTGAATAATAATAGTGATAAAAATAAAGTACACCCTCTGATCTCACATGCAAACGATGTTCTGTCATCTCTGGCTGTGATGCTTAAGGGAAGATAGGGCTCTGCCATATAACATGGAATCCCATTTCACCATGTTGGATATCAAGTTGGGTGCTAGGCTGCCCACACCTGTATATGGAGGTCATTAGCAGTAGAAGGCATACTTTCTGATTCTCAGTGCAGCTCTCCTTCCAAGAGAGCTCTAGTTAGGTATATATGGTCTTAGAGGCATTGACTTCAGACTGAGGAGACAAGGCATCCAGAGAGCAGAAAAACAAAACAAAACAAAACAAAAACCTAATAATGATAAAGTCGACCCAAAATGATCTATCCAGTGATAACGTTTCTTAAGGATCATAGACCTAAAGGTATATTAAAGATGGAGGATGCCTTTTTGAAACTCATTCATTTTATAGCTAAGGTCATTGAGGCCCAGAGAAGAAAAGTGAGCAAAATAGGTTATGTGGTACATGAAAGGCCATGCTGGGATTGGATAGAAGGGGGCACACATGGCAGATAGATTGCTCAACTGAGGGGCAAGGAAGACCGAGATTTGAATCCTTCTTAATATTATTGATAATTTTGTTGTTGTTGTTCAATTTTTTCAGTCATGTCTGATTCTTCATGTCCCCATTGGGGTTTTCTTGGCAAAGAAATGGGAATAGTTTGACATTTCATTCTCCAGCTCCTTATACAGATAAGGAGCAGAGGCAAACAGGGGTAAGTGACTTGCCTAGGGTCACATACCTAGTAAGTGTCTGAGGCCAGATTCAAAACCATGAAAATGAGTTTTCGTGACTCCAGGTCCAACACTCTATCCACTGTGCCATCTAGCTGCCCAGTGATAATATTACCAATAAGTAATATTAGTTTGGTTGAAGCTGAGCAAGCATTTAAGTCCACTGAGCCTTCACCTTCCTCATCTGTAAAATAGGGTTACTAATACCTTTGGTAACTAACTCACAGGGTTATTGTAATCCTGTGTAAGCTCCAATTACATTCTCAGTCTACCAATGAGAATTGATTAAGCACCTACTCTGTTCTCTGTAATGTGCTTTGCAAAATTTAAAAGTGCTATATGGGGGCAGCTAGGTGCTGCAGTGGATAAAGCACTGGCCCTGGATTCAGGAGGACCTGAGTTCAAATCTGGCCTAAGACACTTGACACTTACTAGTTATGTGATCTTGGGCAAGTCACTTAACCTTCATTGCTCCACCAAAAAAAGAGTCACAATGCAAAATAAAGGGAAGCTAACATTGGAAATCATGCCTCCTGGTCTTCAATCCCCACTGTCTTTCCAAAAGAGCTATAAGCAGAAGTATAAGAGTGCAAAATGTCCCTGAGACAAATATTATGAGAACCACCTTTATGAAAGCAGAGAGAAAAGGTCTTTTGACACGGGGGAGCTACCACTAGGAAAGTCACTGTGAGGAGGACGAGGTTAGGGTCATCCAGGGAGCTGTCCACCTGGGGTATGGCCTGGTGAAGGGGAGGAAACACAACTGTCAGGAAGCTTTTTATGCCCATTAACTATTCTTCCCAACTGCTAAGGTTGGCTGCTTCTGTTTTCTGAACGAATTTAAATGTGAGGGTCCTCTAAATTCCTGGGGTAGGGCCCCCATCAATACTCCACACTTGGAGCTCTGCCTTGGATTGTACCATGTGGGATAACTTGAAGCCTATCTCAAATTTCTTCCAACTGGGAAACTTGCTCATTCATGCATTTATTCATGAATTCATTCACTCATCCAACGGGGATATGTGAAGCACTTACTGTGTTTCAAACAGTCTTTCCATTACCAGAAAAGATGTTAAAAGCTATTTGTTTTCCTTTGATTGATGATCATTATGGCCAGTTAGTGTGATTTAATTTCATAAATGCCTTCTGAATCTAAAATTGTGTTAAAGGAGGTAAGAAAATTAAGGGAGAGAAAAAAGAAATCATTTTGTTCAAGGTGGTTCAATCTTTTTTGTACTAGAATTCCCAATATCCTGAATCCTCATGGGGGTCCATCAAACATGATGCTAGCATATTTTAATAGTTCAGAAAAAAAGGCTGACACTGAATTTTTCTCCTCACTGCACATCTGATAGCATTTCTCCTTGGGACACTTCATGCTATCTTGTTATTCCCCCAAACATAACCACATTTTCCTGTAAAAAGGAAAGAGGAGGTTCAGCTGATTATGTTTCTCTTACACCCCCAGGGGAAGAGAGGAGGGAATCTTGATTGCTAGCTAAGCAGTTGCAAATTGGAATAAGGTCCCATAGCTGAAGCAATGATATCTCACAAATTCATTCATGTCCTTCATACTTGTGGAATTAATTCTCCAAACGCACATCTGGTTAATTTCAAATTTAGAAAGCAGAAATGGAACATAATTTCATATGTGAACAAATGATACCACTCCTCTCTGTGTCTCTTTCTCTGTGTTTCTCTCACTCTGTGTGTGTGTGTCTCTCTATGTCTCTCTCTCTCCCTTTCTCTCTATCTGTATCTCTCTGACTTTATCTCTGATTCTGTCTTCATTTCTCTCTGGTTCTCTCTTTTATTGACTATGAATCTCGGTTGCTGTCTTCTGTCTCTATATTTCTGTCTGTCTCTCTTTAAAATTCAAATCTTTACTTATTCCTTATTTAATTCACAAAGCCAGTCATGTCTGTGGGAGTTCAATGTCTTGTTTATAAATCTAAAAAGTGTTAGCCATACAGAAAAAAAAAAAAACACCATATGCCCACAGTCCAGAAGGAGCAAAAATGATTCCTACTTTAGAAATATGCAATAACATAATAATGCCAAGACAGAAACTGAAAATACAGGCTAAAAATGGAAAACTGCAGCTATCCATTTCTAATGGTCATATCAAATCTACACTCCCTAACCAAGAATGATACTGATGGATTTTTTAAAAATGGGGAAATATTCAAAAGTTCAGCTTGCAGTTAAAGTATCAGAAGTCCTTAGACCTGGTGGAAGAGGAAGCATGAGTTTATGGAGAGAGGGCTAGCCTTGCCAGCAGGCTAGTCTGAGCTCAGGCTCTGCCTATGAAATAGAATAGCTGTGAGAAAATGGATAAGCTGCTTAACCACTCAGTCCTCCAGGAAAATTCCTTTGGTTGTGAGCTCTATATGAGTTACTGAACTGCATCAGTGGGGAGGTTTCTGATGTGATGAAATCCAACGTCTAGATAGCTCCCCCCACCACCAATAAATAGAAAAAAAAACAGCAAGCAAAAGAATAGGATATGAGTATTTATTAAGAACTTCCTATGTGCTGGGTACTGCACTAAGTACTTGGGATACAAATATAGGCAGAAAGAAAGATAATTCCTCTCCTCATTTTTATGAGGGAGGATAATGCATAAAAAATGATTTAAGATAGTTCCAGGGCAGAAAGGAGTGAGAGGAGTGCTGGTGGTTGGTTATAAGGGGGCAGGAGTCCCAGTAACAGTTCCAAGGCAAAGAGGAACATTAGTGCATGCAGTTCTATGGGAGTAGGGAATGTTCCTGGGTAAAGGCCAGAGTGCAGACCAAGAAATCAGTGACCATACCTCTCTCAGGATCACATCACCTTGGAAGTACCCAAAACTTAGAGACTCCCAGGGCTAGCTCTGAAAAGAGTAGTTTGAAAACCCCTGCAGTTTGGGACCTTGCCTACCCACCCCCAGATGATCAGAACTTAATTTTAACATAAAGTTCAAACTAAAGAAATAGGCTAGAAAAATGAGTAAAGAATAATAAAAAAAGAGAATTTCACCATAAAAAGTTGCTATGGTGAAAGAGAAGACCAAGACACAAAATCAGAAGACAACAATTTGAAAACAGTTACCAAAAAGGGCTCCAAGAAAAAATGCTAATTGGAGCTAAGCTCAACAAGACCTACTGGAAGGGGTAAAGAAAAAGATGAGTGGCAGAAGGGAAAAATGGTAAAATAAATGAGAGTGATGAAAAAAATGAAAAGAGAATAACAACTTGGTAAAAGAGGCACAAAAATACCGAAAATAATAAGACCTTATAAAAGAGAATTAGCTTAACAATAAAAGAGGCAAACACATTCCCTGAATAAAATAACTTAAAAGGCACAATAGGCCATATAAGAAATGAGATACATACATTCACTGAAGAAAACAACTTTTTAAAAATGAGAATTGACTAAATGGGAAAAAAAGATACAAAAGCTAACTGGAGAAAGTGATTCCTTAAAAATTAGAATTGGAAGTGTGGGGGGGGCGGCAGATAGTTGGCACAGTGGATAGAGCACTGGCCCTGGAGTCACCTCAGACACTTAACACTTACTAGCTGTGTGACCCTGGGCAAGTCACTTTACCCCAATTGCCTCACAAAAAAATAGAATTGGGAAGGTGAAACCTAATGATTCTATAAGATTAAGAAACAATCAACCTCAAAAGAATGAGAAAATAGAAGAAAAAGTGATTGGAAAAAAACAACTAGCATGGAAAACAGATTAAAGAGAAATGATTTAAGAATTATTATATTACCTGGATGCCTTGGTCAATCAAGAGCCCAGAAATCCTATTTCAATAAATTATCAAGGAAAATGTCTTAGATGCTGAAGGTAAAATTGAAACTGAAAGAATTTGCTGATTCCTCTGGAAAGATATTACAAAATGAAAATTACCAGGAATATTAGAGACAAATTCCAAAGCTCCCAGCCCAAAGAGAAAATACATAAAGAAGCCAGAAAGAAACAATTTAAATTTTGTGGAGTCAAAGTAAGGATCACACAAGATTTAGTGGCTTCCACATTAAAGAGGAAGGTTTGGAATATACTATTCTAGAAGGCAAAGGAGCTAGGATTACAAGCAAGAATCATGCACCTAGCCATACTAAGTATAATACTTTAAGGGAAAATGGATATTTTATGAAATAGAGTACTTTCAAGCATTCCTGATGAAAAAAAAAAGATAATGTCTGAATAGAAAATTTGACATTCAAACAGAAGACTCAAGAGAAGCATAAAAAGGTAAGCATAAAAGATCAAGTATAAGGGATTCAATAAAGTTAAACTGTTTATCTTCCTATATGGGGAGATGATGCATGCAATTCCTAAGAACTTTATCATTATTAAGGCAGTAAAAAACATTTTATATAGACAGGGAAGAAGTGTGAGTCAATTATGTTGGGAAGATCTCAAAAAATGAAGGGGTAATAAATAGGGAAGCCCTGGAAAAAGGGGGAAGAAAGAAATAGAATGGGGGAATTTTTCTCACATAAAAGAAGTATGCAAGGAAGAGTTTTTTACAGTGGAGGATAAATTGGGGTGGAGAAACTGGAAAGCAATGCTTGAACCTCATGCCCTTTAGAATTCATTGAAAGAGGGAAGAAGATATTCACACACTTAGTTGTGTTTAAAATATAACTTATGAAATAGGGAAAGAGGATAGGGAGAGGGTAAGGGTTATGGAAGGGGTTGATAAGAGAGTGGATTAATGATGGCAGTGGTGAGAAGCAAAACAGACATTTGAGGATGCACAGGATAAAAAGAGAGAGAAGTATTAACAGAAGAAAATATAATAGAGGGAAGTACATTATTAATAATCATAACTGTGAATGTGAATGGGATGAGTGAAATCATAAAACAGAAGCAGATAGCAGAATGGATTAGAAACCAGAATACAGCAATTTGTTGGGTACAAGAGAAACACTCAAAACAGAAAGTCATATGCAAAACTAAAATAAAAGGCTGGAGAAGAATCCATTATACTTCAGCTGAAGTAAAGAAAAAAGGCAGGGGTAACAGTCATTATCTCAGACAAAGCAAAAGCAAAATTAGACCTAACTAGGAGAAATTAAAACTATACTTTGCTAATGGTACCATGGATAATGAAGTAATATAAAATATTTTTATAGCAAGTTTCTCTGGAAAAGGCTTCATTTCTTAAGTCTGTACTGAAAACAGAACTGTCAAATTTATAAAAATAAGAACTATTCTTCAATTGATAAATTGTCAAGGAATATAAATAGACAGTTTTCAGAGGAAGAAATCAAAACCATCTATAGTCATACAAAATACTTAAAAAACTATTGATTAGAGAAATGAAAATTAAAATATTTCTGAGATATGACTTTGCACCTATGAGAAATGATAAATTCTAGAGGGCATGAAGGAAAAACAGGTATACTAATGAACTGCTGGTGGAGTAGGGAATTTGTACATCCATTCTGAAGAACAAATTGCAATTATTTTCAAAGAACTATAAAAATATGCATACTCTTTGACCCAACAATACCACTCCTAGATCTGTATCCTAAAGAGATAAAAGAAAAAAGAACAAGGACTTATATGTACAACAATATTTATGGCAGTTCCTTTTGTTGTAACAAAGTATTGAAAATCAAGAGGACTCTCATTGATTTTAGAATTTCTGAACAAGTTGTGGCATATAATTTTGATGGAGTATTAATATGTTATAATATATTATGAGGGTGGTAGTTTCAGAAAAAATGGCAAGACATATATGAACTAATACAAGGTGAACTGAGAAGAATGGAAGATCATTGTGCACAGTAACAGCAATGTTGTAGTGATGATCAACCATGAAAGACTTGGCTACTATGATCAATAATTTGAGCCAAGAAAACGCCAAAGGACTCTTTATGAAAAATACTATCCTTCTCCAGAGAGAGAGAACTGATGAACTCTGAGTGAAAGTTGAAGCATAATTTTTTCTTTATTTTTCTTTCTTTCCACCCTGAAAAATACCTAATATGGAAAGGTTTTGCATACTTTAATATATATGATTTATATCATATTGGTTGCCTTCTCAGTGGGTGAGGGAGGGATGGGAGGAAGAGAATTTGGAACTCAAAATTTTTTTAAAAGGATGTTATAAGTAAGTGAATAATAATTTTTAAACAATTAAAAATCATTGAAAAGTGGTGATGGGAGGTGGGCAAGCATAAAATGCCCAACCTAGGAAAAATCTACAGAGTCAACAGTATAGACAGGAGGGAATGGAATATGCCCGGTTTGGCTCTTCCCAAAATAGAAGACTACAGAAATAACACATAAATGGGTGAGGGGGATTGGCATGGCAGAAGGTCTTAGGATCTGAGGGAAGTTTCAGGGTCAGAGGGCAGCTGAATCATAGTACCAAAGTTTAAGAGAGTGAGAAGAGCAGCTAGGAGGGAATGAAGCATGGTGATGCTAGATCCACTCCAAATGGAAGACCAGGAAAGAATTCCCCACTGGGAGAAGGAAGCAATATTCCAGTGTGAAAATGCCCCAAGCCATATATTGACTAGTGACTTTCCCAATGACCATCATTTCACAGAATCTCAGTCAAAGATATCTCAGGAGCCAATTCCTACCTAAAAAAAGTCTATTCAACATATCTGAGAAGTCATAATCATGTTTTGCCTTGGGAGACTTGTTTGACCTAAGTCTCTGTGATTTCCACCCTTTTCTACTAGTTTTGCCCTTTTGGGTAAGGGATGAATCAAATGCATTTTCTACTTGATGGTCCTTGAGGACCAAATACTTGTTCATGTACTCCCTATATCTTTTCCCTTCCATGCTATGCATCCTTAGTTCCTTCAACCATTTCTCTTATGATATGAGGGCCCTTCACCAAATTGGTAAAACACTCTGGACACTCCCCAGCTTTTCAAAGTCTTCCTGAGCTGTGGTGCCCAGAACTAAAGACAGTATTATAGATGGTGTCGGGCCAGGGTAGGGTGGAGTAGGGCCATCACCCCTTGATTCCTGGATACTCTGACTCTTTTCATTTAGTCCAAATTGCATCATGCTTCTTGGCTGCAAAATCACATCATTAGCTCATATTGAACTTATGATATGAATTTAAATCCCTCAATTTGTGATGAAGTCTTAAGTCAGCCCAAGATTTAGAAACAAGGGGGTCATTTGTTGGAGTATTGTAGAGTATATTTATATTTGCCTACATGTTGGAATAGATTATCTCTGAGGGTCCTTCCAGTCATGAGAGTCTTTGTATCTGAGACAATTCAAGACCATAATTAATCTTGACATTCTAGCCTAGTCACTTATTTTTGGAAAGGGGAGGATGTGTGGTTCTAGATGTCATTTTCCTTATCGAAAGAAATTCATCATCTGTCATTAGACAATAAATAGAAAAGCATCAACATGCCATTATAGTGGCTGGTCCCAGGGAAGCCAATGACACTCTACAATTCCTTCCCATAATGGACTTCAAATCAAAAGTGAGCCACCTCAATTTGTGTAGTACGTACAATAGTGGAAAAAGTACTAGCCATGAGCACAAAGGAAATGGCTTGAATCCCAGCATAGTCACTTACTATCTGCACAATCATATGCAAACCATTTCCTTTTTCTGCACTTCAATTTCCTCATCTGTTAAATGAAGAGAGGGAAGACACTACAATTAAGTGACATTGGGAAAAACACTTCTTACAAAAAGTGCCATTTTAGCTGGGATTTACAGGAAGGCAAGGAAATCAGCAGGCAGAGTTAGGGAGGGAGTTGGAATAGATGGCCTCTGATGGCCCTTTTAAATTCTTAATGTTGTGAAACCAAAGGGGATGGTGCATGGTGGAGGCCAGGCCTGGTGTGCTATTGAATAGAATTTTAAATGTATTTTGGGTTATACCACCTCACATCTATCAGTTTGGCTAACATGACAGATAGAAAAGGAAAATGACAAATGTTGGGGGGCATGGAAAAATTGGGACACAAGTACACTCTTAGTGGAGTAGTAAACTATTCCAGCCATTCAGGATAAGAATTTAGATCTATGCTCAAAGGGCTATAAAACTATGCATACCTTTGGCCCAGTGATACCACTACTAGGTCTGTTTCCCAATGAAATTAAAGAAAAGAGAAAAGGACCTATCTATACAACAATATTTATAGCAGCCCTTTTTGTGGTTGCAAAGAATTGGGAATCTTGGGGATTTCCAATAATTGGGGAATAGCTGAAAAAGTTTTGGTATAGAGGAGTGATGCAATACTATTGTGCTATAAGAAATGATGAGCACGATGGTTTCCAAGAAACCTGAGAAGACATACATCAACTAATGCAAAGTGAAGGGAGCAGAACCAGGAGAACACCACACACAATAATGACCATATTGTATGATGATCAACTGTAAAAGACTTAGCTCCTGTTATCAAGACAATGATCTAAGACAATCCCAAAGGACCCATGATGAAAAATACTATTCACCTTCAGAAAGAGAGTTGATTAACTCTAAATGCACACTGGAGTATACTTTTAAAATTTTATTTTTATTGTTTTATTTTGTGTTTTTAATTTTGCAATATAACTAATATAGAAATATATTTGGAATATAATACACATGTATAATTGAAATCAAGTAGCTTGCCTTATCAAGGAGGGTGGGGGAGCAGGAGAGAAGGAGAATAACTCAAAAATCTTAAAACTCAAAATTTAAAAAAAGATTGTTAAATACTATTTTTACATGTAACTGGGAAATGTTTAATGAAATAAAATAATTTTTTAAAAGTATATTGGGTTGAAGCTTGGGTGGGTGGATGGACTGGTCATAAGAGCACAGCTAAGGAGTATTCCTAACTTAATAACAAATTAAGCAAAAAAATAAAAAAAGTGGCAAATTGCTGGGTTTCAAGAAAACTTCCATTAGATTTTACAGTGAAGACTGGTGTCCAGAAGGACAAATCACATAAATGTATAACTAAATAGGGGTAATTTAGCATCCTACTAAATGGTGTAATTTATCAGTCATTTAGAAGTTTTTTTTTCTCTTTAGAGCAAAATTAAAGATACTATTTTGGTCTGGAATTTGGTTGATGTTTTGTGGGTGTGTGTGTGTGAGGGGGGGGCTCGTTTTAATGGAAAGGCTATAAGACACATAGGAGATGATTCATTTTTGTTCAGTAGTCCATTGCCCTCTGGTACCCTCCTAAAACTAAAACCCAGAGGCAAGTATAATATGCCATGATCAAGCAGACATATCATCTTTCTTCAGCTCTAATCATTGCTCATTTTGTAATAGTACAGGATTGGATTGGGAGGGGATAGAACAGCAACCAAGCCACAACTTCAACTTGTCCACATAATCAGAATGCCAGAAAAGAGCACAGAGCTCTGGGAAAAATTTTGTTGCACCCAAGGCCCCCACATTCTTCACTCAGCTGCTCTCAATTTCATCTTCTTGCAATTGCTTAAATAGACTTCCTCAAGCCTCAAGCCCCTTGGACTCTTAATTTTGTCTCAAGTCCCTCTCCAAATAGACATTTCAGACATCTCTCCTAGTTACTGTCTGATTTGACACATACTAAAAACACTCACTCCCAGAACTCCTTCCAAGTTGTCATGATTACAGCACTAGATACCTCAAAGCTCTAAACATGGTCACTCCAGCTACTACCTGGTACCCTAAATCCTTCCCTTAATTTTGGAAAAATCAGTTACTCACTCCCCTTTCGAGACAGCACTGTGAAAACAAGATAATGGAAGGAAATATTAAAGGACAACCCCATATGATGGTGGCTTTCCCCCTCCACTTCTAAAGGCTTCTGAATTCCTTTTTAGTTGTGTTGTTATTTAGTTATTTTCAGGTATGTCTAACACTTTCTGACCCAAGTTAGGGTTCTCTTGCAAAAGATACTGGAGCAGTCTGTCATTTCCATCTCTAGATCATTTTACAGATGTGGAAACTGAGTCAAATGAGTTTTAGTGACTTGCCTAGGCTTACATAGTTGGAATATTCCTCTTTCATAACCCTTCTCCTCCTTTAAGGCTTATGTCACACAACATATTTCCTGTGAGACCTCCTTTCATATTTTTCTTCTTCTTCCTCAGCTGAAATTACACTATCCCACTTCAATTTTTCTCTCAGTTTTTGGTCTGTGTCTCTCCTTTGCTTCCATTATAATCTGCCTATGATTAAGCTCAAGTATGTGTGCATCCATACTCATCCAAGTAAAATTAAAGATATTGAGGGAAGAAAGTGATTAAAAAACAAAATTATAAATCTTTTTATCCCCCAACTGGGTGGTTTAGTGGATAGAATGCTAGCCCTGAATTCAGGAAGACTCATCTTCTGGAATTCAAATCTGGACTCAGACACTTACTAGCTCTGTGACTCTGGACAAGTCACTTAATCTTGTTTACCCCAGTTTCTTCATCTTCAAAATGAGCTGGAGAAGTAAATGGCAAGCTACTCCAGTATCTTTGCCAAGAAAACTCCAAATGGGGTCATGAAAAGTTGGACAAAACTGAAAAAAAAAAGATTTAACAATAACAACAAATGCTCCATTATCTTGAACAAAGTCTATACTTAGTAAATATCAATTGAATGAATTATATTTTCATTCCATGTCTATGTTCTCACCAGCCACCTTGCAGATCAAAACAGAAATCAATCCCAATGAACTGAAGATTTCCATCCCACTGTTACCTGCCCCTCCCCCACAACTGTGCTGATTGTTACATGCTTCATTTGACCACTGCATCTAAGCTGAACTCCGAGCAAGCTTCACTTTATTCCTAGAATCTGCCAGCAACCTTTGACCTAAGCATTCCTCCTCTCTTCCCAGTTCTGAAACAAAAATCAAATCAACTTTGTCATTGTTCTGGGAAAGGATGCATCAGTTTATACCCTTATGGATATATTCATCATCCCTGTAACTTTCCAAACCACATAGCCTCCCTGGACACTACTCTATCATAACTGTTGTCTCCCCTATTAGAATGTAATCTTCTTGAAGGCAAGGACTGTTTTCCTTTTATATGTGCACCCCCAAAGACTTAGTACAGTTCTTAGCACAAAGTAAGTATATAATAAATTATTTTTCATTCATTCATTCTCCACATAAGGCAGTTTAATGTGAGAAAAAAAAAGAGTACTTATCCTCAAGCTCTATCACAGATTCAGAATCTGGGCAAGTCATTTCATCTCTTTTTGCCTCAGTTTCTTCATAATTCAATTCAATTCAATAAACATTTACTAAGTGACTCTTATATGCTAGGCACTAATAATTTTTACCACACAGTCAATAGAAACAATTCTCTCTCTCTCTGTCTCTCTCTCTCTCTCTCTGTCTCTCTCTCTCTCTGTCTCTCTCTCTGTGTGTTTTTCTGTCTCTGTCTCTCTGTCTCTGTCTCTCTCTGTCTCTGTCTCTCTGTCTCTCCGTCTCTCTCTCTCTCTCTCTCTGTATCTCTCTCTTTCTCTCTCTCTGTCTCTCTTTGTGGGGCAATGAGGGTTAAGTGACTTGCCCAGGGTCACACTGCTAGTAAGTGTCAAGTGTCTGAGGCTAGATTTGAACTCAGGTCCTCCTGAATCCAGGGCTGGTGCTTTATCCACTGTGCCACCTAGCTGCCTCCTAGACATAATTATCTCTTGAAAAGGGCATTTGTTAAGATGGTATAGTAACAGCAATAGCTATACTCCTTCCCCCAATAAAACTGGGATGCAATCAACCACAAATTAAGTGTCTGTGAGGAAAGCAAACATACATTTGGAATATAGTTGCTGTGAGAGACACACGTAGATGGGGTGGTCCACATGTTCTACCTCCTGGGATACTCTATAGGTCATAATAAATGCAGATGTGGAACTCCTTCAAATCTACACTTTTTAAAAAATCAACTTCCTTTTTTACTCCTTTCTTTGATTCTCTCCCTTGCTCCTTCCCTACCTCAGTCTTTTCTTCCTTCTCTCCTTTTGTTCCTTCTTTTCCTTTTCCCTCCCTTCTCCCTCCTTTGCTTCCTTCCTTCCTTCCTTCCTCCTTCCCTCACTCCTTCCTTTGCATTTATTATATGTCTACCAAGTATTATACACTATGCAAATAACTGGACTTAAAGGAAAAACAACACCAACACCAACAAGAATCATTGTCCTAAAGGAGTTACTTTCACTGGGACATCAGTAACAGGGGGAGGGGAGTGGTCAGGAAAGGCCTTGTAAAGGACCTTGTATCTGAGCTGCATGTTGAAGAAATAGGGATTCTATGAAGATGAAGGGAAGTGATTCTTCAGCTTTATGTTGACCTACAGGCTTGATTCCCTGTGGCCCTACAAAAAATGACACATGACTCTGCTCTTCCATTTGGGAACATGGCTGAATTGGCAGTTCAATCCCTAAAAAAATCTAGATACACTGCAGCAAAAGAATAGGATGAACAGTGCATAGTCCAAAATGGATGCATGTGGTGCCCCTGAACAAGGTATAGCAAATTACCCTCCATGAAATTGCTGTAAACAATCTTTTAAAATTGGAATCTCTAATTGGACACAACATGAGCCACCTGCCTTGGCCCTATACTTTTTGTCATCATTTATCTTGGCAGTACAAGATGTTTCTAACTCAAAAGCAAGAGAAAGGCCCATTTTTTTCCTGTCATAAATCAAATCATCCCATCCATTTCAATAGGACTTGGGTTCTCTCCAAGGATTTCATGCTGAGTAGAGGAAGATGAATAGTCTCTGAAGAAGGAAGTATATGCTGTGACAAGGAATAATGACCAAAAAATGATCTTTAGAGAGTTTTTTCCCCATTTTACAAAAAGGTTTCTTCAAAATATATACACTTTTGAAAATTTCACAGAGCAAAGTGACTCATAGTATAACTTGAATAGGAGGTGGAGTTGGGACTGGATTACACTAGGGAAATGGAATTCTACTCTCAATGCAATTGATTCTGTGAAATCCATTTTTAAAAAATGTGCTACATTATATGAGTGGTAATGGTTGTGAATCATGAAGCACCTTGGTCTCAGAAGATTCAAAATGGTAGATGACAGAAAGGGAGATTTAAAAAAAAAGGGGGGGGAATGGCGTATGAAATCAGGTGGTGGTGAGGAGTAAGTAATATAAAGGACATCATACAGAATATATATGACTAGGAAAGGAAGGAAGCCATCAGAGGAATCAGAGGTAGCTCAATTACTGCAAAACATCAAAAGTACCAAAAGTCTTCTTGTGTGTTGTGTTGATGTTCTGTGAGGGGTCAGTGTGAGGAAACAGATGGGAACCAAGTAGAGTGGCTTGTCTGGGTCATCATACGTACCAGGGGAGGAAGTCATTAATCCATCAAAGTTTAAAAGTATCTTTGAGTCTTTATTATTAAAGTCGTTATCATTATCTGTGGTTTTCTCTTCCTTTAACATCTAGTGCTGTGCTTCACTACTTCCTTAGGATTCTCTATCCTCATGAAATCTCCAGTGACAATGCAGCAATCTGTGATACTGCAGGCCATCACCAATGTTCTGGCTTCATTTTTTCTTTTCCACATCATGATTCTGTAGCTAGCCAGTTCATCCTCTTGACTCTCATGCCCTCATGTTATTGCTTATTCTTCCTTTTCCAGACCTAATCTTTGGATTTTCTTAACCATCCAATTTCCCTATCCCTGATCAAATACTTTTAAATGCCATTTGAATTCACAGCACTGTGTGAACTGGGTCCATTTTAATCCGGACATCAGCATTACATGCTAATCTTTTAGTCTTTTCTGATTGCCTCTCTCTTCCACTCTGCAAAGACCCTGTTTTATCTTTTTGCCTCACTCCACCTGACCTCCTACTCCTAATCCCTCTTATCAGAAGACCTAATTATACTTCATTGAAGAAGTGGAGGCTTTTTATCCCTAGCTCCCTCCTGTACTAATTCTACATTTTAAATCACTCCCCAAATCAGCCCTGATTCTTTCTTACTGTTCTCTAATCTTTTTTTTAAATTTTGAACTTTTGTTACAATTGATTTTTATATCATATTTTTTCCATATGTATACCTTTCCTTATAAAATAATCAAAAAGAAGAAGAAAAAAGAATTTCAGTAAAACTAACAAAGATATCAATAAAGACTGACAGTGAATCTAAAGTTCTGTACACATTCTTGCCCAGCTTTTCAAGTAAAGGAGGAAGGTATATTTTCGAATTTGTTCTTATAAATTAAGCTTGTTCATTTTAACTACAGAGTTTAGTGTCTTTGAATTAATGTCGTCCCTTCAATTTTCATTGTCATAGACATTGTGTTTATTTGTTTTGCTGGTTACATTTACTTTCCTCCATATCAGTTCATATGTCTTCCAACTTTTCTCCATATTGTCCCATTCATTCCTCATAGCACAAAATTATCCCATTACATTTGAGTAATATAATTTCATTATCCATTACTTTACTGATGGATATCCACTTTATTTGTAGTTCTTCATTAATATGGAAAGTGCAGCTCTGAATATTTTGGTTTATATTGGAACTATCTTTCTATCTTTGGCATCCTTGGTGTGTATGCCAATGTAGGTTTCTATCTTAAGGAAGTTTGACTCTGCTAATCTAATCCATTTCTTTCTATCTTTTTTTCATAATAATGGCATGAATTTTTTTATCAAATGCTTTGTTAAAATCTAAGTAAACTATATCTACAGCATTGTCCTCACTTTCTAGTGCAGTCGCCCTAACAACAATATTTAGTCTTCCATGACTTGTTTTTGATGAAGTCATGGTGACTATTTCTAACCACTGTTTCCCTTTCAAGATGCTTACTAATTTAATGATCTGCTTTAAAATTTCCCTAGTTATATAATTGCCTATAGGTTGTCATATTTGATTTCTTCTAAATTTGAACAGCAAACTTATCATTTGAGAACATTCCTCTTTGATCATTCTACACTTTTTAAAATGTAATTTTCAATCAATCTTTTCCAAGGCAACTTCATGACTGCTTACCAACATGTCAATTCTATCAGATCTTCAAAAACAAAGTAAACCAATCAACTGATTTACAAATAAAAATTTGACCCTATGGGGCTAGAGCCAAGGTGGTGGAGGAGAGGCTTTGACTCCTGCGAGCTCCAAATAAACCTGTCCACTTACTCCCAAATAATGCTATAAAAACAAAGCAGCCTAATGCCCATAAGAACAAAGTGAGACTATTTTTCAGCTGATTGGGCTGAGCAGCTCAGTGAATGGTCTGGACCCAGCCAGGAACAGACAGTGCTTCCAGCACCTCACAGCCTTCAGTGCCAGTGGCTTCTTTTAAGGCTCAGCTAATGGACCAGTGAGGGGGTTTAGTGGTAGTTTGGGGTTAAGTGTCTGCAGTCTCTGCTGGAGTTGGGTCAAAGTGCTGTGGTCTGAACCAGTAGGCTGAATTGAGTGGTGGTGGTGGCCCAGTGTGGGATGGGCACAGGCACACCAGGTTTTTGACCATAGAGAATCAGATTTCAATCAGACTTCTGTTTCCTGGTCAAAGGGAAAACTGTTATAGTTACTCACAGGTCAGGCAGGCTGAGAAGAAGCCCAATCACCCCCTGTGCCATGCTGTAGCTTGGAACAGTGTGTCCTGGAAGCATCACTATGCTTTAAGAAGGAGTTAAAAGCCAAGAAATAGGCAGCCAAGATGAGAAGGCAAAGAAAGCAGCAGGCCATCAAAAACTTTTTTGGGGAAAAGGTAGACCAGAATACACCCTCATAAGAAGATAATAACAAAGTCAAAGCTTCAACATCCAAAGCTTCCAAGAAAAATGTGAATTGGTATCAGGCCATGGAAACACTCAAAAGGGACTTTGAAGAGAAAAGTAGGAGAGATACAAGGAAGATTTAGAGAGATGGAGGAAAGAATGGAAAGAAAAATGAGAACAATGCACAAGTTATGAGAAAAAACTCATCAGTCTGAAAAGTCAAATGGGAAAGGAGATAGAAAAGTTCTCTCAAGAAAATAATTGCCTAAGAACTAGGATTGAACAAATGGAAGCTAGTGACTTCATGAGAAACCAAGACACAGGAAAGCAAATCCATCTGAATAAAAAAAAAATAGAGGGTGATATGAAATATCTCCTTGAAAAAACAACTGACCTGGAAAATAGATCCAGGAGATATAATTTGAAAATCATTGGACTACCTTAAAGAGCCTAGACATCATCTTGGAAGAAATTATCAGGGAAAATTGCCCTGATATTCTAGAAGCAGAAGGTAAAATAGAAATTGAAATAATCTACCAATCACCTCCTGAAAGAGATACCAAAAGGAAAACTTCCAGGAATATTATAGCCAAATTCCAGAGATTCCAGGTCAAAGTGAAAATATTGCAAGCAGCTAGAAAAAAAGATATCAAATACTGTGGAGTTACATTAAGGATAAAACAAGATCTAGCATCATCTACACTAAAGGACTGGAGAGCTTGGAATATGATATTCCAGAGGGCAAAGGAACTGGGACTACTGCCAAGAATCACATACCCATCAAAACTATGTATAATATTTCAGGGGAAAAATGAGACTTCAATGAAAAAGAGGACTTTCAGGCATTCATGATGAAAAGACCTGAACTGACTAGAAAATTTGACTTTCAAATAGAAGACAAGCATAAAAAGGTAAACTGGAAAAAGAAATCATGAGGGATATTAAAAGATTAAACTCTTTATATTCCTACATGGGAAGATAATACTCCTAACTCATAAGATGTTTCTCAGTATTAGAGCAGCTGAAAGGAATATACTTAGAGGGCAGAGGTGTGAATTGAATATGAAGGAATGGTATCTGTAAAGCATTTATTTTTTTTGTTTGTTTACCTTTTTTGTGTGTGTGTGTGGAGCAGGCAGAGTGGGGTGGCTTACGTCTGGGGCTGGATGTGGGTTTGGGGCTTGCTGTATTCAGGGCTGGTACTTTGTCCACTGTGTCACCTAGCTGATCCATGATGACATCTTCAAAATAAAGTTAATTGGTAAGAGGAAGGCTCTGGAGGAAAGGGAAAGGGAGAGGTGGATTTGGGATATGTAGATCATATAAAAGAAATAAGAAAAAGCTTATGGAGTAGAGGGGAGATGGGGAAGGAGCGGGGGAGTGAGTGTACCTTACTATCATCAGAATTGGCTCAAAGAGGGTATAACATGCACACTAAAGTGGGGATAGTATTATAAATTGCCCTGTGGGAAAGTGGGAGGGAAGGGGATAAGGGGCTGGAAGAGGCAAGGGAAGGAAGAGCAGATTGAGGCAGGGGGCAGTAAAAAGCAAAACACTTTTGAGGAGGGACAGGGTGAAAAAAGATAGATAATAGATTAATTATCAAGGGGAGGGATTGAAATACAGTTAACTAAAGTGACTGTGAAAGACATGATGAGCAGGAAGCTATCAGAAGGATGTATGAAAAATGCAAACCATCAATAGAGATAGAACTGATGGTATCTGAATACAGATTGAAGTATAATTTTATTTGTTAGCTTCTCTTTCTAAAAAGGTATTTTGTCTATTTTCTTTCACAGCCTGAGTAATGAGAAGATGGTTTGCGTAACTGCACATGTATAACTTATATTTGTTTCATCAAGGAAATGCCCTGTTCCTTGAGGAAACAAAGGGGGAACTGTAATGATTGGAATGACGCCACCTGCTGGAGACTTACTTTAGAAAAGCTGAACCATGAGGTGAACATCTCTGAGGGCAAGACCATGGGTCTTTTCTTTGGCATCAGGAAGTGATGTGTGCAGGTGGGAGGAAGAAGGGTGAGCTGGATGCTCTGTCTCTCGCTCTTTTCCTGAGGACACTGGTGGAGAAGGGAGCTAGAAATGCACTCTCCCTTTAATAGATAGGATTCTAGGCATTTTCTTCTCTCTTTACCAAATTCTTATTGTCCTTAATAAATACTAAAAAGCCTAACTCTTGCTAAAGCTTATAATTTATTGGTGACTACTCATTATATATTTTAGACAGTTTAGCTAGAATTTTAGCCCTTATCATATTGAATTGCTGGATTTCATAAGGAGGGATGAGTAGTGAGGGAAGGAGAAAATTTAGAACTCAAAGTTTAAAAAAAATCAATGTGAGAAGTAATTATGAGCAGGATGAGTTCAGAGAAACCTGAAAGGAATTACATGAACTGATGCTGATTGAGAAGAGCAGAACCAGGAGAACATTGTAAACAGTAACAGCAACATTGTGTGATGGACACTGGTGATAGACTTGGCTCTTTTTAGCAATGCAATGGTCCAAAACAATTTCAAAAAAACTTCATAATAGAAAATTTTCTCAACATCCCGAAAAAAGAACTGTGGTTTATGAATGTAGATTGAACCATACTGTTTCTAGTTTTGGGCTGTTTTTCTTTTTCTTTTTGAGGTTTTTCCCTTGTGATCTGACTCTTCTGTCACAATATGACTAATGCAGAAATATGTTTAATGTGATTGCACATATATAACCTATATTAGATTGCTTTCTGTCCTGGGGAGGAAGATGGGAAGGTAGGATGGGAGAAAAATTTGGACCTGAATATCCTATGAAAAAAATGTTGAAAACTATCCTTATATGTTACTGGAAAATAATAAAATATTGAAAAAGAAAGAAAAAACACAAGACAACAATTTACCCAAGTTAGAATTCTTTACCTTTCCATTTTGTTCATTGTTAAACTCCTAGAGAAAAATAAAAATTGTCTAAACTCCTTGCCTTTGTTGCCTCTCCTCTCACTCAGGTCCCCTTTAACCTTCTGCAATCTGCTTTCTGACCTCATCATTCACCTGAAACTGCTTCCTCCAAAATTACCAGGTATCTTACAGTTGTCAGAAAACATGGCTTTTTTTCAATCTTCATGGCTCTTGACCTTTTCTAGTGTTTAGTATTCCTCCTCCTGTTCCTACACACTTTTGTTTTGTTTTGTTTTGTTTTCACTTCTCTCTCTGTTCTCCTCCTCTCTGGGTGAGGACTTCTTAGACTCTTTGGTCAGGTCATATGTTTCACCCATGATGAGTCAGTGTACCTTGAGATTCTCTCCTTGGCCCTCACTAATTTTTCTTTAGATGTTCATATCAAAAACTAAAATTTTAATGATTCTCTCTATTAAAAAGGTCTTCTAGACCTAGCCTTAGTCTCTTGAACTTCAATCACAAATTACTAATTTCCTATTGGATACCTCCAATTGAATGTCCTGTGTGCATCTAAAACTCACATCTAAAACAAAACTTATTACTGTCCCTCTATGGCATTCCTCTTCTTCCAACCATACAATTTCTTTGTATAGTTTTCTCTCAGTAACAGAAATTTACAATAGTGTAGTCATCCTCAACTCATCAACCTCCTTGCCGCGTATGTCCAATAAGTTGCCAAGTCTCATTGATTAGACCTCTACAATGTTTCTTTCTTCTGTCTCTTGTCTCCACTCATATGATCACCATCCCATCCTGGGCCCTCATTATGTCTTGTATTATTGCAATAGATTACTAATTGATTTCTCTGCATTTAGTCTATCCCCTCTACAATTCATTTTCCACACTGTTAACAAATTGATATTCCTTAAGCACAGGTTTTATTATACCATCACTCTGGTTTAGGATATTAAGAGCTCTCTATTAAAACATATAAGATGAGGCAGCTACGTGGCACAGTGGATAGAGCACTGGCCCTGGATTCAGGACTACCTGAGTTCAAATCCGGCCTCAGACACTTAATACTTACTAGCTTTGTGACCCTGGGCAAGTCACTTAACCCCAATTGCCTCACTAAAAAAATAAATAAATAAATAAATAAATAAAATAAAACATATAAGATCTTGCTTTATAGCTAGGGGGAAATTCAGAGGCTGTCCAGTCCATTGTGAGGTAAACTGTTGCATAGAAATGGAGTTTAAGTAGCTTATGTCAGGTCCCATAGGAAGCAAATATCTTAGGTAGGATTTTAACCCACATTCTCTGACTGTGTGTTCTCTCTACTATATCATATACTATTTCCATTTATTCTTTATTTATACCATTTCATAACCTAGCTATAGCCTACTTTTCCATGTTTATAGTATTGACATCTTTTGACCTATCTGTTTTTTGTAATCTGGGATTGTATGACAGTTTAGAGTCAAAACGGACTTTAGAGATTATCTATTTTGTGTTCTGTGTTCATTGAACCCAAAGATATGTACAATGACTGGCCCACAGTTATACGGGTGGTATTGGAAAGATTTAAATCTCTGGTTTTCTGATTTCAAAATTAGTGTATCATTTCTATTCTTTTTTACTTACTTATTAAACCCAACCCAATCTAATGAACTGCATTTAAATTCCACAAACACTTATTGAAAACTTATTATATGCCAGGGACTTTGTTAGATGATAGGAATAGAATTTAAAAAGAAGGAAAACAGTTTTTGACTTCGAGGAGTCTATAACCTATAGGGTTTGGGGTTATATTTATGTAGATAATTTACCCCAACTATATTCAAGGTAATATCCAGTGTGGTATGATAGAAGGATAATTTCTTTTATAGTCAGAGAGCCCAGGTTCAAATCCTGTCTCTAATGGTTACCACCAATATGACCCCTGCAATTCACTCATCTTTTCTAGGTCTCGGTTACATTATCTTTAAATTAAGCAAGTTCAATAGCCTTTGAAGTCTTTCTAACATCTAGATCTGTTATCCTAATTTTGAAGGCTCATTAACAGGTGGGACAATTAACTGGAGCTTGGATGGAACTAGGGCTTAAATCAAATTCAATTTCAATAGCATTATCATGCAGCAAAAGAACAGGGAGAAAGAATTGGCACCAACTCCCCAATTCTTGATTCACCTTTCCCAAACCCAGCAATGGGGATTTGAGCTACTGCAGCATTTAAACTCATGTCTATCATTTCCAGTATGCTTGAAAATAAAATTACCTTGTCACGAATCCAAGCTAGATTGGGTAATTTGGGGGTGACAAACAACATTTTAATTTGCACTTTTTTCTATTATTTTCCATTTGTCTGCAAAATAATTGATCTGATAGAGGTCCAAGACAAGAATGAATCATCACAGAAAATGTGCGATTGCTTCTTCTTTAGAAAATGTTAACAATCATATTGAAATGTCAAAACACATACTCTTTTCAGGGTTTTCTTTTTTCCTTTTCTTTTAAAGTGCTGATTCCCCTGGAAACTTTGCTTTAGGAACTGATGCTGGTGACTCTCAAAAAATGAATAGTCTCCTTCCAGGGGAATTCTCTATAAGCTTGGCTATGATTACCTACTCTTCAGATGGTTCCTGAGTGCTCATCTCCAGTCATGTTTCCTCCTGCTCTTTCCACTCTCCAGTTTTCCTTTGGTGGCAGGGCATCTTTACCTGAGTGATGCTTCATTTGCAGGTGAACAAAAGGTAATAAAAGATACATTTTATGCATGAGTAGTCTGCAACATGTTAACAACAGCAATTGGTATAAAAAATAGCACATACAGTGTTTTCAGAAAAGAAGGCATGTTGGCCTTGTGCACAATGGGACATAAGACTGAACATATCATAAATCAAGCTCATTTTCTTCAATGCCATTGCCTTCTGGTAGTTGCCCTAATTGCAGCATACAGAAACCAGGTTCTGGGGGAGATAATAACTAGCATTTATATAGTGCTTTAAGGTTGTTGTAATTAGGTGCATAGATTATCTCATTGGATCCTTCTAATTAACCAGAGAAGTAGGATTCTATTATTATCTTGATTTTATAGGTGAAGAAAATGGGGCTGAGAAAGGTTAAGTGATTTGTCTAGAGTCACAGAAATGGCAAGTACCCAAGGCAGATTTTTTTTTTTGGTATTTACTATGCATATTCATTGTGGATCTGCTGTTTGGTAAGGAGAAAAGATTTAGATATAAAGCTTGTTGTATTTCTTTTTTCATTAGTGAACAGAATGATCAGGAGTTAGTTTGAAATTGAAAATGATGTACCATAAACTAGTAATATTTATGGAAGAGGATAGATACAATTCTAGCTTGATACCCCCTCTTTATGAAGAGAGCAAAATGGTCAGCCTTTACCTTCCCCTCCTGCTTCTTTTCTTGTCAGTAATTAAAGTCTCCCTTGGAGAAGGGTAGGGAGAGTAGAGACTAGAGATGTTCATTCTCTTTCTATTAGAGCCACCCAAATGTATCCCCATGTGACATGCAGGAAGCAGTATTACTTCCAAATATAAAGAGTCCCTTCCTTCAAGGAGCATGCAATCTAATGGGGGAAAAACAAGACACAAATGGAAGCTGAAAAGGCAGAGTGAGGAAAGTACCAAATACATTTTCATGGTTGAAAAGCCATAAAATTCCTGGAGTAGTAAATCCAGGTGAAAAATAATGAGAACTATTTAATCAATAAATAAATCACTAAGACTTTATAAATTTTCTATTATATGTCATGTACTGTACTAGGAGTTGGAGACACAAAGGCAGAAATGAAAAAAAAATCTCAATCCACAAAGAACTTACATTATAATGGTGCGAGACTTGAAGAATAGCTGTCTATTATGTATTTGTTTGTGTATGCATATATGATATATATTTGTATAAATAGTTATGTACAAATATTCTCATTTTTCTCTACATTATATATGATATTTAAGCTTTAATAGCTTAAAATTTCATTATGAATTTTGGGTCACCAGTATATAAGAAACATAATTTATATTCTTCTTTGGAGGGGGGGAAGACACTGAAAGCTTGGGGGATCATGAAGAATTTCCTATAGAAGGTGGCATTTGATTTGAATCTTTAAGGAAAACATGGATTCTAAAAGATAAATGGAAGGAGGGAATGCATTTCAGGCATGGGTCAAAATCTGTGCAAAGGTACAGAGATGAGAGTTGTATGAAAAGCACATTGATTATCAAATAACCAAGAAACCAAGCAGAGTATAAGATACAAGTTACATGCTCTGAGTATTTGGGCATCAGTATCCTGTAGAAAGCATATTGTCTTTGAAATCAGGTAACCAAGGTTAATACCTTGGCTTTGATAATTAGTCCTAGTGTGACCTTAGATAAGTCATTTCACCTTCTCAGGCCTGCCTTAATCTCTTCATCTGTGAAATGTGATGATTGGGCTAACTGGGTGCCCTTCGCCTCTCTATACTATGACATCAAGGTGGCAGCTTCCCCTGGGGACACTCTAGAAGGATTCATGAAAGAAGAATAATTTAGGGGAGCCATGAAAGGGCTTACACAGTTTCAAAAGAAATGGTATGGAGGGGATAGACTTAGATTTAAAAGTATAGAAAATGGGATGAAAACATGTATGGGAATAGGAAATTGCTGAAAGGAATGAGTCATTTAGGCAACAAACATTCATAAAGTATCAACAATGTATCCATAAAGTTGTCAAGTTCATCTGGGTGAAGGAAGAGAAGATCAGGATGCTAAGTTTGGAGACTCGGGGCTTGCTTTACTCTCTTAAGACTGGATAGTTTCACATCCAGGAATCCACAAGAGAAACCAACTATTTTGAGGATCCTGTTAATGTTAGTAAAATTATTCACATAGAATGCCATGAATAAAAAAGGGGGGACTTGTCCCTAGTTTTCTCTTGCTTTCCCTTTGTACTATACATGCACACTCACCAATACACATTTCCTATTTATATTTACACTTCCTTTGCATCAACCCAATGAAAATACTTTCCCCCACCCCCTAATTGAATCTTTCTTTAAGAACTCAGTGCTTGTTATTCTAGTCTAGGGAAACATGTATTAAATGATGGTGGAGGGGTGAGATGTCCATTTGCCTCCTATATTCTCTTCAGAATATGTACTTGTGACTAGAGTCCAAGAAAGACTTCTCTCAAGGGCAGCTGTGAATCAATCAGCAAGAATCTATTAATTACTTACTAGGTGGTATGCACTGTTCTAGGCTCTTGGAATACAAAGAATCAACAATAGAATGTTTCCCACCTCAGAAGCATATAGACTAGGGGAAAGAGAGGTGGCTACAAAGAAATGTATAGAAGCTATTCATGAAAAAATTTGAAGAGAATATTTTTTTTGGAATTGGGGCACAAGGCAGTTGGGGGATCAGGAAGCTTTCATCTTGAAAGCATAAGAAACAAAATTTTAAAAGAAACAATGGATTTTAAGAAGTACAAGTGAATAGAATTTTATTTCCAGCATGGAACATTATTAGTACAATGACATGGAAGTGGGTAAAGGGAAGAATAGCAAGAAGGACACTTTGGGCCTCACATAAAGGAGGGTGAATCATAATAAGGTGAAAAGGGTAGTTTGACATTAGTTTGTGAAAGTACTCAAAAGCTAAACAGTGGAGCTCACAGTTGATCCTAGAATAAATAGGAAGTCATTGGAGTTTGTTAAAAATGGAAATAGCATGATCAGACCTATGTTTTAAGAAAATTCCTTTGGCATTTGTGAGAGATATGGATAAAAGAGGGGAAAAATATAAGGTAGAGAGAAACCCATTTGAAGATTGTTATACTAGTTTGGGAATTAAATCTTCAGTAACTGAGGTTGGGTGGTGGTCATGTAAGTAGAGAGAAGGGTTTGAATAAGTGAGTTATTGTAGAGGTAGAAGTGACAAGAATTGGCAACTGACTGGAAATATGCGATGAGTAAGAGAGAGAAATCAAGAACAATGCCATGATATCAAACCTGGGGGACTGAAAAAATTACAGTGTCTTTGACAGAAATAGGGAAGTTCAGAAGGAATGTATATTGGGAAGATAAATAATGAGTTTAATTTTTGTGTGTTGAGTTTGAGATTCCTTCAGGTCATACAATTTGAAATTGAGGTATTGGATATTGAGATTTAGGAGCATTCTTGATAGAAATTATAATTGAATCCATTGGAGCATATGAGTTCATCAAATGAAGGAATATAGAAAAATAACTGAAAGTGAATTAGGACAGAGGTTGAAGGTACACTCATCGTTGAAGGCATGATGTGAAAGTTGAGACCATCAGTCAATGAAAATTTATTAAGCACCTAATATGTGCTAAACACCTGTGTTAAATGTTACAAAAAAGGCAAAAGACAGACCCTTCCTCAAGGAACTCATCATCAAATGTCAACATACATTTATTAAACTCTTACTGTAATGGGGATATAAAGAAAGGCAAGAAGAGTTCCTGCCCAAAGTCAGGATGCCCGTGTTATAATAAAAGATACAACATGTAGTTAACTAGGTACATACAAGACATATACAGTGTAAATGGAAGGTAATTTGTAACAGAAAGTACTAGCTGTAGAAGGTGGGATTGGAGATGCATTCAGGAAGTTGAGGTCATGATCAATTGATAATTAATCAATAAACATTTATTAAGTATCTCCTATAAGCCAGGCATTGTGCTAAACACTAAGGATTCTAAAAGAGGGAAATGATAGCCCCTGCCCTCAAGGAATTTAAAATAAAATGGAAGAGACAATATGCAATCAAATATATATGGTGCAAGCTATATATGGGATAAATAGGAAATAATGACAAGTGAAAGCACTAGAATTAAGAGGGTGGGATTTTAATTAGGAGACAGAGAATCCCATGCATGAGGGACATCCAAAGCAAAGGCAGGAACAGAGCCAGGAGGTGGCATGATATATCTGAGGAACAGCAGAGAAACCAGTGCTTCTGGCAGAACCAAAAGCATTTCCCAGGTTTCTTGATTTCTAGGTCAGTTGTTTTTCATTACTCCCTACTGTCTTGCATATAGTAGCTTATTCATCCAAAGAAGTACAAAAATGGCGTCAATAAAACTTGCACCACTACCATAGTCCAATTCAAGAAGGGTTAGGGTTAGAGGAGACATTCTCTTCTCCCTTCCTCTCTTTTATCAAGGAAACCTATGAATGAATTTTCTTCTCTGGGTTTACCTTTGCAGTCTGGTGAACCACAAGCAGAATGATCCTTTGGTGTGGTTAGGAAATATTTCTATTTCCATTGGTTCCCTCAATATGTAACGTCATTGGTGTTCATATGCCCTGCACCAGTGTGGAGTCATGAAACTACAGAATTTCATAGTTGGAAACAACTGAAATAGATTTTCTTCTGACCCATATCGAAGCAAGAATCTTTTCTGCTATATACCAAGCTACCTACCCCCACCCCACTCTTCAGTCTTTTCTTGAATATATCTACTGAAAGGAAACCTACCACGACCAAAAGAAGCCCACTCCACTTTTAGCCAATGCTAATTGTTAGGAAATATTTTCTTATATAAAATGTAAATTTATCTCCTTGTAACTTCCATCCATTTCTCTTACTTCTACTCAGTCAATAAATAAATTCCCACTATTTTTCCAATCCATCATTCACCATCCCTTTCCCTTCAGCTAGTTTAAAGCTATCTATAAACTTTACCATTAACTTTCTGAATATAAATAATATCTAATAAACACTGATTGTGCATATATATGGAGAGACAGAAAAGTATTAATTTTGACCTGAGAGAGTTGAAAGATGACTCATAAGCTCTTCTTGAAGAGGCAAAAAAAGAAATTGATGGAGTTGGTTATAATATGTGAAACATCATTTCACATTGTATTTCATCATTTCATTTTGCAGTGCTCGTGACAAATATTCACAAAAAAAAATTACCATGAAAGTAAGTGCAGCCTATATAGCAATCTCTGATGAAGAGGTAGGGAAATTTCACAAATATTTTTCTCAGACCATTAAATTGAGACATACATAAATACACACACACATATAATATATGTATATGTATATATGCACACACATACACGCATGTACACATATACATATATACACAAGTATACATATATATTAGTGTGTATATCTATAGTATATATCTAGATACACGCAAATAATATGTTATTTAACAATATTATTGATATATAATATTAAGGTACTAATTTTGATTATTTATATTATAATATTAACATATAATGATATTATATATTATTAGAATATATGTATGTATATATTACCTACATGTATAAACACATATGTAAGTACATGCATACATATAATACTTTAAAATATATGTTCATAAATATACATACTTTGATGTTCAATGGTTTCAGTGTGAAAGTGGTAATACATTAATATGATGAAAATATATTGGAAAATTTGGTTGAGGAACAGAGAAGAGGAAGGCAAAAGACTTTTTGAGTATACACAATCCCCAAACGTAAATATTGTGAATGATTTCTTTGAGAAAGTCAACCAGAAGTTACTTGACAAGGAAATATATGAATAACATAAAAAAGTCAATTAGTTTTTGTGACTGAAAATGATGCCTGACTTAATGTGGGAATCATTCTTGAATCAGTTGTCTGTGGATGGATATTTATATCACAGATTTGTTAAAGCAACGATAAAATTTTACCACAATGTTAAAAGAAATTATAAAAATATGTTGTATTCAACTAAAAATCTTAAACCAGACCTTTTAAAACAATTTATTAGCAATGAAAAATGAGAGATATATGGAAGAAAAAAAGGCAAGGCTACAAGCATTATTAAGTACTTGTCCTGGAGATACAAAAAGAAGCAAAAAGAAAGACAAGGAGACAACATTCTAGTAGAGGAAGACAATGTACAAAAGGGGGAAAAAAAGGGAGGTGTACCCAACATGGGACATAGCATCTGAGTTTGGAAATCAGAAGTTGAACCAAGAAGAAAATGAAAGTTTAGTGGCCTGGGCAGCTCCCTAAAATGGAGGCACTTGGAGAAACTGGGGAAAAGGCATGTTCTAATGTTAGAAGGCTTCAGGAATGATGGAAGTTCCAGAGTGAGGCCCCAGGTGTTAAGGGAAATTTCTGGGTGAGATGGCAGTTGAAGTATCTGGGCAAAGAGTCAAAAAAATCCAAAGCAGAGCCAGGAGGTGAAAGAAAGGACATGGTTAACTGATTACAGTGCCTTTATATAAAAGCTTAACCAATATACATCAATTGGCAAAATAGGAAGACGAAGAGAATAAAAAGTGACTTTGTCAACAGTTGCCATACTAGCCCAGAGGAGTAATATGGAATCCAAGGGCAAAGATGGTTTAAAATATGTATTAACACATTTAAAAAATTATACAAAGTTGGGGCAGCTAGATGGCGCAGTGAATAGAGCACTGGCCCTGGAATCAGGAATACCTGAGTTCAAATCTGGCCTCAGACACTTAACACTTACTAGCTGTGTGACCCTGGGCAAGTCACTTAACCCCAATTGTCTCACTAAAAAATAAAATAAAATAAAAGTTATAGGTATTATTTTCCCATGTAGGAATATAAACCGTTTAACCTTATTGAATAAATTTTTCCCTTTGTTTACCTTTTTAAACATCTCTTGAGTCTTGTATGTTAAGTTTAAATTTTCGATTCAGTTCTGGTCTTTTCATCAGGAAACCTTGAAAGCCCACAATTTCATTGAATGTCCATCTTTTCCCCCAAAAGAGAATGATCAATTTTGCTGGGTAAGAGATTCTTGGCAGCAATCTAAGCTCCTAGGCCTTCTGGAATATCATATTCCATGCCTTGTGATCCTTTAATGTTGAAGCTGCCAGGTCCTGAATTCTGACTGTAGCTCCATGATATTTAAATTGCTTCCTTCTGGCTGCTTGGAGTATTTTCTCCTTCACCTGATAATTCTGGAATTTGGCTACAATATTCCTTGGAGTTTTCCTTTTGAGGTCTCTTTCAGGAGGTGATTGGTGGATTCTTTCAATGATGATTTTATCCTCTGATTCTATAATATCAGGGCAGTTCTCCTAAATAATTTCTTGGAATATGGTGTCTAGATTATTTTTCTGGTCATGGCTTTCAGGCAGACCAATGATTCTCAAATTGACCTGTTTTCCAGGTCAGTTGTCTTTCGAATGAGGTATCTCACATTTTCTTCTATTTTTTCATTCTTCTGTTTTTGTTTGACTGATTCCTGGTGTCTCATGGAATCCTTAGCTTCCAACTGTCATATTCAAATTTTTAAGGCATTGCTTTCTTCAGTCAGATCATGCAATTCCTTTTACATTTGGCCAAATGAATTTTTTAAGGAATTGTTTTCTTCAGTCAACCTTTGTGCTTCCTTTCCAAGCTGCTGGGTTTTTTGTTCTTCCTTTTCCAAGCTGCCGATTCTTTTTTTCATAATTTTCTTGTGTTGCTTTCATTTTTTCTTCTACTTCTCTCAATTGATTTTTCAAATGCTTCCAAGAAGGTTTTTTGTTCTTGAGACCAGTTCATCTTCCCTCTTGAGGCTTCACATGTAGGCAGTTTGAGAGTATTGTACTCACCTGAATTTGTATTTGGCTCTTCTCAGTTGATGCAGAAGCTCTCAATGGTGACAGCCCTTTTTTGTTTCTTGCTCATATTGCAAATTATTATTATTTATTTTATTTTTATTAAGATTGAGGTCCACTCCTGGGGCAACAGGGTCACTGTTTCAGGCTTCTTGTGTTGGGAGATAGGGACTGTGTTACTGGCATTCTGCCCTGAGGCCTCTGTGGTTTGTGGATTTCTCCCTGCCCTGGGCTTGCTTCAGGTTTGAGTGCTGGGATAGACAGGCCTGGTCAAACCCATCCTGTGAGTGGCCCCTAGCTGGCAGCGTGCCCTCTCAACTGGTTCTGGTGGATTTCACCACTGGCCCACTGTGCCACTAGCCCACTGAGCCAGGATCAAGTGGCCTCAGTTGCTTCCTGCTGACTTGCCCTGACCCCTTCCACGCTGTGCTGACCTCAGCACTCTTCCTCTTCCCAAATGAGACTGAACTTTCTTGAAGTCTTTTAAATTATCTCCACTTGGAAGACTATGATCCTCTTTCTTTTTGTAGGTTCTGTAGTTTCAGAATCTGTTTAGAGGCTTGATTTAATGTTGTTTTTGAGGGAAATTTGGGAGAGCTCTCACAGCTAACTGGCTTCTCTCCATAATCTTAGTTTATGGGTAGAAGAGTAAAGAGGAGATGGAATGGGGTGAATTACATCATATGAAGAGGTGCAAAAACCCTATTATAATAGAGGGAAATAAGGGAGGGGGGAACATTGCTTCAACCTTACTCTCACTAGATTTGATTCAAAGAGAGAATAACATATAAGTTCATTTGGATAAAGAAGCTTAATATTCTTGAGGGAAGTAAAAGGGAAAGGGGAAAGGGGGTAATAGAAGGGAGGGCAGAAGCATGGGAGAAAAGTATAAAGAAAAGGGAGGGGGCTGATAAAAGGGAAGGGACATTGGGGGAGGCAGAGGTAAGAAGTGAGGAGGAGTAGGGTGAAAGGGGGGGTAAAGTACAAAGGGGGTAAATAGAATGGAGGGAAATAGACAGCTTGTAATAATAACTATGAATGTAAATGGGATGAACTCTGCCATAAAATGGAAGCAAATAGCAGAGTGTATTAAAAACCAGAATCCTACAATATGTTGCTTACAAGAAACACATTTGAATCAGAGAGATACACACAGAGTAAAGGTAAAAGGTTGGAGCAGAATATATTATGCTTCAGCTGAAGTTAAAAAAAAAAAGCAGGGGTAGCAATCCTTATCTCAGACAAAACAAAAGCAAAAAAATAGATCTAATTAAAAGAGATAAGGAAGGAAACTACATCTTGCTAAAAGGTACTATAGAAAATGAAGAAATATCAATACTAAATATGTATGCACCAAGTGGTTTAGCATCCAAATTCTTAGAAGAGAAGTTAAATGAGTTACAAAAGGAAATAGACAGCAATACTATACTACTGGGGGATCTGAATATTCCCCTCTCATAATTAGATAAACAAGAAAGAAGTTAAAGAGGGGAATAGAATGTTAGAAAAGTTAAAGATGATAGATGTCTGGAGAAAACTGAATGGGGATAGAAAGGAATATACATGGCACATATTAAAATATTGACCATGTATTAGGGCACAAAAACATCATAATTAAATGTAGAAAGGCAGAAATAGTAAATGCATCCTTCTTATATCATGATGAAATAAAAATTACATGTAATAAAGAGCCATGGAAAGCTAGATTGAAAGTTAGATTGAAAATTAATTGGAAACTAAATAATTTCATTCTAAAGAATGAGTGGGTCAAAAAACAAATTATAGAATAAATCAATAACTTCATCCAAGAAAATGACACTAATGAGACAACATATAAAAGTCTATGGGCTGCAGCCAAAGCAGTGCTTAGGGGAAATTTTATATTTCTAATTGCTTATATCAATAAAAAATATAAAGACGAGATCAATGAATTGAGCATGCAACTTAAAAAGCTAGAAAAAGAACAAATTAAAAATCCCCAATTAAATACTAAATTTGAAATTCTGAAAATTAAAGGAGAGATTAATAAAATTGAAAGCAAGAAATCTATAGAATTAATCAATAAAACTAAGAGCTGATTCATAAAAAAACAATAAAATAGATAAACCATTGGTTAATTTGATTTTAAAAAAAGCAAGAAGAAAACCAAATTACCAGTATCAAAAGTGAAAGGGGTGATATCACCACCAATGAAGTGGAAATTAAAGCAACAATTGGGAACTATTTTGCCCACCTGTATGCCAATGAATTTGACAATGTAAATGAAATGGATAAATATTTACAAAAATACAAACTGCCCAGGTTAACTGAAAAGGAAATACAATCCTTAAATAAACCCATATCAGAAAAAGAAATTGAACATGCCATTAATGAACTCTCTAAGAAAAATTCTCCAGGGCCAGATGGGTTTTCAAGTGAATTCTACCAAACATTTAAAAAAAAACAATCAATTCCAATATTATGCAAATTATTTGGAAAAATAGGTGAAGAAGGAGTTCTACCAAATTCCTTTTATGACACAAATATGGTGTTGATACCAAAATCTGGCAGAGCAAAAACAGAGAAAGAAAATTATAGACAAATTTCGCTAATGAATATTGATGAAAAAATCTTAAATAAGATATTAGCAAGGAGATTACAGCAAGTGATCACCAGGGTAATACACTATGACAAGGTGGGATTTATACCAAGAATGTAGGGCTGGTTCAACATTAGGAAAACTATTAACATAATCAACCACATCAATAAGAAAACTAACCAAAATCATATGATTATCTCATTAGATGCAGAGAAAGATTTTGATAAAATACAGCACCCATTCCTAACAAAAACACTAGAGAGCTTAGGAATAGGTGGAGCTTTCCTTAAAATAATAAGCAGTACCTACCTTAACCATCAGCAAACATTATATGTAATGGAGATAAGTTAGAGGCCTTCCCAATAAGATCAGGGGTGAAACAGGGGTGTCCATTATAACCTTTATTATTTAAAATTGTACTAGAAATATTAGCTTTAGCAATCAGAGAAGAAAAAGCAATTAAAGGAATTAGAATAGGCAAGGAGGAAACAAAACTATCATTCTTTGCAGATGGTATGAAGGTATACTTAGAGAATCCTAGAGAATCAACTCAAAAAATACATGAAAATTAACAACTTTAGCAAAGTTGCAGGTTATAAAATACATCCACATAAATCATCAGCATTTATATACATGACCAATACAGTCCAGCAGCAAAAGATAGAAAGAGAAACTCCATTTAGAGCAATGGTAGACAATATAAAAAACTTGGGAATCTACTTGCCAAGACTATCCCAGGAACTCTATGAACAAAATTTAAAAAGACTTTTCACACAAATCAAATCAGATCTAAATAATTGGAAAATTATCAATTGTTCATGGATAGGCTGAGCTACTATAATAAAAATGACAATTCTCCCTAAATTAATTTATTTATTCAGTGCCATACCAATCAGACTAACTAAAAATTATTTTATAGAGGTAGAAAAAATAATAACAAAATTCATCTGGAAAAACAAAAGGTCAAGAATATCAAGGGTAATAATGAAAAAAAATGCATAGGAATGTGGGCTAGCTGTACCAAATCTGAAGCTTTACTATAAAGCAGCAGTCATCAAAACTATCTGGTATTGGTTAAGAAATAGAGTGGAAGATCAATGGAATAGGTTAGGCACAGGAGACACAGTATTAAATCACTTTAGTAATGTACTGTTTGATAAACCCAAAGACTCCAGCTTCTGGGATAGGAACTCAGTATTTGACAAAAACTGCTGGGAAAACTGGAAGATAGTATGGCAGAAACTAGGCATAGGCCAACATCTTATACCTTATACTAAAATAAGGTCAAAATGGGTACATGATTTAGACATAAAAGGTGATACCATAGGGAAATTAGGAGAGGAAGGAATACTTTAACTTTCAGATCTTTGGAACAGAGAACAGTTTATGGCCAAACAAGAGACAGAGAATATTATGAAATGTAAAATGGATGATTTTGATTACATTAAATTAAAAAGTTTTTGTACAAACAGAAGCAATGCATCCAAAAGTAGAAGGGAGGCAGAAAACTGGGGAACAATATTTATAACCAGTACTTCTGATAAAGGCCTCATTTCTAAAATATATCAGGAACTAAAACACATTTATGAGAACCCAAGTCCTTCCCCAATTGAGAAATGGTCAAAGGATATGAACAGGCAGTTTTCTGATGAAGAAATCAAAGCTATTTATTGCCACATGAAAAAATGCTCTAAATCACTATTAAGTAGGGAAATGCAAATGAAAACAACTCTGAGGTACCACCTGACACCTATCAGATTGGCTAATATGACAAAAAAGGAAAATGATAAATGTTGGAGAAGCTGTGGGAAAATTGGAACACTAATGCATTGTTGGTGGAGCTGTGAACTGATCCAACCATTCTGGAGAGCAATTTGGAATTATGCCCAAAGGGCTATAAAGCTGTGCATATCTTATGACCCAGCAATACCACTATTGGGTCTTTTTCCCAAAGAGATTATAAAAAAGGGAAAAGGACCCACATGTACAGAAATATTCATAGCTGCTCTTTTTGTGGTGGCAAGAAATTGGAAACTGAGGCACTGCCCATCAATTGGGGAATAGCTGCACAAGTTGTGGTACATGAATGTAATGGAATTCTACTGTGCTATAAGAAATGATGAGCAGGAGGCGTTCAGAGAAACCTGGAAGGACTTGCATGAACTGATGATGAGTGAGATGAGCAGAACCAGGAGAACATTGTACATAGTATCATCAACATTATGTGTTGATTAACTGTTATAGACTTGATTCTTCTCAGCAATACAATGAATGGTACAAGATAGTTCCAAAGGACTCATGATAGAAAAGGCTCTCCAAATCCAGAAAAAAAGAACTGTGGCATATAGATGCAGATTGAGCCATAGTATTTCTTTTGTTTTTGGTGTTGTTTTTCTTCTTTGAGGTTATTTCTTTTTGCTCTGATTCTTCTCTTATAACATGACTAATGCAGAAAAATGTTTAATTTTATTGTACATATCTAACCTATATCAAATTACATGCTGTCTTGGAGAGGGAGGAAGGGAGGGCAGGGAGAGGAAAAATTGAAACTAGTAATCTTATAAAAACAAATGTTGAAAACTATCTCTACATGTAACTGGAAAATAATAAAAGACTTTCATAATTAAAAAAAGAAAAATGTAATTTCATTGATAATCTTCTTTTTAAAAAAATAGAGAGAAAATTAGTGTCTTCTCTTCACCCTCAGCAAGAACTCATTTTTTTCCTGGTGTGTTAATCCTGCTGTGTCAGGAAGGCTATTCATTTAGGAAAGAAAACTGAACCAAGTTTCATTATAAGAGATGGAGCTCAGAAGCATGGCATGTCTACTTTACTTATTTTCAGAAAAATTTGGCACAGAATAGTTTCAAATTCCAAGGGGAGGAAACACCTTGTTTCTTACCTTTCCTCTAAGACAACGAGAACCTCCAATTTCTGGAAGAAACTTGGATAGTTTGTGGGACAGATAATTTTGTAGTCTTCTCCTTAGGAATACAGAGGTATAAACTTAGAGTAAGTAGTAAGTGACATTACAATCTTAAGTGGATAAGTGGTATAATGCAAAGAAAACTGGATGTAGAAGTTGAAAGAGTTGAGTTCAGTTCCTGCCCCCAGTACATAATTACCTATATGACCCTCAGGAAGATACTTAATGGCTTCAGTTTCCTCATCTATAAAATAAGGACAATGTTATCTATTTCACTGGATTGGTGTGAGAATGAAATGAATTGTCATTTGTAAAGTACTTTTTAAATCTTAAAGTGCCATACAAAAGTTAAAATTGTCATAATTATTGTTATTTAGCAATTATTGAATACTCAGTAAAGAATGACTAGGGGCAACTAGATGGCACAGTGGATAGAGCACCAGCCCTGGATTCAGGAGTACCTGAGTTCAAATCCGACCTCAGACACTTGACACTTACTAGCTGTGTGACCCTGGGCAAGTCACTTAACCCCAATTGCCTCACCAAAAAAAAAAAAAATTACTAAGAGTAAAGAGCCACTATATGACATGAGATTATAGTCCTCAAACATGATTTTGTTGTATTTTAAATATCTTTATCACATGTATTTACCAATCTCTCATATAAGCTTTTCCTAGTAAAATATTTTAAAAAAAAGAAAATAGAAGAAAATATCATTTTAGCCTAAATATCAGATGCATCTGATTTATAAAGTATTGTAGAACTATAGTGCACCACTTCTCCAGGAAAGGGCCATACTATCAATATATGCCTTTCAGTCTCATTTTATTGTTTCCTTTTACACTGTTAAACTCACTTGTATATTGTTTTCCTGGTTCCACTTATTTCAATCAGTCTCAATTCATGTGTCTTCCTATGCTTCTCTAAATTCTTCATATTTGTCATTTTTTACCAGGCAGTAACATGTTCTGACATTTATGCACTAAAATGTATTTATTTATTCCCACAGTTGATGGGAACCTTTTTTTCCAGTTTGTTTTTTGCTACTTATTAAAATGTTTTCACGTATAATTTGGCTAACAAGTTGAGACTATTTTGTCTCTTTTAGGCCCCCATGGGGAAGATGCCTTAAAACCTGAATTTTTATTCCAGGGTATGGAAAGCTGAATCACTGTCAAGTACCTTTGGTTTATAATAATATTGTCAATACCTCTACTTTTTATATATACAAATATATATATATATATATATATATTTTCTTCCTTTTTTTTTCTTTTGTCACAAATTTTAGAGATGAAAGTAATATGTATTAGAGATACCAATTTATGGTGGCAAATTTTACCTCTTAAGTTTACCTGAGAATGGTTGAAGCTAGTGAAAAGACTGGGGTTCTTTGTGATCATAATTTATTCAAAAGAAGAAGAATAGCTAAGAAGGGGGTGAAGTAGGATGGTATTGTATATTTAGAAAAAATTCTCATGTAAGAAAAGTAGAGAACCAGTAGGGAAGAGCTTTGTAAGTAACTGGACCCACAAAAGCCTCTTGTAGAAGGTGGGTCTTAAGCTGAGTCATGAAGGAAGCTGAAGAAAATACTAGATGGAGATGAAAAGCAGCAAAGCCTTGAAGTGGGACATGGCATGTCCTCTGTGAGAAACAGCAAATAGGCCAAGCTGGTGAAACTCATGGATTTCGAAGAATGACATTCTTGAATGCAGAATGTTAAGGTATGTAGGACTCCAAGGAAAATGGAAAATTATTATTATTTTTTTTTTGCGGGGCAGTGGGGGTTAAGTGACTTGCCCAGGGTCACACAGCTAGTAAGTGTCAAGTGTCTGAGGCCTGATTTGAACTCAGGTCCTCCTGAATCCAGGGCTGGTGCTTTATCTGCTGTGCCACCTAGCCGCCCCCCAAAATGGATATATTTAAATACAATGTACACATACATGTATATATATATATATACATAAATATACATTACATATATACATATATACATGCACATAATGTTTGTGTGTGTGTGTGTGTGTGTGTGTCCCAGAAGTTGTTCTTGGACCCCAGGTTAAGAACCTCAGAGAGAAAGGAGAGAGAAGAGGACCCTGGGATATTAGGGGTTTATGAAAATTCGTTGAGCACCTGGAGCTCTTTAAATTTGAGAGATTCAGAAGGAACATGATAGCTGAAGTCAGTGACTTTTGTGGTTGCCCCGAATGGAGGCTTTAGACTTGTTTTGATTGTTTTCCAAGTGGCATAAATCATAGACAACGTAATGAAAGTTGCAAAGAACAGAACTTAGTCTTTTTTATGCTTCAGCCTTTATTCAGATACCATCAGTTCTTTCTCTGGGAATGGATAACATTTTTTATCTTAAGGCCTTCAGAGCAAAACTTAGTCTTGATGTAAATCAAAACAAATGCAAACAAAAAAACCTCTTCACAATTACAATTAGTTGAATTGTCTGTTTTTGGAGGCAGTGGGTTCCCTCATTGTAGACTTCTTCTTCTTCTTTGTCCTTCATTCTCAAAGGGGACCATGGCATTAGGAAGGGGCTCTGTAGGCAGTGACAAAAGGACCACCAGTAAGGTGTGCTGAAGGCAGCTCTTTCTTTGGGGGGGGGCGGCATATTGTGTGGAATAGATGACCACTAGGAACCTTTCCATATATAAACGTCTCTGATGCTGTGGCCATTGATTTAGCTCTTCTTGGTGTAACCTCTTTGGGCTGAGTTTCTCCTGGTAAAGGTTCCTTCCCCCACTGAGATTCTGTTATGGCATTTTTTTCCCAGCTGTTGGCATGGCTTTGCACCTGGAGCTTAACTTTCACAGTAAGCCCCTTTTATGACTTCCTGGCATTTCAGGGGTTGTTGAGAAAGAGCAGCCAATGCAAACACAAGCAGAATCAGAGTGGGTCCCACAGAAGCTATTTCCGAAACTGGAAGAAAACACCTGGAGTATGAACAAATTCCTGTCCAAGGACACTGTACACTTCAGAGTATGTTTATAATTTTATGCTAAAGTCTTCCTGACAAAGCAGAATAAAAGAATGTACATAGTACGTACATCCACAGATTCACAGATTTAGAACTGAAAGGATCCTTAGGAGTATGTACACTGAATTCCTTCATTTTACATAGAAGGAAACTGAGGCTCAGGCTGTCAGGTGATATGCCTAAACACACAGATAAATGGCATAGCTGGGATTTGAGCCCAGGTCCTCTGACTGTAAGTCTATTCCACTGTGCCACGCTGCCTCTAACCCCAGAGCTATCAAGCAACTGAGAGCATTGCTCATAATGGATATAATCATATATAATTATATATTCATTAAAACTGTATTAATAAATAAACATTTATTGAGTACCTGCTAAATGCCCAAGGATAAAAATACAAAAAAGGAGCAGTTTCTGACCAAGAAGAATTTGTGTTCTATTTGGGGGGAATTGTCATCCTACAAATCTTTATTATTTCAAGGTGCCAAGATCGCATTGGGATTCATCCTTTCTCTTTCCATAAGCATGGACCCCTTTGTGCCTTAGCAGATTTTCTTAGAAGGTTGCCATAATAATAAAAGAAAAAGCCATCACCCAGAAGTAAGCTGATGACACACCTTCACGAAGGGGAGGTTGGGCTGGTCCTTGGAAAACAGACACAAAGAGCCCATTTCAGGATTCATGCTTGGACTACCCCCCCCCCTTGGCTCCAGAGTGCTGAACAAGGGAAAATGATTGGAAATTCCAGTGGGGGCAGATTCAGATTTTATGTTAAAAACAAAATTCAATAACTTCATTTAGTAGAGGAGTGACGTACTAGGTCAGTTATAAGTGAACCAGGCTGTGGCCAAGTAAGGCTTAATATTAAAGGATGTTACAGAATTTTAGGAGGATCAATTGAAATAATTAAAAACCTTAAAGAGGTATGTGGATGTCATCTGTCATCATAATGATAAGTCCCAATGTTTTCCCCTCCCCCTCCCCAAACCCACTTCTCCTCCAAGCATCCCTATTTCTGATAAGGGCACAATTTTTCTTCTCATTTTCCAGATCTGTAAACTTAGAGACTTCCTTTATTCATTATCATCCCTCATCCCCATAACTAATCTGATTCCAAGTCTTGTTACTTCTAACTCTACAATATCCCTCACATCTATGCCTTTCTCTGCACTCAGGTGTCCTCTACCCAAAGTTGATCCATCATCATCTCTTACTGTGATGGCCTTCTGATTGGTCTCCCTTTCTCTCCTTGCTCTCTTCTCCATTCATCCTTTACACAGCTGCCAAAGGGGTATTCCTAAAGCACAGGAATGACCAGGCTACTGTTCTTGTTCAAGAAGTTCTTGTAGCTCCCTGTTACCTCTAGGATAAAACAATATCCTCAGCCTGACAATTAAATAACATTGCAACATGACTTCCACCTAAATTGCCAGTGTTACTGCACAAACACTTATTTTGGGGAATCTTTTGTTCCAGTCAAACAGCCCTATTTGCTGCTCCCTATACATGACGTTCCCCCTCCTGCCATTGGACCTTTGTATACTGGAAGCCTTTCTGATCTCTACTGGCATTTGGCCTCTCACCTTTTGGAAATTACTTTTTATATACTTTAAATTATTTTGTACATAACTTTTAGAAATTACTTTCTATATGGCTTTGTATGTACTTACAAAATATTTGCTATATACCAGCACTGCAATCACTGGTGGGGATATAAAGGAAAGGTGAAAATAGCTTTGTCCTTAAGGAACATGAATATATATATATATATATATATATATATATATATATATATATATATATATATATATATATATATATAAAGAGCTATCAGAGATGCCCTTTGCATCTAGAGTTGGTAACAGAGATGGTGGGAGTTGGTAGCAGTGGTATGTAATTGAGTCTTTTGATAAGCTAGCTCTGAAGAATATGTTTGAATCATCCTAGGAATGAATTGATACATCAGTCAAGCTAACATGTTCTTTTTTTTTTTTGGCAGGGTAATGAAGGTTAAGTGACTTACCCAAGGTCACACAGCTAGTAAGTGTCAGGTGTCAAGGCTGGATTTGAACTCAGGTCCTCCTGAATCCAAGGCCAGTGTTTTATCCGCTGCACCACCTAGCTGCCCTCATTTTTTTCAAGCTAACATGTTCTGCAAGGATTCAGCTCATAAGGAGGTCTCATTCTCTTGAGAAGGAGGGTAGCAGGGTGAAGAGGAACATGTTTACAATTAATAAAATTCAGTGTAATGTATCTCCTCAGCTCTAGTGTTCTATCATCAACTGTCTCTTGTACATTTCAGCTAAATATATGGTAGTCATTTAAGATTCAATATGTCCCACAACAGAATTTTTTAACTCTATTTTTATTTTTTTATGATTCTAACCTTGACAAACACTAAATAAAATGAGCACTTTTTATTCACAAACATAAAATGATGGCATCTTGCTTTTCTTTTAAAGTATATAATAAATTCAAAATGCTAATTTTAGAACTGTCTCACTTTCCTGGGATTCCTTATAGCTTCTCATCATACTTTTAAATGATTCAATGATTCCTGGGCCCTGTTGTTTGCATCTTCATCTCTTGTATATGTCCCTTTTCTCTCCTGTGACATGGCTACTACTCTTGTGCAGGTCCTCATAGCCTTACTCCTGGTATTTCCCAGTAGCCTGCTGGTTGGTCTTGCTGCCCCAAGTCAGGATCTCCATATTCCAGTCCAATCTCTAGGCATCTGGCCAATGAATCCTTCCTAAAGTACAGCTCTGATCATGAAACCCCACCCCATTCAATAAAATTCAGTGTCTCCCTATCACTTCAAGGATCAACCATAAAATATCTAGTATTCAAAGCACTTCACAATGTGGCCCCTCCAAACTTTCCAGTCTTCTTACAGTTTATTCCTCTCCACCTTTCACACATCCTCTGATCCAATGACATTTGCCTATTTGCTGATTCTCACAGAAGACACAGCATTCACTTTTACCATAATACCTTCTCTCCGTCTACTTCCTGGTTTCTTGGCTTCCTTTAAATCTGAGCTCAAATCTCATCTTCTATGAGATTCATTTTCCCATCCACCTTAGTGTTAGTGCCTTGCCTCTATTGATTATCTCCTATTTATTCTGTCTATATTTTGTATGTACATGGTTTGCATGTTTTCTCCCCCATTATACTATGAACTCCTTGAGAGCAGGGACTGTCATTTGCCTTCCTTTGTATCCCTATCCTTTACTATAGTGTCGAGCACATAGTAGGTGCTTAATACATGCTGATTTTACTATACCATTCTTTGTTTTTGTCTCTGTTCCTCCCCCTCTTCCTCTCCCTCCCTCCCTTTCTTTCTTTCTCTCTCTTCCTCTTCCTCTTTCCCCTCTATTCCTAACTTTCCTCTCTATTCTAGTTCCTGTTATACACACACACACACACACACACACACACACACACACACACACACACACAATGGAAAACCAAATTCCTAACAAAAATTCATTGTAAGCAAAACAATTTCCCACATTGGCCATGTCTGAAAACATGTTTTAATTTGACACTGGAGTCTGTTAACTCTCTTTTAGAAAGTTCCATATGGTGAGGTCCAGCCAGAGATTCTCAACCCTATCTCCTTGAGAGAACTAGATGGCTCACTCTATGACTAGCTGGGGAACAGGCAACATGACAGAGGAAAGACTGCTCAGCTGGTGGACAGAGATCTGTTCCTCGTAAAAACTGGACAGAGATCAAGAAGTGTAGGAAACGTGTGAAAGAAAAATCACCTCCTTCTCCTGGGCAGTTTTGTTTTTCTTTCACCAAACAAATGCCCGCTGGAGAGTCCATCTTCTTGGACTGGGAGGATTTCATGGCTTTGTTGGATCCACATTTGCTTAGGAAATAGGAGGAGGGCTGGTTAGCCAGTATAGATGCCATTCCTCTATTTTATATCAGAAATGACCAAGTGTGATGAATTCAAAAGCAGAGGATCTGGGGTGGAATCCTAGTTCCGTTAATGTGTGTCCTTGGACAAGTCACTTAACTAATTAGGTTGTGAGCTCCTAGAGAGCAGGGATGGTCTTTTGCCTGATTTTGTATCTTCAGGGCTTAGCACAATGTCTGTGATACACTTTTAGAAAATTAACTTGATTTTACAGAACCTGTTTGGACCTCAGTTTCCTCATTTGTAAAATGAGGATAATAATTGCATCTACTTTCCAGGGTTGTTGGGAGAATCAAATGATATTATAATTGTAAAACACTTAGCACAGTGTCTGGTGCATAAAAAATCCTGTATGAGTGCTAGCTATTATTAGCTCTTATTAAGTGTACAAGGGAGAGCTTAATTCATCTCTCCTGATTCTAAATACATGATTTTCTACTTTAGAGTATCCTCTCTAATTAGCAACTGTTGCAACTGGCAATTGCTTGCTTTCTAGTATAGCTCATTTACCAATCAATCATTAACTGACTTGTGACACCTCTTAGATTATTGTTTAGAATTATTTTTTGTTTTGAACACATAATGGTTTTGTTACTCTCATTAAATATTTTTAAATATACTTATTAATTTTTATTTATTTCATATTTAATTTATGGAATAAAACAATAATGTAATACAGTAGAAAAGATGATAGCACAT
This sequence comes from Dromiciops gliroides, assembly GCF_019393635.1. Taxonomy (NCBI): domain Eukaryota; kingdom Metazoa; phylum Chordata; class Mammalia; order Microbiotheria; family Microbiotheriidae; genus Dromiciops; species Dromiciops gliroides. Next base: position 684,158,061 of record NC_057862.1, read on the forward strand.
GAAACAGCAAATATATTATGTACAACTTGTTATTCCTTTAAAATATATGATAAAACTATCATGTACATTTCTTTTTTTCCTCCCTCCCCCAGATGACTACTATTTTTTGTGAGGCACTTGAGGTTAAGCAATTTACCCAAGGTCACACAGCTAATAGATGTCAAGTGTCTGAGGCTGGATATGAACTCAGGTTTTCCTGACTCCAGCGCTGGTGCTCTATCTGCTGTACCACCTAGCTTCCCCCTCCCTCCCTGCAAGTTGGCTACCATTAGGCCATTTATAAACATTCTTTTTTTTAAAGTAATAGACATTTTTATTTCTATTTTTGTGTTCCAATTTTTATCCTTCCTTTCTTCCCTCACCTCCCCCCTCCCTGAGGTGGTAAGCAATCAGATATAAGTTATACATGTATGATTAAGTAAAACATAACCATATTAGTCATTTTGTATAATAAAACTTGAATGAAAGAAAAAAATGAAATAAAGTGAAAAATAGCATTCTTCAATGTATGTTCCATCACTATTGGTTCTTTCTTTTGAGGTAGTGTGTTTCATCAATAGTCCCTTGGGATTGTCTTCCATCATTGTATTGTTGAGAATAGTTGTCTTTCACAGTTTTTCTTCAACCAATATTGCTATCTCTGTGCATAATGTTCTCTTGGTTCTGCTCTCTTCACTATACATTAAGAACCATTCTTTATATTTAGATCTTTATTTTACCCTTCTTGTAGTTGTGGTTTGTACCTCCCACCCCCTACTTTCCCATTATCCACTACAATATAAGGTCTTCAGGGGTCAGGATCTTGTCTTAGATTTATCTGGGGCCCTTCACTATACTCTGAAGAGTCATCAAGTTAAAGAAGACAGAGGGGAAACAAACATTTATTAATCACTTATATGTCAAGCACTGTACTAAGTGCTTGGAATAGAAGACCAAGCCAAAACAAAAAGCAAAACAAACAAACAAAAAACAAATAGTCCCTTCCCTCAAAAAGCTTACCTTTCTTGTGCTTTTCAAGAATGCCAGACTTATGAATGAAATTCACAGATCAGTTTGCCAGGGCAAGGATCAGACCCAAAGTATCATGGAAACATGACCAGGGTAGAGTAACTAGGACTTTGTACTATGATGCTGAGTCGTGCCTCATTTGGAAAAGGTGTGCATTTTGCTCATAGTAAGCTTCCCGCTGACTTAGAACCTTATACTATAGTTTTGGGATACAAAGATATAATGCATTTTCTCTCATGGAGTTTATATTCTACTTGGAGGAAATCACACATAAGGAGTCTTCACTAAAGAGACATAGTCCCCTTCAACCAGGTCCCTTCTTTCCCTTCTACACCATATCCACCTGCCTTCCCTACAGTCCCTAGTTATTACCCTGATGTTATCATATGAGGTGTTTTGGAGAGAACTGAACATGAGAAGCTGGGAAAATGACCTTTCATTGTGATGTGTAATTTTCCTCGACCCCAGCCTGTTTTCAGTTAGTCATGGTCTGGTATGTCACTTTCCTACTCTATAAAATTCAGTGGCTGCCTCCAACTCCTAGGATAAAATAGAAATTGTTGGGCAAATGAAGCCCTTTAGAAAGTAACCTTGTCTCAAATGGACTTTTCAATTTGATTTCATATTTCCCTCCATAAGCACTGTGGGATTCCTTCTATATGTTTCTTTCTCTCTGACCTCTGACCATCCCCTCTCTCCCATCTTAATCACTTTTTAATCTTTAAATTGAGTTTCCCTATATTTCCAGACTAGAAACGCAGTGCCCACTGATGGGCCCTATCCCACTGATGATTATCCCATAAGCATTGACTTGCTTGTTTCTGACCTGGGTTGGTTCATTCTTCCTTAGGCATCCTGGCTCCACCCTCCATGATCCATCATTCCTGGGGCTCACCATGGTACTGAACTCAGTAGGAACATATGATCTTCTTTTTTTTTTTAATAAAGTATTTTGTTTTTTCCCATTACATGTAAAGATAGTTCTCAACTTTTGTTTATACAAGCTTTCTAATTTCAGATTTTTCTCCCTCCCTCCTTTCCCTTCCCCCTCCCCTAGACAGCAGGTAATCTGATATAGATAAGCCGCTGCAGCTCAGAACTCCTAAGATTGGGAGATCCACCAGCCTTTTGCTCACCAGTACGAGAGATAATAGGCATGTGCTTGGAACTTTGTATGAATTTTACTTTTAAAGTATTAAATTAATAAATTGATGAAAGACAGAAGGGATGAAAAGAAAGGCAAAAGAAAAAAGGAAAGGAGAAGAAAGTGAATGAATGAATATCGAAAAATTATTTATTAGCTATGTGCTGTTTGATCAAGAAAACCCCTTTGATCTGCTGGATTGTGGCACCATCCAAAGAGCATTTGTACCCTTGTTTCTGTTGGGGCCAAATTTGATATAGGAAGAGTTAATTGAGTGGCTTGCTGTAATATTGGGGTCCTGGAAATAATGAGGGACCTCTAGGCCCAAAGCTCCCTCGCCTCTGAACTACCTTTTTAGATATTTCTCCTACATCAATAAGAAAGGAGCCTAACAGCCTTCTTTCCACAAACTAATTAGGTTTTATTAACAGGAATAAAATAAACAGCAAAGGTGAAATGAATAAAATCAAAGACAAGGAAATAGGGAAAAAGAAAAAGGAATAATCCCCTTAACTATAACCTAAGTCTATACAATCCCCAAACTCACTTCCAGTTTAGCTAATTCAAAAGAGCAGGGCTTGCATGTTAACTCACCACCTGGGGTCCATAGCTTCAATGGGAAACAGCTTTGCAGTAAGGGCCCACAGGACAAACTGCCAAGAAAAAAACCCTTTCTGCTCGCTCCTGCAGCTCACACCACAAGGAGAGTGACTCCGGAAAGAGACTGAGCTCCCTTCAGTGAGCATTTACTCTCCCTCCCCCAAAAGAGGAGGTCCTTCAAACTGCCTGTGGAGAGTGGTTCCTTCTGATGACATCAGCAGCATATGTCACTCAGGACAGGCCAGGTGTGGCCCATCCCAATCAGTCTGCCAAATTCCATTATTTTGCCAAACTTCACAGGGAAGGAAAAGTGCCCTAGCTCAGTCTTAAACAACGTTGAGTTGGTGAGGCCAATCCCAAACAATATACATAAGGATATATGTATCAATATGCAGGCTTTTTTTAAAACTAAAGAACATGTGTGATGATAGGTTTCTGATTGGTCCTTATCACTGGGGACTGTTGAAGTTCATTGGTGCCTAAGTAGTTAGGGCTGTTTTATCTTTAGCCTTTAAAAGGAACATGATATCTATTCTTGCTCTCTTTTCCTTTGTCTTAAATGTGGGATTTAAGACTCCCTTGGACTTCTTAATAGCAGAGGAGGGAGAAGACTTTTTTCTCCATCTTTCCTAGGAGGAGCTAGGGCAGCTATCCACACATCCAATAGTGCAAAGAGCACTATTGAGATGAATATATCTAACTTTGGCATCTTCCTCATGAGTTTGAGACTGACTGGCAGGGGGAGGTATTTTCTGCAATGACACCCATCTCATAAAGGAAAATAATGACTGCCAAGATGATAAGATATTTATTCACTGACTGACTAGAAGCCCTGGACCTTAAGTTGCTGCTAGTACAGTGAATACTGAGGTCAAAATGAAGCCAGTTCATCAGTTATATAAATCTTCTGAGAGTCCTTATCAATTGGAAACATCTAATAGAGGTAATAGGTAACTTTTTCTGTAACAATTTCTGTTTAAGTGCTTTTGAGAATCCTTTTCATTATTAAATATCATTCCTGCCTCCTGGGAGAATATATAAGGAGTAAAGTGTTACTGCTTCCTTTTAAAAGTATTTGTCAATGATTACATAAGTCTTCTCCATTTTAGACATTCCTTGTATTATGGAGGAAATGAATAACTGTCATATACATGTTACTACATTGTTTAATGAGTAACCTTTCCAGAAATAATTCCATTAAAGTCTTTTGGGGTGACCTTAGCTCTGAGTCAACCCTTAGCTTTATATGAGGTTTCCCCCCCAGAGTTCTATTCTGGGTAGGAGATAGGAGGCTTAATGAGTTTGCAAATTCAAGAAAAAGTCTCATCCCTCTCCTCAGGGACCATGCTCCATGAAGACTGAACCTTGTTTTTGTTGCTATTCAATCATTCAGCTGTGTCCAACTCTTTGTGACCTTGTAGGTAATACTCTCCACAGGGTTTTCTTGGCAAAGGTACTGAAGTGATTTGTCATTTCCTTCTCTGGTGGATTAAGGCAAACAAGGTTCAATGACTTGCCCAAGGTCACACAGCTGATGATTGTTTGAGGATGGATTTCAACTCAGATCTTTCTGAGTCCAGACCCAGTTCTCTATTCAGTGAGCCACCCAACTGCTTGAACTCTAAGTTGGAGTACTTTATGAGAAGCCCTTTTTTTCCCCTGCCCTCATGCTGTTGATGACATTTGGATATGTTTGTTTGCCTGTTGTCTCTCCTTTTTGAATTCTAGCTCCTTGATGTTCTGGGCTGTCTTTCTCCCTCTTTTTTCTCTTTATCTCTGGTGCATAGTTCAGTTCTTGAAATGTAGTAAGACCTTAATGAATGCTTATTGACTTGCTGACTTACTGACATGTTGACTTTTCCTGTTAAATTATAAGATCCTTGAGTGTAAGGATTAATTTTGCCTTTATCTCAGTATCTCCAGAACCCAGCAAAATGCTAGGTATATAAAATAAAGTATGTTGATATATTGATATATCCAGGTAACTTTCCTTTTTTTCCTTTTCCCTTTCTCTCTCTCTCTCTCTGTCTCTGTCTGTCTCTGTCTCTCTGTCTCTCTGTCTGTCTCTCTCTCTCTTTCCTTTTTTGAGTTCAACTTAGTCTGTTTCAAGTCAGAGCCCTTAGGTTCATGTTGACTGGCTTGGCTGCACCAAATACAGTTGACAAAGCCCTCTCAGAGTTCCTCAAAGAAAAGAACAGCAAAAATAAAATACAAGCTGTCGATATTACTGTGTATCAAATTTTCTGTTGGTCTGCTGAGTGAAGCAGTCCAGAAATTGTGACAGTGCCCATATGTTTTCAATCAAATCCCTGTAAAATAAAGAAATAAGGGAGATGCTCTTTGACTTTGTGCCTAACACTAACTAGACATTCATCAGCCATAGGGTCTTGTGGAATTCTGATTTATCTTTTAATGATAATAACTCGCTCATCCATCCATATGGTGCTTTAAGACTGGTAAAGTACTTTAATAAGTTTCTCAACAGAAACTGGGACTTTGGTGGAGAGATTTGCTGAGATTTGGTGGAATTCTCAGGCATAAGCATAGATATTGCAATAACATTTAAGGAGGATTTGAATTATTCTATTTAACCCCAGAAAGCAGAAAGGGGAGCAGTGAAGAGGGAGGAGCTTCTGAGACAGATTTGATTGATTCAAGGAAAAGTTATCCCACAATTCTTCAAAGTGGAAGGGACTGGCAGGGGAGGTCAGAGGATCATACCTTGAGAGTTAGTAGGGTCTCCAAAGACCAACTAGTACAACCCTGTCATTGTTTAGATGTGGAAACTAAAGTCCAGGAAGATAATAATAATTACTAACATTTACATAGTGCTTACTGTGTGCCAGCTACTGTGCTAAATTTTGTATAATTATTATTTCTTTTCATCCTCACTGCAACCCTGGGAAGTAGTTGCTATTATTATCTCCATTTTATAGGTAAGGAAACAGAAACCCAAGAAGATGAAGTGAATTGCTTAAGGGTACACAGATAGTAATGAGAACTATGATTCAAACACACATCCTCTGACTTCAGAACCAGGACCCCTTCCCCTTTATTGTACAGTTTCATCTATTGTGTTTCCCACAAGAGACCGTATGGCCACTTGTTGGTGATATTATAAGAGGGTTTCTTGTTCAGAAGTTATAGTGGATAGAATGGAAGACATGAAGTCAGGGAGACTCATGTCCAAACCTTACCTCAGACACTTATTAGCAATGTGACCCATGTGCAAATTACTTAGTCTCTATTTGTAAAATGTGAGGAATAATAATATCACTTAACCCAGAGAGATGATATGAGTATCAAATGAGTACATAGAAAGCTTTTTAAGCCTCAAATTATTACTAATTGTTACTAATATGGCTGATGCTGCTGTGAGAAGAAGAAGAAGAAGAAGAACTACTACTACTACTACTACTACTACTACTACTACTACTACTACTACTACTACTACTACTACTACAACTTACTGCTGTTACATGCTGGCCTAGATGATTTCTGATTTACCTTTCAATAATGATCTTCTGTGATTATGTCATATATATCCACAGATAATTTACACTTCAAGATAACATATGATATTCCTAGTAGTGGCTGAGATGGGAAAGATTCACAGGAGGCATGTATGCTGGCCAAATTAAATGACCAGAAACAACCTAGGCATGGTAAGTTTTGTTTTGTTTTTTTAATAGACCAGCCAATCATCTCAAAGATATGAGATAGAAATTTATTAGCTCCTACTCTTCTCATCCAGATAAAGCAACTCAGGGAATCAAGGCTATATTAAAACATTTGCATGGACAAAGACCAACCACTCCAATCCATCAGCCTTCTCATTATCTTACCTTGTTTATGGAAGTTTTTTGAACTTTTCCCCTTCTTCCACCAGTAGTAATATTCCCTCTGTCTCTTTCTATTGTCCCCAACCTGACAAACTAGACAGATAGTAAAACCATTAATTTTCTAAATACTATACATTGGTGTCTTGACCTTTAAAGAGGATGTCTGGTTAAAAAAAAACTAACACCCTGAATGATTGAATAGAGACAATATTATGAAATTTAAAATAAACTCAGTGTAAGTATTCATCTCTACATGCCAAGTGGAAAAATGTTTCAGTACCACTAAGCTCAAACTGAGAAGATGGGGGCAGTCCTAAGTGGCCTCCATCTAAAAATTTCATCAATTTGACCCTTGGACACAGAAAGAAATGATGTGGAACTGCAAAGTATGTGAAGTCTTTGCCATTTCCTGTATCTCCTTTTAGTATCTCTCATTTTCATATTAGCAGTTGAACTATGCTTCCAAAACCATTGGGACCTTTCTCCTACCACTTTACATACATCAAAAATTGCTTTCTCCAACTGTTGGAAATGATTAACACTAAAGTGTTACAGACTTAGAGGACTTCATTTGACATATCTACCAGTGGCATTAGCATTGAATAGTGTCTGGCATCCAAAGTCAGTGGAGAAAAGAAGAAAGCATGGGTCATGCAACTTATCATGCCCTTCTGTAAATGCCAATTTGTAAGTTACCATTCATTCTACTTCTGTAGGTAGAATAATGATGGGATTCTGAGAGGAAATAATTTATTTCTCATATTTGTGATCATCTGGGATTGATTAGTATTTTAGGAACATGGGGCTATACAATGGGCTCTAGAATGACCCGTAAACTTAGGGAGCAACAAAGTATTCTTTGGAGGAGGGAGGATAAGGATTCACACCCCATCCATCATGTAACTAGTAGAGGATTATGGTGAATGGCAAAAGCAGCTGGATCTAATTTTCTTGATGGGTGGAGATCAATTGTTCAGACTGAAAAATTCAGCATGATTCATCAGGCCAGAACAATATTGGCAAAAGGCTGAAACCAAGCTGTGAGGCTGTTTCAGTTGTCAAGAGGCTTGGCAGGTGACTTGATTAACTATTTTCTTTTCCTTTTTGGTGTCCATGACGATTAGTCCTGGGCCACAGGACAAATTAAACAGGTCATTTAGTGGATTAGAAAATAGAGACCCATGCATGAAACAGTGACAGATACATGCCAGACATTTGAGAGAACTTTGACCATTTTCTATCCATTCAAACTTGCAACTTTACCTCTATTTTCCTTTCATTAGGACAATTCCTCTCCAACCTTTCAGAGTCTTCATGTACCAGACTTTTCCCTTTTCCTTTCCTATATGAAAAACTGCTTTTTCTAGGTGCTTCATGCTAAAGTGTCAAGAGCTGATGGGGCTTACTTTGCATACCTGGGTGTTAAGGGCTAAAATTCTAGCTAAACTGTCTAAAATATCTAATGAGTGGTCACCAATAAATTATAAGCTTTAGCAAGAGTTAGACTTTTAAGCATTTATTAAGGAGAATAAGAATTTGATAAAGAGTGAAAGAAAGGCCTAGATTCCCATCTATTAAAGGGAGAGTGCATTTCTAGCTCCCTTCTCCACCAGCGTCCTCAGGAAAGAGCCTGAGTCAGAGCACCCAGCTCTTCCTTCTTCCTCCCACTAGCAAACGTCACTTCCTGCCATCAAAGAAAAGAGTCCTGGTCTTGCCCTCAAAGACCTTCACTTCATGGGCAGAACTCTTCTACAGTAAGTCTCCAGCAGGTGGCGTCATTCCAATCTTTACATGGGTATTTTAATAGTCACTCACTTTGCCATTCCTGGGTATTTTAATAGCCACTCAATAAATGTGTACTAAATACTTAATGTGTATAGAATATGGAATGAAATGAAATCTAGATAAGACACCAACCCTACCCTCTTGGTGCCTACATTATAGTTGGGGGATAAAATACTCACAAAGCTAATTCTAATCTATAACATGGGGGGATGATCAGGGAAAACTTTCTAAAGGAAGTGATAGTTAATTTGTATTTTAAAGAAATGGTTGAGAAATTCAACATTTGGCTAGGTTTCACAGTGGATAAAGCACTGGCCTTGGATTTAGGAAGACCTCAGACACTTGACACTTACTAGCTGTGTGTCCCTGGGCAAGTCATTTAACCCTCACTGCCCCACCAAAAAAAAAAAAAAGACTATAAGGGAAGGAACCCCAAACCCTGGGAACAATACAATCAAAGGCTGAGGCAAAATGTTGCATGTATATTTAGAGGCTAGATAAATATCCAATTTTACTAGAACAAAAATGTGGGGGGAAGGGAATAGCTAGAGGGGAAAGTTGGAGTGCTGCCTGATTGTGGATTAAGTCAGTGGGTTGCCAGAGTATTTATTAAGTGACTAACATATGCCAGGCATTGTGTTAAGTTCTGGAAATAAAAAAATGTCTAAAACATCCCCAATCTTCAAGGAATTCACATTCTCATGGGGGACGAAGTAGAGAAAATAGGCTGGTCTTGTGCTTACACTGGTATGGGGAATTCCCAAATGAGGAATTCCCTCTACCAACTCATGTTGGCATCTTCTCTGAAACTGAAAATATTAGATTGTTGCATATAGGAGGGAGAACTTAAGTGACTTGCTCATGGTATCAGAGGCCAGGCTTGAATTTCATGACTTCCAGGTTAGCTCAGTATATCCAAGATCTAGACAGAAAAATTGGAAGGTAATTAATCTAAGGGAGGGAGGAACTAGCAGATGGGATTGGAGGGTGGTATCCTACAGAAGATGGGATTGAACATTAGGCAAAAGAGTTTGAACTTTATCCAGGAGGCAACAGGGAAGAACTTTGTGCAAAAGAAAGATCTAAATAGACTCAGTCATATTTGTTTCAACCTTCTTTTGATCTTTGTAAAAAATAATTTAGCTAAACACCCACCTGGCTCTCTGAGACACAACCCTGGCATTATCCTCATAGCTCTCCTTTTATTAGGGGACTTAGAATTCTCAAAGCATTCAGACAAGCATGCTGATGGGAGCTATAAATCAGGGACTGTACAGTTAAGTCAAATAGCCTGCTTCTTCACTCCATTTTCACAGGACAGCCTGGGAAGCAAAGATTTATGGTGTCAGGGTCAGAAACCTTCTTGGGCTTCATTTATGGGAAAGCCTGGGCCTCATTTTTCACTCCAAGAGACAGGTAATGGTTTCGTTGTGAAGAGGGATGCTCAGCCAGGCAGCCTAAAGGCAAATGCTTCTCCAGTGGATTGCATTTGAATGCTGATCATTGCAGATGTTTTGGGGCAGGACCAGGACTGCTCACCTTCAAGCTTCAGGGACTAGAGGGAGGAGAAGTATGTTCATTTCATTGGAGAGCTGGGAAAGATGTCAAGGAAGAAAGATAGGTTAGCTTGGCTCTGTAGCAATGTTCCTTGAGTTAATCCATTGGGAGAACACAGAGTCAATTTGTCTGACAACCTTGTGGTGTCCTGCTTTGTAATCTCATCGTTTTAGCCACCTTTTCACACTAGAAAGTGAGGTGAAAAGAATCCAGCTTCAAAGTCAGAGGACCTGGGTTCAAAACCTGACTATTGCTTTCTATGTTTACACCTTTCTTATTCAGTGGTTTCTGCTTCTGTTTCTCTAAACTCCTTTTGCCACCATGCTCTGTGAGGAAAATGACTCCTGCTCAATAATTCTCTGGAACTCAGCTGTGGTGATGTGTCAAAGGCTCATTTATTGTCATTCTTGTGAGAATGGGCTAGCTCATAGGTGCCAAAAATGGGGGGCTCACAGTCCCCATTTTAAACCCTAGTCCCTAATGCAAATGGACACTCCCCTTTTTCATCACTGGTCCGATTACTCAAGGATTACAATCTACATTAAAAAACTAGCTAATTGGAAGGCAATATTCCTAACCCTAATTTCCATAATTATTCTTTGGCTTCTTAGCCAATGGGGGAGGTGACGCAGGGGCATTTCTTCAATCCTCCCTTATATGGACATAGCTCCGGAGAAGAACTAATTGAGACCAGCTCAGGGCTTTTTGTACCATGTGAACTTATTTGCTGGAGGGGAAGGAGGGGGACTGAGACCTTTTTCCTCAAACATGTCCAGAGGAGTGTAATTTGAATAATGATTCTTATATTCTTATTGAGAGGAGACCATTCCCCATTTCCTCACATGCGCTATCAGCCTTCTCATCCCAGAACATCCCTTCATTCTACAGCCTTTGCACAAGGGACAATTCCTCTGCTCTCAAGGCCTCTTCTTCTAATTATTTTCTTCTGGAACTTCCATTTTGAGAATAGATCCTCAGGCCAGTTATACTCACTCCTGCATTCTTCCTCAGGCCTCGCTGGCTTCTTACACTCAGCCCTTCTGTCTCTACCATAGACCCATGTAGGAACCTCTTCCATGCCCTTTTCAGATTCCTTTCCATTAGAATGCAAGCTTCTTGAGGTAAGGGACTCTATTTTTTGCTTTTCTTTGTATCCCCAGAACTTTGCACAGTCCATGAGACAAGGCAAATGCTTAATAAATGCTTATTGACTTGGCCTGACATCTCTTGATTGTGTGACCTTGGGGAAGTCACATTATCTCTCTAAATCTCAGTATCCTCAGCTCTAAAGTAAAGGGGTTGGATTATTTAACCCCTACAGTACCCTCTAGTCCTTGAACCTATAATCCTTTTTGTAAAAACTTAAACTTTGTGTCTATGAATTGGGGGTTGAGGAAAACATAGTGATGGAAATGAAACCAAGAAAACAAAAAAGAGGCAAAGGTTTCCAACTGTATCTCAGGCCACTGCCAGTCATCCTGACTGGCCATTGGACCCAGATGGCTCTGGAGGAGAGAGTGAGGCTGAAAATTTTGCATAACTCTTCTACACTTAAATCCAATTCTCTTGCAATTCAAGATATCACCCTGCTGATGTCATTGGTTCTTGAATGAAGGATCAACAATGACAACAATGGCTGAAGAAATCAGATCTGATTTCTGAGCCACTATCAGTTATATTAGAAAGGTTTTGTTTAATTTCAGAGGTTGCACAGGACTACAGAATACATGTATTCCAAATTAGTGAGGGGAAAAAAGACGATAGTAAAAATTATATACTATGGGGCAGAGAGTGAGATCAGCATCAATTCCTGGAAAAATTATAGAATGTGTTATTAAAAATATATATATTAAAATTTATTTATTTTTGTTTTAATTTATGGAATAAAACAAGAATTTCTATAAACTATTATAATAAAAAATTGTTGTACATGAAAATGCAAATCTGTTTTGTACAACTTGCAATTCCTTTTAAATATATAATAAAGTTAGGTAAATTTCATTCCCCCCCCTTCCCTGCCCCAGAGATGCCTGCTCTATACCTACTTCTATTCATAGTTTTTTTTCTCTGGAAGCAGATAGTGTTTCCTTCATATGTCCTTTATAGTTAATTTGGGTTCTTACAGTACTAAAAATGACTGAGTTTCTCAATGTAGTTCTTAAACTACAACTGTTTTACCTGTTAAAGAATACAGTGTTTTCTTGGTTCACCTCATTTTGCTCTTCATTACTTTGTGAAAGTCTATCCATGGTTTTCTAAGATCGTCATTCTCATCATTTCTTATATAACACAGTAATAGTCCATCATATTCATATACCACAACTTGTTCAGCCATTTCCCAAATGACAGACAAGCCCACAATTTCCAATTCTTTGCCACCACAAAGACAACTTATGAATATTTTAGAAAGTATAACTTCATTTCCTTTTTTTCCCAATCATCTTTGGGAATAGACCTAGCAGTGCTATTTCTGGGTCAAAGAGCATAAGCAGTTTAGTAACTCTTTAGGTATACTTCCAGATTGCTCCTGAAAATGGTTCGATTAGTTCATAATTCCACCAAGAATGATTTAGTGTCCCAATTTTTAGGTAACATTTAGTGAATATTTAGAAAAGGAAATAATGATCATAAGCCTCCAGAATCAAGAATAATTAAAAGCAGACATATTAAAAAAATACAAAACAAAACAGGATAGGAGGCAGCTAGGTGGTACAGTGGATAAAACACCAGTCCTGGATTCAGGAGGACCAGAGTTCAAATCTGGCCTCAGATACTTGACACTTACTAGCTGTGTGACCCTGGGCAAGCCACTTAACCCTCATTACAAAAACAAAAACAAACAAAAAACAGGATTACTAAACAGACAGATCAGAAGAGAAATGATTTATTTTGTTTAACAAGCCATTTTGTAAGGTATCCTATGGTATTATTGCAGAAAAGGTAGAGATACTTTGGAAACATGATAGGGAAATTATTGACTGATAACTGGTTAAATGGCCAGATTAAAAGAGTAGTAAAAGTATCTTCCCTACTGCACAAGAGTCAATAGGCCTTTATTAAGTTCCTACTACATACTAGATACTATACCAAGTACTGGGAAGTCTTCAATGAGGTGCTTCGGGGAACTGTGGTTGGCCCTAGCCTATTTAATTTCTTTTATCAGTGATGGCATAAAGACATACATCGTGTGATTATCAAATTGGCAGCTAATCAAATTGGCAGCTAATCCGAAGATGGGAAGCATAAGAGAACAGGAATACAAAAAGATCTTAACAGACAAGAACATCAAGCTAAATTCAATAGGATAGGGGGCAGCTAGGTGGCACAGTGGATAAAGTACCAGCTTGAATTCAGAAGGACCTGAGTTCAAATTTGACCTCAGACACTTACTAGCTATGAGATCCTGGGCAAGTCACTTAATCCACATTTCCCTGTGTGATGTTTAAAATCTAAATGTGGATCCTAACCTGCCCCCCCCACCTTTTTTGGGGGGGAGGGGGGCGTTGGCTAAAATCACTGATAAATTCAGCAAGAGTTTAAGCTTTTAAGGATTTATTAAAGTGTATTAGAAGTTAGTGAAGAGAGAGTCAGTATAGCCAGAGAGAAACTCTTGCTTTCCTAGCAGGCCATAGGAAGTCCCTTGCCATGCCAAAGTCCTAGACGGAAAGGGGGGCCCTCCTGTTCCCCATCTCCCACCACCAAACCAGTTCTGGACAAAAAAGGGAGAGATCCAGCCAGCCAGCCTCAACTTCCTAGTTCCTGTCTCCCTCCCCCAAAACGGGAGGTCCTTAAAGCTGATTGGTTGAGGGTCGTCTTCTGCTAATATCAGTACTCCACAGCCTCTGAGAATAACACCCCACTCAGGGCCAGCCAGGCATGGGCTCAATTTAATCATTCTTAAGTAGGTACTCAGTCAGTTTCTTAGTTTCACCTAATTTAATCAATTCCAAATCAATCTTCAGGTGGGGCCCCTGGGTATCTGCCAAATCCCATTATTTTATCACACCTGAAAAGACATAATAAAAATAAATTTGAAAGGGTAAAATTTTGGTAGGGGGAAATTCATTTAATAAGGGTAAAGTCTTACATTTGACTTAAAAAAATCAATGCCACAAGTGAGAAATGGGTAGGGACAGTTAGATAATAGTTTGTTCAAAAAAGTCCAGGGGTTTTCATAGACAAGCATCTCAGTATGATTCATCAGTGTGGCAAAGCAGGGAAAAAGTTAATTGATCTTGGGTTGCATTGAAAAAATGTGTCTTCCGGAAAAAAGATATGATAATCCGTGGTTGAATCACATCTAGAATAATGCATTCTGGTTTGGGTGCCACAGTTTTAGAAGGATGTTGACCAGCTTGAGAGGGTTGAGAGAAGGGTATCCAGAGAAAAGAAAGTTATTGAGTTTATGTCATATTGGAATTTAAAGGAACTGTGGATGTTTATTCCAGTGAAGCAATGATAAAGATGGAGCTTGATGGTCAGGGTCTATATGGGAAGAGCTCTAATATAAAGGATTAATGAGATATGCTCTGCTTGGTCCTAGAAGGTAGAAGTAAGATTAATGGGAGCAAGTTGTTTAGAGGCAAATTCAGGATTAACCATAAGGGAAAAATACCTTTAAATAAGAATGGGGTACCTTGGGAGTCAGTGAGCTTCCCAGCATTTAATGTCTTCAAGCAGATCCTGAAAAACTGCTATGCAAATTTGTTGCAGTATGGCTTATTTTTCAGATATTGTTTAGATTAGATGGTTAGTGAATTCTCCACTAAGTCTAATATTCTGTGATTCAATGAAATTAATCAATAAAACATTAAATTTAATTAATTTTTCTCCTTTTCCCTGAATCTATGTTTTCCAAGTCATTCAATGTTTTAATGACCTAAAAATTTTGTAGATAGAAATTGTTATCAGAAGATGCTAGGGTAATCCTAGGAGCTTACCCCAGGCACAATCCCCTCCAGACTAGCTATTTTACCATACATTCTCTTTCTTAGAACAGGAATCAAAAACCATTAAATCTTAGAATTCAAGGGAGTTTCAGAAAGTATTTAGTACAAGTTATTTCTGGACAAGAATCCAATCAACATCAAATATTAAACCTAGATTATTAGCCAATCGTTGAACAGCTACAGGAAGGAGGAACTCATTACCCCCAAGTCAGCCAATAGGATTTTTAGACAATACTCTTTAAGCTTAAGTTTTTCCCCTTCTTTTTTAGTTTCCATATATCACTTCTGGTTCTGCCACATCAAAAGACAAGCAAAACAGTTCTAATAGATCTTCTCTTTGTCAGTCCATCAAATGATTGAATAGAGATAATCCCTTCCCCTCTACTTTCACATGTTTGAGGTTAACCCTGTTGGTGGGCTGGGGAGATGTATACCACAAGCAGGTGAAAACCTTACCAAGTGGAATAGGCAGATGAGAACAATTTGTTCCGGTGACCACGAAAACAATTGAAGCAGGTGCTGTGGAGTACTTATAACCTGGTAAAATATCAAAGATGCTAATGTGATCCATTGCATTTCAGGCCATGTCTTGCCTTGCCATTTGACTTGCCATTGGACTTTGATGAATTGGGAAGAAAGAGTAAGGCTCATGACTTTGCACATCTCTACTTCACTTAAATCCAATTCACATGCAAGTCAAGATATCACTTATCCTCTTAGAAAATGAAGGATGTAACAAAAACTGCTGGGGAAACTGGAAAATAATATGGCAGAAACTATACATAGAGTCAAAATGGGTACAAAAACTAGACATAATAGGTATACCATAGTCACATTAGAAAAAGAACTAGTTTACTTGTCAGATCTATGAAGAGGGAAATAATTTATGACAAAGATGTGATAGAGAACATTATGAAATGTGAGTGGATCATTTTGACTACGTCAAATTAAAAAGTTTTTGCACAAACAAAACTAATATGAACAAGTTAGAAGGAGAGCAGAAAGCTGGCCAACAATTCTTACAGATGGTTTCTGATAAAGGCCTCCTATCTAAAATATACAGAGAACTGAATCAAATATTTAATAATATAAGTCATTTCCCCAATTGAAAAATGGTCAAACTATATGAACAAGTAGTTTTCAGATGAAGAAATGAAATCTATCTACAGCCATATGAAAAAAAAATGTTCTCAATCACTACTGGTTAGAGAAATGAAAATTAAAACTACTCCAAGGTACAACCTCACATCTATCCAATTGGCTAATATGACAAAAAAGAAAAATGATAATGTTGGAGAAGAAAATTGGAACACTAATTGTTCCAACAGAAATTGGAAAAATTGGAACACTAATGCACAGTTATTGGAGCTGTGAACTGATCCAACCATTCTGGAGAGCAATCTGGAACCATACCCAAAATACTATAAAATTGTTCATATCCTTTGACTCAACAATAGCACTATTAGGCCTATATGCCAAGGAGATCATAAAAAAAGGAAAAGGACCCCCGTGTACAAAAGTATTTATAACTGCTCTTTTTGTGTTGGCAAAGAATTGGAAATTGATGACCATCAAGTGGGGAATGGCTAAAGAAGTTGTCATATATGAATATAATGGAATAGTATTATGCTATAAGAAAATTATAAGCAGATGGATTTCAGAAAAGCCTGGAAAGACTTACATAAATTGACACTGAGTGAAATAAGCAGAACCAAGAGAACCCTGAAGTCTGAATGCAGGTTGACACATTTTTTCACTAAGCATATTTAAGCTTATATCCACTTTTGTTGCTTTGTTGTTGTTGTTGTTTATTCTTTCTTGTGTTTTTTCCTTTTGTAATGATGATTTTGTTAAAATATGACTAATGTGGAAATATGTTTAACATGATTGTAATATATAACTTATATGACATTGCTTACTAGATTCAGGAGGGAGGAGGGAAGGGAAGTTGGGAGAAAAATTTGGAACTCCAAAAATATCTTTACATGTAATTAGAAAAATTTAAAAATCAAATTAGATTTAAAAAGAAAAAGAAAATGAAGGATGAATGATAGGTAATCCCTCAACCTCCATCAATTTTTCCTTCTCTAGGCTAAACATTATCAGTTTCTTCAAATGGCATGGATCTGAGGTTCGCCATTTTGATTAGGCCACTTCTGGACACTTTTGTGTTTATTAATGTCCTTCCTTAAATATGTTGCCTCCAAATGAATTCCATACAATCAGGAACCAGGAAGGATAATGATGGTGGTTGTGAAAATTTTGTCAAAAATATACTTAATATCTAATGTGATGAATGCGTATCCAGCTTTAAAGTTTGTGAAGTGCTTAACGGAGAATATGTTGCAAATCCTCACAATACCCTTGTGAAATTACATATTACACATATTATTTTTCCCATTTTGCTAATGAGGGAATTGGGGTTAAGGACGATAGTAACTCGACTATGGCTATATATACCTTAATTGGTTGGCTTTAGTGTGAGAAAAGAAGTGAAAAGAAACAGATATGGGAATGTTTTGGGGAAAACCAAACAACTCTATAAACCAAAGGGTTACATTAGCTTAAGTGGCATTTCAACTAGTTAATTACAGATTCCTTTTATTATTTGAAATTCTACTACCCTTTCCAAAGGGATCTGACATTCTTTTCTTTCTCTTCTACAAACAATCCAAATGAGTCAACATTTGCCCTGGAAGTCTTTTTACTACAGAAATATGCATTCACTGCTTGGATTGAATATCTCAATGTAAAAATATCTCTGATACCTGTCAGTGAACAACTTCTATAAGGTTTCATAAATTCCTTTTAAGGCACTGGCCACCAGACCAAAAAAGAAATGCTATTTGACATGGGATTACCAAGAGAAGTTTGAGGATTCCAGCTTTCTTGAAGAAGTGACCAATTGTGAGTTTGGAAAACTGCGTATAGCATCAGATGTTTTCTATATGTTGATTAACTATGTTAGGCTTTCTATTTTTCTCTTTATCATCTAGAATAGAACTCTGAAGGAAACAGGAAACTATATGTAACATCAATAAGGAAAATTATTGATAAAATTTTTATTTTAATTTATTCATTCCTTCATCCATTCATTTCTCTATTTATTTATTTATTAATCCATTCATCTATTTATTTATTCATTAATTTTATTTATTCATTCATTTATCTATCTATCTATCTATCTATCTATCTATTGATTTATGGGCAATGAGGGTTAAGTGACTTGCCCAGGGTCACACAGCTAGTAAGTGTCAGGTGTCTAAGGCTAGATTTGTACTCAGGTACTCCTGAATCCAGGACAGGTGCTTTATCCACTGTGCCACCTAACTGCTCCCAATTATTATTTTTAAACAAGAAGGGCAGTAAGTAATGACAGCACAGAACCTGAGAATCTTTTACAGTTTCAGATTGCAAACAAAATCATGGAAGCTGCTACTCTGGTTTGGAAAGTGAATCTGGCCTTCCTTCACTAATCTTGTATTTTCCTGTGTAGTTTTATTGTTTGATGAGTTGAAATCAATAAAAATAACCCCGAGAACAATGGAGATGCATGTGATGAATACCAGCAGGAAGAAAGACACTACACACAAGCAAGGTATTGTACAGGAGGATTAGAAAGATGGAATCAAAGTTATATATGTTTCCACCTGAAAATTGGTTGGTTATACAAAGAGGGTGAGAGCTATCCAATGGATAGTTTTGTGGTCCACTGAGTTTTTTGTAATGTAAAGAGAAGTCAAGAAAGACCTTTTGAATGTTTCTTGGACCTTGTATAGCAAATATATAGGAAGACTTGGACAATTCTCTCATATAATGGGCTGGGATGGATCAATCAATACACTCCTGCTATGTTCTTAAATCCCTATTTGACAAGCAAAGTTTTGCACACATAAGAGGGACTTTAGTAATTTCTTGATAACATGGAAACAACAACAAAAAGTTCTCTTCCATGATGGGATATTGGAAAGAGAAAACATAAGAACAGAATGGTTGGTTGTTCATGTGGCAAGCAATGTGTTATGAGTTATAAAGGCAGAGGTGAAATTGTTAGAGTTCTTAACCTCAAAAAGCTTCTGGTGAGTCACATGATCGACGATCAATTGCTGAAGGGAATATCCACATCGAAATTAGAGGTCCAATAGGGTAGAATAAATGTATCCCCATAGTAGAATATAAGCACCTTGGAGGTAGAATTTTTTTCTGTCTTTGAACACTCAGTATTTAGTGTAATAAACCTGTCTGAAGAGGCTCAAAGGACCACCTCCATTTCTCCATCTGCTGAATCTCTGCCCTTGTTTAGATTTGTCCTTTGTCTCTCTTCTTTGGTTAGTGTCTTTGGGCCTCCCTTGCTTTTCAGTTCAGCTTTGTAAGTCTTTGGTGGGACCGTGACTTTTATCTCCATGCTCCTTCCTCTCAGACTGCTTTCTTGCCTTTTTTTTTCTTTTTTTTTTTTTTCAGGATAATGAGGATTAAGGGATTTGCCCAGTTCACAGAGCTAGTTAGTGTTAACTGTTTGAGACTGCATTTGAATTCAGCTCCGGTGCTTTATTTACTGCACTACCTAGCTGCCCCCTCAGTCTTCTTTCTTGAAGACAATGTTTACCTCTTTGAAAACTCCTGAGCATGACTCAAGTCCCTTTCTGGATCCAAAATTGTAATAGTCCAAATCATCATGAAAAATCTAGGTGGCATAATGGATAGAGTGTTGAGACAGGAGTCAGGAAGACCCGAGTTCAAATCTGGCCTCAGATGTGTAATGATTGGAGTGACACCACCTGCTGGAGAGTTACTGTAGGAAAGCTCCACCATGAGGAGAAGGCAAAGGTGTTTGAAGGCAAGCCATGTGGATGTTTGCTTGTGGTTACTCTCTATCAAAGCTACCAGCCAATCAACTTAAAGAGCCTCCCATTTTTGGAAGGAGAACATGAAGTAGGAAGCAGATGCTGGCAGAGAGGTGCTTTCTCTTTGATTTCAAGACATCAGCTTGGTGGCAGGACTTCACATGGGAGGTTAGGAAGGCTAGGATTTCCATGATATAAGAAATCTGTTCTCAATCTTTCTCTCTCTTTACTATCTTATATCTTTTAATAAATCCTTAAAAGCCTAAACTTTTGGTGAATTTATCAGTGATTTTAGCCAGTTTCCCCCCCAAACTGGGGGGTGGGGCAGATTAGAACCCACATTTAGATTTTTAAACAACACAGATGTTTATTAGCTGTGTGACCCTGGGCAAGTCATATAACCATTTTGGCCTCATGTTCTCATCTGCAAAATGAGCTGGAGAAGAAAGTGGCAAACCACTCCAATATCTTTGCCAAAGAAAACCCTAAATAGGATCATGAAGAGTTGGACACAACTGGAAAATTATTTGACCACAACAATAACGACAAAAACATCAACATCAGGTCTGTTAGGGAATATCCTTCTGGTCTTACAAATCCCAGAATTATAGGATGTTCTTAATTCCCTATTTGACTAGCAAAGTGTTGGGCACATCAGAGGGGCTTTAATAAATTCTTGATAATGTGGAAACAACAAAAAAGTTCTCTTCCATGATGGGACATAGAAAAGAGCAAAAGAAAGAACAGAATGGTTGGTTGTTCATTTGGACTGAAAACCTTTCTGAAGAAGGATTAATTCATAGGGAGTTTCCTTTCTTTCCTTGAAGTCTGTTTTCTTTATTTTCTTATCTTTTGTTCCACAGCCTGGGGTGAGGGCGGGGTGACTGGAATTCAGCCCCACACTGAGCCTAGGTCTTCATATTAAATCATTCATTGTGGGCTTTATTTTGAAGTGGCTAAGTCTTTGGGAAGCTGGAGGTGCTTTTTTTGGTTCCTACAAGAGGTGAGGAATCTTGGAACCTCAGTGATTTTATTGGAGTTTTATTATCCATGATTCCACAATGAAACCTCCCTCCTGGAAACAACTTCAAATTACCATGAAAGTTTGACCAAGTTCTGTATTGAGCCTATAACTATTAGCCATTGGGCTCCCCCATCCCTACCCGCAGTTAAGGAACTGTGCTCTTAGGAACATTTTGAATGTTCCTACAAACATGGTGGTTCCCTATCAACTTGGAAGGATATTTTCCAAGGAGTTTCCTGGGATACAATCTCAGTTCTGTTCTATTTAGTATTTTTATTGATGACTTAGATAAGGGCAGACATGGCATATTTATGACATTCACAGACAATATAAAGCAGACAATTCAGTCAGTCAATTAGTCAGTCAACAAGTCCTTACTATGTGTCAGATACTATAATAAGAACTGGGGATACAAATAGAAGAAAAAAGACAAGATAAATAACTTACTGGGTGACAACCTTTCCATCCAAAGAGATCTAGACAGGCTAGAGCACTCAGCTGAATAAAGCAAGATAACATTAAATGAGGATAAATATAAAATCTTCACAATCAAGGTGGTGTTGTAGAGAGCAAAAAAACTGCCCTTGAAGTCAGGCAAACCAGTACTTAAGCCCTTTCTCTGATATATAATAGTCATGTAATTGGAAATTCAATTCCTCTTGCCATGTCCCAGAGATCTAAGACTGTTAAGTTGTACTTGAATTGCTTGTCTGCATTAGGGGACACAGTTTCTATACCATGAGTTCCTTGCACCATTGCAGATCACATCAAGAGAGGGAATGTGACTAGAACCATGGAGATCGGTACCCTGCAACATGATGGTCAATCTGCATCTGGAGCACTAAGACCCACAGTTTAAAAAGGACATGTATAAAATAGAGGACATTCAGGGTAGGGAAACCAGGATAATGAAAGACCTTGAGATTATGATATATAAAGAACAGTAGAATAAACTCAGAATGTTTAGCCTAGAGAAGAGAAGGGGATCTTCTTAACACTTTTGTGTAAACTTGGAGGAATATCCAAGGTGACACTGAGCCAACCATGAATTACCCCTAGGGCACAGTTCTGAATCCACCTAATTGTCCTGGGATATAACTAAAAATTTCCCTATCTTTTCTACAAGAAAAGCATGAGTGATTTGGTTAAGTACCTAGATGTTCGGGCATGGTAGTGCATGCCTACAATCCCAATTGTTGGGATGCTGAGTCTGGTCAATCTCTTGAAATCTGGAGTTTTGATCTGCAATGGGCTATATGGATGATATGCTTGCATTAAGTCCTATACCAATATGATGATATGTTGTGAATGGGAGAATCATCATGTAGTTTAAGGAAGAATAAATCAGCCCAAGTTGGAAATAGAAAACAAAATTTCCATGACAATCATCAGTGACATCAAGTTGATGAGTAATTAATGCCTGTACATCTAGCCTAGGTAAGATGGGGAGAGTCAGTCTTAAAAAAAGTTGGATGAAATCTCAGCATATTATCCCTATTGTGTACTTCTGATACAGAAGTCTAGTAACTCTGTCAAAATATATAGTAATCTTATTCTGGAATGATTTGCTCTTGATAAAGACATGCTGGTTCTTTTCATAGTATAGGTCAGAGTTTCTTATAAACTGAAGACAAGATAATCAGTATATATTTTAATGATTCCATTTTTTCTAAAACAAAAAAAAAAATCAAAACAAACTGGGATAACATTTGTCCTTTTTAAATCCTGTGGTAACTATCCCATTCATTATGACCTTTCAAATATCACAGGCAATGCCTTAGTAATTTTTTTTTTAATTCTTGTGGGGGCAATGAGGATTAAGTGACTTGCCCAATGTCACACAGCTAGTGTCAAGTGTCTGAGGCTGGATTTGAACTCAGGTCCTCCTGAATCCAAGGCCAGTGCTTTATCCACTGAGCCAACTATCTGCCCCCCAATGCCTTAGTAATTAATCATACTTCAGGACTAAGTTATTTTCCATGACAGTGAAGCAATTCCTTAGTTGCTCAAACCTTGGAAGTCCTTGGGACTCCTTTCTCTGACTGAGGACTCCTAGAACCTCCATGTAAGGAGCATGCCCAGGTTTACCATCTCTTCATCTCCCATCAGGATGTACCCCTTTTGTGTTTTCCACCATGCCCCTGCTTTGGATAATACTTAGCACAGTTCTTGGCATATAATAGGCACTTAATAAATGCTAGTTGATCAAGGGAAAACCATACATTTTTATTCATTTTACATGAACAGCATTTTCTTCCACATTCTGTTTGTCTTAAAAAAATTGATTCATGGAATTTGTTTTGAAACAATACTCATCGACAGACATCTAAACAACCCCACCTTTGGAAGGAAATTTCCTAAGATTTCTATGAAAAATTGACAAATCATATATTTGAGACTGATGGTAGTTCCTTATTTTTACTTTTATAATTTGTCACTTACTGGTAGAAAGGAAGGATGTGTACTTTAAGCTTGTTAGTATTGTATCAAGATCGTCCTCTGCATTTGGGTTTTGTTGCATCTTTTTGTTTTTCTTTATTTCCATTGCTGTAGTCATTGTTTCTATGTTTTGTTTTGTTTTGAATTTTTTTCAGCTGAGTTTTTCTTACTTGTACCACTTCATGCAAGTCTGCCCTAGTTTATTTTTTTTTTTATATTTATTCTTCTTTGGACTGCAATTCTATTCTGTTACATTTATTTTTGTTCATCACTGGGTAATTAGGCAGCATGCTGAACAAATCTTGTAGTTGGAGTCAGGAAAACTTGAGCTTAAATATTTCATTTCCACCTGTACGGCTCTTTCTTTCCTCACTGTTAAAAACAGATATCATAATAGAAGTGACTTAAAACTTGCCAAAACCTGGACCATTCCTACCATTCCAATTTTCTCACATTTTACTCCCCTCCATTTACTCTATGATTCATGGATGCTGTTTTGTTTGCTATTTCTATGACAAGGTTCTCCATTTCCCTGACCCTGGGCATTACACTGACTGTCCCCTATTCCTAGAACCCTCTCCCTCCTCCTCTGTCCCTTCTGAATTCTGTGGGTTCATTCAAGGCTCAGCTAAAATCCTGTCTTCTGCAAATATCTTCTGATTCTCCTTCATCTTGGATTATCTCCAATTTTTGCTGTCTATATTTCATACACTGATGTTTGCATGTTGTCTCCATAGTTAGACTGTGAGCTTCTTGAGGGAAGGTGCTGTTTTTGCCTTTATTTGTATCTCTAGAGTTTAGCACAGTGCCTGGCTCATAATCCTAATCCTTAATAAATGTTTTTTGATCAACTGTTGACTGACTTATTTGCTGTCCTACTTCATAAGGTACTTATGAGGACAAATGACATTAGATTTGTAAAGGACTTTTGCAAAACTTAAAACACTATGTTGATGGTAGCTGTTATCCACTTATTGAGAGTCTTAAGTGCTCTGTAGCCTCATTTGGGGAACTGACACAAAAGAAGTCACGGTGTGTGCATGTGCATGTGCACGTGCATATGCATATGTGTATAAATGTATGTGCATGTGTGTCTTGTGCATGTATGCATGTTTGTACGTGCAGTTCTGTCCCCTGCCTGGGAGCCTGTAAACCAAGTAAAAATAACAGTGAGAATGAATTCAGTGACCTATGGTGAGTGTCCATAGTTTACATTTTTCCATAGCTAAATGACTGCTGTCTATTCTCAGAATACAAACCCGTCCCTGGGACAGAAAGGGCCTGGAGGAACAGAAAGCTTTTCCACACTCCACATTATCAGGGAAAATGATCATTCAATCAACCAAAGGAATGTGTGAGTGAGCAAATCCTGTTGGAGAGTCTTCAGGGTCAAAACCAAAAGGAAAAAGAATCCAAAATCCCAAATGGGAACCCTGACCTGTGTTAGGATGTATAAGGGTAGAAGAACAGGGCACAGAGATGGGAAAGAAGGATAGGCCACTGCACCCTCAGAACAAAGAGATGAGTCAGAGACTATACATGGAGAGAAGGCTGCTGGATGCCCAAAGGAAGAAATAGCCCTGTGTCCTCCGTGGAATGGTGATGTGTCATCAAAGGTGTCCTCAGGTGGAAAATCATCCAGTAAAGACCAGTATTTCTCAATGGTTCTGTGACTCAAGGATGCTGAGGAAGCTGTAATAGAGAGGGATGCAGTGAATGTCGGAGAATGGTACCTTCCTGAAAATATGCACTTGGGTAGATAGGGTAGTTGTAGTATAATGAGTAGGACACTGGCCTTGAATGTAGGAATACTTTGGTTCAAATCCTTCCGTGGACATATACTCAGTGTGCAATCCCTAGGCCAGGTGCTTAACCTTTCTGGGCCTCAGTTTCCTCATTTTTTAAAATTAAGGGAAAATACTTTGATTTTACTCCAGGATGCACTCCTGATTCTCCTGGATTTTCTCCATGATGTCCCATAAACATCTTCACCCTGGAAGCTCATTCTACTTCTGGACTCCACACATTGTAAGTACTCTCCTTTCCTCAGGGAACTTACTCTGATTTATTCTTCCCACCACCTCCATTCTTTTTGTTTGTTTGTTTGTTTTGTTTTGTTTTTGTTTTTGTTTTGTTTTGGGTGAGGCAATTGGGGTTAAGTGACTTGTCCAGGGTCACACAGCTAGTAAGTGTCAAATGTCTGAGGCCTGATTTGAACTCAGGTATTCTTGATTCCAGAGATGGTGCTCTATCCACTGTGCCTCCTAGCTGCCCCCCCATCACCTCCATTCTTAAGAAGAGGACACAGGATAGTTATTTCACTCCTCTCTGGGCAGATTCTTCTGGACTTTCTCTACAATGTACATATTCCTCAGAGTATCTTGGTAACTCTTCCTCACCTCCCTTTTCATCTTCCTTGCATACTTGATTTTCCTCCCTTAAATGTAAAGTCTTTGAGGGGAGGGACTATCTGTATTTTTGCTTTTATTTCTATTCTCAGAACTTAGCACAATGCTAAACATTATTAATATTAGTTGACCCAATAAATGCTTGTATAATACCAGTTTTATAAATGCCAGTAAGCATTTAATAAATGTTTGTTGACTGATGTCTGAGGTCCCTTCCAGCTCTTGATCTATGATCTATACCCTCCATACTAAAGGTATTTCAGTTCCTATGGCACATTGGGCCTTGACTCAACTGATATTGTTTTTTCAACTGGTAGAGAATATATCATTACGATGCAGTTTAGAAATCACAGTTTAATTCAAGAAATACTATTTTAGCACCTGCAATGTGCGAAGAACCATCATGTTGCTGATATGAAGAAAAACATATTCTTATTCTCAAAAAACAGGCATCCCACTGGGAAGGATTCAACACATAGATTTGGGGATAATGTAAGGTGATTTTCAGATAGAGGAAGCATATTCCCTCAGGGATCAGGGAATGCTTCATTAAGGGTGTCATTTGAGTTGGGTTTCAAGCATCAGTAGTACTTCAACAGGTGATAAGGGAGAAAGCATTCCAAACATAAGCTAACCATGGAAAGAAGGGCATGGAGGGGGAAGTTACATGGCATGAAGGAAGGACAGAGACTCTGGTTGCCTTCATGCCCACATGGGTGTCCCACTAAGTCAATACAGTTACTATTTCATGCCATGATTTTATTAAATACTCAACAAGCAGGCTGTTAATAGCTGTTTTTGAGCATTAAGAAAGGATTACCTTACCTAGAACTGGAAAATAAAGATGTTCCACTGCCATTGGAGAGATGAGGAAGGTGGTGGTAAAGGCTAATTGCAGGCAAAGAAGGTGAAAAAGCATGAGTAGTCTTTGTGAACCTAAACCATATTTTAAAATCCCATCACCCTTGCTCTCCAAATCAGCTGCATCCAGGACCACTCCTATATCTATTTCCAGACCCAGACTTTTCTTCAGTTACTATTTTGTTTTAGAATTTTATTTTCCAAGTTACATGTAAAAGCATTTTTTTTTTTTGGCGAGGCAACAGGGGTTAAGTGACTTGCCCAAGGTCACACAGCTAGTAAGTGTCAAGTGTCTAAGGTGGGATTTGAACTCAGGTACTCCTGAATCCAGGATTGGGGCTTAAAAACAAATTTTGACATCAATTTTTTTAAAAGTTTGTATTCCAATTTTTCTTCCTCTCCCCCTTCCCACCTCCACCCCAAGAACTCAAACAATTCAATATAAATTATATATGAGTAGTCATGGAAAGCAACTCTACATTAGCTAGGTTGTGAAAGAAAACAGATAAAAACAAAACTTCTGATTAAGGAATGGTCAAAAAAAATGTGTTTCAGTCTGTTTTTAGATACCATCAGTTCTTTCTCTGTAGATGGAGTGCAATTTTCATAAGTTCTTCAGAGTTATATTGGATCATTGCCTTGCTGAAAATAACCACTTGCTTCCTAGCAGATCATCTTACACTAATGCTGTCATTTTGTATAAAATACATTTCTCTCTGCTTCAGTTCATGTAGGTCTTTCCAGGTTTTTTTGATAGCAACCTTCTTCACAGTTACTATTGAGGCCTCCTTGAAGCAACTTAGTTTTTGGACAGAGAGATCATAGAATCATGGATGAAGAGATGGGAGGAAACTTTGGATGTAAATTCAAACATTCAGTATGAAAGATGGAAAGGGGCCTTGAAGCATAAAGCAGAGACTAGTAGAGGTGAGAGGAACATTAGAACATAGAAATACAGAAACTTAAGTTAGTGGATTGTTTTAGAACCTAGAATGTCAGTTATGGGAGGGTTGTTAGGATATGAAATTCAAAAACTGGGAGGAACCTTAGAAAGTAGACTATAAAAGGTAAGAGTTAGAGGGGACCTTAGGACAAAGCATATCAGAGATGGGATTAACAGAATGAAGAATGACAGAACAGGAAAGGGGCCTTAGAACACAGTATGTAAGTTAAATCAAGAGGGTAATTAAAACAGAATATCAATCGTTGGTGGGATCTTAGAGTGTAGAGTTCCATAGCCAAGCGTGACCTGAGAATATAGAATGTTAGAGATGGGAAGGATCTTTGAACACAGAACATTAAAGATATTAGGGAATTTAGAACAGCAAATATAGAATAATAAAATTGGGAAGGGCTATAGAACATTGATTGTCAGTATTGGAGTTACTTTAAAATATAGGACACTGAAATCTTGAATGTTTTTGTTAGGAGGAAGCTTAAAGAGATTCTAAGCAAAGTATCTCATTTTTATGGATATGGAAACTGAGGGCAGGAGAGAAGAAATAACTAAACTAAATGACTTGTCTGTAGTAATTCAGGCAATGAAAGAGCCCAGTTCCAAATCTAGGTTTATGACTTCAAATAGAACATGATTTGGAATAGAAGAGGAAGTCCATCATCTTACTCTACCCAGGAGCACACATCTCTTTTGCTTTTCTGTACTCAAACACTGGAGGCCTCAGTTAAGCCAAACGACACCACCACTTCCACAATCATGAGAAAAAAGGACCCAAATGTGTCTCTACAATTTTGTGTAGTGCTGCCTGTGACATCTTGAAAGGAATCATTAGGCACAGATGATGGACAAGCTGAATAGCCCAGAAAGCCTGCCAGGACATCTCGAAGGCAGGCCTGACAAGTTGCCAAAGGCAGTGTTGGATTGGATGATATCCCATTATTAAAACAGCAATTTGACTAAAAGGCCTGGATTTCAGATCATGGATGAATATTTAGTTAATGAAGGGAATGTAGAGCTTTCGTGCCCCTGAGGTCTTGTTCTTCTTAGTGGTGTTTATGGATGTCATTACCTTTCTAAATGCATCCTCTTTGTTCTGATGCCTGGCCAATGGTGTGAACAGGGTTCTTCAGCTGACCCAGATGGAAGACAGCTTGTGACCAGAATACATATTTCTGGATATCATGTGTTTTGCTGGTGTGTATGCATGTATATACTATGTGTATATGTGATTGAGTTATTTAGGTATTTGCCTGGTTATTGCCTCCTTAGAGCAAAGGTTAAAACTGACAATACATTTAGAGAATGGAATGAGAGACTCCCAAGGATGTTCTATTGCTACAATCCATGGAACATCACTATCTCAGAATGGTAAAACTTGAATGTGCCTCAAAAGGCATTGTAGAAATTGCATGGTGGGTCTAAGGAGTCAATAGCATCAGCAATGATGACTTGTATTAAAGAAGTGGAATAACACATTCACAAGAGTACCAATGACTGGGGCAGGAGGAGGGCTGGAGAGGCTAATTCAATTCAAATGAATCAACAAGCATTTACTAAGCATCTTCTTTATGCTAGACACTATGCAGAACAATGGAGATAAAAAGACAAGAACTTCCTAACTACGATGAATTTATATAGCACTCAGTGGATTCAACATGTGCATACCTGAGGAATTATATTGTTAATTTTTTGATCCAGACCTACACTGCCATTGATATCAACAGGTGAGGAATTACCCTCTAGCAAAATCCACATGAGCAATTGTGTGTTGCAGTCAGGATCTGAATCGAGGTCCATCAATAAATCAAGTGATGTCTTCATATTATCTCTTTTATCCTATGAGAGAGGAACCAAAAAGGATGATTTACCCTCATTTTGTATGAAATGAAGGTGTGAGGTTCTGGAAGGTTAGCTGATTAGGCTTTCACTCACTACACTGGGTAGAGGGAGGCTATGAACCAATGTCTTTCTAGCTCCAAATCACGTTGAGCAAATAGCTTAGGTATGTAGTGTTATTTCCTGTAGTTCACTAAAACCCCCTACAAAGAAAAGACCTGAGAGTCTTAGTGGACTACAAGCTTAATGTGAGTATACATTTTGATGTGGCAGCCAAAGCTCATGCCCGTTAACGGATTAGAGTTAAAATCTACAAAATCAGCATAATAATATTTATACTCTATATTTTCTAAGGTAATCATGAAGGAAGAAAATTCTAAACCTTGGAGCACAATAAATATTTGTGATATTTTTAAGAGTAATTGTTGAAGAGTCTTATTTTTATTAAGGCAAAATAAGAGTCATCATTTATATAATCATTAAGGTTTACAAAGCATTTTATTTGAATTCTCGTCTTTGATCCTCATCACAGCCCTATGGGATAAATTGAATGATTAATTCCAATTTTACAAATGAGTGAACTGAAGTTAAGAAAGATTAATGTGTTTTCTAAAGGTTACAGGACAAGCATTAGAAGAAAGATTTGAACCCAATTCATCCTGACTCCAAGTCCAGCTTTCTATTTGCTATGTTATGTTACCTGTCAACCATAAGATCTCATGACCCAACCCACCGACGTCCTACTTATGGCTAACGTCTCTTTATCTAAGGTGTTGCATTTCCCTTATAAATTATGCTTTTGCAACTTCCCCCTAAAAGCAGAATGTATCTGTCCTTCAAGAGAAATTGTCAACTGCTTTAAACAAATAACATTTTGTAAGAAAACAGACAATGAAAACAAGGTCAGATCAAATGGAGGACAAATAGAAAAGCCCATCATCAATAAGTCATGACTACTTAGGCTTTTCTCAAAGTTCAGGCTTAGACTAGATAATCTAATAGGAAAATGGAACTCCCCTTTTCCCTGATCTCAGCAAAGTGGAAGGTGAGGTAGGAGTCCACATGCTGAAAAAAAATGCTGAAAAAGCTCCTTAGATTTTTTACCTAAAGAATTCTGGAAATAGACAAAATCGAAAATGTTCTTTTTAATTATGTAGCATTATTACCCAGACTTCCTGAAAGGCAATACATTGAACCTAAAATTATCCAGAAAGCCAGGCAATCAGTAAAAGAAGAGTCATTTTGGAATGTTGAATTCCCCAGCAACAAGACCATTTAATATCGACTTTTATTTTTTGCAGAACAAAACAGAACAAAAACTTCACAAAAATGAAAATAATGACCAAACCATTTTTTTTGTGGTAGACAATTGATACTTGTAAAGTATAAGCCTGGCCATGCCACACTACTGCTCAGTATTCTTCAGTTGCTCCCTTTTGTTTTCCTAGCATAAAATATAAAGTTCCTTTTCTAGTATTTAAATTTTACCACCATATGATTCCAGCCTATATTCCCAAACTGATCTCAAATTTTTCCCCATCATCATAAACTCTTGTAATCCAGCCAGAGTTGCCCAGTTTAAGGCCCATCTAGTATGATAACCCTGCTTCCTTTGCATGGGCCCCCCACCATGTCTGGAATGCTCACCTTCCTCTCTTCCATGTCTAAGATATCCCATTTCCATTCGAGGAAATACACAAGTGTCACCTCTTATACAGTCCTCTCCTCAAGACCAGGTTTCTTTGCTGCATCCCCCTATTCTTTTTTTTAAGGGTTTATTGAAAAAATAGTAAAAGAAAGAAAGATTGAGAAGAGATTTCCTATAACCTGGCAAATCTAGCCTTCCTAATCTCCCCCTTCTGAAGTTCTCTGCCACCACGCAGATGTCTTGAAGCCAAAGAGGGAGACTTCCCTCCCCAGCGTCCACTTCCTGCTTCATGTTCCCCTCCCAGAAATGGGAGGTTCTTTAAGCTGATTGGCTGGAGTCATTCAAATTCATTAGTTCACTGGACCTGAAGGTGGTCTCGATGTAAAGTTCAAAGTTTTTAGCTTCTGAGAACAATTACTTTCTTAAGTACCCTTAAGTACCAGCCAGATGTGTTTACAATCTAGTTAACTGCAAATAAGCCAGTAATCCAGTCAGCAGTCAGTCACCTTATCCAATTCAATAAGTTTAAACCAATCTCCAGGTGGGTCCCTGACTTCTAAATCTTATCTATCACATTCTGTTATCTTGGCACAGTGGGAAATGTCATGTCCCTTAGAGCCAATTAGCAGAGGTTTACTTTGCCTAGAATGTAGAATACATGAAAAGGAGTGATATGGAGTAAGCTTAGATAGAAATTTCTGAACCAGACTGAAAATGACTTTACATATCAGAAGGAGGAAAGCACATTTAATTGTAGAGAAAATCTTGTATCTGCTACCCTGTTAATTGAGCAAGTCATTCTGCTTTCATGGGCTTTGGTTTCCACCTCTGCAAAATAAAATTGTTGGACCAAAGGATCTCTAAGTCTCAATACTGTTAGACACCTAGGTGGGGCAATGGATAATGCATTGAATCTAGATTTGGGAAGACCTTAGTTCTAATCCTGCCTTTGAAACTTGCTAACTGTCTGACATTGGACAAGTCCCTTACCTTTTCAGCCTCAGTTTCCTCATTTGTAAAATGGGTATAATAATAGCATCTACCTCCCAGAGTGGTTGTGAAGAGCACATGAGATAATATAAGGAAGGGTTTTTAAAAACTTAAGGTTCTGTGTGATTGCCATCATTCTTTCTACGGTCCTTTTGGGGAAACTCATATAGTAGGCCAGTAGTCCCTGAAAATGGGTTATGATGATTCTGAAGATTTAAAAGCCACTGTCATATCTCACATGGATAGAAAGCATTAAAGAACTGTGGGTCTTGTGAAAGCTTTCACATTCAGGGTGTGTGTGTGTGTGTGTGTGTGTGAGATACTTTGGAAAGCAATTATCATCTAAATCTGGGGCTCTTGAGGCATGGCCCAGGTGTCTGAATCAAATCAATAATGAGGAAATGTCATTTCTGTCTCTGTGATATTTCTCACCGGAGCCCTGGCAGCTGAGGTCTGAGGGAGAATGCTGGCTGTAGCTTCCTCAGCTCAGTGACTGGCTCCATTCATTCCAGAGTGGATATGCTTCCTTGTCACTACCAGTTGAATAAACAACTGGCCGGCCCGTCTGGTGAATGGTGGGCCACTTAGAAAAAGTGCAGAGCCAGCCAATTAAGATTTCAGCTGCTGTACATTGGATCTGACAGACTATTTATAACTGGGATAATAACTGTCTGATCTGATCCCTCCAGCTTCAGAAAATTCTCTCAAGCTTTAAGATTAGGAGGTGGGTGGGTGATGAACATAATCTTGTAAATATATTAAGGAGGTTTGGGAATATTTAGACATTGATGAACTTATCAAGTGTTCAGCATTCCAAGGAGGCTGACTTAATCCTTTATTAAGTTTGTTATATTAAAATAATGTGAACTTAAATGTGTGCGGGTGTGTTCGAGAAGTGGGGGAGGCAGATTAAAACTCTAGAGAGGCAATTATTTTCCTGTGCAGAGAGCTGTTCCTTCCTGAATTCTCCAAAGTTTATTAAAGGGATGTATTAATGTAGGGAATCTTTGAAATGAAGGGGAAATGAACCCTATGGATAAATTAAAAGTAGAGATGGGTAGAAAGAAGCAGATGTGAATCAGAAAACCAATTGACTAATTAGAATGGAAATGACCGCTAGGCAAATAGCAAATTCTTTCATCAACAGAAAAAAATATATCATAGTATCTGGTGTATAGTAAGCACTTAATAAATGTTCATTAAATTGAATTGAATTGAAAAACTGTACCTCTTTCATAGACATCTAGTAATATTAACTTTGGATAGGAAGAGAAAAAAAATCTAAATTGCAATGTGGACTCATTAATTTATAAGCATTTAATCAGGGGCAGCTAGGTGGCACAGTGGATAAAGCACCATTCCTGGATTCTGGAGGACCTGAGTTCAAATCTGGTCTCAGACATTTGACACAGTAGCTGTGTGACCGTGGGCAAGTCACTTAACCCTCATTTTTCCACTAAAAATACCCATAAACAAACAAACAAAAGAATAAAAAGAATTTTATCATCCTACAGATGGAAAAGCTGAGGGTCAGAGAAGTTTAAGTAACTTTTCCCAAATAACAGAGCTCATTCAAGGCAGATTTGGGATGAGTAACAACAATAACAATGCTATAGGGTTTACAAATCAAATTATCTTCTTTGATCCTTGGAATCCGGGGAAGTTGTATGCTATTGTTATTATTGTTCTCACTTTTCATGTAGGGAAACAACTAAGAGATGTAAAGCGACAACTTTATCACACATAGAGTAAATATTATGGGGAGGATTGCAATCCAGATATTTCTGTATCCAAACCCAGGGTATCTACCCTGAGATTCCTGGCAATGTGTCTAGTTATCCTTTCTATTTTGTTTCATTGACTCAGGTACAAATATCCGCTTACTTGTGTAGTATTTCAATTGAACAAATATTCATTAAGTGGCTAGCACCACGTATGTAGACAGCTGGATGGCTCAATGAACAGATAGAATGCTGGACCTGGAGTCAGGAAGACTTGAGTTCAAATCTAGCCTTAGACACTTATTATCCATATGACCTTGGGCAAGTTACTTAACTTTGTTGCCTCAGTTTCCTAATCTGTAAAATGAGGCAGGGAAGAAAATAAACCATTCCAGTGTCTTTTCCAAGGAAACCCAAAATGGGGACATGGAGTGTCAGACATGACTAAAACAATTGAACAGCAATAGCAACAACATCTACATGTCACTGGTCAGGGTTATGGGAAGACAAAGTAAAAGCAACCAATCAGTCAATCAATCAAAAGACATTTATTATGTGTAATAGTGTACCTGCAACTGTGTTATGGAAAGGGTCCTTAACCAGGGATCCTGAGATTTGAGGGTGAATCCTGGCTCCCTTACTTACAACCTCTGTGATGTTAGGTAAGTCATGTGATCTCTCAGGGCTTTAGCATAAAAAGAAGTTAGCCCAGAGGGACTCTAAGGTTTCTCCTAGTTCTCAATCTCTGTCCTTGGGATCTTATGATCCTAAGATAAATCCATCAATAATAACAACAGCTAACACTTATATAGGAATTTTGTTTGTTTTGCAGGGGAACACGGGTTAAGTGACTTGCCCAGGGTCACACAGTTAGTAAGTGTCAAGTGTCTGAGGCCAGATTTGAACTCAGGTCCTCCTGAATCCAGAGCCATTGCTTTATGCCCTGTGCCACCTAGCTGCTCTTACATAGGATTTTAAAGTTTATCAAGTGTTCTACAAATATTAATTTATCTAATCTTCACAATGACTCTCTGAGGTAAGTGCCATGATTATCCCCATTTTACAAAAAGGAAACTGAGAATAGCAATTATTGATAGATTTGTCCAGGGTCACAGACTTAGCATCTGAGATAGGACTAGTCACACATGATGGAAAGGACTGAACAGCAACAGAGGCTATTAGGGATTTTAAGTGGTAGAGATGAGGAGAAAACACATTACAGCCATCGGGGACAGGCTGGGAAAAGGCAAGGAGTTGGGAAATGAAACATCATGGCTTGGAAATGTAAAAACATCACTTTTCCTGGATCTGGAGAGGGTCTGAAAGGCAGAGACTCTGCTCTTATTGAAAGTTTGTAGTCCAGTAGAAAGGAATGCTTGCATAAACGTATGCAGGATCAAGGAAGGGCTGTAACAAGTATAAAAGAAGAGGACCAGGCCAAAGGGTCAGAGCTTATTGAAAGATGGAGAGAGCTTCCTCCACTTCCTATTGGACTGGGTATAAAGGGTGTGTGTGTGTGTGGGGGGGGCTTAGGGGAATAAGTTCAGGGAAAGCTTCCTAGAAGAGATAGCACCTGAGGTGGTCCTTGAAAAAAGGAAGGAAGGTATTTCACTGGGCAGAGATTGAGCTTGACCATTCCAGGAATGTAGGATGGTTGGAATAGAGCCATAGAAGGGGGAAGAGGACAGGATGAGAAAGGAGCATCATGTGAAAAGAAAAGAAAGAAAGAAAGGAGCATTATGGATCTCAGTGAGTACAAACATTAGTATGAAAAAAAAATTGAGAAACATGGGAGTTAGGTACCATGATGGATAGAGTATTGAATTTGGAATCAGGAAGACTGGAGCTTGGATCTGACCATAGACATTTGTGTGATATTGAGCTTGACTTCTTCACTTAATTGCTGTCTGCCTCAGTTTCCTTAGATATAAAATGGGGATACTAATAAGACTTCCCTCCCAGGATTATTGTAAGGATAAAATATATAATATTTGTAGAGAGCCTTGCAAACCTTATGGCTCCATATAAAAGCTAGCTATTGTTATTATAAGGATGGATATGGATTTACAATACGGGCGGCCTTGGAAACCAGTTTCAGTAATTTTCTGTTTGTTCAGTAGCAGTGAGTTCCTGAGGGATATGTTTGGAATGATTCATTAGGTAGATTTCTTGAGTAGTGGTTTGGTGAATGTTTGGGAACAGGGCTAAACTAGAGGCAGGAAGACCTCTGTTATTGTAAGAAGTGAAGACTTTGGCTAGAATAGCTGACATGGGGAAGAAAGGAAGAAGATTTTTTTAAAAAGTGATATTGTTAAAGGGGAACAATGTGGGGGAATCACATTAATTGAGCCCACTGTCCCATATTCATTTTTAGATGGGACTGATTCATTCAGTCAAGAAGCAATTATTAAGCACTTGCCATGGGTCATATATTGTGTTCAGCACAGGGGAAACCAAGAGGAAGTGAAAACGGTCTCTGACCACAAAGACCTTCCATTCCAATGGGAAAGGTACCATAAACATGATACAAAGTGTCTGGGAGGTAATTTGGAGTGAAGGGCACTAACAAGTGAGGGAACTAGGAAGGGTTACCAGGATCTCGCTCTGCTTGGCATCCTCTGCACTGCATGGTTTCAACTCCATGAAATAAGATTCTTCTTCCAGGTTAAGCTCATCTCTAGCCTCCTCTCCTTGCTGTTAACTGAAGCCTTGATTGACTTCATCTCCCTCAGACTCCTCTTCTTTCTGATTGAAGGGCCAAATACTGAACTCTTCCCAATGCTTTCCTTTCTAGAGGGCCACAACAGGCCTTTTCAGCCCACACTACTTTCCTTCTGCTTTCCTCCATGGTTTCAACTCAGTTGAACAAGATTCTATCCCTCCCCCATCAGAACCTTGTGCTGCATATTCCCTGATTTCTCCCCTGTCACCTTACCTGACTTCCATGTATTGTCTCTGCCCATTAGATTGTAAGTGCTTTGAGGGCAGGACTGTCTTTCTCTTTATTAATCATATCCATACAATACTATGACACTCACATTTGACATTTAATAGATATTGCTTGGATTGCATTGTAAAGGCCTCCTGCAGAATGTAACATTTAGTATAAATCTTGAATGAAGAGTTAAGGAAGGAAAATCTTGAAGGACAGCAGGCTTTTGAAGAGGAAGAGGTGAAACAAGAGAATATTCCAGGCAGGAGGATTTCCTGAATAACAGGGATCATTTTTGGAGATTAATGAAAATGCAAAATCAAACAACTGAACCTGATGAGATACAAACTTATCTAAGTTCCCAAGCTTCCTATATCCCTCACCAGGGACATTTGTGCTTCCTCTCCACTGTTTACTGCCAAATATTCATTGTACCTAGCCACAAAAGACAAAATAAGTTCATTCCAGGCATCTTGCTCACCCAGCAGTCATTGTCATACCCACCTGGGGGCTCATACAATAATATCCTGGCCACCAAAGTTCATGGCTGGGTCTCTGGGAAAACATCGCATAGGGTGTGCAAACTCAAAGCACTTTCTTAAGAAGCTGAAGATTGCCTTGGCCAAAAGGTACTGCAGGGATGGTCTCCATTTATTTAAAATTCATTTTTCCTGTTTTTTTTCTAAAATTTGCCACTTTTATAGGAGTCAGTTTCAAACACTTCAGTGTCCAGATAAAGGTCATTGATTTGTTCAAGGCACATGTCTCCTATTTGTTAGGCAACTTGGTTCACTCTT
The DNA here is from genome assembly GCF_019393635.1 of Dromiciops gliroides. Lineage (NCBI taxonomy): Eukaryota > Metazoa > Chordata > Mammalia > Microbiotheria > Microbiotheriidae > Dromiciops > Dromiciops gliroides. The sequence continues at coordinate 684,195,404 of NC_057862.1, forward strand.
TCATGTTTCTTCATTTCTTAAAAGACCCAGGCCTTTTTTTTTCTTTTGCAGGGCAATTTGAACTCAGGTCCTCCTGAATCCAGGGCTGGTGCTTAATCCATTGTGCCACCTAGCTGCTCCAACCCAGGCCTTTTAATGGAATTTTTCCTCTTCCTTCTTCTCTGCCTCCTCTTTATTCTCTGCCTCTTTGTCTTTCTCCTACTCATCTTCTTTGTCTTCCACTTTTTCCTCTTCCTCTCCTGTTTTTCCTCTGCTCTATTATGTCACTGCCCCACAAGATTTCACAGTTGGAATTGAGACTTTCAAGGTCATCCCTTGGAGTAACCTGTACTTGGATAAAAAGTATAGAATTACACACAAGTGGGCATCCAGATGGTATTTGATAGTCTTTAGTTGAGGGAGATACAACTATCTTGAGGAGAGGTCAATCAAGGGTTAAAAAAATACCTCGGGAGGGGGCAGGCAGCTAGGTGGTCCAGTGGATAGAGCACCAGTCCTGGATTCAGGATGACCTGAGTTCAAATCTGGCCTCAGACCCTTGACACTTACTAGCTGTGTGACCCTGGGCAAGTCACTTAACCCCAATTGCCTCACCAAAACAAACAAACAAAAAATACCTCAGGGACCACCTGCTCCAACACATAGCAATCAACATAAATATATTAATTTGCTTACAATGTGCCATGTACTGTAAGTGATAAGTTTCCAAAGGTAACAAAGAAATAGTCCCTGACCTCAAGGAACTCATGTCACGGAGGAAAAAGGAACATGCACACATATTAAGGGATTTAAAATATATTCAAAGTAAAGTGAAGTTGTATTTGGGTAAGGCTCCTACTCCCAACATCTAAAGCTCTCAGGTAGTGCTTAGGCTGAACATTAAAATAGACTCTAAAAACCAAAGTGTCAAGACAAGAAGAGAGTGCATTATGGGAGTGAGGGACAGCCTGTACAAAGGTTTGGAGATGGGAGATAGTAGGAGGAAGGAAGGAGAGGAAATACCTTGCATGGGCCACCTCCCTGTCAAGAAGTCCAAAATGAGTGTAGCTAGTGGAAAATTAGATGACAGCCTGAATGATGCTTGTCTAGATTTCTTCTCCACAGTGCCAAGTACAGGAGGAGTCCTTCACTCTCTTCTGGGAGAGGCAGCTCACTTTTAATGCATGTTGAGTTCCTGGTGAGCTTCTTTCCCATATTACACTGCTGTCTCCTACTGAGCATACAGTTCACTAAAAGTCCCACATGTATTTTTAGAGGGAAAAGGAGAAAAAAAACAACAAACAAAACAAAACCCAGAGCCGTTGTTATTGGAATAGAATGAAATAACAACTACCACTTGCTTGTACAGCAAAGCACTTTATATTTGTTATCTCATTTGATTCCCATGACAACTTGGTAAGGCAGGTGGTACTATAATCTCAGTTTTACATGCGAGGAAACTGAGTCTGAGAGAAATGAAGTGACTTTCCCAGGGTCACAGAGTTACTATGTTTGAGGCAGGATTTGAGCTCAGGTCTTCCTAACATCAATTCCAATTCTCTATTCCCTAGAGTGCCTCGATGCTACAATGACACTTGGGGCACACGGAGCCATTAAGAAGAAGACATTTATGCAGCCAAGCTGGGGAAGCATATTCAACAATGGCATAAAGAGAGTACCCAGCTGATTCAGTCGAGCACATTTGGAGTGCCTTAGGCAACCTGAAAGCCATAGAAAAATCAGAACTCTAATACCCTCAGCCAAGCAGGCTCAAGGACAATTTCAGTACCTTTGAAGGAAAAAAAAAACAAAATATAACCATGCCCATATGGCAGAGACATTGGTAGATCTCTGCAATTGTTGCCTGTATATACTAAATAAATCAGTCTAGCCTTTGGCTGCTCCACAATGCATTCTACAGAATCATTTTCTTAAATTGGCTCTTTCCACATGGGGATGTATGAAGGGCCTGTCACACAGTAGGTTTTTAGGAACAGTGACTCAAGTTTCTTTGGGCACATGAGTGCTGACACTTAGGACCAAAAAAGCATTTATTAAGCACCTAACTGTGTAATAATATGAAATAGTACTATGTATTAAGCACCTGCATTGTGTGAAACACAGGGGATGCCAAAAAACAAAAACAAAACAAAACAAAAAAAGAATTCACTTTGCTTTTCCACAATTTAAAGGAAGAGACAACATGAAAACAGCTATCTATGTACAAACAAGATCATATGTGTGTACACATACACATACATATATATACACACATACATTTATATGCATATATAATTTGGAGATAATTTCAAGATAAAAGCATCAAGATTAAGGAAAATAGGAAAAAGACCTTGTAGAATGTGGGACTGTAGCAGCAACTTGAAGGACACTAAAGAAAGCAAGAGACCCAGATAAGGAAGAAGATATTTTCAGGTTTGGGGGGCAGTTAGTGAAAATGCCTAGAGTCAGAATATAGAGGGTGTCTTGTTCAAGATACAACAAGGAGGCCTGTGTCACTGGGTTGCAGATTACCTAGCAAGCATGGGGGGTGGTGGAAAGGTAGAAGGTGTAAGAAGACTAGATATATTGGAAGGATCCAGGTAATATAGGGCTTTAAAACCCAAGAAATAGACAAAAGAGGCAGTATAGTATAATGGGTAGGAAGACCCTGGTTTCAAATTCTGCCTCTAAAACTATGCAAATCTGGGTGCTGGTGATGACCATAATGATAACTTTTCTTGTTCGTTTTTTTTTGTGGGGTAATAAGGGTTAAATGACTTGCCAGGATCACACAGCTACTAAGTGTCAAGTATCTGAGGTTGGATTGGAACTCAGGTCCTCCTGAATCCAGGGTTGGTACTTTATCCACAGTGCCACCTAGTTGCTCCATCTATGGTTCTTTAAGATTTGCACAATGCTTTCGAAATCTCTCATTTTGTTCTCATTTGTCAACATTATATTTATATTTCTGTTTGTTGTAGAGTTGGTCAGTCAATCAGCAAACATTTGTTAAGTGCTACCAAAGTGTCAGGCATAGTACTAAACTGAATTTTCAAAGAAAACTAAAAAACAAAACAAACCCACAATCATTGCCCTCAGGCAGCTCACATTTGAATGGGGAAGATGACATGTAAATAAATTCAGTACATACCAGATAGAGATGTAAGGTCTGAAAGGTGAAGTTATGAGTAGCTGGGCAGGAAAAGTAAGCCTCAAAGAAGGTAATATTTGACCCACGTCATAAAGAAAGGCAGAGAAACTGAGAAGTGAAGCTAGGAGAGTATGGAAAGAAGCCAGTGCCAAGACACTGGGCCAAGAGAGGGAAAATGGAATGTTGTGTTTGAATAACTCCAAGTAGGCCAGTCCTATAGGATTTCCATTTATTTATGGGAGATACTATGCCTTAGTCAAGTCAACAAACATTTATTAAATGCTTACTATGTGCGAGGCACTGTGCTAAGAGCTAAGATATGCAGATCAAATTTTTAAAAATAGTCCCTATTCTTAAGAAGCATATTCTAATGGGGGAGACAACATACAAAGAACTATGTACAAAGAAGCCATCTAAAGGATTGATCAGAGGTAAATTCAGAAGAAAGTCAGAGCATTCAATGATGCAATAAGCTGAGTCAAGTGTTTTCAGGAGATCAATAAATGCAGTATACCTTGATCTTTTTTTTTTCTTTTTAAACATCTCTCAACCAGTTATGAGACCTTATTGTTGAAAATAAATTGCATAATATTTCTCATTCCTGTTCTGTGCTGTCATAAAGGAAAGGCCCCAATAAGTGTGTGCATTATTCTCATAAATGTTTCACTGAAATAAGAAAGGGATAAGGAACAAGATTGGTACCATTCTTGTCTCTGGCACCCAGTGGCTGGATGTTTGCTGTTGTTGTTGTTCCTTCATTCTCAAGGACAACCACTACAAGGTGATGTAATTACTTGCAATGAATTGGATTTAAGTGAGGGAAGACTGTGCAAGGTCACCAACCTCATTCTCTCCTCCAGAGCCATCTGGGTCCAATGGCATAATGTATATCAGGACAACTAGGATTATCTCTGTATGTGTAAGGCAATTGGGGTCAAATGACTTTCCCAGGGGTCACACAACTAGTAAGTGTCTGAGGTGAGATTTAACCTTAGGTCCTTTTGACTCCAGGGCCAGTGCTCTATCTATTGAACTGCCTAGTTACCCCTAATGGACTCTAGTCAACCATGTACCTTCTCACTGTCCTTCTCTCTAGGGTTGTAATTTGAAGAACAATGGCCCATCTGTATTGGTAGAGGGCGTTTCCTTACCAGGAGTTTCCAATACTGGTGAAATCACAAATCTAGACCTAAAAAAAAAAAGATTGCTATTGGTGTCAATGACTGCTAATGCCCTATCCCTTTAAAAAAATTAACATGGATGGATTTGCATGAAGTAATGAAACCAAGAATCAGAACCAAGAGAACATTGTAAAGTAACAACAATATTGTTTTGTTTGTTTCTTTGTGTTTTTTTGTTGTTGTTGTTGGGGCAATGAGGGTTAAATGACTTTCCCAGGATCACACAGCTAGTAAGTTTCATGTTTCTGAGGCTGGTTTTGAACTCAGGTCCTCCTGAATCCAGGGCTGGTGCTTTATCCACCACAATATTGTTAGGCTGCCCTAACAATATTGTTTTAAGAACAACTAGTAAATAAGTCATTTTGACTATTATAAATACCTAAATTAACTTGCAAAGGACAAATGGAAAAAGACACTATCTTAATCCAGAAAAAGAACTGATAAACAGAAGTATTTATAGAATGATTTTAAATACACACATATAAATATGTATATGTACAGAAATATACATACATTATATACATATATACAAATACACATACACATCTATATGCATCATACGCATACACACACACACACACACACACAAATACATATGCTTGTACCTAATAGTAGCCATTTCTAGGGCTTAGGAGAGAAGCAAAATGGAAAAAAAATATTACATGATAACTATTAGATATTTAAAAGTAATAGCAAGTTTTACATAATAGATTTGCAGTTTTATGTACAATCATCTTTTTTTCTATTCTACTATGTTATGGAAGTGTTTGTTTTATTTCTTAAGTTAAGAATAAAATAAATACAAATTTTTAAAGCATAGCCTTCATTCTTTGGCCATTGTTTTGAGTTGCTTTTCGAAAAATCCTGTCAAATGCTAAATGGTGCACTAGATAGAGCCTGAAGACAGGAAGACCTGAACTGAAATCCAGCCTCAGACATGTACTAGCTATGTGATCTTGGGAAAGTCACTTTACTTATGTTTACTTCAATTTCCTCATCTGTAAAATGGAGATAATAATAGCACCTACCTCCCAGAGTTGTTGGAAGGATAAGATGAGACAATAACTGTAAAGCACACAACACAAAGCCCGGTACATGGTGGTGTTTAGTCATTTTTCATTTTCAGCTGTTTATGACCCTATTTGGAGTTTTCTTGGCAAAGGTATTGGACTAGTTTGCTGTTTCCATCTCCAGCTCATTTTGCAGATGAGGAACTGAGGCAAACAGGATTAAATGATCTGTCCAGAATCGTATAACCAGGTTTTAACGCCCAAAATGAGTCTTCCTGTCTTCAGGTCCAACACTTGACCCATTGTACCATGTGGCTGCCCTGGTACACGACTGATACTGTATAGATGCTGTTGTTGATGATGAGGAGAAGGAGGAGGAAGAGGAGGAGGAGGAGGAGGAGGAGGAGGAGGAACCAATGTGTATTCATCATAGTAAACTGGTCCTGAGGTGACAGGATTCAAACAAGAGGCTCTACTTCAGTCACCAGTGAGAAGAGATCACTATACACTTGCTGGCAGATTGGGCCCATTAGGCTGTTGTTTCATCAACTAAGGCTCTGGAGCTAATCTGTCCTAGCTGGGTGTCATGTTGAGTCCTTTTCCATCTCATTTTCTCCTCAACATTTTTGACTGTTTTGAATTCAGAGGGGGCAGCTAGGTGGCACAGTGGATAGAGCACTGGCCCTGTATTCGGGAGGACCTGAGTTTAAATCCAGCCTCATACACTTGACACTTACTAGCTGTGTGACCCTGGGCAAGTCACTTAACCCTCATTGCCCCACCAAAAAAAAAATGAAAATTAAAAAAAAAAACAATGTTTTGAATTCATGGTGAACATTAGTAAACTGTTCACCATGAATATAATTGCAGGTTTTGGATTCACATTTGTGTTCAAGGATGCAATAGAAAAATTCTATGAAGAATCATAGGATCTCTTAGACGTGGAGACCATCTAGGTTGAGCTGCACATACACAAGAATTCCTTCCACACGCTACACAGTGATGAGGTCACCAGTCTTTAACCCTTAAATGACATAATCTCCTCCCTCTCCCTGAAGTGTGTGGTCTCAGAGGGCAAACAGGAGTAATGGGTGGAAGTTTTTGAGGCAAACTTTGGTTTTCTGTAAGAAAGTAGTAGCTATAAAGAAATCTGGTGTCCAATTCAAATCAATATCCATTCAATAATAATTTATTTACCACCTATTATGTTTAATATACTGTGCTAGCCCCTGAGAATACTGAGACAAACTGGAAATATCCCCTGCCTCCAAGGAGCTCACATTTCTTTTTTGTTTTTTTTTGGGTGAGGCAATTGGGGTTAAGTGACTTGCCCAGGGTCACACAGCTAGTAAGTGTTAAGTGTCTGAGGCTGGATTTGAACTCAGGTCCTCCTGAATCCAGGGCTGGTGCTCTATCCACTCCACCACCTAGCTGCCCTGCTCACATTTCAGTGAACGATATACTGCATGGAGAGAGAAGTTGATATAAAGGTCATTTGAAGAATTATCATGTAACCCAGGGTTCAAGTTTAGGAATTTGCATTAGACCCTCCCAATTGGTGGAGAGTGTGCCATGCTTGTATGAGAGGCAGAATTGGTGAGAATTTGGGAGAGGAGAATTCTACTTTGGGGTTTTCTGGCTTCAAATTAGTCCATAGGCTCTATCCAGGGAGAAGTCCCAGGAATGAAAGACTTTGAGAAGAGTCGACAGATAGAGGAGCAAAGACTCTATCATGTCCCTATTTTCAGCTTACCATAGTAGAGACACTGGGTAGTTACTCCCTCCCTCTTATCTTGGGTAAGATCAGGGACTTTATATATTGTGGTTGAGGAGAAATAGCTTCCCCTAAGAAGTTCCCATGACCTAAGTCTGAAAGAAAACTATGGATTCTTCTTGTTAAAGACATTAATGGAGAACATTCTAGAAATAGAGGATAGCCTATGCAGAGGCATGGAGGTGGGACATGGGTTGCTGATGTTGGGTAAAAGCAGTAAGCAAATGTGACTGGAAAAAATGTAGACTACATCAATTAATCAATGAAGTATTTAAATACCATGTGCAAAACTTTCACCAAACTTTTGCTTTGATGACACATTTTGATGGAGGTAGAACAACTCTGAGAACTCTGTCAGAGCTACACAAGATCAGAAAGATTTTTCTGATTGGACAGGCTTCCAGTTTGCTTCGGTGCTCATGGCATCTGCTGGTTCACAGTGGATGGCTCATGGATACATATGGATTTGTCGGTTACAGATAGCCTTGAAAGAGAATAAAATTTAAAAAAAAATCACTTTCAGTCCTGTGCATTCTCCTTCCACATCTGTCAGGATAGCAGAAAAGATCAAGAGGACTAAAGAATTATCTAATTTTTAGACTAAGATAGACATTGACAGAATTGCCTTGATTTATCCATCCACAAACAATGTCAGAAAAATCAACTGTAAGGTTGGGAAGTCATGTTCTTGGTGAGCCCAGGCTGGCTGACGATCAGAGTCTGTCCTCTCTTAAGTTAGCCTACCTTTTGTTGTTGTTGGGTCATTTTTCAGTTGTGTCTGAGTTCTTGTGACCCCATTTGGAGTTTTCTTGGCAAAGATATTGGAGTTATTTGTCATTTTATTCTTCATCTCATTTTATGGGTGAGGAAACTGAGGCAAGGGATTTGCCCAGGATCATACAGCTAGTAAGTATATGTGTTCAAATTTGAACTGAGGCCTGGTCCTCTACCCACTGTGCCACCTAGATGCCCATCATACCATTAGGAAAAGGGTAATTTCCCTTTCCACGAGCATTTAGAGAAATGAGAATATCTTGGAAGATATTCTCCCCATCATCAGCCTGTTAGCCCTTAGTGTGCGAGAGGCAGAGAAGAGTCAGACATGATGGGGAATAGGGTTGGGGGTAGGCATTGTATAAGACATAAAAACCTCTTAGTCTTGAGATGGCACTTCAAGGTAAGGCAATTGGGAAACCTCTAATCTCCATGACTGGGATAATAATCTGTAAGATTTCAGTGGTGGTTTATTCTTACCTTTACAATAGACCAGGAGCAACTCTACCTGGCTTGCAAAGACCACCATGATATGGCCCCAACCTATCATTCTAGAATCACTGGCTCTTACTTCCTGTCCTGTGTAATGCAGCCAAGCCAGCCTCCTGACTGCTCTTCATTTGTGATACATCATGCTTTCATATTGGCCATTTCACAAGCCTGGAATTTGCTTTCTCTTACCTCCACCTCATATTGTGACTCTCTTTCTTTAAGATGTGTCTTGGGCATTATCTTTGGAATGAAGCCTTCCCTGATTTCTCCAAATGCTTGTGCCTTCCCTCCCAAACTTATCTTGCTTCTAAACGCTTTGTATGCAAATGTAGTGTTGTTTATATTTATATTGGGTATATCTATATATGTATGTATCTCATCCATAGAAACTGAGGTTCTTATGAGCAGGGATAGCTTCATCCCTTGTCCTAGTATTCTCAAGTCCTGAGCCAGTTAGGTGGCTCAGTGGATAAACCTCTGGGCCTGAAGTCAGGAATACCTGAGTTCAAATCTAGAATCAGACACTTTTGGCTGTGTGACCCTGGTCAAGTCACTTAACCTCTATTTGCCTTAGTCCACTAGAGAAGGAAATGGCAAACCTCTCCAATATCTTTGAAACCCCATGGCCTATACTAGTGTGGTATGGACCACAGGGTCATGAAGAGTCAGGCACGACTGAATAACTGAACAAGAAATTCAAGGTCTAGCACAATACAGAATACAGTATGCATTTAGTAAATATTTGCTTATTGGTTCATTCCTCTTGAGAAGCCCTGGGGTACTTTGCCATCCTGCCCAAGATGAGCCTCATTGATGAGATATCAGATCAGATCGCCACAATGAAAGAGAGCAAGTGGATGACAGCTGTCAACTGCCACAATGTAAATGCATTGAGTTCATAGATGATCCATGAGTAAAGGGCCACACATCTCCAACTAGAAAGGGCCTCAGAGGCTACGGAGTCCAGCTTCTTTATTTTACAGGTGGGGAAACTGGGGCCTAGAGCTGTCAAGTACCTTTCTCCAGGTCACACAGCTTGCATGTATGTACCAGAGACAGGAGCTGAATCTCATTTTCCTTGAATTTGAGGCCAGCTCCTAATCCACCAGGCTGCACTAAGGCTGGTCATATAGCAAAGATCACTTACTAACCTTTATGCATGGCTTTAAAGTTTATAAAGCATTTCATGTGTGTGAGCATTATGTACATTTTGTGAACCTCACAGAGCCTGCTCTTCACCTCATCTCCTATGTGCATCACGCCCAGGGGAGGTCAGGCATTCATTCCTCTGGCCCCAGTTGATGGAATTCATACGATCAGGCCAAATTACACTGCCCACATTTTTCTTTTCAGAGCTGGACAGTTCAGGGCCCTGCTGACAAAGCTAGACTTCGGTCCCCTAGGATAAGAAATCGACCTGTCTAAGACAGCCCCTTGCAATACTATTAGCATCTGTAGACTCCCTGATGTCCTCAGCCAATCCCTTCTGGCCCAGGCGAGGTGACCCTGGGCTCCAGGGAGGCATGCCAACAGAGCACAAGGTCTGTCTGATATCTCAGCTCAAGTTTCAAAGTCATTAAGGAGAGGCCACAGGCCTCAGGCCACACTTGTCCTAGACGCTGTGAGCCCAGCCAAGTTTGGAGAGGCTTGTCAATGGAAAAGCAGCCATCAAACTATAGTATTTGGGTGGCTGGGGGAGTGGGGGTCAGCAACTCATAAGGATGTAAAGTGAACTAAAAGGTGAGGGAATTCAGTTAGAGTCCATCAATGTAGTGAGCTTTGTTTGCAGAACTCCAGCAACAGTAGGAAGTCCACTCTTGGTGTGAGAATTAGTATCACTATTTTGCAGAGAGGAAATGGGCTGTGGGGATGTTATCACACAGTAAGTGTTTGAGGCTAAGCCCAGAAGTTCTTGACTTTAAGCTTATGTTTCACTAGTGGCTAGTTTTCCCTCACAGAGATACACTAAAGAAGGCCTAGCTCTTCCCTTTTCATAGATAGATAAACTGAGACCAGACACTTGCCCTAAACTAATACAAACTTGCCTATGCAGATGAGCCAGGAATGAAAGTAATTCAGAGAGAAGACAATCCTGAGGGAGCTCTGAAAATTCTCCATCAGGCTGCAACAACCTAAGTCACTGAATCGACTCAGTTTCCATTCCAGGTCTCTCTCACTCACACAGGCATCTCGAGCTCAGCAGCTAAGAAATATTTCTCCTCTACACTCAGGAGGCAGCTAGGTGGAAGTGTCTGCTTAGAGTCCTGAAGATTTGAGTTCAAATCCTGCCTTGGATAATATTGTGTGAACCTGGGTGAATTATATTACCTTGTTGTGCCTGTTTCCTCATCTTATCATTTTACAGGACATACATTTATTAAGCACTCATAATCCAAGAACTGGACTAATCGCTTAGGAGATATGAAGATAGATATAGATAGATAGATAGATAGATAGATAGATAGATAGATAGATAGATAGATAGATAGATAGATAGATAGAGATATAATTAGAAAACAAACAAGAAGAGCCTCTCACCATAGGCAGCTCTAAATCTATGATTCCTAGGAACCCCTTAACCAATCAGTTGCAATGTTGTCTCCCTTCTCCTTCCATAGCAACTCTGACATCCTTCCTTTTGTTTCCAACCCCATGACTTCTACCCTCATTTTGGTTCTCAACTTCTCCTCCCTGGGGTGTCTGCCTTGAGACTCTGCCATCTCTACTCTATCTTTCATGTAGACAACAAAGTGACATTCCTAAAACCCAGATTTTACCATGTCAACCTCTACTCGAACATTTTCACTGACTCCCTATTGCTTCTAGAATAAAATATGGAATCCTCAGCTGGATATAGAAGCAAACTCAGTCACTTGTGGCTGTTTTAGTAGTGTCCAACTCTTCATGACCCAATTTGGAGGTTTTTTGTTTTTTGTTTTTAATTTTTATTTTTGGATGTGTGTATCAACGATAGTGGAATGATTTGCCATTTCCTTCTACAGCTCATTTTAGAGATAGGAAGTGACTTGCTCAGGGTCATACAGTGTCTATGGTCACATTTTAACTCTGCTCTTCCTGACTCCAGGCCAGGTGCTTTATCCAATGCCAGCACCTAGATGCCATTAGGTCTTCCCCTGATAAGGTTATTGTCATTATCTGTGTATCTCTTTCATGTATGTATCTATTTATTTACATATTACTTCTGTCATTAAGTTGCCTATGGCCAGAGACTCTTCTTGTTGGTTTTTTTTTTTAATTATAACTCTATCTCTATCTATCTTTCTATTTATTTTCATATCTCCTAAGTGATTAGTTCAGTTCTTGGATTATGCGTGCTCAATAAATATATGTTGATTGACCAATTGGTCTAACACTCTCACTTTACAAAGGAGGAAATGGGGATATGGAAGACATTGTAAGACCATTGATCTAGAGCTGGAGAGCTCTTCAACATCATCTCATCCACCGATTTCTGACTTTTTTTATTTTGCCCTAGACCCTTAGCATGACATCTGTTGAAGCCTAGGAATTCCTCAGAAGATTTGAAAATCAAATACACAAGTTTAAAAAGGACAGGGGTTATTTTGAGATAAAATTATCAAAACTTCTTTTTTAAAGTTTATGGACTTCAGGTTCAGAATGCCTCATTTAGTCCAATCATCTCAATTTTCAGAGGAGGAAACTGAGGCTAAGCAAGTTTGTGACTTACTTTGGGTGATGCCCACAGTGAGGATTTGAATCCAGTTCCTGAGACTATAAATTCTGGACTACTTCAATTGCTCCATACTTAATGCACTTGTATCATTCTTTGCCACAGTTTGGTGTCTTCTTTCTGGGAATGTGGAGTAAGTTCCAAGCTTAACCCCCAAAATAGAATGTGACAAAATAACTTTGGTGGCATAATTTCCATGCAAGCTGAATGAGACCATATGGGAAGTAAGTCAATGAAAAACTGCATGTGAATTGCTTTATGGACTAATAGATGACATTCAGACATTGGAGTCAGGAAAGCTTGTATTTAAATCCTCATTCTGATGCCTATAAGCTGTGTGACCATGGGCAAGTGACAATATCACTGAATCTCTATTTCCTCATTAGGAAAATACCTATAATATCTGTGTTATCTGCCATGGAAGATAGATGTAAGGCTTAAATGAAATAATGTAGTTGAAGGTCCTTGCAAACTTTAAAAGATTAAAGAGATATCAAGTATTATTCAAAGCACATAAGTGAGGGAAATGATTATTAAAAACCAATATCTTGGGGAGATTCAGAGGTCTTCACTTTTTCTAAATTCCTCATTTTAAAAAGTTCTTTCAGGGGCAGCTAGGTGGCGCAGTGGATAGAGCACCGGCCCTGGAGTCAGGAGTACCTGAGTTCAAATCCGGCCTCCGACACTTAACACTTACTGGCTGTGTGACCCTGGGCAAGTCACTTAACCCCAATTGCCTCACTTAAAAAAAAAAAAAGTTAAAAAAAAAAAAAAAAGTTCTTTCTTGAAGGACATTACTTATAATGATATTGAAGTAGTTCTCCTGATCTTGGTCTGACCCCACCCAACTTTGCAAAGAATTCAATCTAAGGTGGGGAAGTCCATTGTGTTCTACTCAAACTTGGGTGGAGACAGATCTTTTGGTCTAGTGGTCTGAGTATAGAGATATTTTCTCTGCCCTGAGGGTGACATTATATCACTCCCAGTCCTTCATTGAACACATACCCTTCAAAGGGTATATAAACTGTGAAGGTCTGATCATGTCTCCAGACTTACTTGAAATCCTAGAGACTGCTAGAATGAACCTCCCCTAGCTGAGATTGTATTTTACTTTCCCTATTGAGTTGAGATTTCATCTTGGTCCGAGCTAAGAAACTCTTCACTCTTGTGGTTTAATCTAATCTATATAGCTTCTCTGGTTTTTGTTTGCTGTTTTTCTTGATAAATGGGCTTACTTCCATTCACTATTTGTGATGGTATTTTGTGTAATCAGATTTGGGTGGAAAAGAAATAAAATGGAAAGTGTAAGCTAAGGACTAATATTTTCCTTAAGATCTTTTCCATCTTCCTATAGACATGTACCCCTAGACCAGAGATATTTTAGGAAGATAGATATAATAGCTGAATAACCGTCACTGAGGCTGGTAAAAACAGCATTAAGTCTCAACAGCTTTGTCTTTTTCTTTTCTTTTTGTCCAGAATGAACTGAAACTTAAGATAACTTATAGGAAGTCTTTAGTTCTCTTCTTTACCACAGAGACTGGCCAGGCATCAGATCATATCTCTTCATGCCACCCATGAGGTAATTCTCTTGGTAGTATTTTATTTTATTTTCCAATTATAAGTAAATATTGTTTTCAACATTCATTTTTGTGAGATTTTGAATTCCAAATTTTTCTTCCTCCCTCACTTCCCTCCCCCTTCCTCAAGACAGCAAGCATGCAGATATATCTTGTGTGTGTGTGTATGTATTCACACATATGTATTTATGTATATATACACACACACACACACAAAATCATGTTATACTTATTTCCATATTAGGCATGTTGTTAAAGAAGAATCAGAACAAAATGGAAAAAAATATAAGAAAGAAAAAAATTACAACAGTAAATAAAGTAAAAATAGTCTACTTCATTCTGCATTAAGACTCCATAGTTATTTTCCTGGATGTGAACAGCATTTTCCATCATAAGTCTTTTTGAATTGCCTTGGATCATTGTATTGCTGAGAATAGCTAAGTCTTTACAGTTTACCATTAAACAATATTGTTGTTACTGTATAAAATGTTCTCCTGGTTCTATTTACTTGACTCAGCATCAGTTCCTGTAAGTCTTTCCAGGTTTTTCTGAAGTCCATTTGCTCATCATTTCTTATTGCATAATAGTATTCCATTACTTTTATATGCCACAACTTGTTCAGTCATTCCCCAATTGATGGACATCCCCTCAATTTCTAATTCTTTGCCACCACAAAGAGAGCTGCTGTAAATATTTTTGCACATGTGAATTCCTCTTTATGATCTCTTTGGGATCATAGTGGTATTGCTGAGTCAATGGGTATACATTTTTATATCCCTTTGGGCATAGTTCCAAAATGCCCTTCAGAATGTTTTTATCAGTTCATAATTCCACAATTTATTAGTGTTCCACTTTTCCCACATTTTTTCCAACATTTAGCATTTTTGTCATTATGTGCCTGCTATGTGTGAAATTCTTTACAAATATTATCTTATTTCATAAGTATGATGTTTAAAATCTAATGGGGGTCCTAACCTTCCCCCCCTTATTTTTTGGGGGAAACTAGCTAAGATTTACTGATAAATTCAGCAAGAGTTTAGGCTTTTAAGTATTTATTCAAGTGTATTAGAAGTTAATGAAGAGGGGCAGCTAGGTGGTGCAGTGGATAGGGCACTGGCCCTGGATTCAGGAGGACCTGATTTCAAATCTGACCTCAGACACTTAAAACCTACTAGCTGTGTGACCTTGGGCAAGTCACTTAAACCCAATTGCCTCACAAACAGAAAATAAAAGAAAGAAAGAAAGAAAGAAAGAAAGAAAGAAAAAGAAAAAAAAAAGAAGTTAGTGAAGAGAGGTTGAGAACAGATCTCTTACAGAATGGAAAACCTTAGCTTACATCTATTCAGTATAGCCAGAGAGAAAATCTTTCCTTTCCCTAGCAGCCCACATGAAGTTCTGCCACCATACCAAAGTCCCAGATGAAAAGAGGCCAATCCACCTTCCTACTTCCTGTCTCCCTCCTTCCCAGAAAGGGGAGATCCTTCAAGCTGATTGGTTTAGGGTGGTCTCCTGTTGATGTAGTAGTCCACAACTTCTGAGAACACCCCACTCAGGGCTGGCCAGTCATGGTCTTGATTTTATCAATCTTAAGTAGATTTTCAGTCAGTTTCTCAGCCTTAGCCAATTCAATCAATTCCAAATCCATCTTCAGGTGGAGTCCCTGGGCATCTGCCAAATCCCATTATTTTATCACATAAGTGGTTCATAGGGTTCACCAAACTTTTAAAGAGGTAAATGAAAAAGGGAGTTAAGACCCCCTGCTCTATACTGACACACATTTTAATCCACAATAAAGTGGATAGACTTCAGAACTTGGAGGAAGGAAAATTGGATTTGAATCCTACCTCAGATACTTATTAACTCTGTGTTACCTTAGGCAAGTAATGTAACCTCTCTGGATATTTCTTTATCTGTAAAAAAATAAATGCAGGTTTTTATTTGATGATTTATACATTTCAATACAAAATCTATGGCATTATAATCCTCTATAACTATCACTTTAGAAAATTCTTGTGTTCCCCCAAATTCATCACACCAAGGTCAAACATTGCTAGACTATTTACTGTACATAAAACATTCAGTTCATCACTATGCTAAATTTTGAAACCTCCCTCCACCTTTTTTGGAAACCTATTAGAGATTATACCCTGTTGGCATGTAATTCAAGAAATCTGGGGTCATCTCTATGCCACTATAAGACAACAGAGGAAGACATGTAGGGGAGGCTTTTGTGAATAAGCCTCATAAAAATAATTAAATCATCATGAGACAGACCTGTTCCTTCTGCCCCCAAAGAATTTCATATTCTAGCCATATCAAAGTCAGACCTTCCATTGCATCAAAGTTAATGATGGTTCTAATATAGAGATGCCAAAGAGTTCTCCCTTTTTGACATTAAAAGGTTAAGAAATACTTCAATTGCTGGGCTTCTGTCTGTCTCTGGCTTGCTGGGAACATGAGTGACTTCCCCACAGGGAGAAGACACAAACACTGATTGGTTGGCCACATTCCAGATGTTCTGATAAACAGCTTTTGCTCAAAGACAGTAACCATCTATTGATGTTAATTTTGTCATGAGGCATGCAGAACGAGTTGCGCCCATTGTGCCTGCAAGTGTTTTTATGACTGCTTAACGGGCACTTACATCTTTGCAAAACAGCTATCAGAATTAAATGCCCAACAAATCAGTTAGTTAATCAGCATTCCAGCCCATTAAAAAGGGAACCTGCAAGGAAGCAAGGCATTTTCTATCTCCCTTGGGGAGACTTAGCACCAGATGCCCTCCCCACCAAAACTTTTTAAAATTCTCTTTATGGAAGAACCATTCCTCAGAGCTAATTAGCCTCCCTCCTCCCCACCTGCTTGATAACTGAACATCGGTGGACCTTAATTAAAATGACCAAGGCAGTTCTGAGTAGGCAGTCCCATTGATGGCTGGATAATGATGGTTGAGGACAATGCTACAGCTTTGGAAATTGTAACATTAACTTGTTTAGTCCTATCTAATGAAACATATGGAAGCAAGGACTTCCTGAGGTTTGGAGAGAATATGAACAGTTATTTGAGAGCCCTAAAAGCTGAAAAAGACAACTTTACTTCTTGAATGTGCCCAAGGTAACCCCTGCAAGGTACCTTACAAATATTAAGGTTACTTCCTCAGTTGATGTAATTTTGTTTTTGTAAATAATTTTAAAGCCATGGGCTGACAGCGAAGGAAATGAGGTGTGGTGGCAATAGCCCTAGTTTGAGGCTGATGGTGCTATGTAAAGAGTCTTGACTTTGGATTTTGAGAACAAGTATTCAAACCTATTACCTCTGTGACTTTGGACATATTACTTAACCTCTTCAGACTTCAGTTTCTTCATCTGTTTTATGAGCAGATTTGACTAGAGATCTTTAAAGTCCCTTTCAGCTCTAAATCTGTGACCTTGTTACCCTTAGGATCTGTGTTCAAATGTGAATATTAGTAACAATCTTGATGTTCTTCACCATGGCTTTTCCAGATGCCTATATTGGATGATGCTTCTTCCCCCCCCCCAAAAAAAATTACTTTTTATAACATTTACTATCCGTGTAGATGTCCCAATCAGATAGAATGTAAATTCCTTGAGAGAAGGGACCTTTGTGGCATTTTGTACCTTGTTTCCCCAGGACTCAGAACAGATGGTCAGTACCTCATAATAATTTTCGTAGAAACAAATGAATTAATGAATTGGTGGCATTGGCCAAATCTCTATATCTCTCAGGACTTTATTTTCCTCATCTGTACAATGTACAAAGAGAGGGGTGATTTTTGAGGACATCTAAAGTCCATTCAACGCTCTAAATTTACCAAAAGTGATACACAAAAATTATAGATATACATGTATATGTATATATATGCATGTAAATACATATATATATGGTACGTATTTGCATGTATACACTAAGATTTTTGGGATATCCTGTATCTACATACTCATAGACCTATATATATATATATATATATAAATCTGTGAACTGAATTTCAATATAATGGCTTTCCTTTTCAGTTTTATTTATTTCATTTCTTGAGCTTAAAATATTATGAGATGTGATCTATATCTAATTATATATTTCTCTCTGTATGTGTCTTTTTCACTCTTGTTATAACATCTATATCTATATATACACCTGTGCCTATATGGCATTTGCATCTGTATTTCTAGTGGTATCATACCCAGTAACTGTATCTATTCAGTTCTAGACTCTCCCCTGAGCTTCAGTCCCAAATTGCTGTTGTTCAGTCATTCGGTTGTGTCCAAATCTTCATGAATTTTCTTGGCAGAGATACTGAAGCAGTTTGCCATTTCCTTCTCCAGTGTGTCCCCATTTTAAGGAGGAGAAACTGAAACAATTTAGGGTCAAGTGACTTGCCCAGGGTCACAAAGCTAAGTGTCTGAGTCTGGGTTTGATCTCAGATCTTCTTGATTCCAAGCCCAGTGGTCTGTTAATATGCCACATTACCAGTTGTCCGTTAAACTTAACTTGACTTGGCACCTTAAACTCAAAATGACTAAAAGCAAACTCATTATTTTATTTTTAAAGAAAATTGTCTCCCTTTCTAAATTTCTCTACTTATATTAAATGAACATCCATCTTCTCAATTTCAATGTTTATCATGTCACTGTCATATTGGACCACCATATCTTGCCATTTCTACTTGAGACAGCTAGCGGTACAATGGATAGAGCTTTGAAAATGGAATCAGGAAGATTGGAGTTTGAATCTGGCCTCAGACACTTACTAGCTGTGTGACTCTGGGCAAGTCACATAACTTCAGTTTCCTCAAAAGTAAAATGGGGCCAATAATGGCCTTTTTCACAGAGTTGGTGTGAGGATTAAATTAGATAATATTTGTAATTGTACAAACCCCTTAGCACAGTGCATGGTACATATAAATGCTTATTCCCTTTCCCTCTTCCCCAACCTTCACAATATATCTTGAATCTGGATCCTCATCTTCAGTCATATAATGACCACATTATTTCTAGCTCAATATGGAGATGACCAAGAAAAAAAAAATGGTGGCACCTAGGTGGTTCAGTGGATAGAGCAACAGCCCTGGATTCAGGAGGGCCTGACTTCAAATCTGGCCTCAGACACTTGACACTTACTAGCTGTGTGACCCTGGGCAAGTCACAACCCTCATTGCCCTGCAAAAAAAATAATAATAGTAATAATTACTTTCTTATCCCTTAGAGATGTTCACTGTGGCCAGCACAGACTGGAATTTAAATTAAATTCTTAATTTTTGGAATTTTCCATTCATTCCCCTTAAAATCTAAATTAGAAATTGTATTAGTCTCTCCAAATAGAGATGTTTCTACCTTTGAAGGTTTCCCTAGGGATTCTGATTATATGGTCTCAGAGAACTGGTATGTCTCTTGAATGTTGCTTTTTCATTAAATTTTCTTTTCCTTTGGACTTCCCACTTCCAATAGCAGTAAGAAGAGTATGGTTTTTTTTGGGGGGAGGAGTGGAGGGGATGAATCATACTAGGACAACTCATGTGTCTGGAGAAGGGGAAAGGGAGAAGGCAATATCTAGCAATTTGGGGTGGGTTTCTGAAAAATTCAGTTATGGGATTGTAGAATCATACATTGAGTCAGAATAGACCTCAGAGGCCAGCTAGTCCAAACTGTTGATTTTACAGAGATGAAATGGAGGCCCAGGGAGCAAAGTGACTTCCCTAAGGTGATACAGCAGTAAATATCAGACATGGGAAATTAATGTTGGTGCTCTGACTCCAAAGTGAAGGCTTTCTCATTGTACATTCTTACTAGGAGATTACATGCCAAGGCTTACTGTAACCAAATGTTGCTGTAGTGAAAAGAACTCAAAGTCAAGAGGATCTGGATTCAAATTCTGTCTCCAACATCTCCTATCCTGGTGAAGGACTACTTACTATATGTGTGACAGAGGTATCCCTCTCCATCATTTCTCCCCCTCCCCCAATACATATATACACTTCATATTAGGCACACTTATCTGCTTTCTTCTTATATACCATGATGATATTTTTATGGGCTACTGAGCTATTCCTCTGTGTTTATAATAAATGAAAATGAAATCTCTGCCCCTGGTACCTCTTCTTCCTGATAGTCTTGACCTCTGGAGGACTGGTGGTAAGAGTGTATTCCCCGCAACTGATACAATCCATGAGCTCATGGTCTCCTAGGCAAGCTTGTGTCTCAATTGGGATCACTTGCTCTTTGGGCCTCATGAGATTTCAAAAGGCAGCTGATATCTTCCTCCTTTTTAGCCATCTGAAAAATGGGATATTAGCCAAAGGGGCATCAGCATAGGATAGGACAGGAGGGGGAAGGGTTGTTTTTAAAGAAGAAACCACAGGGGAAAAAAGGAGTCTCCTGAGCATTCATCAAATTATACAAAGTATACATGAAATATGAAACAGTTGATGAACCAGCCTTTTGCAAATATCTCGACAAAGCTTGATCACAAGCTTCTCAACTTAGTAGCATCATTCTAAGAGTTTTATTGCTTATTAACTTCCTTTTTGGTGTGGAAAGAAAACTGCCTAAATTCTATATGTGGGAATCATACTTGGTTCATGTTTCTATTCCTGGTACCTTTTTACTCCAGGCTCTTACCAGGGAGGACCCCTTAGACTGAAGCTCAACATCAATTTGGTCCTCAAGAATCTGAGTTGGGGGTAGGTCCTAGTTCCCCTTTTGAGGAAATAGACAATAACCACAGGGTAAAACCTTGAAGGAAGGTAAATGGTAGATATTGTGGGAGGTTGCCAGCTCTTGTCGATTCATCTTAGGCGCCTGGTAGTCATTGTGTTAAAATTTTTGACCTTTGGCAACTGCAGTGGCTTAGTCTCCTCATTTGTAAATGAGAGGGATAGATTAAATGGCCTAAAAAGGTCTTTCTAGCACTTGATATCTATCATCCTAGTCACTTGGTGGTTCAATCTCCTCATCTGTACATAAGAGAGGTGGATTAGGTGATCCTAAAGGTCTTTTTCAACTCTCAATATCTATCATCCTAGGACCTGGGCACATCACTTATCTTGCTAAACTTCAGTTCAGTGAAATGAAGAAGCCAGACTTGATGACCTCAGAGGTCCTTTCTAACAGACAGAGTCATCCCGATCTGTAATCACACTTGGCTCTCACAGAAACCTGTAAGGTCAATAATGAGATTTTTGTTATCACCATTTTATAAATAAGGACTGGGGGGAGGGCAGGATAAATTAAATGCTCACATAGCTGGGGTCTGCATTTGAAATCATCTTGTTTGCATTTGTATTCATTGTTCTTTTTACCGGAAGGGTGGTAGGGTGACCCCAATGGTTAAATGAATAGGATCCAAGATAGGCATGTTTTAAAATATGGAGGGGTCATAGAAGCCAATTAAGTTCTGAGCATGAGCAATTACCAAGAAGGTTCATCTCAGTTGTGATGAGAAAATGAGTATTAAGGGAAAGAAGGTAAGCAAGAAAATACTGATAGCTTGGCTGGTGTCTAGGGATGGAGCAATGCAAAAATCAAACTACAGGCTTTACAATATTTCCCAGTGAATTCCAAACCTGAATCCATTTTGACTAGAACACAATAAATGCTATTCAGGATGTTTCCTCCTGGGTACAGGTACTGATGAAGTCTAATGTCCCTCTTCAGTAAATCTTCTTTGGGCATTGATTTTCTGCCAATGAATTTGTGTCTAGCTCCAATGCTCACCAAGGACAAAATGACTTTGGAGATCATGATGTCAATTGCTAACCCAAAGCATCACTGGGTTTATTTCTAAGACATTCCATTTTTCTCCAGTTCCCTTTATTGATCTCCTAAACAGTTTCTTTTGTCCGTGGTATCTTCACATTAAAAAAAGATAACAATCATAGTAAGGGGTATTTGAAAGTTCTTGTATTTTAAGAAAATTTCACTTTCTCTTTCTTTGTCTGCCATGCCCTGATTTTTTAAAAGTGTACTTTCTAAGCATAATTTGCAAAATGGAAATTAATGTTCAGGACAGAAAAGCCCTGTTTGAGCCAGAGACAGGGAGATGAAAAGATCTGGCAGGCTGTCTTTTCATAGATATTTGACTGTTCTGACAGTGGTAATAATATGATGATAAATTGATTTTTTTCTCTCTAATTTCCTATCATGAAAATACATGTGCTTCCTGTAATACATCTTATGAAATATTACTGAGGACAAAGTGAATTCTTTGAAAAAAGACTGACACAAAAATAGCTCAACAACGGCCATAAAACCTGAGTTGGGGAGAGTCCTATCATATATATATAAAATAGAACTCCGCATTCAGTAGCTGCCATAGTAATGAAAATAAATTTGATTCATCCAGAGCCAGCAGCACTAAGAAATGTAAATGAAAGAGAAAGTTCTAGTATGCACTAAAAGACAAGAAGAGAAGAATGCAAGTAACTGTAAGGGCCTAAAATTCTAGCTGTGATGTCTAAAATCTAATGAGTGGTTGCCTTAAATTAGAAGCTTTAGCATGAGTTTAGACTTTTAAGTATTTATTAAAGTGTATTATTAGAAGTTAATGGAGAGAGAGAGAGAGAGAGAGAGAGAGAGAGAGAGAGAGAGAGAGAGAGAGGTAAAACAGTCTTCATCTAAATATTTCTAAGAGCCAGCCTCTGACCTCCCGCCAAGCCACAGTCTGGAACAGAAAAGACCTCATTCCTCCATGCATTCTCCCAGAACCCTCCTGTGAAGCAGGAAACAGGGCCATCCTCACACACAGCTCCAAGCTAATTGGTTGCTAGCACTGATTGACATGACTAACAGGTGGCAGACACAACTTCCTGACACTGATCTGACCTTCAAAACACCAGAAAGGTCATTTCTGGATGCTAAGTCACATGCATTCTTTTCATGGTTGAGCTTCCCTGCAGTATCTTTCTCAATAGGTTGGTAGCACTCTGATTCTCACATAACCCAGGAGGAGATATAGAGTGTTGAGGGTTTCTTTGAGGGGGTAAAAATTTACT
Source organism: Dromiciops gliroides (assembly GCF_019393635.1). Taxonomy (NCBI): domain Eukaryota; kingdom Metazoa; phylum Chordata; class Mammalia; order Microbiotheria; family Microbiotheriidae; genus Dromiciops; species Dromiciops gliroides. The sequence goes on from NC_057862.1 coordinate 684,218,061, forward strand.
TCACATGTCAAATCATTTAGTTAAGGGGAAAATGGGAATCCATTTTTCTCTATACTTGCTGCATGGTAAATAAAAGGACATTTGATTGGTTGCTTAGTTGAAACTAAGTGTGCATTCAAAGGAACCAAGCAGCCAAAAATCAGCCCTCGTTCTTTTCTCCCTGCTGTTTGAGCGAGGAGGTTCATAGCTCTATAATTCTGAGGAGAGCTAGCACCAGTTTCCTCCCTTCCTTCCCCTCCATCATTAAACTATAAGCATAAGCCCTCTTGTTGCTTCTGTCCATTCTCAATGTTTTCTTGCCTTAAATGAAGGAGTATTAGAGATGTAATGGGATGGGTTGTAACCTTGTGAGCTACAAAAAAGTCATAAGAGTAGGTTGCTAGAGGTCCAGTGGCAGGCATGATATCAGAGTTTGCAAACAGCTGAGCCCAGTGAACCTTCATCCTGCCTGACTCAGCAAGGAAGTAGTTTAAGGATTGCCAAGATGGAATAAATCATCCAGCAGCTATATCATATTCAAAAACGAACTTGTGTGTGTGTTGAGAAAGTTTGGATAAATTGCAAGAGAAACAGTAACAATAATAAGCTGGTGTTTCTACAATGCTTTAAATTCTCAAAACATTTCGTATATATTATCCATTTAATCCTCATGACAACACTGTGAGGCCGGTGTTGTTTTAATTCCTGATTTACAGAGTAGAAAACTGAAACAGATGGAGGTATCATAGAGTCACTGAGTCATAGCAATATACCAGAGAGTCAAAATATTTTATTTTGTGTCCTTAGCACTTAGCACAGTAGCTTGCACACAGTGGGTGCTTAATTAGTACTTGGTTGATTGATTCAGCTTGATCTTTTTTCTTACTCTTTAGCTTATCACATTCCTTCCTAAATTGTAGTTGCCAGGATTGAACACAGTTCTTGAGATGTTGTCTGACTAGGGAACATATAGCAGAATTATCTTTAATTCCTGTTCTTTTCTTAATTCAGCATTTGATCATATCAGCTTTTTTTTCCCCACATTGTTGTCCTTTTTGCTGCTAGATAATTCTGCTGACTGATGGTGAGCCTACAGAAGAGATCTTTATCCAACTGTTTTCTAATGAAGTCTCCACCATCTTGAATATATAAAATTTATTTTTTAAGATCTGAGTGTAAAAACTGATATTTATCATTAATAAGTTTTATCCCCATACAATAATAGATTTGGAGATGGAAAGGACATTAGCAGTCATCTGGTCCAATGTACTTATTTTATAGCTGAGGAAATTTAGGCCTGGATTGGTTATAGAAGTGGCCCATGGTCATAAAATTGATAGTAGAAAAATGGGATTTGAACTTAGGACCTTTACCCTTAAATGAAGTAGGCTATGCTTCCTTTAGTTAGTGCTTAGCCTGTCAAGATCTTTCTGAGTGTCAATTCTATCATCCAGTGTCAAAACTATGACTTGTTTGAGTGTCATATGCAAATCTGATGAGCCTTTAGACAAATGATTTATAGCAGTGTTTAACAGTGCATGGCCAAGTTTAGATCCTTGGCAGACTCAACTGACATCCTCAAACCTTGACCTTCTATCTTTTGGATCCCACTATTAAACCCCATCTAAATCCACCAAATTATGTTATCATCTAAACTCAAATCTCTCCATATTTTTTTCTCAAGAATAGAATTTAAGCACTTGGACTGAACCAGTGTATCTTGTTTCATTTAGTGCAATTAACTTTTCAAACTTTTTTTCAGTGACTATAGCTAATCAGATACTTTAGAATAAAAGCAGTGGAATGGAGCTAGTCTTGAAGTATTTGAAAACAAATAAATTAATCACTACTTCCTATGAGCTCCACCCTCATTCTTTGATATGTATCCACACGGGATTTTCTATTCCTATCATTATTTGGCTTCATAATACTATAATATGCTTAAAAATGCTTCTGTGGCAATGGCTAAGAAGCTGTCATAGAGAATATGGAGGATCCTAGAATTTGGAGACTTAGTGGGCTGAAAGATATGCCACTATTAAAGAGATCCCATGTTTCCAGTTCTAATGATCTTTGTGGGCCTTATATTTGATATTTTGGGATGTGTGCAGTTGATAATAAAGACAGAAATGGAGGAAAACAATAAGCCAAATTGGACTCTAGGGTTTTCTTGCCTATGCCAGAATAGAATATGGAAGAGTACCACTGCTAACATAACCTAAAGCATGAAAATAAAAACACAAAATACACACACACACACACACACATATATAATATTTATATATATATACACACACATATTATACACATGTATATAATACACACTCACATAGATCACATGTATATGTGGATGTATAGATGTAGATGTGTGTGTCTGTGTATATACACATATATGTATATATATATGGAAGACATAGAAACACAAATATTATGACAAGATGACAGAATCTGTCATCTGATGGGAGTAGACTGAATATAGCAAATGATATCACCTCATTTTCATATATCTTCATTGGATATTTCTTTTTGCCCTATCATTTCAGTCATATCTTTTGCTTTGTGATGCCATTTTGTGTTTTCTTGGCAAAGATACTAGAGTGGTTTGCCATTTCTTTCTTCAGCTCATTTTACATATGAGGAAACTGAGTTGAACAGGGTTAAGTGACTTGCCCATGGTCATATAGATAGCAAGTGTCTGAGGATAGTTTGGAGCTCATGAAGTCTTCCTCATTTCAGGCCCAGTACTCTGTCTACTGTGCCACCCAGCTGCCCTCCATTTACAGAAAGCCTCAAAATTCAAGGGAAATTTTTTTTCTCTTATTTTCCAATAGTACTAATGTTTTCCATTGGTGAGTCAAAGTTTATGAAATAAGAGGAATTCCCCTAAAACCAAACATTAATGTAATATAATTAAATAAAAAAATTCCTTTTATAAACAAAAATAAGTGAGGGTTATTTTAGAGGAAAGGTATTTAGGTTTATTCTGATACAGTCTATACTTTGTTTTGTGTGTTCAACATCCAAAGCAGGCGAAAGAAATGCCAGTGTTTTTTATAACTGGGACAAGTGTGTAATAAAACCATTAAGAGTTCCTTTTATAACCAATATTTTAAAATATTGACTATGCTCTCCTGCAGATGATTAGCTATGAAAATGGAATGTCACTTGGAGAAATATGGGAAGATAAGTATTAACTGATGCAGCAGGCAGAAATCAGAGCTGGGACAATATAAACAACAGAAGGAAAATGGTACCAAACGACAGCCAATTTCACATTAATTGCAGTGTTCAATCTAGGTCTAAGAAGGGAGATGATGGAATACTTCTTTCATCTAGGTAGAGAGGTGAGGGGAGGTGTTTTGGGTGCAGGATGGTATCCCATACCACTACAATAGCAGAGTCACAACAACCTAGAGAGAAGAAAATAAGAATTAAAAAAAAATGATTGACAGTGTTAGATGCTTCAGAGAAGTCAAGAAGAATGAGGGCTGAGAAATCTATATCATATGAAAATAAGACATCAATAAAAATAAATTATAAATAAAAAGCTTTCAGTACATATCTTCTCTTATAAAAATGAAAAACAACAAGCAATTCTGCTTATCAATCCTCTCCAGCAGTTAATAAGTGGGGATATCCATCACACTTACTTTCTTTCTCTGTCATATTGCAGAGTATGCCTGTGAATGGGAGCACCAATGGGATGTTTTGATAAATGAGAATATTAATGACTCCTTTCTCCTTTGTATTTAAAGAAAGAATACTGAAGGCCTTGAAGCTGGAATAATAAGAGTAGGAGAAACTTTTTTTCTTCTTCCTACCTGCCTCCACCTAGCCCCTGATATAATTGTCAGTAACAAGGTGTAGTCCCTATCCAAAAGTTATTTGAATGGGAATATAGTCATGGTAAAAAAGATGGCTGCCTTTTGTCATAGATTTTCTAGTTTCTCATTTAGCACTGGACTCTATGAGTGAAATTTTCCCCACCCCATAGTTATAAGTGATTTAACTATTATAATAATCAGTATATCAAATAAAACTGTGATTTCCTATATCTAGATATTTTATTTTATTAATATATTATGTCAATAACAATAAATTAGATAAGACAGATACCAGTAGAGCTAATCCCATGCCATATAATTAGCAATGCCATATGATTATCATGCTATATGATTAGCAATTCCATATGATCATCAAGTCTTGCTAGAAACCATCTCTAGCCATCATTCTTTCCATCACATTATTAGGTGTTCAGCAATTTCAGTTGGTAGATTGTGATGATCCAAGTGGCCAGAAAGTTGGCTAGATAATCTAAATAACAAGGAAATTGATTTACAAATCTGAATGATCAACCTATGGATTGTAAATTGAGAGGAATTTGCCTAAAATTAGTATGGTATATAAGCATTTAAGCCCTGTAGGGGTATAAAACCCTGTTGAGCCCTAAGCTCGGGGTCTTTCAGGTCCTACCCCTGATTGACTGGCTCTATTGTGAGACAGGTACTCTCTCTCAATAGTCCTATTTTCTATGGCTTGGAGACTTTGCGGTTTCTTTTCCTTTACCAGACTTAGACATTTTTTGAACAATTTACCTAATTAATCCACAAAAGAAAAAAAAAATCAGACTCCTCTGTGCTGTGGATGGTGCAGGGATTCTGAGAATACAAGAAAGGGCATTAGTTTCATAATATGTAAAATCATAGAGTTGAACCATATCATCTATATGGCGTAGTCTTCTCTGATGGGAAGACACTAATTGATTAATCAATTAATTAACTAATTGATGCATAGTGAATTAAACAGAACCAGAAAATATTACTGACAATGCTTTCAATGATGTGGCAGCATAATAATTTAACTTTAACAAGATTTTCCTGTTACAGGTAACCACTGAAGCACATGGCCTTGTTTACTGGCCTACCTCCCCCACCCCTTTCCCTTCCCCCTACTTAACCCTTGTTCCTTAAAACCATCCTTTTTGTTTTGTTTTGTTTTTTCAAAGGCATTGAAAAGGCCTGGAATTCACCACATACTTAAGTTTCCGCATGAGCACAAAAGGTTGTTTTAGCAAACCTTTTGCTTTTTTGTTTTTGTTTTTGTTTTGCTTTTGACCTTTGTTTCTTTTTTTTAAAATCTCAATTTTGTAAACTAAGTAAATTTTCAAAGATATTTAAAGTATATGCTGTGGGGCCATTGGACTTCAGAAACTATCACAATTTTCTTTTTTGAGAGAACCATGGATTTGATGAGCTTTCTTGTGGGATTATGTTTTTTAAAAAAAAGGGTTATTGAAACCTATTGCTTGATTTATCAATGAACATACTGAATATTGAGTCTTTCTGATTGAAGTTTTATTTCTTTTTGATAAATCAATTATCACTTTAAGTATCACTTATTGTCATACTAGATAGAGAATTCATGTACAAGATGATGTGGTTTACTTGCTAAAAGAAGATTATGTAATAATGTCTAATATTATAAGTCATTTACATTCATTAACCATTTATATGTCATTGTGACTATGTATACTCTGGGTATGGTTTTGAATCATTGTATATATTAAAAGTATATCCACAGTTATGCAGCATAACATGCATTTTTACCATCATGTTGTCTTTGGTGAAATTAATATGAGATTTATGAATTATGGAAACATCATTTCAGAGACTAATTGCTCTTACAATGAGCTTGATGGAGGCCCTGGAGAAAATGTATGTATAACAGGAGGAGAGATGGATACACATAAGTCCATAGTTTTCTTATGATGGCGACTATGTAGACCACAATTGCTGGTCATAACCCAGTTTCTTCCTCTCTCACTCCTAAAATAGCCTGGTGCCATGGAAGCTCCAAAACATACACCTAGTTTATCCTAACTTGTTTTCTTTTTCTTTCACTCAGTCTGATGGCATGGTCAGAATCCATCCACCTGTGGCCTAGTACAATTGCTGGATGTCTCAGAACCATGAGATGTGGTATGGTAACCTTTCTATAAAATTTTCAGGTGTCATGGACACATTACTAAATTTGGCCTTGATCCAGACACATGCTGGTAAGAGGTGTTATAGATTGTATAACTGCTTCAACTCTGTATTATATGGGTATAAATCCTCCAAAAGGGTGAGAATGTAATATAATATAATATAATATATATATATATACATATATATATATATATATATACACACACATATATACACACATATATACACATACATGTATATGTATATATTACATTATATATATTATATTACATATTATATATGTATATAAAATTTGAGTACGAGTTATATTTTGAAGAACTCTCACTATTTAATTCGATCATTGACAATGCCATGCTAAGAATTAGTGAAAAATCTATCAGTTCAACAGCTAAAGAAGTGATTCCAGAGTCCAGACTAGAGTCCAGTTTTCCTGATGACATCCCACTACTCCAAGAAGACAAGATCTCAAAGACTTTGAATGAACAGTTTTGTTTTGTTGTTTTTCTTTTTCCCTTCTGTTTTATATATATATATATATATATATATATATATATATATATATATATATATATACATACACCTACAGAGGGTCCTCCCTCTGCAGGCAGTGTCAAAGTGCCAGTTCATGAGGGACTGCCCCTCTGGACAAAATTTCCTCTTTCTTTTTTTTCCCTATATTGTCATTTACATATCGTTTGTTAGCATAGGGTGTGTTTCATCAAGGAACACCCTATTCCCCAAAGATACAAAGGGTGGAATGTGTCAAGATAATGGAATGCCATAGAAGAGATTTAGCAGATACTCAGGGGCCCTCCTGGAGATTGATCCAACCCAATTGAATTGGGGAAGAACAACTGACTGCTCACTGGCTTTCTAGATTGTAAGCACATCTGGCTTGTACTTAAGGGTATTTAAGAAGGTATTGTTCTCAGAAGCTAAAAATGTTGAACTTTACATCGAGACCACCTTTGGGTCCAGTGAACCAATGAATTTGAATGACTCTAGCCAATCAACTTGAAGAACCTCCCATTTCTGGGAGGGCAAGATGAAGGAGGAAGTGGACGCTGGGGAGACAGTTTCTCTCTCTTTTGGTGTGAGACTTCTGTGTGGTGGCAGAGGACTTCAGAAGTGAGAGGATTTCCAGGCTACAAGAAATCTGTTCTCAATCTTTCTCTTTCTTTTACTATCTTTCAATAAACCCTTAAAAACCCTAAACTCATTTATCAGTGATTTTAGTCAGTTTACCCCTAAAACTGGGGGGACAGATTAGAACCCACATTCATAATTTTAAATTACACACTGGGAAGGTTGCTTCTTGCAGAATAGTGATCATATGTAAAAGTTGTGACCTGGAGAGAATGTACGGTATTTTTACACATTCTGTAACTGGTTCTATTCTGCTACTTATGTGTTCAAGAGGAGGCTCTTTTGATTGATCTTCAATAAGGACTGTCTCCTTCGTCTACCCCATCTTTTTGTTTAATTTGATGACTCCTTATTTCATGGCATTTAATGAGAGATTACATCAACCTTGGCATTTTGAAAGGTCAAGAGAATGAATCATAGAAATCAGGAAGTCAAAGTCTAAGACAGATTTCAAAGTCTGAATAGATTGATGCCCTAAGGAGTAATGACTGATTTTGTACCTGTACAGAGGTAGTTGAAAAGTGGGTTCCCTCAGCTGTCATGCCACTTCTAGATATAAACAGTGGCATTAATGCTGTGTAGGAAGTGAGCCAATTTTCACATCAACTTGCCCTGAGACCAAGGAGATATAACTACCATCACTTCAGTATTTTATCTGCAAAACTAGAGATACAAAAATAAATTTATCCAAAATATTTATAGAATATATGAATTGATTTTTGGTCTATTTACCATCACACATGCACTACATGAATACAACTACAAAACACTGCACAGAAATTTGACTTGAAGATGCCCAAATAATAAAAAATAATACAAATGACAATATGACCTAAATTCATTTACTTATTCAGGGCCAAATTCTTTTCATTCCTTGCTAGGATCCTTGTGATTTATTTTTCCTACTATGTTCCAGTAGCCTTCTCACCCTAAAATATCCCTCCATCCTTGCTGCCTTCTCTTCCTGGAAGATTTCTCTGCCTTTGTAGCTCCTTCTTCTGACTCATCAGCACCTCCAAGAGGGTGTAAGGTTGCTATCTAGCTATACTGTCTACAATCTAATGAGTTGTCACCAATAAATTATAAGCTTTAGAAAGAGTTTAGACTTTTTTTTTTTTAGTGAGGCAATTGGGGTTAAGTGACTTGCCCAGGGTCACACAGCTAGTAAGTGCTAAATGTCTGAAGCTGGATTTGAACTCAGGTACTCCTGACTCCAGGGCTGCTGCTCTATCCACTGCACCACGTCGCTGCCCCGCATTTAGACTTTTAAGCATTTATTAAGGAGAAAAAGAATTTGGTGAAGAGAGAGAGAGAAAAGAGGCCTAGATTCCTACATCTATCTCAGGGAGCCAGCATCTCCTGCTCTGCTCCCCTCTGAGATCCTCATGAAAGAGAGCAAGAGAGCCAGCCTCATGCCTTCTTCATCCCACAAGCCTCCTGTGAAAATGGGAACATCCCTTACACACACACAGCTCCAAGCTAATTGGCTGGTAGCTTTGATAGGCAGTACCCTCAAGCAAACATCACTTCCTGATGCCAAGGAACTTTGCTACAGTAACTCTCTAGCAGGTGGCATCATTCCAATTGTTACAAGGGGATGCTAGGTGGTGCAATGGATAGAGCATTAGGTCTGGAGTCAAGAGGACCTGAATTCAAATACAGCCTTGACCACTTGACATGATACTTGATATGATACTTGACTTGATACTAGCAAGTCACTTAACCTCAAATATCTGGGATCATCTCCAGTCATCTAGATGTAAATCTTCCTTTTGGATCTATATGGCTCCGCAGAAAAGAATGAGGCTGGTGTATTTCCACAGTCCTTCCTCATTTAAATTCAATTAATTGTAAGTAATAACATCTGTCATGGTCCTCTGAGAATGAAGGATGAACAACAAACTTCAAGAATCTCCTTGTTAAGGAAGTGCCTAGACCAGACGTATACTCTGTTATACCTCTCCAGCCTCCAGTCCTGTCTTTCTGGAATGTTTTTCCTCTGAAAATGCCATTACTTTTATTCTTCCTTCCCTCCTGCTTCTAACTTTTTTTTTTAGCTTCCTTTTATGTATCATTCTCTTCTATTAAAATACAAGCTTCTCGAGGGGATAGTTTCTGTCTATCTTGTTTTCTTGGATGTGTATTCTCAGTATAGTCCAATACCTGGCATAGAGTAAATGCTCAGGAAAAGCTAATTAACTTGATTTGACTTTCCATGCCAATAAAAATATCAAAGGATTATTTTATATAGCTAGGGAGAAAAAAAAATAATTTGTCTGGAAAAACAAAAGGGCAAGCATTTCAAGGGAAATTTAAAAAAAAAAAAAGAGGAAGGAAAGGGACCTCAGAGTATCAGATTTAAAATTATATTATAAAGCATCAATCTTTTAAAAAATTGTTGCTGGTTAAAAAATCTACAGAGCTCAATAACTGGAATATATTAGGTACACAACTTGTTGAAGAGAATGAATACCATAGCCTAGTGATCAATAAACCCAAGAACACATACTGGGCTAAAGGTAAGAAACCACTTCTTGGAAAAAATTTGCTCAGTAAATGGAGCAGGTTTAAGCCAACATTTTATACCATATGCCAAGATAAGCACCAAATTGATACATGATTAAGATACAAAATCTGACATCATTAATAAATTGGAAGAGCAAAGAAGAATTTTAAAAACTATATTGATAGGGGGACAATTTATGACCAGGAAAATTATGAAGTGACTCACAGAAAATAAAATGGAACAGTTTCATTTCAAAAATTGCTTAATTTATTTTTTTCTGAAATAAAAGGCATATATGTAAATTTAGAATGGAAAAAGTTAAGTGCACAATATCTTTTTGACAGGTTTCTTTGATAAATGCCTCATTTCTAAGATATATAAGAAACTGATTAAAACTGATTAAGATATATCAGAAATTGACTAAAACTAATAAAAAAAAGATTAAAATACAGAAGAAGAGACATTCTTCAGTTGATAAACAATTCCATATGAACAGGCAGCGTTCAATGGGAAAAATATAAATTCTCAACAGCCATATTGTTTTAAGTCCCAATCATTAATTAAATGCAAATTAAAGCAAGTCTGAGGTCCTATATTATACCCATCAAATTGGCAAGGATAACAAAAGAGCAAAATGACAAATGTAGTATATGACACAAAGAATAAGTAAACTAAAGCATTGTAGTGGAATAACTTTGCAAGCTATGTGTTGATATTATTTTATACCTTAAAAGAAGAGTCTATGTAACAGGCATTCAGTTTCTTGTATGAGTCCCTTTTGTACAATGATTATAGAAATGCTCTTTTTGTTTGTCATTTGTTAGTTCTGGAATTAAAAATAAAATATTGATACAACAATTATCTAAATTAATATTCTGAAAAATAAAATCAACCAAAACAGGACAAAACCAAGTATTCATAAAACCATGATAAAAAGTATGGTGATAAAACTAAGTATTAACATTCTGTGGAAATACAAAATACTAGCAACTCCCAATCAATACAGGGCTAAAGCATATATTACTACTCTCCTCATTCTTATTTTACCACATTCTAGAAAAAAAGTAAAAGCATCACATTGGAAAAATAGATATAATTATCTTTATGAGAAAATAAAATAATTTTAGAAAAGCCCAAGGACTCATGAGTGAAAATATTTGAGACTGTTAATAACAGGCATAAGTGTAGAAGGATGCAAAATTAATTCATAAAATATTTTTATATTTATATAGCAATGAAAAATAACCAGGAACAAATAAAAAATAAATGCTATTCTAAATTGCATTAAATATTTGAGAATAAATTGCCCAAGATACACTAAAGATATATAAGTACAATTATAAAACTCTCTTTATGGAAATAGTGGAGAACACATAATTGGAGGGATAATCATTGCTCTTGGCTGGATTGTATCAATAAAATGAAAATGCTAAAACCACCTAAATGACAGATTTAATGTTATGTCAATCAAACTACCTAGGAAATATGCTTTAGAATAAGAGAAAATAATAAGAAAATTGATTTTAGAGGAGCATAGGTTCTCAAATCTCAAGGCAAAGCATGAGAAAAATGACTGAAGGCAACATACCATTCTCAAAAGTCATGTCATAAGGGGCAGCTAGGTGGTGCAGTGGATAAAGCACCAGCCCTGGATTCAGGAGGACCTGAGTGCAAATTTGGCCTCAGACACTTGACATTTACTAGGTGTGTGACCCTGGCAAGTCACTTAACCTTCATTGCTCTGCAAAGAAAAAAAAAATGTCATGTCATAAAGCAAATATCAAATGGTTTATACTGGATAAAAGATATGAAAATACATTATCTCCAATTATTATTAGATATTAAAGAATTGCAGCATGGGTGGGGTGGAGGGAGGAATTCAGTGTTTGAATAACCTAAGAATATATATGACTCCCTACACATTAGGAATTTCTGAGATAGTTGGAAATCAGTTCGTCAGAAAGCAGATTTAGGGAAGTATCTTACAACATTCACCACAATAAGGTCCAGATGATTACCTAATTTTCATTAGAATGGAAGAAAGTAGAAGAATTCTTAACCAAAAAAGGGATGGAGGACAACAGCAACAAGAAGTAACAGCAGCAACAAAAACATTATTACTACTATACCAATTATAATAGAATCTATATCTATATCAATATGCACATCTCTATAACCTACATTTCATCTTTATCTATCCATCTATCTATCTATCATCTATGTCTTTAATGGCTTGCAAAGCACTTTTTACACATGTTCTCATTTTGATCCTCATGACTATCATGTAAGGAAGGTTCTATAAGAATGACTTTTTGCTATTATCATTTATTTTTGCAGATGAAGAAACTGGGGCAGACATTTTAGTGACTTATCCAAGGTCACGCAGCTAATAAATATATGAGACAAAACTTAAAGTCAGGTCTTATGTACTCCCAGCCCAGCACTTATATGGTCCAGATCGATTTATGATACATCAATACTTAAAACATAAAACACATAATTTTTATAAAATGCAAACACGTTTTTGTGAAAAAAATCAATGCAGTTAAAATAATAAGGGAAATAATGTTTAAAGATATCAAATATGTCTGATTTTTAACATTTTTAAGGATAACACAAAATGAATTATTTTTCAATAGATACATAGTCAAAAGATTGGAAGTGTTTTCATAAGAAAAACTATGGTAAGTAATTAATGACTCTAAAATCTCTCTATATAAAGTCCTGAGCTTTTACCTCGCACCCAAATACAGGTAAAGATGGCAATATTCAGCTTTACGGGAAGTGTAGGAAAATGGTCGTTAATATATTATGGCTATCTGAATTGGCCCAACCCTTCTGGAAAACAATTCAGAATTATGCTTAAATGATGCCTGAAATGGGAATACCCTTTGAACCAGAGATCTCACTATTTTGTTCTCTTTTTATTGGAGCTCAGTGGGTACTATAAATATGGAATGCTAAATACGTATTCTTGCTCATAGCTATTGTGCTGTTTTTCCCTGATTGTTTTTCTTTGATATGAGGGAACGGTTGTCATGTATTGGGGTTAAGGAATCATTTCAGAAATGACTATAATATTAAAACAAAAGACATCAATAAAATAATTTTAAGCATATGTTCCACATCATTGAACAATTGTTCTTCAGGTACTGGTTTACTTCTCTCTCAGAGAATCAGACCTTTTCTTTCCTAGACATTTTTACTGATTGCCTTTCCCAAGCACCATGGAGTGACAGATGAGTAAGCAAGCTGCATTTTGAGACAAATACTAGCTTTAAATAGATTTTTCCTTTACAAAGCTCTGCTTTCGGTGTTTCATTTAGGGGAACTCGTTTGTACAGTCTTTCTGCCTATGCAGTCTGACAGTCAATTTAATTTCCCTAGCTAATAATAAATCATCCATATCATGTCTCATTTTCTTAACATTGTGATAATGCAAGCTGAATTTCAATGGGAAAGCAATTAGGAAAATCGGAAGCAAGAGGAGATTTAGTCAACATTTTTCTAATTGATACTTTCTGTAAGCACTTTGTGTAACGTCCTTGGCAATTTAATATATTTCATTCGTTCAAACTGAAGATGCCTCATGAGCCTGTTTGTCATACCAGTTTGATCTTTAACAGAGAAGGATGAAATCTTGATTCACCAAACCGTAGGATATCTCAATGGGAAGGGAACTCAGGGACTTTGTCTTACTTGAACCTGATGAAGGTTTTCTTCTCTCTTGGTCATCCAGTCTTAGTTTGAAGCCCTACCAAAACATAGGATTCCTTATCTCTAGAGGTAGTCATTTTGACTTTGGAGGTGATATCTTGGTTAGGAATTCTTCCACTTTATTGATTAATAATTGACCTTTCTGTATTACTCACCCACTTCTTCTGCTTTTTCCCTTAGGGGACAAGAATTCATGTGTTTGTATGTTTGTGTGTGTGTATGTATGTGTGTACAAACACATGCATACATATGTATGAATAAAGATTGTAAATATAATTAAATAAAGATTATAAATTGCACATATTTATACATATATGTGTATGTATAATACATACATTCAAGTACTGCATAGTGTTTTTAGTCCTCCTAAGAAAAGTGAGTCATTCATTTTGGTAAAACTAGCCTAATTTTTTGGAGCATAATGATTATTATTCAGTTAGACTGGGGATTGCATAGGCCCAGAATTGTTGGGGCACCTACAGACAAATCAGAGTAGGAAACTGATGAGAGATAAAGCTTACTTATGGTATGGGAGGGAAGGTTGGGTTTTGGGAATTAGGAAACCTGTTAGGTTCTAGGTCAGCTATATGATTTTTGCAAAAGACATTAATGTCTCTGAGCAGTGGGTTTCTTAATTTTAATTTTTTTTAGTGAGGCATTTGGGGTTAAGTGACTTGCCAAGGGTCACACAGCTAGTAAGTGTTAAGTGTCTGAGGCCAGACTTGAACTCAGGTACTCCTGACTCCAGGGACGGTGCTCTATCCACTGCACCATCTAGCTGCCCCCTGAGCAGTAGGTTTCTTAACTATACAATGGCAGATACTATCCTTTTCATGTCTACAATCACTCCCCTCCTGCAGCCTTTTGACACCTCTCACCTATGGAGCTCAGAGATCCCTCAGGCGTCTCTGCATTTCCTAATCTAGCTACACTCATTTTGGATTTCTTTGACTTTTCTGCCATCCCCCCAGTAAATCCATTATTGGGAAATTCCATCATTTTGCAGTATGCAGTCAGGCTTGTTACTTATATCTTATTGGGTCCAACTCTGGGCTTCTAATTGGAAGGTGGTTCCATAAATTTCTCCATTTAGGAAGGAGAACAGAACTGACATGTCCTCAGATATCTCCTTATGTTCCACTTGGCTCCATTCCTTTTGGCCTTCTTTGACCTCTCCTCTATATTCCATCTCTTTTCATCTTTCTGTAGTGTATTGTCTTCCCTATTCAATATCACATTAGAGGGCAGAGACAGGCTTTTCCTTCCTTCCTTCCTTCCTTCCTTCCTTCCTTCCTTCCTTCCTTCCTTCCTTCCTTCCTTCTATCCTTCTTTATGTCTGTTTATCTCTCTCTCACTTTCTCTCTTTCCTTCTTTTTTTATTTCTACCCATAATGCTTAGTATACTGGCTGGTACATAGTAGATGCTTAATAAATGTTTACCAATTATTAAAAGCTTTCTAAATTCTGTCCCTGCTTCAAGTCTCTCCCCCCTCCAAACCATCCTATTCTCCCACAACCAAAATGATTTTCTTAAAGTACCTGCAAGTCTAACTATATCACCCACTCAACAACTTCAGATAGCTCCTTATTCCCTCAAGGATCAAAGATAACCTGGTCCCTTTCTACCTTTCCATCCTTATTGCATTTCATTTCCCTCAATGCATTCTATGATCCTGCTTCAAGGACCCACTTGCTGTTCCTCACACACTACATTCTACACACTGTCTCCATGCCTTTTTTCCAGATATTCCCATGCCTGAAATTCAGTTCTTCCTTGTCATGGCTGACTGGTTTCTCTGACTTCTTCCAATGTTTAGCTCAAATGCTATTGAATGAGGCCTTCCCTGGTCCCTACTTCTCCACTCATTCCTGCTGCCTTCCTCTGTAATGTTACTTTCTATCTAGTTGGTTTGCCTCTTGTCTCTTTTGTCTCCCTCACTACTCCCTGAGGGGAGCGACTTTTTTTTTTTTTAATTCCAGAACAGTATAGTAAGGGATTCATAAATGCTATTGTTCATTGTTTGATGAGTGACTTGGCGTAAGAAGCCCATGACAATCTTCCCTGGACTATATGTACAGACTCATTTCATCTTCTTCACATATCCTTTTATAGTCCAGCCAAACTGTCCTGTTTGCTTTTCTAAGACTAGTTGGATCCTCAGAACATAGAATCTAAACTGTCAGAGATAAAAAGAACATTCGAATGATGTATGACTGAGCAGAAAGAAGCCTGAGGAAATTGGAGAGAAAATATCAGAGCTGGGAGAGACCTTGGGAAGCAGGATGGCAGAGATGTCTGGGAACTGAGAATATAGAATATCAATGTTGGAATGGCCTTTAGAACTTCAAACTGGGAAAGCAGATATTTTGATCTTTATCACAAGACTCAGAGAGCAGCCAGGTTAGTTTTCATGGTACCATCCTTGAATCCTAAGATACAATTAGCTGATTAAAAAAAAATAAAACAAACCCTCCCATTTCCAACTCAGTGTGTGTGTGTGTGTGTGTGTGTGTGTGTGTGTGTGTGTGTGTGTGTGTGGCCAGATTTAATTCATTCCCTTCAACCAAAATAAGAAATGGTAATAAACTGAATGTAGAAAGAGATATGAAAATCCATCTGCCTTCCACTAAATCAGACATTAAAGAGATTTGCAAGTATGTGTAAAACAGGGCAATTCTTCTTATTAGTTTTTTGTTCTTGAAAATAGACTTATTTTTCATAAAATATATCACTGTTCTTTGTTCATAAAAATATTTTTATTTTCCAGTTATATGTAGAAATAGTTTCAACTTTTGTTTTTATAAGATTTCTAGTTTCAAACTTTTCTCCCTCCCTCCCCCTTCCCTAAGACAGGAAGCAATCTGATATAGGTTATATATGTACAATCACATTAAACATATTTCTGAATTAGTCATGCTGTGAAAGAAGAATCAGAGCAAAAAGGGTAACCATCAAAAAAGGAAAACAAAAAAATAGATATAATATGGTTCAATCTGCAACTAGATTCCATAGTTCTTTTTTTTCTGGATTTGGAGAGCATTTTCCATCGTGAGCCCTTTGGAACTATCTTGGAGCATTGTATTGCTGAGAAGAATCAAGTCTATTGCAGTTGATCAACACGCAATGTTGTTGATGCTATGGACAATGTTCTCCTGGTTCTGCTCATCTCACTCAGCATCAATTCATGTAAGTCCTTCCAGGTTTCTCTGAAATCCTCCTACTCAGTGTTTGTTACAGCACAATAGTGTTCCATTACATTCATATATCACAAATTGTTCAGCAATTCCCCAATGATGGGCATCTTCTAAATTTCCAATTCCTTGTCACCACAAAAAGAGCAGCTATAAATATTTTTGTACATGTGGGTCCTTTTCCCTTTTTTATGATCTCTTTGGATAAAAAGACCTAAAAGTGGTATTGCTGGGTCAAAGGATATGCACATCTTTATAGCCCTTTGGGCATAATTCCAAATTGCTCTCCAGAATTGCTGGATCAGTTCACAGCTCCACCAACAATTAGAACATTAACAACTATTAACAACATTAGTGTTCTAATTTTTCCGTAGCTTCTCCAACATTTATTATTTTCCTTTTTTGAGATATTAGCAAATTTGATAGGTGTGAGATGGTACCTCAGAGTTGTTTTAATTTGTATTTTTATTTAGAGCATTTTTTCATATGGCAATAGATAGCTTTGATTTCTTCAACAGAAAACTGCCTGTTTACATATTTTAACCATTTTTCCTTTGGGGAAGGACTTGGGTTCTTATAAATTTGATTTAGTTCCCGATATATTGTAGAAATGAGGCCTTTGTCACAAAGCTAGTAAGTATCAAGTGTCTGAGGCCAGATTTGAACTCAGATCCTCCTGAATCCAGGGTCAGTGCTTTATACACTGTGTCACCTGGCTGCCCTCCCAATTGTTCCATTTTCAATGTAAGCTTTTATACTTCAGATATCAGCAAATATCAATCAGAGCTTGATTTCTTGTTGATTTTCTATACTTAAGAAAGTGATGGAGAAAAGTTTTACAGTGTTAATAATTCAACTTAAGTAGTGTGTTGTATGCATACTTTCTGCCCTAGATAGCTGGTTGTTAAACATTTTGCAGTACATGACTGCATATAATCTAAAATTATACAAGTTCTTTGGGATCTTCAATACAAAATATAAACATAAAGTATAAAGGGTTCATGAGACCAGCATGTTTGATAACCATTGGTCTAGTTAGTTCTATGTTTATTAATCAGGAAACAAAGAGTAGTGAGATTACACGTCCAAGATTAGTAGGGGGTATAGACGGGAATGGAAATAAGAAAGGGAAAGAATGGGAATGTCTTTACTCCTATTTCTCCAAGTCAGTACAAGTCATCTAAAGATATTCATTAAAGAACTGATAGTATCTGAAAACAGATGGAAACACATTTAAAAATATTTTTTTTTCATTTCCTCTTTGACAATTCCTTAATCTGAAGTTTTGGGTTTTTTTTTTTACTGTTTTCTCTCACAACTAGCTAATATGGGAATTATTCCATGACTACTCATTTATACCTTATTTTGAATTGCTTGAGTTCTTATGGGAGGGGGGGTGGGAATGGAGGGGGGAAGAGAAGTTGGAACACAATTTTTTTTAATTGATGTTAAAATTTTGTTTTTACATATATTTTGGAAAATAAAATTCTATTAAAAAAAACAAAACTTAGTGGCTGGCTACTTTGTCTCACTTAGGATCGTTAGTCTAATGTATACACTTCCTTTGCTCAAGATCTTCTTTCCCGACTAGCATCCAGGTGAAATTCAACCTAATCCAGGAAGAATTACAACAATTTGCAAATGAATGGAGTAAGGATTAATGAAGTTTACTGATTTTAGGATCTTTGGTAATTAAGGCATAGCACTACTAACTTGTTTTCCAGGCAGCATTTAGTAGTCATCCGAATAGATCTACATGGTGAACAAATAGCATTGTGCCAGTAGGAACAATTTTATTTAAGTGATATAAGCTATTCCAATTCATTATTATTTTAATTAATTCATTAACCTTTCCTCCCTTTCAGAACTGAGTTTATTGACAAGGTTTCCAAAGTTCCCAATGTTCTTCTCTCTATGTAAATGAGTTGCAGATCTTTATTATAAATGCTAATCTGTCTGACAAGTCCAGCCTTGAATCTCCAACTGCCCATCTTATAGCCATACCTAGCATAGGCTTCGCAAGCTCCACATGTTTAAAAAATAATGAAACAAAACAACTCATCACCTGCCCGCCAATAACAAAACAAAACATTTTCCTTCCAAACTTTCCTGTTAGTGTCAAAGACACTAATATTTTCTAGACACCCAAGTTCATAAACTCCATGTCATTCTCTGCTTCTCAATCTCATTGATAAAATATATTTAATCAGTTAACAAACCTTGTTGTTTCCACCTCTGCAACATTTCTCATCTATATATTCTCCTTTCAACTAGCACAAGCCCTACAGTAATTGAGCCCCTTGTTACTTGTCATCTGTACTATTGGGCTACATTTTGAATTAGTCTACTTCTCTCGAGCCCCGCCCCCCCCCAATTCATTCTCCATGCAAATGTCAAAGTGGTTTTCATAAAGCACAAGTTAGACTATGTCACTGCCTTCTGTGATCAATAAATGCTTTTAGCTCCCTATCCCTTCTAGAATCAAATAAAAACTTCTAGTTGGAATAAAGCTCCTAAAACTTTGGTTCCATTTTATCTCTCCTGTCTTTCTAAACAGTAGATTCCTTTATACCCTCTAAGCTCCAACTCCCCACACCAACACACTACTGACACTGACACCCCCCATGCCTCCCCCCCCCTCCCAGGAATGCTATCCCTCCTCACCTCTCACTTCACAGAAGTACTGATTTCTCCAAGACAGTTCAAAACCCACTTCCTGTAGGAGACTTTTCAACCATTCCCTCCTCCCAACCCCCCAGCTATTTACTACACCCCACCTGTGAGTGACTTGCCTTCCATCTATTCTTGACATATAGTCTATGTTCCTATTTTTATACATGTTTTCCCCTCCTGGATGGCAATTGCATCTCCAAGTCTTGTGTGTGGCCCGAAGACTTAATAAATGCATATGCATTAATTTATTGTGAATTGGTGGTTAATCAGACTTTTGGTTAAATACA
The DNA here is from genome assembly GCF_019393635.1 of Dromiciops gliroides. Lineage (NCBI taxonomy): Eukaryota > Metazoa > Chordata > Mammalia > Microbiotheria > Microbiotheriidae > Dromiciops > Dromiciops gliroides. Next base: position 684,237,548 of record NC_057862.1, read on the forward strand.
ATTGATTTAGAAAAAAATATTCTGAATTTAAACATCAAATAAAAAAATTTCCTTGCACATTACAGAATACAAAAAAAAAAAAAGGATTCTCTATGGAACCAAGATCTTCATTTTTATTTTATCTTTTACTTCACCTTTCAGGATTAGATTTGTTTTACTTATGACTATTCCCTCCCCAGTAATATTAACCTTTTTAACTGACCCCCTGAAACTCCCATAGGTGCTTATTTTGTCCTAAAAATTGATGTTTCTACACTAAATTGTATGTTCAATTCTTCTTTGTTTATTTTAGATGAGTGAAGTTATTTTGATATTTGAATGCTCTACTTTTAAAACATCCCAATTTTGAGAAATAATTCCTTCTATCCTTCTTTTCCCCCTTCCTACACTATTTTTTTACGTCCCTTTCTCTTTTCTCTCTTCAAATTCTCAGAACAGAATCAATGCAACTTAAACCCTCTTTTTTTGTTTTTCTTATTTTATTCTATTAAATAATGATTGGATACCCTTCAAATATCCTTTGGTTTTAATGAGGGAGGGCTATGCAAAGTCATCAGCCTTACTCTCTCTTCCAGAGCTATCTGGGACCCATATGGCAAGATAAAAGATCAAGTTGATTAGAGATGGCCCAGGATGCAGTGGGGGACCTTGGATATTTTAAGCTAAGGTATTTCCCAGATCTACTAAGGCAATGCTTATACAGTGATTAAGACTAGGTAAGAAATGAGGCAAAGGGGGCAGCTAGGTGGTGCAGTGGATAAAGCACCAGTCCTGGATTCAGGAGGACCTGAGTTCAAATCCAGCCTCAAACACTTTACACTTACTAGCTGTGTGACCCTAGGCAAGTCACTTAAAATACATTGCCCAGAAAAAAAAAAAAGAAAGAAATGAGGCAAAGAATGGCCTTTTATACCTATTCCAAAACAAGAACACAAAGCAATAAACAAAACAAAACCTTCAGTCTGGGAAGGGAAGACTCTCATGGTTTCTGGACAAAATAGAAATAATTTCTATTTACACTCATTCTGAGTCATCAGCGCCCAAATGATAAATAAGTGAGGCTTAGACTTGGACCAATTTTTGGCCAAAAACTGAGAGTCCTCAGAGACATATGGTTTTAAGGAAGGTCCTTAAAAAAAGAAATCTATCCAGTAAACCCCAAGATCACTTTCAAGGTTTCAGATGTACTACAAGGCAATTGAAGATATCTATTCATTAAATAACTTGCTAAGTACTTACTATGTGCCAAATGAGTTCTACTCAGGGATGGGTTAGAAAGACTAAAGTAAAACAATACCTGTCCTAGAGAGTTTCCAGTCTAATGCATATTGATAGAGAAAGTTTCATACACAATAAATAGAAGTATCAGAATCTACAATTAAAGTTTATGGAATAGGCATTTGGTCAGGAGTAATAGGAGGAAAGACCTACAATTCATTATGTATTTTCAACATTTTCAAGGTCACAGAAAAAGAAGAAAAAATGAGATCCATTTCATGGATCAAATAAGAAAAAAAAATGCTATGTCATATTTATATTCTTTTACTTATCTCCTTGATATGATCAACTGAATGCCAGAATGTCTGAGATAGTCAGACAGCCAACTATCATTGACTAAGTGTTCACTAGGTGCCAAACACTGTGATGATCCAAGGAGATACAAAGAAAGGCAAAAACATTACCTGTGTAATTGAGGAGCTCATATTCTAATGGCCACTGAATTGAATGTGTCCTTAGCAGCTGTCTAATCCAATAGATCTTCCAGAAGAAACACTATTCCATTTTCATAAAATTAATAAATGGTCATTCACCCTCTGCTGGAATATGGAGACTAGTAGAGCTCACCACCTCTTTACTCAGCCCATATCACTTTGGCCTAGTTACAGTTAAGTACACAGTGGATATAGTGCTGAAATCAGGAATCTTACATCTACCTGAGTTCAAATCTGGCCTCATTCACTAGCTGTGTGACCCTGAAAAAGTCACTTAAATTTGTTTGCCTCAGTTTCTCATCTATAAAATGAGTTGGAGAAGGGAATGGCAAACCACTGCAGTATCTTTGCCAAGGAAACCCAGAATGGAGGCATGAAGAGTCACACTGCACTGAAGGGACTGAACAACAACAATCAATTTGGCTTAGCTCCAAATGAGTAGGGCAAGGTTTTCCTTAGGTGAACCAAAAAATTTCCCTTTTGAGCTTATTAACCTTGTTTTCTCAAACAACACCCAAAGCCTATGGTCAGGGAATATCTCTCCCCACTTCCTTCTCCTTAAGGCTATTTTTGCAAAGGCCATCTATAGTCACAAGGACAGGTAAACTCACACATTCTAGTCCTTGGGTCAATTTATTATGTTTTGTTTTGCTTTGTTTTTTCTATTCACAATGACTTTCAAAGACTAACTGGGACAGGTAAGTCATAAGTTGGATAGCATACTGGTTTTGAAGTTGGGAAGACCTGAGTTCAAATCTCACTCTGACATATACTAGCTCTGTGACTCTCAACAAATCACTTAACCCCAATTGCCTCAAACATCCTGGGCAATCTCCAGTTGTTCTGATATATGTACACATGCATGTATATACACAAGCATGTATGCATGTTTTCATATATATTACACATATGTACATACATCTGTATCTGTGTATGTGTATGTGCATGTGTATGTGTATGTGTATGTATATGTATGTGTATGTGTATGTGTATGTGTATATGTATATGTATATGTATATGTATATGTATATGTATATGTATATGTATATGTATATGTATATGTATATGTATATGTATATGCATATGTATATGCATATGTATATGTATATGTATATGTGTTGCTGACTTTGCACAGCCCTCCCTCACTTGAAACCAATTCACTGAATGTCATGATATCACCTTCCAGATGTCATGGTCTTCTAAGAAGAAAGGACAAACAACAAAATCACCACCACCACCAACAATAACAACAAGCTACCAACGTTATTGTTGGCTTGATATCTACAAAGTGGAGAGAGTGTCCAAAGTTATTGCCAAAAAAAAAAAAACGGTAAAATAAGAAATCCTTCATGCTTTGCTGTTATTGTTGTTACCATTATTAAATACTTTATATACAAATTTACAGTTAAATCAAGATTAATTTGAATTTCTATTGTGATTCAGTGTTTAACAACACGATCATCTGGAAAATCCTGAGAATAGCTCAGACACTATCTCCTTCCTACTCAACTCTTTTCCTGATTCTTTCCACACCATCCAGTTATTCATACAGTCTAGCCTCTTGACATTACTTTGAGTTGAGATAGTATCGTAGATTTTGAACTCCAAAGAGTAGGCCAGCAAGTCACATTTTGGATCAAAACAAACATATCCATTACTCCCATTTCAATACTCTACAATCCAACCAAATCAATCTTTTGATTCCTCACACACAGATTTCCCATCTCTTTACTTTTGTACTAGCTATTGATCTCACCCGAAATGTATGTCTTCTTCACTTACATATATTAAGATTCTCAATTTCCCTAACTTAGGATATTTCCAGGTATGATAGTATATAATTTTAAGTTTCTATAATCTTGGCTTTGAAATTAATTAGGTCATGACTATAGCTATAATAATGTTTCATGTCTGGAATAGAATAGGCTTCTAATACATGCTTACTAATTGGTCAATTAAATATACACTAAATATTCCATCTCTTCAACTTAGCCTTCTCAGCTAACAAAGAAATATAATGATACTTGCCCCAGTGACTTGAATGTAGGCATTTTGAGAAACAAACAAACAAAAAAAAACATAAGATAAACTGAAATAGTTTGAAAAGCTGAATTTGATCCAAGACAAATCAGGATGGGGTAGTAGAAAGATCATTGAACTTGAAATTAGTAGAAATTTGGATTCAAATTCTTCCATTGTGTGACCATAGACAGATTGCTGTGTTTAAAAAGTTCGAGAGACATAGTTTCTGAGCTAATCATTTTACTAACAATGTTAGCATTTTATTAATAAAAGGGTCAGTGATACTTACAAATGCCAAGGACTCCTCATGGTGGTGGGCTCACAGCTTATATGTGTTTGGAAGAGTGGGAATAAAGGAAGGTAGTAATCAACTTTGATTGGTTAGTAATTAAAGAGAGAGAATATTATAACGAGAGGTGGACCTATTCCAATGAAGTGCTGGGGGATGTAAATTTATCATTTATTTCTTTTTTAATTTATGGATTAAAAAAATTTTATAACAATACAGCAAAGATGATTGTACATGAAATTGTAAATCTACTATGCACAGCTTTCTATTAACTTCAAATATACAACAAAATTGCTATGTAATATTTGTATTTTTTCTTCCCTTCCCCCTGCATCCCCACCCTAGATATGTCTACCATTAGACAAAAATAGATGTGTGTATATGTGTATATATATATATATATATATATATATGTGTGTGTGTGTGTGTGTGTGTGTGTATGTTTGTGTGTGTGTGTTTGTGGGTATGTGTGTGTGTTTGTGTAAAATTATTCTATATAGACTTCTATTTATCAGATCTCAGGTCTTTCTCTAGATGCAGAGAACATCTTTCTTCATATGTCCTGTGTAGTTAACTTGGGTATTTATAATGGACAAAATAACATTTTTATTCAAAGTCATTCTTAAAGCAATATTGCTATTACTGTATGCAATATTCTCTTGGTTCAGCTCATTTCCCTCTTCATTATTTCATGCAAGTCTTTCCATGTTTTTCTAAAAAAAAAATATTGAGCTCAACCAAAACTTGTTCAGCCATTCTTCAATTAATGGACATCCCTGCAATTCCCAGTTCATAGCCACCACAAAGATTGCTGCTATAAACATTTTAGAACATATATATAGTTTGCCTTTTCTCATGGGTCAAAAGGTAGTTTAATAACTCTTTGGACATAATTCCGTACTTCTCTCTAAAATGGTAGGAACATTTTACAATTCAACAAAAAAATGACTTAGGGTCCCAATTTTTCCACATTCTCTCCATTTGTCACTTTTTCCTTCTATGATTTTAGTCAATTGGAAAGTATAAAATTATATCTCAAGTTTCTTTTGATCTGTATTTAATAAGTAATGATTTAGGGAATTTTTATTTGACTATGAATTGTTTAGATGTGTTCATTGGAAAACTGCATTTTCATATGCTTTGACCATTTATCAATTGGGAAATGGCTCATATTCTTATAAATTTTACAAAGTTCTACTTGTGAATTTCCCTCCATCTTATTTTTACTCATTTTCTTTCTCAGTCTCTCTTTTTACCCTATCCTGTTACTTCATCTGTTCTCCTTACTCTTTTATTTCTTATTTTATCCATTCCTCTAAAATTCCCTCCCTTATCTTTGCCTCACACAACTAATCTTATTCTATACACCATTTAAAAAGTCCTTCTTCTACCACATCTCCCCATTTTCTCACCCCTGTGATGAAATAATGAGATTTAGCAGATACTCAAAGACCCACCTGGAGATTAATCTAGACTGATTGAATCAAGTGAGAGTGATTAACTACTGATTAGCCTACTTCAGGTTAACTGGATTGTAATCACACCGTGAGAACACCTTCAGAACCAATGGATTTGGATGATGCCAACCAATCAGCTTGAAGAAGTGTGTAAGGACCACCTCTGTTCCAGACCTATAAAAAGCTTCCACACTCAGTTTGCTGGAGAGAGTTCCTGATTAAAGCAGGCTGGTGGAGGAGGACTTCAGGAAGAACCCAGCCAGGCTGGAACTCTAGGCTAGGTAGGACTTCTTTTTCTTAACTTTCTGAACTCCTTGTGAATACCTCTATGCTTTAATAAATGTTTATTGCTCAAAGACTGGTGCTGAAGCTTATAATTTAAGGTGACCACAATTTAGATTTTAAACATCACACCCCTCTGGAAGTTCAGAAGACTAATAAACATCTTCAGATGCACATTTTGTTTCCTCTTCAACTCAGATGAAAGTTCCAATATTACCAGCCCTCCACTCCTGCCTGTTTCCTATGTATTTTTTTTCCTTTCATGACTCATTTTATGGGACAATTACTTCTTTTTACCTTTTTCTACAAAATTTTGTTTTTTAGAATGACCACATCATTGACAATTCAGCCACAACCTTTCTTTCATAATACCTTAGTAATAACAGTTTTTAAAATATTTTTATTACTAATAACAATATTAACAAAATTTCCATATATCATAAATAAATGAATTGCCCTTAGTCTATGCCTTATATTTTTCCTTAATGATTTACTTATATTTCTTCTGGATCTTTTATATAAAATTTTGTATTCAGTTTTAATCTTTTTTGTTACAAATACCTGAAAGTCAGTTCCTCAATTATGAATTGTTTTTCCATTTTGAAACTTGGTTATGATATTCCTGTAAGATTTTTTCCATTTTTTTTTCAGATGGTGATCAGTGGATTCTTTCTATTTCTACTTTGCCTTCTTGTTCTAGAAATTCACGGCAATTTTACTTAATAATTTCTTATAATAGTGTTTCCAATTTTTTAAATGTCATTTACTTCTAAATTACCCAGCCTTTGAAAATCTAATATAAGTTTTATGCCCATCCAAATCTGTGTAGAGCATAATGGGGTTCCTTATTTTAGATAAAATTCCTTGAATTCCTTGTAAAATTACGTGGGGGAACAAAACTTTGATTAAAGAGAATGTTAATCCTGTCTGCTATCATCAGTGCTGGCCTATTAAGCCTTGAAATGAGGACTGTAGAAAAAGGGGGAAAACCCTGGATCTCCCCAAATCATTGGTTATTAATAATAATTTCTCTGAAACTCTCTGAGACTGATTTTCCTCAGGGTTAAAAGGGGGACAATAAATAGTAGCAGTTTTAGCTTCAAAGGTTTGTTTCAAGAATTAAGTAACCTACAAAAGTTTTTCCAAAACTGAGCTGCATGAATTAAAAAAATAATAATAAACATGACATAATAGGATCAGTATTCAGAGCTAGCATTAAAAATGCGAGACCAAAGGCAGTCCCTTTCCCCAATGAATTTAACATTTTCTATGTATTTTTTAGGGAAGGCAGTATATGCATATGCATAGTATATATTATATGTATAGGGGATAAAGGTCAAGGAGAGGTATGTTGGTTTGGAAAGTTGTAAGGCTAGTGATTAGAGACATAGGGGAGTTGATGGACATACCTTGTTGAAGAACCATAGTAGTCTTGATTTGATAATGGCTCCTAAGCTAGAGGACCCCTTTGCAGTGGAAGGGAAGTTAACTAGAGGATAGGAGAAGCGAAATGAGAAAGATGGCTGGGTTGGCCGACATATAACAAGCCATATAAAGGACTCACTAATAAGTATAAGGGGCCCCAGGGTGGAAGTCATAAAACTAAAAAGGTTGTTGGTCTTCAAGGCCTCTAGTATCAAACTCAATTTAGCAATGGATACTCCTCACCAAATATTGTCTTAGAAAACCACAAATTAAGATTATCTATGTTACATTGTATTTTTATTTATTTTGCTAAACATTTCCTAATTACATTTTAATTTGGCTGGCCACTTGAGTTCTTGTGGGTTTTCTGGCTACATGTTTGATATTCTTCTTTTCAGGCAGTATGGTTTCTATTCTGAAAGTAGAACTGGAGCAGAGTTGGCTCATATAAATAGATAAATAAATTAAAATGAATAAATAATGGAAGGAAGGAATCAACAAATGAATGAATAAACAAATCAATATGTAAGTGAATGAATAAATGAATGAATGAAGGCACACTAAGGTAAACTCCTGGAGGACAGGAAAATGCCTCTTTTTCCACTTTTGTAGGTAGATTGGTATAACCTTAGGTTTAATGTGAATACTTAAAGGCCTTTGCGGGGTAGTAATGGTCGTAGGGGAAGGGAGGTAATACATTTAGAGACAATTTCTCATTTCCATTACTTATCTCTTGAATTCCATAAAAAATACAGATTCTGAGAAATAAAAATCCTTGAATAGATAAATATTTCATTCTAGAGATGCTTCCATTAAAATATTTTCTTATGAGGCCAAATGTTATACTTAATTTTTATGATTTTCTTGGTTCATCTTGTCCTTTCAGACCACATTTATATTTATCAACTGGTTTCAGAGTGTGTAGTCATTCTCAGTTCCTATCCAGCATGCTTTTGATACACAAATAAAGTCCAGGAGAGAGAAAGAGATGTAGGGTGTGAAATGAGGAGTAAGGATGCCTGAGGCTTAGTTACTTTTCCTGCTGAGAACATCAGTTTCTAAGCTGTACCTCTCCTTCATTATTTTCTGATCCCAAACCAGACCAGCTCATAATGGAGAAGAAAGAATGTAACTACGTGTTCTTTGTGGAGCTTAGAATTCCTTCAGTGAGATGTAATAAACTTTAATTAATAATTAAGGACATACGATAAAGCTGTGCATACCCTTTGACCCAGCAATCCCACTTTTAGGTCTTTTGCCCAAAGAAATCATGGAAGGGGGAAAGGGACCCACATGTACAAAAATATTTATAGCTGCTCTTTACATGGTAGCAAGGAATTGGAAGTTGAGGGGGTGCCCATCAATTGGGGAATGGCTGGACAAGTTGTGGTATATGAATACAATGGAATACTATTGTGCTGTAAGAAATGATGACCAGGAGGAATTCAGAGAAACCTGGAGGGTCTTACGTGAGCTGATGATGAGTGAGATGAGCAGAACCAGAAGAACATTGTACACAGTATCATCAACATTGAGTGTTGACCTACTGTGATGGACTATATTCTTCTCACCAATGCAATGGTACAGAAGAGTTCCAGGGAACTCATGATGGAAGAGGATCTCCAAATCCAAGAAAAAAAAAAAAGAAAGAAAGAATTGTGGAGAATAGATGCTGATTGAACCATATTATTTCTTTTGTTTTGGGTGCTGTTGTTTTTTTTTTTTTTCTATTTTGAGGTTTTGCATCACTGCTCTGATTCTTTCTCTTGTAACAGGATTAATGCAGAAATAGGATTAATGTTATTATGTATATATATATATATGTGTGTATATATATATATATATGTATATGTATAGAGATATATAGATATAACCTATATCAGATTACCTGCTGTCTAGGGGAGGGGGAGGGAGGAGAGGGAGGGAGAAAAATCTGAAATTGTAAAGCATGTATAAACAAAAGTTGAGAACTATCTTTACATGTAACGGAAAAAATAAAATACCTCATACATTAAAAAAAAAAGAAATAATTAAGGACATAATGTTTGCAAAGTCCAATCTGGGTTGATAGGGGCTTTTCAGTCATTTTTCAGTAGTGTCTGACTCTCTGAGAGCCCATTTGGGATTTTCTTGGCAAAGGTACTAGAGTCATTTGCCATTTCCTTCTTCAGCTCATTTTACAAATGAGGAAACTAAGGCAAACAAGGTTTAAGTAACTTGCTTGGTTCACATAGCTACTTATTGCCAGAGACTACATTTGAACTCAGGTCTTCCTGACTTGGGCCATGGCACTCTACCCACTCTGCCACATAGCTGCCCTATAGGAGATTTGGGAGATAAAAAGATGTTATGACCAAGAGAACATTGTTCACAGAGACAGCAATATTGTTTGATAAAGAACTATGAATGATTTAACTATTCTCAGCAATACAATGATCCAAGACAATCCCAAAGGATTGATAAAGCATACCACATCCAGAGAAAGAACTAATGTTGATTGAACACAGACTGAATCATGATATTTTTCACTTTCATTTCTTTTTTCCTTTTATTCAAGTTTTCTCATATGCAATGACTAATATGGTAATGTCTCACATAATTGCACAAGTAAAACCCATATCTGATTGCTTATGGACTCAGGGAGGGGGGAGAGGAGGGAGCAAAGGAGGGATAAAATTTGGAAGTCAAAACTATAAATAAGAATGTTTATTATTGTTTCAAAAAAAAGATGTCATGGTGTGGGGGAAGGGAGAATAGACCAGGTCTTAAAATTTTCAAGACTTCAAATCCCATTTGTGACACTTACTAGATAGAGGAACTTGGGCAAATTAAACAACAACAACAAATAATAATAATCATAAAAATAACAATAGCACAGTTATTGATATTTTGCAGTTTGTAAAACTGTTTTACAAATATCTAATCTCATCCTCACAACAGCCCTGCAAGCTATGATTATTGAATTTCAATCTATGATCTTTCCCCTTTTATAGATGAAGGAACTGAGGCTTAGGTTAAATGACTTGCCTAGGGTCAAATAGTGAGAAGTAGATACAGTTTGGATAGCAGGGAAAGAACTAGATTTGAAGCCTGAAAAACTTGGATCCTTCTCTGGTCCATATATGTTTAGTAATCTGATCAAGTCACTAAGATGATAAATAGAGAAGAAACCAATTTGCATTGGGAGAGGAATTTGAGTGTCCTGAGAGTTCCCCATATGGCTGAAATCACTAGCTCAGTCCTGATCTCTAACCCTTAAGTGAATGAGGAGAACATAAAATTTGACAAAAAGAATAAGGAAGGTTCCTGGGGAGCCAGGTTGACATAATGGATGGAGTGATGGACCTGGAGTAGGAAGACATTGGAGTGAATCTTGCCTTGGACACTGCCACCAAAAAGATTCTGGGATTATAAGAAGTTGCAGGCTACAAAGGAATCCAGAGACCTAGCTTAAGATCGTTGGCTGTGGCATTTGTTGGCTTTTTGACTTTAGGCAAATTACTTCTTGAGCTGGGTTTCAGGGCTTTCCAATGAAAAAGAAGTGGTTCAGCTAAATGATTTCTAAGATCTGCAGTTTTAAATCACATTATTCTTATGACTCAAGAGTATCTGTGGCAAAGTTAAAGAGATTTCTTGTCTAGTTGGTGTCCAACTCTTCTTGAACCAATTCCAGATTTCCTTGGCAAAGACAGTGGAATAGCTCGCCATTTCTGTCTCCAGCTTTTTATAGATAAGGAAATGGAGGCAAACATGGTGAAGTGACTTACTCAGGGTTATGCAGGTAATAAGGGTCTGAGGCCAGATTTGAACTCAAGGAAGATGAGTCTTCTTGATTTTAGGCCTGGCACTCTATCTCTTAAACTATCTAGTTGCTGAAGAAATATGCAGAAATATACATACTTCCATTAGTGGACAGTGTGCCCATGAACCAAGAGGGAAGGAAAAGGAAAGGAAGAGAAGGGGGGGAAATTTTAGGCAACTAAAAAGAGATAGACAAAATTTTTAATAGCATCTCAATGATAGGCTTTCATAAAGTATTAGCTGGGGTTTCCCAAATAATTGAGCACATGTTCTATGTGCATACATCTGATTTTAATAAAGATAAAGATGCCTTTAAAATAAATTGATAGACAGACAAAAATGTTAACAAAACAAAATTTCCTGATCTTCCATTAAAAAAAAATCCTTTTGGGATGTCAGATAGATGAAATAGGTTATACAAAATGAAGCTAAGAGGTAGCACCCTCTGGAGGCAGCATCATACAGATGCTGAGGAAAGGCTAGGTTCAAATCATACCTCCCAACATTTACTAGCTGTGAAATTCTGGGTGAGTTGTTAAGTCACACAAATTCTCTGGGCCACATATTCCATATCTATAAAATGAGGGGTCTGGACTCACTGTCCAATGGTCTAGAGTCAGAAAGATCTAAATTCAAATCTGGCCTCAGATATTACTAGCTGTGTGACCCTGGGTAAGTCACTTAACCCATTTGCTTCAGTTTCTTAATATGTAAAATGAGCTGAAGAAGGAAATGGAAAACAAAAATCTCTAGTATCTTTGCCAAGAGAATGTCAAATGGGGTCCTGGAGAGTCAGAAGTGACTCAAAAAGTAAAGGTGTCAAAATCAATTTCATTCAAGAAGACTTAGCTTCAAACACTCTTTCAGATGCTTAATGTGTGACTTGGACAAATTACTATCTCTCGGTGCCTTGGCTTCATCATGTAGAAAATAAAGAATTTGGAGCTCATTGTTTTCAAGGTCTCGTTTACTTTTACATTTGTGATCCTGTGATCAGTTGAATTTGATTCAGTTCAATTCAATGGACATTTACTAAGCACCTACTATCTGCTAGAAATTTGGAATAAAGGAAACCATCCATTGCTTAAATCAACTTACATTCACCTCTCAATGTCTTATAGATTGAACTGGAGGTTACCCCAGATTCCATCAAGTCCAACTCAATTATTTTACAGATGAAGAAACTAAGGGCTAGTGAGATGAAGTGATTTATTCAAGGCACTAAAGCAGTAATCAGTAGGCCTTGAAAATGTTTATGAACTTTAAAAAACATCCAGAGAAACACTGATTGCAACAGCATTCTCATGTGGTTCCTTTCCTTCCTTCAGGATCTAACCTTTCAGTCACTGTAAAGTGCTTTGGGGTTAGTTAGGTTTTGGAATCCCTAGAAACTGTTATCTGGAGAGAATGGCAAAAGGCAGAATCTAGGAGCATGGAGGAAGAAAACTCTCCTTTCCTAAGGCAAGTCAGAATTTACCACTTTCTTTGTGAACATTCCCCTGAAATCCCTAGACAGGAGCTATAGAATCATAGAAATTCAGAATCTCAGAGTTGAAAAATGGTGAGGTGGTCCAACCCATAAATGAGCATGAATCCCTTCTCTAGCATATTTTGCAAGTAATCATGCAACCTTTACTCTAAAACTTCCAGAGAGGGTGATCTTACCACCTACTCACGGCTGCTGCTCTTGTTGTTTTTTGGTCATTCTGTCATGTTCAACTCTTCATGACCCCATTTGGGCTTCTTTGCCAAGGCAAAGACACTGGAGTGCCATTTGGAGACTGGATTTGCCATTTCCCTCTCCATATAATTTTACAGACTAGGAAACTGAGGTAAACAAGGGTAGTTGACTTGCCCAGGGTCATGCAGTTAGCAAGTATCTAAGGTCAGATTTGAACTCAGGAAGATTACTCTTCGATTTATTTGTGGATTTATTTATGGACTATTTATTTGTGGATTATTTTAATGATTAGGAAGCACCCCCACTTACATCTAGTCTGAATTTCCTGCTTTGTAATTCCTTTGCATTGCTTTTGATTCTTTCCTCTAGCAACAAGAAGCATTATTACTTCCTCTAAATAAATACCGCTACCTGCTTATATTTACTCTCTATTTGTATATACTTATATATGTACACATTGTTTTCCTACTCTTCTCCCCTCCCCAACATGGCAGACTGTAGGCTACTTGAAAATAGACTCTTTACACAGCCAGTGCCCAACAGTGCCTGGCACAGTGTAGGTGTTTAATAATATTTGCTGAATTTAATTGAACTGTCTCATTATCTTCACTCCCTTTTCTTCTCTTGTATAAGCAAATACACTCAGTTTCTTCAAATAATCACCATATAACATGATTTAGGAGGTAAAAAGCCTGCTCCTTCCTCACACCTCATATTCTTTACACATGAATTATCACACATTATATATTAGTATCATCATGTGTGGCACATTTGTTCCTCATTTTCTAATATAGATGGTAAATAATACAGTAAATTACAGGCTGGCTTTAGATCAAAAGGCAGAAGAATAGGTGACTGGAGCAATTTGCGGGAATATGGTTTAAAAGAAGTTGAGCAATCTTATTGCTCCAAGGAAAATTGCCAAGCTTCTTGAAAGGGACCTTCATAAAAGACATAATTTCAGGAAGTGGAAGAGGCAATTTTGCAGTGTGCAGATGGTGTTTATGAAATTATAGTATTTTCCCATATGTCCCCATTTACAAAATCTGTGACATATTTGATCCAAAATTACCTTTCCTGCCCACCACTCATATATGTTATCTCCCCAATTGGAACATAAGCCTCTTGAAGGAAAGAACTGTTTTGCTTTTATATTTTGATCCCCTTGACTTTCCACTTAGCATAGTGTTTGGCACATATTAAAGATTTAATAAATGTGCCTGCCTATCTTCCCTTCATCATCTGGGGCCATCTTTAGTTATCACAATCCATATCTTGTCACTGGACCCAGATGGTTCTGGAGGAGAGAGAGAAGCTGATGACTTTAAAGGGCCCCTCCTCATTTCAATTAAGTGAAAGCCATGACTTTGCCTCCCAGTTGTCATGGTCCTCTTCAAAAACAAAGGACAAAAGAAGGCAATGATGACAGACAGACAATTATGAAAACCACAACCACCTTTCCTGAATGCACTCTACAAGGAAAAATAAATAAATGAGATACCCTGTGATTTTTCAAATGAAATATCCTATCACCCATATCTTTGCATTTGCAAAGGCTCTTTCTTCCCCATCACATGTAATATACTCTCTCCTTTCTACATCTTAGAATCTCTAGCTTCCCCAAACCTTGGCTTCAATGCCACATTCTACATGAGACCTTTCCTAATGCCCACCTCCTCCCAGTCTCTAGTTCCTCTTCCCTCAAATTGTCTCCTATTTATGTAAGGATGAGGTCAATTGAGGAAATCAATCAAATTACTCTACTCCACCTAAAATAGCTTGAGAAAAGTTATTTCTTTGTACTTCAGCCAAGTGGGAATATGTGTTAATTGAAATGATAAAGGCATCCCAATTAATTATGAAAAAGTTTTGATTGATTTCTTGTTTGATGAGCCATTAGATGAGCTAGTCATGCCATTGGCTTGGAAGAATATTCTGGATTGACTGAGGAAACTTGGTCACACACTAGAGTTCTTCTAACAAAGATCAAGCGAGTTCTGGTCCAAGGGAGATGAAGATCCCAGCGAGAAGTGAATGAGGAGAACATAACAGCTAACCCTCCTGAGAAGGGCTTCTTGAGGTATTTGGAGAAGAACACATTGACTTTGGCTTTGTCCTCCTCCATTTTCCCCCACTGGTACCACTGACTACAGGCAGACTTAGTAAAAGCCAGTGTTCAAGAGCTGACACTTGACCTACCCCCTCTGTGTCCCTGGAACAGCTGACAACTATATTTGCATCTTCAGCAAAGGGAAAAGTGGATATAGAGTTACAGCCCTATAAACATCCCAGGAAAGAAGCTAAGCCTTGACTAAGGGAAAATTCTAGAGCACCTCATGAAAGGGAAAACATTTTTCTACCAACAAGGACCCATGCCATCTTTGCTACATGTTGTCTCTAAGCTTGAACCCACTTTCCCTTGGACTCTATATGTACTTATATTAATATGTTTTGCAAACTCTCCTGGGGTGGTGTGTATAGGACATTTCATATTGATTCTTTAATCCCACAATACTTTAGTAAATACCTCTTTGTAAAAGCTAAATAAGTCAGTTTGCCAAATTGATAATCAAGCCATGAACTTGGTAAGAAGCTCATTATTGTGTGTTTGTGATCTATGTAGACTCAGAAAGATAACATCTCAAGCTTATCTCTTGAACTTTGAGGACATATACTGGACAAACTTCAGAGACCCCATATATCAGTACAAATAGGACTAGGGATAGTTGCTTCAGAACATTCTTTATTTACATTTGTACTTACTGTTTTTTTTCCAATTGATTATCATTCCTTATGAGCACCGATCATTTTATTCTGTTTCATCTTGATCTCTTGCACCTAGCATTTTTATTTTACCAAATTTTTGTTTTCATCCACATAGGGAGGTAAAGGTGAGAATCTTCCTCTATCAATGAAAATTTAATACTTTCCCAGTAACAGATGTCAGGTTCGTGTGGTGGAATGAGAGTTGGTTCTAAAGACAGAAGTGCATTCCCAGGTCTCCTATTTATTACAAGTGTGACCTTGGCATCTCTTGGCCTCAGTTTCTCCATTTGGCTGTCACATTCCTCTGCTAGGTGGCACAGTGCATAGGGACCCAGGTCTGGAGTCAAAAAGACTCATCTCCCTGAGTTCTGACCTGGCCTCAGACACTTACTAGTTGCGTAACTATGGGCAAACCCTTTTTGCCTCAGGTCTCTCATCTGTAAAATGATCTGGAGAAGAAAATGGCCTGTATGTTTGTCAAGAAAATCCCAAGTGTGCTCATGAAGATCTGGGAATGACTGAAATGCCTGAACAACAATCCCTCTGTTTTTGCCATCCTAATTTCCATAAGCACTAGGTCCTTAGAGGGTGGTAGTCTGCTTTCCTCTTGGGAGAGCTAAAGGTAACCCTGAGGGTTTATGGTTGGTACTATCTCACTCATTCACTCAAAAAGTATTTATTAACTATTTTCTGTGTGTTTGGCACCTTTCCAAGAAAACCTAGTACAACAACAGTCCCCTCAAAGTCTATGACACATTTTCCCCTTGCCAAAAAAGGTCCTTTTGAAGAGTCAGCTCAAATTTAGAGAACTCACATCACCAAAAGGCAACCTAGAAACTGAGGTAATTGAAAGTTCTTTGCTCCTTCCTGGAGTTCCCCTCAAGTTCTATTTTGGTGTATTTACCAATATGTTGGGCCCCAAGGGTCTATGCCCTTTGAAAATTCGGAAGCTCCATTTCCTTGGTGAGTCTCATTTGTTCCAAAACATGCTCCTGTGTCCATTGCTGATATTGATGGAAAGCCAAATCTTCCAAGTTCAGATGGTCATTACCTGCTCAAGAGAGTGTAGTAGGCCCAAACTCTGTCCTCCACATCCCCCAAGTAGTTCCCTCTGGGAGGATTGGCTGAAGCTATTGTACCACTAGACTGACCCAGATTGCATACTGGCTTGTTATTGTCCCTAAGCTCTGCTTGGTGTTCACTGATTCACTTTAACCAAATACAAAATAGCTTCTGTCTAGCATAATCTGTTTTCATCCAATTTGTGCCTAGTTTACATCTTTGATTGATTCAATCAAGGTCTAGGAATTGTTTACACACCGTTTATAACTTTGATTCATAAAAGAGGCTTCTGATCTGATAAAGTTATCATACTCCTAGAATTAATTAGGGCTGAATGACTTGGGACAACCCTTGCATATAAAATGAGGAGTATTATTGACTAGATTACTTCTGAAGTCCTTTATTACTTGAAATCTATGATCTTATAGTCTTTAAAAATAAACATTTATCAAAGGAGGAGATTTATTTTGCCCTAACAATGAAAGAATATGCAGTAAGGATACAGTGACATTTTATATTCTCTGGATTTGGTCTCCTTTTTCTCTGCATCTGGTTACGTGAATGTGTCTGGTCAGTAAGTCACCAGCATATGATAACTCATATGCTTTTAGGAACCCACTGAGTCGGAGAGGTGGGACTTGCTATGCCCCTAGATGACCAGGAAACTCTATCACAAAACTTCAGGCCAATGAAGTCCTGAGACAGCTTTGATTTCTTCTCTTCTCTTTAAAAAAAAAATCCTTCTAATTTATGGAACAAAACAAGCATTTCCATAACATAACAATTATGTTTACAGATGAAACTTTAAGTGTTATGCACAACTTGCAGCTCCTTTCAAACATATAATTAGGTGATCATATAATTTCCCCCCTTTTTCTTTCCCTCCCCCCACATCTTATAGTCTTAGCAAGATGTCTGAGGCAATGAGTTAAAATTTCTTGTCTAGGGTAATGTAAATAGTATGTGTCAGCCTTAGTTCCTGAGGAAGACTTGTGTCATCCTCAAATGATGGATCTTAAAATACTAAGGTACAGTAAGGGTCTAGTAGATGCTTAATAATTTTTTTTTCTTCCCATTCTTTCCCTTCCCTTTTCTCCCAACTCCAGGTCTGATTTTCTTCACCAGGCAAACCCCCCTAGCACATAGTTGTATGTTGAATTGAATCTCCTCTACTCCAAATCAGGGGCTGCCAACTGTCTAGCTGGAAGGTGAGTCTGCCAGACCTATTGGGTCTTACAGTAGCTGTCTCTTGCAGTGGTGGTGGTGGCAGTGGTGGCAGTGGCAGTGGTAACAATGGCAGTAGTGGTGATCATGGTGGCAGTGGTGGCAGTGGCAGTGGTAGCAGTGGCAGTGGTGGTGGTGGTGGTGGTGGCAGTAGAGGTGGAGGTGGTCATGGCAGCAGTGGTGGAAATAAATGCTTGATCATGGCACCTGTTCTCCATATGATATAAAGTAAACAGCCTCCTATTGCTCCCTGTTGCTCACCCTGCTTTGCCCTCCTAGCCTTTTTATATTGATGCTAAACAGCCAACTCAAAACAGCTATGAGAAAGAAATACAACTCCCTCTATAGGGCAGCTGTTCCAACTAAAATTTCCAAGTCTTGCCTTGGGGAAATGCTTACCTCCACAATAGCATTTGCAAGGAGTAAAGAAGTAGCTCTTATAGATTATTTTTCCCCCAGGGCAATGAGGGTTAAGTGACTTGCATAGGGTCACACAGCTAATGTGTCAAGTGTCTGAGGTTGGATTTGAACTCAGGTCCTCCTGAATCCAGGGCTGGTGCTTTATCCACTAAGCCACCTAGCTGCCCCCAAATTCTTTCTTGAAGGCATGATTGACTTTTGAGAGGATATAAAAAGGAAGTTACATATATTTGTTTGGTGTTAAACCACACTCACTGGAGAGTCTCATATCCCTAGTGATTTTACATTAACCTAAAATTTCTTGTGGAAAGAAAAGTAGTTCATGTTCAAAGAAAAATAATTGTATCTCTGGTTAAAAAGAAAAAAAAAACATACAACATAACTTGTGTTTCTGCTAAGACATCCTGGTTCATACTTATGGAAATGTGTTTTGTTTTTCTCTATAAGGGTAGATGCACTATGTGCAATGGTCTACAGATCTAGAAAAGTGCCTGGATAGATTTAAATGAACATAAGTCCAGAAGAGAGTTATGTCAACTATAGTCCCCACAACCCCCACCCCTCCTCAGTCTTCTCTTCCCTATAATAAATATCCAATATTCACCTAAGGGTGAGCATCGTGGTGAAAGTCGCTGGCTGGTACAGTGAGTAGAGTACTGGGTTGGGACTGGGAAGGGCTGAGTTTCAATCCTGCCCCAAATGTATATGATTTGTTCAGTGTCACAGTTAGAAAGGCTCAGACCTGGACTTGACTTCCTTGTGCTCAAATGAGTCCTAACCCAGGGAACTTTCCATGACTACACAGCTGATTCAAATAAATAAGCAATTATAAAGTGAAGCTGAAGGGGAGGGAGAAGGAATATGTGAGAAGTATGGTGGAGAGTCAGGAGCAGAGACAGGAGGAGAATTAATTGGTAAAAAAGGCTGACCTGGGCACTTTCTTTAAAGAAAATGGGGGTTTCGGGGCAGCTAGGTGGCACAGTGGATAGAGCACCAGCCCTGGAGTCAGGAGGACCTGAGTTCAAATATGGCCTCAGACACTTGACACTTACTAGCTCTGTGACCCTGGGCAAGTCATTTAACCCCAATTGCCTCATGAAAGGGGTTTCTTAAAATGTTTTCTCAATATTCAAAGTTTGATTTTTCACAAATAACTGTGCTAGAGTCTTATGTTAGCTGGTATGTGTCTTGTCCAATTTGGCTTATGTCAGAATCTTGCTAACAGATTTTTCTGACACTGTATGGGCAGTAAAGACATTTATCCTTTCCACATTATATGATGGGGAGGGCATAGCTAGGTGGTGCAAGGGATAGCACACTGGCCCTGAACTTAAGAGGACCTGAGTTCAAATCTTACCTTAGATACTTAGTAGCTGTGTGACCCTGGGGAAGTCATTTAACCAATTGCCTTAAACATCCAGGGTCACCTCCAGTAATCCTGATATATATCTTGTCACTGGACCCAGATAGCTCTGGAGGAGAAAGTGAGGTTGGTGTCCTTGCATAGACCTCCCTCAATTTGGTTCAAGACATAACATCACCCCACTTTCATGTTCTCTAAAGCAATTAAGGACAATTAACAATATCATGGGGGTTAGAAGTTGGGAAATTTCCCAAGACTCAGAATTAGGAGATTTCAATCCAGTCATGGCAGCCAATGCTATAAAACTCTTGTCATAGCTATCTGTAAGTTTACCATGGATCAGTGTTACAGGGTTGCATGTCTTCATTGCATTTTGTTTACTTTTCTAAGGTACAAATGGGGTGGGAGAACTCTCTATCCCTCACACCTCACTCTCACCCATGTAATCAGACCATTGATTTTGTTCATATTTTATGATGAAATTCTTTATGATGCTTCTTAATTCTTTGTTTTTGATGTCTTATATACTGCTTACATCTATCACATACCTGTTGGGCAATTTTAAACTTCAGGCTACCATAGAGTAGTTGTATGAAGATGTAATTCAGTAAAACTGAGAGCATATTGGAAGGAATTGCATATGGTAAATGACAGATATCTCAAAAAAAGTTGATTACATCATAATAGAATGGAAATTACCAGTTACTGACATATGAGGTCATTCTTGATATAGCTTGGACTAGAAAATTGTTAGGCAAAAATAACATTTAATAGAAAATTAGAAGAATGAAAATGAAAGAAAAACTATGACATTTAATAAGCACAATTCTCAACTGATTTATTTCAATAATTTAATGATTAAAAAGAAAAGAAAAGAAAAAATGCATGGAGAAAAGGGTCATAGAAAGTAATTATAATAATTTCATTAAAAACTTTTACTGATATAAATCAATCATTGTAATAAAGAAATAAAAATTACACTCAAATTTACTTAGCTAGAAAATGCTCAAGACCTATCACAGTGCCTGATATGTGGTAGATGCTTAATGATACTTGCTTGCTTGCTACTCTGTGTACCAGATGAAGAGGCATGGCAACCAAAGACATCATTGGCTAAGAATGCCAATCCATTTATACAATCTAGCAGAAGAGGATAAAGGAAGAAAATGTGAAGTATGATATACAGTGGGAAGAAGTAGTAGAAGGGAAAAGAAGCTTAAAAATGCTTGACATAAAAAGCAAGTAAGTGAAGTCATCCTAAGAGTGATTAAAGATGAAACTGGAAGTAAACAGAAGATAGAAAATACTTGCAAAAATTAATAAGAAACTCTTCACCAAAGAGAGTGGAGGAGCTACAAAATTTATCTTTAGCATATGATTTCTGGTTGTGCTTCTTCAAAAGCTGGAAAGGCAGGGGGAGGGGGAGACAACAATGTCAAAAATTACAGCATTAGGGGGCAGCTAGATGGCACAGTGAATAAAGCAGGAAGAACTGAGTTCAAATCTGGCCTCAGACACTTGACCCTTACTAGCTGTGTGACCCTGGGCAAGTCACTTAACCCTTACTGCACTTCAAATAAACAAACAAATGAATGAATGAATGAATGAATGAATGATGGAATGAATAAAGAAACAAATAAAATGAATGGATAAATAAATAGCTAGATGAATAAATAAATAAATATAATATAAATAAAATAACAGTAGAAAAAGTATCTTGACTAGACTAAATATGAAAATAAGCCCATAATGGAAGCCGCATGATTCTGAGTATTGAATATTAAATAAATAAAATATCTAGCTTTATGTTACTATCTTTTTTCTCAATTAGACCTAGAAGATCCCAAAGTGAATAAGTAAAGGAATTTTTTATTTAAAAAAATCCAAAATAACATTTTAACTAATACTCCATTCTTCCCTCCACTTCTCCTTTTTTTCCAATCCCCAGTCCAGGCAATTGGACTGGGATAAGTTGGCAAATGGAGACATGGAGCTGAATAAAACTTTAAAAAAATCAGTAAAATAATGCATTCTATTGGAAGCAGACTGAATCTGTATTCCAGGACACAGGTTCCATTTCCTTTTCTGTTGCTTACTAGCGACTTGCTCATAGTTATATTTTATCCCTCTGAGCCTCAGTTCTCTCATTTGTAAAATGGGAAAAAACATAAATGTAGGACCTACTTTATAGGACTGTTGTGAGGTTTAATTCTGCATACCTTAAAAAGTTTTATAAATGTCAGGTAATGTAATTAAGGGCGCCAATCCAGGGCATTTTTCAAATTCTGGGGAGTATTTTCTCTGATGTACACAAAGCCTGAAGCTTCAGAAGACAGGATCAGAAGAGTTGAGAAGTCACTGGTTCAGGATCCTCTCCTACATGTTCTGCCTATGCTTAAATCAAGATTCAATTAAATTCATAATTCATCATTCAAACTCATAATTCAATTAAATAACTACTAAATTTCTCCTATATACAGCCCATCATGGTAGCTATAAAGAAAACAGAATGAAGAAAGATACAGACCCTGCCATAAAGGAGCACTTGGAATAGTGCTTCACCCCCCTCACATGTTTGTGTGTGTGTGTGTGTGTGTGTGTGTGTGTGTGTGTGTGTATGTGTGTGTGTGATAGAGAGAGAGAGGCAATTGGGGTTAAGTGACTTGCCCAGGGTCACACAGCTAGTAAGTGTTAAGTCTCTGAGGCCGGATTTGAACTCAGGTCCTCCTGACTCCAGGGCTGGTGCTCTATCCACTGTACCACCTAGCTGCCCCCCACCCCCACACATGTTACCATGCTTCTTACTCTGTATATCACATTGGAATCCCCCATCTATTTTTATCAAGTCCTCTCTGCACTCATCTCTTCTCCCTCCCATCTGAGCTTCGCACTCTTAGGATTCATCCACCATAATGTAATTACCTTCTCACCATAGAACATCCCTTTGCCATGCTGGCCCCTTCTTTCATTGGTGACCTCGCTTTGGGTCCTCCATTTTGAGGACAGGCCCAAGTCAACCATGCATAATTCCCTTTTTTGGCTGTGCTTAGGATTTTCTGGAATTTATTCCCATCCCCTACCCTCTCCCTTCTGTCTTTTATGTATTGTCTTCCATTAGAGTGTGATCTTCTTGAGGGAAGGACCTCTTTATTTTTTCTTGTAATAGCACCTTCAACCTAGGGTTGAAAGGGTAAAATGACATAATAATTAAGCACTTAGCACTGTGGTTGCCACGTAGTGTTAAATAAATCTTAGCTATTATTATTGATTATTATTATTATTGATATTATTCTTCTGTTCATGTCCCAGGTGCTTAATAAAATATCTGGCACAGAGTAAGTGCTTAATGGATGCTTTTTGTTTATCCTCTTTTTCTGTCATAACCAAGAGGAGCTCATGCCAAATCCTAAAGAATTTAAAGTTTCTTTAGTCAAAAAATTCATAGATCTTTTGAAAATGAATGCACACCTAGAACAAGTTATACTTGAGTAAGATTCCCTTCTATGGCTTACCCAGGATGTGCATGTCAAGGCCTGCTTCCAGACCTCCATTGAAGGCAAACTCACCATTGGACAAGGTTGCCCTATTCAATTGTGGGACAGCTCTTTCTACTGGGAAGTTTCTTCCTCATATTCAACCAAATTTGACCTCTTTGCAATTTCAATCATTGCTCTTGTCTGCTATCTGGGCCCAGCAGAGGAAAGTTCAAACCTCTTCCACATGGCAGAATTTCAAATACTTGAAGACAGCAAAAACTTCCTTTCTCCCTCCTAAATATTCTCTGCTCCACAGTAAAAATCCCAAGTTCCTTCACATGATCCTTATGTTCCATAGCACAAGACTTTTAAACCATCCTATTTCTCCTCCTCTGGCCATTCTCTTGCTTATCAATTGCTTAATCTCTCTCTCTCTCTCTCTCGTCTTTCTCTGTCCCTCTATCTCCTCTATCAATCAAGCAATTAATAAACATTTATTAAATTCCTACTATACATTAGTCACTGTACTAAGCACTGGGAATATGAATAGAAGCAAAATACAGTCCCTGCCCTCTGGAGCTTATGATCTAATGGGGAGACAACACACACACATATACATATGCATATTTGTGTGTGTGTGTATATACATGTATATATATATGTATATATACATATACACACAAAAAGCAATATGTATATATATATATATATATATATACATATTGCTTTTTGTGTGTATATATATATATATATATATATATATATATATATATGAGAAATAGAAAATAATTAAGGGAGGAAAAACATTGGAATTAATTAGGATTGGGGAAGGCTTACTATAGGAGGTGGGATTTTACTTGGGACTTAAAGGAAGTCATGGAGGTTAGTAGTCACAATAGAGATGGGGCATCATTCTAGGCATGAGAGATAGTCTGAAACAATGCCTGTAGCTGAGAGATTGAGCATCTTGTTTATAAAACAGCCAGGAGACCAATGCCATTGGATGAAAGAGTATATGTTGGGGAGGAAGGTGGAAGAACACAGGAGAGGTAGGAGGGAGCCTTTGTTATGAAAAGTTTCAGATGATAAAGAATTTGTATTTGCTCTTGAAGGTAATAGGGAGTCACTGAAATTTGTTGAGTAGGGGGGGGGTGACATGATTGGAACATTGAAATCACTTTAATGGCTGAATGGAGGATTGACTGGGGTGGGGAGAAAATTAAGACAGGCAGGTCCACCAGCAGGCTTTTGTAATAATCAAGGCATAAGGGGACAGCTAGGTGGTGCCCTGGATAAAGCACTAGTCCTGGTTTCAGGACCTGAGTTCAAATCCTACCTCAGACACTTAACAATTACTAGCTGTGTGACCCTGGGCAAGTCACTTAACTCACATCCCCTCCTCATCCCCCCAAAAATCAGGGCTTTAGGTGATGAGGACCTGCACTAGAATGGTTGCATCATCTCCTTTTTCTCCATAGAATTTATAATGAAAGGTTTGGAAAGTTATGCAGAATCAGAAGTAACATCCCTTTGCCTTACTACATCAACTGGTTGATAGTCATGTCATGCTTTGCTGTTGATTGATGCTATTTTTAAAGATTGCCATCGGACACTGACCAAAGTAGACAACAAGACTAATCCAGTTATAAAAGGTCCTCTTGAAAACTTAGCCAAGTGTTGACAATGGGCTTTGCATGGGTCACCTGAAAGTTTGGGGGGAAAAAATAAACAAGATTGGATTACTGGCTGAGGACAACAGACCCTGAGGGGAGAAAACAGTTTCCATGAGTGGTGAGTTCTTTTCCTTTGGGAAAAGAAATTCTTCCTGATAGAAATCTGAGTATTTATGTTAACCCAATGAATTATTTTCTTTTGGTTCATTTTTAAGATTAAAGATGAAGCTGAAACTGAAAGTCTGACTAACAGATGAAAGCCTAGAAAAGTTAGGCCTGTTTTCTGGAGCATCTCTTCTAATCTCTGCTCCATCTTCCTAAAATGCAAACTTCAGCAAAACAGAGAAGCCACCCAAAGTCTCTTGTCTTTAGATTCTTAGGAGCTTTATCTTAAAATATGTCTCTGAACTGTAGAACTGATAGCTCTAACTTCTAACAGAGTATCTCCAGGTATCTGCTTTTATTGGTACTGTTAAGGCCTGATTCCCTATAACTGTGTCTAAAGTTCTGCTTTGGTTACATTTTATCATATATATTCATTTAATCTTTCTAATTCAGTAAGTGGGGAAATGAGGTAGAACAACCCACGCCTCCACATCCTAGTTCCTGTCCTCAATGAAATGTTCTCCATTGAGGAACAGGATTTCTTTCATACAAATCGGGGGAGACACTATTGATTCAATGTTCTGGCTAGCAATGGATCATGATGCCCCTATGTTCATTTCTTTGATATTAGATTCTATTCCAAAATGCCTGTTCCTGCTTACAACACTTTCAATATAAATGAGCATGGCATCATCCTAGGGAGCACATCATAGGAGTCAACACAAGACTTCCCATACCATCTAGTTAGACTAGAAAAGAAGTAGGTAAAGCTTTTGGAATTTGGCTCAGTCTCTCCTCTGTCTACCCCTAAATGAGTAGGCATGCACTCTCTCTCTCTCTCTCTCTCTCTCTCTCTCTCTCTCTCTCTCTCTCTCTCTCTCTGTCTCTCTCTATTTGTCTCTCTCTGTCTCCTCTTTTGGCTATGGTTGAGATTGACAGCCTGCTCTGCTGGATTTCAGTCATTCCTTCCTTTCTTGTGACCCATAATTCCAGACTTTAATTTCTCATAAACTTGACCATTGATAGCTTTTGCATATTATCTACTTTGTGCCAGGCACTGTGCTAAGCTCTTGGTAATGATTATCTCATTTAATCCTCAAAACAGCCCTGGGAGGTAGTTGCTATTATTATCCTCATTGTATAGTTGAGGAAACTGAGGAATTCATAGGTTAAATGATTTGTCTAGAGTTACAAAATTTGTAAGTATTTTAGGTTGAATTTGAACTTAGGTCATATTAAATTCAGACTCAGCTCCATTCACTTTACCATTTAATGCCTGATCTTTTCCTTATCGCCGTATTTGCTAATATCTTGTAAAAATTCCTCATATCTATTTTGTACATACTAGCTGAGTGCACCACTGTAAGTCACTTGACTGATAAGTATTTTAGGTACCACTCTAAGATTGTATGTTCCAGAGAATGCTCTAATCTATATTGATAGAAGGCATTTTCTCAACCAGGACTTCCCTATATGAATAAAATCATGTCAAGTCCCCTCCTTTCTTTATTTCTCTCCCCCTCTCTCCCTTTATTCCTCTCTCTGTACACACACACACACACACACACACACACACAATGTTCTGCAAAATGATGTTTATCTCCTTCGATCATATTTAAGCTCTCTTACGATTTTGTCTCTCTTACGATTATTGCTAGAGATTAGCCCAGATCTTGACACATTATGGGTACTTAATAAACACTTTTTGGCTGATTGATTTATTGGGGTAGAACAGACATAGTAGTATGGGAAATAATGGTGAGAGTGAATAAAGGTTAGAAGGAATGGAGCATTGTCGAGTTACTGACTCTCAGAAAGGCTTCCCTCAATGAAGGTGGAGAAAGTCATACCTAGGTCATGGTTACTCAAATGTGTATATAGCCTATAAAATAGCTGGTGAAAAAAAATGTGATGCATTAACCTTACATGTGTTCTTTATTGCCCTTGAAATTTAGTGTAATAACACTAGGTTATTACAAAATATACCCAGAACTTATGCCCCAAACAGAATTTGTGACCTCTCCCCTGAACCTGGCCCAATTCTAAACCTCCCTATGTCTCTAAAAATACCATCATTCTTCCAGTCATCCATGTTCACAACATTGGTGCTATCCTCAAATCCTCACTCTTACTCATGACCCCCTATATTCAACCTGTGCAAAATCTTGACAATTCTGGTTTTATCAAAACTCTTGCCCCTCCCCCTTGTCTCCACTTAGACAGCACTTTACTCTGGTTACCTCCTATCACCTCTTTCATAGACTATTATCAAACCTTCTTAAATGTCCTCTCTCTTTCTGTCCTCTGTATTTTCCCTCTCCCACACAGAGATACTAAATACATTTCACCAAGGCATTCATCTAATTACATCTCTCCCCTATTCAATAAGTTCCAGTGATTCTCTTTTGCCTACACATATAACTATAACCTCCTCTCCTTTGAATTTAGTCTTTCATAACCTGGTCCCAACTGACTTTTTTTAGTTTGATTGAATATTACTTCTCCCAAATATGTATTGAGGTATTCATATACCTTCCCATTTCTCAAAGAGGGAAGAAGTGCCAAAGTCTTCATGGTGGAAGTGGATTAAACCTTTGTTCATAGTATTTGGGAGTTTAGTTTTCTTTCCTCTTCTTAAACTGGGAAGAGATGAATAGTCACGTGACTTAAAGGGGATGGAGATCTAAAGAAGTGAACAGTGATGGCAGTGATGATATCTTTCCATCTCTGGCACTCAAAGAGAAAATAAAGTGAATGAAAAAATGATGATCAGAAATTGACTGCATCCTGCCCACAGAAGCTGACCCTTTATGGCTTGAGACTCTAGTCAGAGGGAAATACCTCTGTCAGGAGATATTTACTGAATATAAAACAGGACTAGACTGTTCTCTCCAAGAAACAAAGAAGAACTAGGCTTTCCTCTCTTTAACTCTCCCTTTTCCTCCACATGATGTTTTTAATAAGATGACCTTTTATTATTTATCTCCTCTCTGAGTTTCAAGTTGTTTTTTATGTTATTATATTTTGCTTTCTCTTTGATGTAAAAATTTACATGTAACCATGTATAATATCCATTTTCAGTTAATAACTTTATGTAGTAGAGAGGACTTTTAGGGCAGATATAGAAGTTAACTGAAATGTACACAAAATTTAATATGTGGCAGAGAAACCAGGCTCTATGCAAGTTTTAGGGTATTTCTTTTCTAAGTAGAGAGTTATTATAATTTTATAAATAATCACTGTTAATGATCAGATTGATTGCATACTCTTTAAATGACCAGAGGAAAGAATTCATTTAGATCAAGGTCATTGCCTCAGGATAGAAGGCTTTCAGAGAAGCTGAATCTCAGTGCTTTGGGTGTGTTGCATGAGAGATTCTTTTTGTGAGATATTTTTGGGATTTTCCTGTGGGTTCATTCATTCTCTGAATGACTAGAATGGCTATGATGACATTTTAGCTTAATTTCAGGGGTAAACATTATTACAATTACAGTTGTCCCAAAGCCCTTGAAGTAGTCCCTTTCCCAGTTCACGTTCTAATCTTCTCTTGTCTTGAATATTGTAATGGCTTTCTATTTGGTTTCCTGCACTCAAGTTTCTCCCCATCCCCAATTCACCAGCAAAACATAATAATAACTAAAGTACATATGCTCTGCATCCCAATTTCCTTATAATGTTCTTCCTAGCAGATAGCACAGGTGCTATGAGGCAATGTTTTGTCAGCTACAGAGCATTGAATCTGGGAGCTACATTCAAATCCTGGCCCTGTTATTTGCTACTTGAAACTCTGGTAAGTCACCATATTTTCAGAAAGAGAATTCAGCATCTGATTTCTTATCTGTGAAATGGATATTATAATAGAACTTACTTACAAGGACTTTATAGACCTAAGGGATGGACTTGGAATTTAATTGATACATGAAATTCTAGAGGAGGAAATCCATACACTAGTATAGATTATTACCTGCTCTATTACCTAAGGTCTTTGAGAGTTACTAAGGCACTGAGATATTATGTGAGTGATCCAGTATTTTTGTGGGAGTCACATGAATAAAAAATGCAAAACATTTTTAATACATTATGATACTAAATAAAGATTAGTTTTGGGGACGATGATGATAATTATATCATGCTGCCTCTGTTCTAACATATTATTAAATCATCTCCCCAGGATAAATGTGGGATAATTTTAAAACCTTGGTGATTTGCAAAGTCACTGCCAAAGGAGATTGGGAATACCCATATGGGGGAGATAAATTTGGCTAATTAATTTTTATAGGATACTATTTAGGCTGTCACTCTTGCTGGATTTGACCCATGTCTTAGTTCTTTGCATGAATAAATGTCAATCGGGTTCCATTTTAGGAAAAGGGAGTTGTATTCAGTCATTAGAACACTCTTAAGATCTGAAATATGATTGAGTATTCCCTCGTGGACTTCTTAGCAGCTCTAAACATGTCAAATTTTGAGCAATGACAAACCACCCATGAGTGATTACCATTATTTTTATTCTGGGCAACTATCAGTACAAATAACAACATAACCAATGCATATCCAGTGACTGACCTCTGGTTAGAACATTCCCCATCACTGAGCTTCCCACAGTATCATTTACTTTTCAATGGAGCCCCTAGCTTCCTTCCCAGGAACCAGATCCTGAGGGACAGTGCCTTTTGTTGTTAAATCTGTTTTGACATTACTTCACATAATAGGAAATGGATAAGAAAAATCCTTGGACAACCATGAAGGGTATCTTCAAATAGCTATTACTTCTGTTATTAAAGGTCTCTTTAATTTTAGGACAGGGTTAAGATATAGCACAGAGAAAGGAGAGTTATTGTAAAGATCAAATGAGATAATATTTGTAAAATGTTTCAAAAAGCCTGAAACATGATATAAATGGAAGATCTTCATATTATCATTAGCTTTGTTTTCTTCTCCTCTCCCTCATTATGACATTTTTCATTTCCCTTTACTTCTTGTTCTTCTTGTCCTTCTTATTCTTATTCTTATTCTGCTCCTCCCCACTCCCCCTCTTCTTCCTTCTTCTTTCTTCTCCTTCTAGTCCTCCTCCTTCTAGTCCTCCTCCTTCTCCTCCCCCTTCTCCTCCTCCTCCTTCTCCTCCCCCTTCTTCTCCTCCTCTTTCTCTTTCTCCTTCTCCTTCTCCTTCTTCTTCTCCTCCTCCTCTTCCTCGTCCTCTCATGCCTGTATGATTGTCACCATTGTATCTTCTACTAGTGGAGAAACTGCATGATGCATTTGATTATTCAATAAGTATATATTGACTACGATATTGAGAACACATGGATATATTATTGAGAAGAAATACAAAGTTTAAATTTGTAACTGTGCCCCAAAAGCAATCAAACTGTTCATACATTTTGATAAATAAATATTACTACTATGTCTGTATCCCAAAGATATCATCAAAAGGTAGAAGAACCCACATGTGTAGACATATTTATAGCACCTCTTTTTGTGGTGGCAAAGAACTGGAAATTGAGGGGATGCCCATCAATTAGGGGATTGCTGAACAATTTGTAGCATATAAATGTAATGGAATGGTATTGTGCTATAAGAAACAAAGAGCAGGAGGACCAGAAAAACCTGGAGAGATTTTGATAAACTGATGCTGAGTGAAGTGAGTAGAACCAGGAGAATATTGTATATGGTAAAAGGAACATTGTCTGATGATCAACTATGATAGACTTAGCACTTCTCAACAATACAATGATCCAAGACAGTTCCAAAAGACTTATGATGGAAAATGCTCTCCACATCAGTGGGGGGGGGGGGTTTCTGATTGTAGATTGAAGCATACTATTTTTACTTTTTTTCCTTTCTTGTATTTTTTTGCCTTTTGTTCTGATTTTTCTTTCAACATGACATTGGAGTTTGTTTAGCATGTTTGTACATATATAACTTACATCAGATTGTTTGCTGTCTTTGAGAGGAGGAAGGGAAAAGAGAAAGGGAGAAAAATTTGGAAGTCAAAATCTTATAAAATGAATGTTGAAACTAGCTTTACATGTAATTGGGAAAATAACATACTATTAATTTTTTATTTAAAAAGAAATACAAAGTTTAGGTAAAACATATCTTCTTCCCTTATTAAGCTCACAGTCTAGGAAAAGGCTATGATACAAAATTTTCCAGTTAGAATACATAATGTTGATTGAGTTCCTAATAGAGTAGACTTTGGACCTATGTTATTATTGTTTTGCATAAATACTTTTTCATAGATTCCCTTTGCTAGTGCAAGTCACTACTTTTTCTGAAAGTTATAACCTAAAAGACTTGTATATGAGAGATGAAGGGATTTTTCCAGGGTCACACAATCAGAGGTGAGACAGATAGCTTATAGTGATTAAGAGAAGGGAAAAAAAAAACCCAAAACAAAAACCAAAACCAAAGTTATATGGAGTCTAAATAGAATGGGGGGAGGTGGAGCAGTTTGGTATAGTGGAGAAAGCATTTTATTAGAAGAAACCTGGATTTAAATCCTATTTCTATCTCTGTCTGGTGATATTTGTAGCTAATAAAATTGGTTTAGAGATGGAGGAAACCTTTAAACCATTTGATAAAACACATTCATTTTATATCCAAGGAAACTGAGGCCCAGGTTGATGAAGGAACTTGCTTAATATTCCAGTGATTTTAAGTGACAAAGCTAGGATTTGGACCCAGGTACTCTGTACTGGGCAGCTAGGTGGTACAGTGGATAGAATGCCAGGTCTGGAGACAGTAAGACTAATCTTCATGAATTCAAATCCATTCTCAGATACTTACTATCTGTGTGACCCTGGGCAAGTCCTCTAACCATATTTACCTCATTTTCCTCATCTGTAAAATGAACTAGAGAAGGAAATGGCAAATCACTCCAGTATCTTTTCCAAGGAAACCCCAAATACAATCACAAAGAGTTGGCTAAAACAATTGAACTTCTCATTACCTAACATATAGTTGCTCTAAGTATTAAATAAAGCCAGTGTGTTTTAATGGACAGAATGTCGCATCTGACCTTGGGAAATTTCAGCTCAAATAATGACAGACATCTATGTATGACATTGAACAAAACCTTTGGGTTTTGTATGTATAAGATGGAGCTTATAGTAGTAAGTACATGACCCATATTTCATGGTGGCAGAGAAAGTGATTTGCTAACAATAAAGGATGAATCTTTGCAAATGGAGATGAAAATGTAATGGCAGATATTCATCATCATGTAGAGGGAGCAGAGAAAAATTTCATAGAGAAGTTCGAATTCCATTTAAAGGATGAATGTGAATCCAAAAGGCAAAAGAGCAGATTCAGTAAGATTCAAGGAACAGAAAATAAGACAACAATGGCATGCTGGTAGGAGAGCACCCAATACATTTATAAGATAGACAACATCTGGGAGCCAAAGACAAGTGTTGTTGTTGTTATTTCTATTTGTTTATTTGTGCTTTGTTTTGATCTATTTTGAGGAAAAGTGGTGAATCAAGCAAAAGTTAAAACAACTGCTCAAGGTGGATGGGATGATGAATATTGACAAGAGACAAAGGAAAACTGTTTGATTTTTATTTTCTTCCATTTCTCCACTTAAGAAGAATAATTTTTAGACAGGAAAGGACAGAATAAAAATGACTAATAGAAATTGATGCCCATTATAAATTAAGAAATAGTAGTAGAGCTTTTATCTTTCCTTGATGTCTATGGATTCAGATGAACCAGAGTTTCACTCTTACAAACTTACTTGATGTGATAACTAAACGTATCAATGATATTTGAATCTTAATCTCATTATTTAACCCTTCTAGGAGTTCTTTTTTGACTTGTGTACAATTAGCATTTGTCTTTGGGGGTGTTTTGTTGTTGTTGTTTGCTCATTTCTCTAGCTTATTTTTTGGCTTTGAACTGTATGTTAAAGCTGTGCTCTACTAACCTGGGGCTGGGGAAGTACACTCCCAAGCCACAGGCATTTTTGTACTATTGTTTCCAAGCAAATTCTAGGGACTTTTGAGTTTTGGGTACTTCCATTGTCATGTGATCCAGGGAGAGGTGTGGTAACAATTCTGTTCACTCCCTAGTCTTTATCTAGGAAGGGTCCCAGCTCCTCTACAGCCACAAGTATTCACATTCCATTTTGACCTTGGAACTATGATTAGGTACTCTGCTCTCCTGAAAATCAAGAGCTAGTCCTCCTTTTTGCTTTAAAATTGTGACCATGAGCCCTACTCCCTTTTTATTGACTATAAATCCTTTTATCTCCCCTAGAAATGTGACCCAGAGTTATCTATAAGCAATAGAATTGAAAGTAGCCATATTTGCACTCAGTGACAGAAAAGGAAGCCCTGTAATCTTTTTTGACCAGTTGTAGAACACCTTTAATATATCTGAACTAAGAGTTCTCAAAGCTGCTGCTGCTGCTGCCTTGGGTGCCTCCAAGGCCCATCTCTGGTGCTGCCACGGGGTAGGGGCCACCCTGGAGTCTCATATCACAGATCTCTGCTGACACTCTAAGTCTTAGGCTGGAAAAATGTCACCCTGACTGTTGGCTTTGACACTCCAAATTCAATTCGAGCCACTAATTTAAAGCTGTTTGATGGGGAATGTTGGGAGAGTTCAACTGTGTTGTTGCCTCTACTTTACCTTTTTGGCTCTTGCTTACCACTGTGCAATATAATTTGAGATATGGTACTGCTAGGCAGTTTTGTTCCATTAAAAAAATATATAATAATTCCTTTAATAATCGTGATCTTTTGTTCTACCAGTTAAATTTTGTTGTTATTTTTCTTAGCTATATACATAATTCTTTGGTACTCTGATTGGTATGGCACTCAATAAGTAAATTAATTTCAGTGTTGTCTTTTTTTATTATATTGGTTTAGCCTACCACAAGCAATTAATATAATTCCAATTATTTTATCTGTCCTGATTTAAGTGAAAAAGCAAGATAGGGACCTTGCTTGGGGGTAATTATTTTCATATAGTTCCTGTGTGTGTATTGGAAGGTAGACTTGCAAGTATTTCATATTGTATATAGCTGTTTTAAATGGAATTTCCCCTTTCATCCCTTCCTGCTCCATTTTGTTGGTAATATATAGAAATTCCAGTGATTTATATGAATTTGATAAATTTGGTATTTGTCTCAGCAAGTTTTTTTTTTTAGTTGTTTCTCTAGGGTTCTCTATCATAACATCTACAAAAAGTGTTATTTTGATTTTTTGTTGTCTATTCTTATTCCTTCAGTTTCTTATTTTGGATTATTTCTATACAGAGCATTTCTAGAACAATATAGAATAATAATGATAATAATGTACATTCTCTCTTCACCCTTGATCTTATTGGAAAAGATTCAAGTTTATCCCCATTAAAGATAATTCATGCCCTTGGTTTTAGACATACTACTTATTTTTAGAACAAGCTCCATTTCTTCCTAGACTTTCTTTCTATTGTTTGTTATCCAATAAGAATGGATATTGTGTTTTGCCAAAATCTTTATTCTGTATCTATTGATATGATCATGTGATTTTTGTTGTTTTTTATATTGATATCATTAATCAAGGTGATAGCTTTTGTTATGTTCAACCATTTTGTTTGTTTCAGGTCTTTTTGCAAGGCAATGAGGGTTAATTGACTTGCTGAGGGTCACACAGCTAGTAGGTGTTAAGTGTCTAAGGCTGGGTTTGAACTCAGGTCCTCCTGAATCCAGGGCCAGTGTTTTATCCATGTGCCACCTAGCTGCCCCATATATTGAACCATTTTTAGTATAAATCCCATCTGCTTATAGTTACAGGAGGAAATAGACAATAAAACTATGCTGGTGAGGGACCTCAATTTTTCTCTCTAAGGCCTGGATAAATCTAACCATAAAATAACCAAGAAAGGATTTAATGAATCAAATATACTTTGGAAAAAAAATAGATATTATAGCCCTGGCAAGTTGACATATATAGCTGAGAAAAAGGTATACTCCTGTATGGTATGTGGGTGGTATTCCTTTTTATTTTCTTCAAATATAGCTTCTCGTTTCTTTTTTTATCATAGCTTTTAGGTTATCCAACAATTATTAAATTATTGCCCCTCAATCTCTTTTCCATGTATTTTGTTTTTCCTGTGAGATTTTACATTTTGTTATATCGTTTTAAAATATTTTACTATGTTTTATTGTCTCCTGATGTCTTATAGACATTAGCCTCCATTTGACTAATCCTAATTTTTAAAAAATAATAAACATTTTATTTATAGTTTTGAGTTCTAATTTTTATCTCTCATTCCCTCCCTACCCTCCTCCTTCCCTGAGGCAGTAAGCAATCAGATATGGGTTATACATGTACATTTATATAAAATATTATCATATTAGTAATTTTGTACAAGAAAACTTCAATAAAAGAAAAAAATGAAAGAAAGTAAAAATTAACATGCTTCAGTCTATGTTCAATCAATATCAGTTCTTTCTTTGGAAGTGGATAGTATGTTTCATCAATAGTCCTTTGAGGTTTTCTTGGATTATTGTATTGTTGAGAATAGTTAAGTCATTTAGAGTTATTCATGAAACAATATTGTTTTTTCTGTGCACAATGTTCTCTTGATTCTGCTCACTTCACTATTCATCAGTTCTTACAAGTCTTTCTAAGTCTTTCTGAAATCATCCTATTTGTCATGTCTTATAGTACAATAATATTCCATCACCATCATCAGCTTCCTCAGGCATTCCCTACTTGAGTATTCCTTTGATTTCCAATTCTTAGCCACCGCAAAAAGAGCTGATATAAATATTTTTGTACAAATAACTCTTTTTTTTCTTTTTGGTGGCAATCCAAATTTTTAATGAATTATTTTCCTCACAGAAGTTCTGTACCTCTTTTGCTATTTGTCAAATTATAATTTTAATGGATTATTTTCTTAAGCATTTTTCTGTACTCCTTTTTTTTTTTTTTTTGCTGAGGAGTTATCTTCATACCTTTCTTGTATTGCTCACAATTATTTACCAGATTTTCCCTTATTTCTCTTACTTGATTTTTCATATAATTTTTGCTCTCTTTTAAAAAAATATTTATTAGCTCTCATAGGAATTACTTTTGAGTTTGTGTCTTATCTACATTTTTCCTTGAGGTTTTTCATGCTAATGTTTTCAAGTCATTGTCTTTTTTCTACATTTGTCTCTCTTTAGGTTCCCAGTCACCACAATAGTTTTCTATCATCAGTTTCTCTTTTGTTGTTATTTGCTCATCTTTTTTTTTTTTCCAGCCATTTCTTGACTTTGTAATTCATTTTAGTTCTGGGCTATGCTTGCCTCTAGGGGTGGGCAATTGTCTGGCCTGCTCTTCTGATTTGTATATCCTGCTCCTCTATCAGCTAGATCTTTAGCCCTGTATCTTTTCAGTATTTCCAAGGTGGCATGATTCAAGGAGAGGTCTCATCAGTGCCCTTCTAATCTGCACTTTGGCCTTTACCCAGATAGGGATCTTGTTTCCCTGCAACTGCAGCTCTTCTCCTTTATCAGTGACCCAGATATGCATAATGGACAATGGAGCTGATAAATGGTTCTCAGTTCCATGCCCAGTGCTAGTTCTGTGGTCCTTTATAATCTCTTCCTAAACAGATCTTCAATCCCCTTTAATCCAGGGGTTGATATGTTGAGAGCTCCTGGTGACATGGCTACACGTCCTGCTGTTGCAGATACCACCTCCACAACCAAGTCTCATAACTCATGCCACTTCTGCTGCACCATACTTATATCTGGCCTGCACACATTATCTGAAGCACCCTACTTTTTCCTAAACCATCCTGGGCTATAAAAATGTATCACTATGCCTTTTTATGTGTTATTATGCTTAGGAACAGGCTTTGATATGTTTTTTAAAGTTGTTAAGAGGTGTATATTGAAAGAGTTCAGTAAAAATGCTCAGTTTATTCCACCATCTCAACTCTACTCTCCTCCTTTCATAATTTGGATAATTTTCAGTCTCCTGGTTTCTCCTATGAATGATTTGAGGTTATATATGTCCTTCCTAAAAAATGGTATACAGAAGTTAGCACATATTTTAGATTTGGTTTACCCAGAGTCCATTTAGACTATTACTTCTGTAGTTTTTCCAACACTGCCATTATTCATGTGGCATCCTAGTGTTTTAGGTGCTTTTATTGCCATATTTTTCCAACTCAATTTGAAATTACACTTGATGTAACTACCAAATGTTGTCATACAGTCTTCTGTTTAGCCATACTACCTCCAGCTTAGATTTTTAAGTTGATTTTTTTTACTTCATGTATTAGATTTCTTTTTCTTTCTTTTATCTTTATTAAGTTTCATCTAATTAAATTCAATCTCATATTCTAGCCCAATATCTTTTTTATCCTGATTCTTTTCATTCTCTGTGTTAATAATTCCTCCAGTTTTTTTGTCCTTTAAAAATTTGATAAGCAAGACTAACTTTATATTCTATTGAAGCAAAATAGAAGGGCATACAAGAATGGGAGTCCTGAATGAAAGAGAGAAATAAACAGAAAGATTTCAAAATGGACTGGGAGAGATGATGAAGACATGAGATGGTTGCCTGATAAGATGATGGAATGGGTAGGAGAGAGAATCAGAATTAGCAGAGTAGGAAAAAGTGGAATAGATTTTGTGAAGGGATGAAGGAGAGTATGAGAAGAAAATGAAGAAAAATTAACTTACAAGAATGCAGGATATATGTCTTTTAAAAATATGATTTAATTATACAAAGAAGGAGACCAAACTAAACAGAGTCTGATTTGCTATGAGGGAAGAGTTTTTAAGAGTTCTGAAGAAGGTTAAGTTCATTCACATTAATTAAAAATTCTATAAGGAAGATAGACCTATGATCCAACTGACATGAATGAAATTCTGAAGATATATTTTTTATGAAGAAGAAAAAAAATCTTCTTTCTCCTAAGAAGAAGTCCCTGAAGGACCAATATGAATATGTGATGACCATACCAACAAAATTAGATTTATAAAATAATTACAGAATATGGGAGTAAGGGGAGATATCAGAAGATTCTTACAAAAGTGTGGCCTTGTTTTATATGAATAGCATGGTACATATTGATGCTTGGAATCAATGTAAGGTAATCAGTTTTGAACTGGAAATGACCATCTTTTCTTTCTTTTGTACTGTTGCTAAAAATAGTCAACCCAGTGAATATACTTTGTAGGGTTTATTTAAACTAATAAAACTTTTGATAAAGCATCACAGGCTATTATAGTGGATAGGATGGAGACATTTGAGGTGCATGATAATTGCAAAAAAAGGTGGATTAGGAACTTATTGAATAGCTGGATTCAGAGAATTCATAAAGTAATTCCTCTTTCCTTTGAAGGTGGTCTTTAGAGGAGTGTTCCAGAGATGTATCAGTCCAGGTTGCTATTTTTTATAATTGTTATGAATAAAGACATATGTGCCATTGCTTAGCATATTTGTCATTGAAGTAAAGCTGAGAAGGGCCAGTGTGTTGAATTTCGGGCTTGAGATCCTGAAAGATCTGGCTATATTATTATTATTTTTCTTTAACATTACTGTCACCTCATTCATAATCAAATCCCCTCAAACCAATAAAATTCCCCCTTGCAATAAAAATTATAGCAAAGCAAACCAAATAAATACAGTAGCCATGTCTGTAAAACCAAAAACAAAACCAAAAATAAACAAAACCATGGATTCTTTATTCTGCATTTATTTTCCTCTCCATTTTTAGCTTCATCACCAAGTATTTGGAAATCATAATTGATTACTAAATCAAATCAGGATCCTGTGGCATTTTAAATTTTTCTTTATGTTATTGTGTTTAACTTGTGAGAAGTTATTCTCACATTTCAGAAGGAGGTAATCAGAAAGAACACCACAATTTACTCAATGATCACATTAATAGAAATAACAAAGCTGACAAAGTGCTTTTCCACAAGCAGGGGTTGGATCGTGTCACTCCCCATTTCTAATAGCTCATACTTCCTATTACCTCTACAGTAAAATACCAATTCATCTTTTAGCATAAAATATCCCTTCACAATCTGACTCCATCCTACTTTTCCAGATTCATTACAATTTAATCACTTTCCTGTAAGATAATTGAATCCAACTGATCAACTTGTTCTTCATACAGAGCATCTCTCATCTCTGTGTCTTTGAACTGGCAGTCTCTCATATCTGGAATACATTCCATCCACATCACTGTCTCCTCTTAGCTTGCTTCAAAGCTCACCTCTAGTATCATTTCCTAAATGAAGCCTTCTTTGACCCCCGCCACTGTTACTGTCTCCTGAAATTAATTTGTATTTACTAGATTTCCTTTTATGTATTGTTTCATCAAGGAAACACTTGTGTTCCTCAAAGAAACAAAGAGGGGAGTGTGATAAAATAATGAGATTTAGCAGATACCCAAAGGCCCACCTGGAGATTAATCTAAACTGATTGAATGAAGTGAGAGTGATTGACTGCTGATTAGCCTACTTCAAGTTAACTAGATTGTAAGCACATCTGGCTGGCCCTTAGGAAGGTATTGTTCTCAGAAGCTAAAAACTTTGAACTTAACTCAAGACCACCTTCAAGTCCAGTTAACCAATGAATTTGGATGATGCTAGCCAATCAGCTTGCAGCAGTATGTAAGGACCTCCTATGCTCTGGACCTATAGAATAGCTTTCACACTCAGTTTGGGGGTTTCATGATTAAAGCAAGCTCGTGGCAGAGGACTTGAGAAAGAACCAAACCAGGCTGGAACTCTAGGCTAGATAGGCCTTTTCTTAATTTTCTGAACTCCACATGAATACCTGGCATGCTTTAAAAAATGCTTAATGCTCAAAGACTGGTGCTAAAGCTTCTAATTTAAGGTGACCACACAATTTAGATTTTAAACCTCATAGTATACATGCTTCTTTGCTCTATAGAATGCAAGCCCATTGAGGGAATGGCTTCACTTAGTTCTCTTAAGCCTTAACACTAGCACAATGCCTAGCCCAGTAAACATTTAATAAATGTTTATTCATTGACTGAGTGATAGATTATAGGAAATGAATCTTTAAGTTGGCAATGTCTCACAAGGCTGGTAGCAAGAGGATCAGTTCTTGATAATCAAAGGTCATAATAATTTTTGCAGATTTCAATGGATTCTAAGCAATTAAAAAGACTGTTGGATTGAAACCAACATAAATCGCTATCTTTTCTTTGTTTGCCCCTTTTAATGGAGATTAGTAGAGAATATTTCTAACAGAGCATGAGTTGTATATATAGCAGGAAAGAGCTGCTCTCTAGTTCTAATCCTCTTCTCAAAGAGTTTCCCTTTGGGGTCTTGAGCTAGTCACTATTATCTGTCCTTTTATTTTTCTGAACTATAAAATAGCCTCAAAATTATAAATAACATCATAATAACTGACAGGATTTGAGAGGAAGTATATTGTAGTGGTATAAAATAATGCCCATGGGGATCAGGAAGAAGTGAGTTCAGGTTTTGCCTCTAATAAATACTCACTTGTTATCATCAATTATCGCTTAACCCCTTAGTTCCCAAGGCAACTTTTTAATAATAGAAATTGAAAAACAGTTGCAAATCTGCTTTGGTAGAGGGAGTTTCCACACTGGGAATTCCACAGAGTAAGTAAATTAGATATTTTGGCTATACCACTTAGAGGCCTGTCTTGGAGGGCTATTGGAAGACTCTGATGAGATGATATTTGTAAATTTCTGTGTAATTTTCTATGTGCTGTGTTAATATCAGTTATCCAGAATATTCCTTCTGTAAATAGTGCTTTCAGACCAGGCATTTTAGGAAGGGTATTGATAAACTGGTAAACAACCAGAGGAGAATGACTAGATGTGTCATTTTCAACACAAAAGGGTACTCTGTTTCTTTGTTGTGTTGTGACATGTTTCGGTTTGTTTGTATCTCCATCATTTCCACTCTAATACTCTGAATTTTTATTCTTACTGTTCAGTCACTTTCAGTGATGTGTAACTCATTATAACCCCATTTGAGGTTTTCTTAGCATAGATAACCAGAATGGTTTTGCCATTTCCTTCTCAAGGTCATTTTATAAGCGAGGTAACTGAAGCAAGTAGGTTAAGTGACTTGCCCAGGGTCACATCTAACGATGATCTGAAGCCAGATTTGAACTTGGGAAGATGAGTCTTCCTGACTCCAGGTCAAGCACTCTATATTCTATGTGATCTAGCTGTTTTTAATAGCCTGAAATACTTTATTGAAAACTTTGTTTGATTCTAAGTCTGCCAGATCCATTCACTAGATTGACTGGTTTAGTAATACTACCAAAGAAGGAAAGAAAACATACCACTTTGTGGATTTCTATTAAGATTGTAATCTGCTAACACCTCATTCTACTTTTCAGA
This sequence comes from Dromiciops gliroides, assembly GCF_019393635.1. Lineage (NCBI taxonomy): Eukaryota > Metazoa > Chordata > Mammalia > Microbiotheria > Microbiotheriidae > Dromiciops > Dromiciops gliroides. Next base: position 684,278,656 of record NC_057862.1, read on the forward strand.
TTAATGCTTATTTTTTTCCTTATCCATCTTGCAATTGTGAAGTTGACTTTCTTAATCTAAATATAAGACTTTGTCCTTTTCAAGATTAAGCACTATTTTCTTCAATTTGGTCATGGTTCATTCTACCCCTTCCAAATCTTTGTGGGTACTGAATTTTTCATCTGGTAAGAAGACAAATTCAGTCAGCTTGAGTTCTATCTTTAGGAAAGCAGGGATGACATCTAGTGGATAGTGACCTGGACTTAGAGACAGAATGGCCTACCTTCAAATTCCATCTCAGACGCTTACTCATTCACTTTCTTTGAGCAAGTCATAACATAGGCTTTTAGAGTTGCAATGTACTGTAAAATTGAGATAGTGATAGCGGTCCATCAGTAAGTAAATAAACATTTTTTAATCACCTACTATGTGTCAGGAAATATGTTATGTTCTGAGCATACAAAAAAGGCAAACAAAAACAGTTCTGGCCCTCAAGGAGTTTACAATCTAATGGGGGCGAAAATAAGAAAACAAATCTGTACAAACAATACACAGTATAAATAGGAAATAATAAAGAGAAAAAGGGACAGAGACAGACACAGAGACTGAGACAGAGAGAAACAAAGAGGGAGGAGACATAATTTTGAAGGCCCTGGAGGAGTAGGAATGATGTGCAAGCTTTTTGAATGGGGAAAGATGGATGCCAAAGTCTTGGAAGAAGTCTTGGAAGTCAAAGAAAATTAACCAAGATCATATCAACAACTTTTCATCAATATATCTACTCTCCTACTGATTCATAATATTTTTCCATGTTATGCACACATGAATTATGAACATATTCCATGACAGTATCAGTATATTAGGAGGAAGCATCTGTAGCATTCACAATTTCCTCTCTGCATATATATGCATATATATATGCACATATATGCATTTATATATATTTATATGCATATATATGTACATATATATATGCATATATATATATATATATATACATACATACATACATATCGAGAGAGAGAGAGAGACAGAGAGAGAGGGAAAAGAGGAAAAGGGAAAGTCTCATTGTGCTTACTTTTTTGGTTGATTACAAAAAATATTGACTTGATAGACAAAATGTTGCCTTAACTGAACTTTTCTAATTGTTATTTTAATTTTTGCTGTTATTGATAATATTTTTTGTTATTGACCCAGCCCCTACAGCACTTACCCTTTGCATTGGATACATTAGAAATTTAATAGATATTTTATGAATTTTATTGCATTAAATCACATCAAACAAAATTGAGTTTGGGGGCACTTCCTATTAATTAAAGCAACTCATCCAGGCTTAAGCTAAAGAAAAAATGCATAGATATTTTTCTTTTATTTTATGTATAACCATGCTTTTATCTTAAGTAAACATTATTCTCTCTCATCGTACTATTCTCTCTGATCCTGCACCATCATTATCCCCCCAGATATTATATTTTTCAGGCCATTTACTTCCAATTAATTTTTTCTTCTTTTCTTTTTGGTGCAAGTGAGCTGGAAATACTTTCTCAGCATGTTCCCCTATCTTAAGTTCAATAGAAATCATTTTCTAAATGACCTATTTGAAAACATCCCATGTCTGGGATAAAAATGTACATACATATCTATATAGCAATCTTTCTCTTTCTCTCTATATATAGAGATATATAGATAGATACACATTCTTACATACATATATACACATATATATGTATAATTTCCAGATTATAAATATCTTTGTAATATGCATGTATGTATATATGTATTGTGAACATGTGTATGTATGTTTCTATCTATCTGTCTATCATCTATCTATCTATCCATCTATCATCTATCTATCTATCCATTCATCCATCTGTCCATCTATCATCTATCATTTATCTATCTTTCTGTATATCTACTGGTCTATCTATCCATTCATCTATCTATCTATCTATCTATCTATCTATCTATCTATCTATCTATCTATCTATCTATCATCTCTCTATCTATGCCCCTATCTCTCATCTGTGAAATTAGTTGCAGAAGGAAATGGGTAACTCTTACACTATCTTTGCCAAGAAAACTCCAAAATGGGGTCACAAGGAGTAGAGTGTGACTGAAATGACTGTACAAAAATGACAACAGAAATGAAAGCTGTAAAGATTAATTATCATTATGCTTCTGAGTTTTAATTATTAATGTGCACAGTGGATCAAACCATCATTTTGGAGCCTCCTACAAGAGATAGCACTGAGAGAATATTAGTACTAAAAACACAGGCCTTTATTTCTTTGAGAAGCTTAGGGTCATTAAGGACTGAGGTTTGAATCCAGGTTTAGTCACATCAATACTCAATAAATATTTATGGAATAACTGTTATGTTCCATGTATTGTGCTAAGTGCTGGTATATAAATAAGAAGAAAGACGTTGTCCTCAAAGAACTTACAGTCTAATGGGGAAAGAGAACACAATCACCAAAATGGTAAAAAGTGGTGGGAGGGAAATACCCAATGTGGGATCATGGAGAAGTCAAAGAAATCTAAGAATTGTGCAGTCATGGAGGAAATGGAGGAGGGGACATCTGAGGATGAAACTTACTAACTACATGACCGTAAGCAAGTCACTCCACCTTTCTGACTCTCCTTAGAAACCCCCTCTGCTATCAAATGGAGCTAGGTAGAGTTAAACTAGATAACCTCTAGCATTTGAAAACTAACTTTATAATGCTGTGATAATACTATAATCCTAAATTTAATTTGCCCAAATCTCCTTCCCTTGGTTAAAGCTGGATCGATTTCTTTTTCCATTCATTCAAACTGTTTATATGTTGACAGACAAGCTGTACAGACTGTCCATCCAACACCATCATTTAAACAACAGACATTCTTCATTAACTTAGTTTACAGTATTCTTTGTGGAAAGGTAAAATGAAGTCTCTTAAGTCATTATGATCTTTTTCAGGAGGTCCTACAATGTTTTAGGGCTTCAATGAAACCAATACAATCCTCTCTAAAAAGAGGAGTAACTGGAAAACCACTCCACCCACAGGGAATCTCTTTTTGATTTGGGCTTTGCACTTTATCTCTTCTCCTATATTTGTGAATTTGTGAACAAGTAATCAATCTCTCTCTCTCTCTCTTTCTCTCTCTCTCTCTCTCTCTCTGTCTCTCTCTCTGTATATAGGTAATGTGTATATTAATATAAAATGAATATATATGTATATATATTTAAGATTCCTTTATATATGAACATTAATCTATGCACACATATATATGTATATATATGCATATCTGTGTATAAACACATAGATACATAGATACATAGATACATACATACAATCTCCCTCTTTTATCCTTCCCTTGAGGCAGAAAAGACCTCTAGTAATATTACTTTTTGTACTTCTTCTATCATCTAGGGGATATTAAATACCTTTGAAGCATGAATTGAAGACACATTATTAGAAAAAAAAAACAGCTAGTAAGATGCTGTTTTCCTATCATAAATCACTTTCCCCTCTGCCTTATAATAAACAAAAAACAAGTATAGCAAAATTTTCTTTCTACAAATTTTGGTCAATATTTTAAATATAACATAATGTAGTCTACAGTAGAGTTTTTATGTGCAAGCTTCCTGATTCCCTAAGTAGAGAATGGTTTCAGGGTGTGTTTAGATTATTCTGACAAAAAAAAATTCTATCTTGATGAGAAACTGGGCTTTTACTGAAAGTTGGGACTTTTTGGTAATTTATAAGTCATATTTCTAGAATTAATAGTCTTTAAACTTTTTTTTCCCCTATACCATTGATATTACCTTTATAGTCCACTAATTTTTTGGTAGATCCCTCAATAACACCACAATTATATGGCCTCTAACATAGATCTGCTTTTTATATCAACCTCATACAAAAAAGCCTTCTTACTGAACCACAAATCTTACATCTCTTAACAGAAAGGAATCGTGAGATGCACAGATCTAGAGACATCTCTGTTCCAAATGTACAAATAAACTATTTGTGCCCAACCTATGGTAGAGCGTTCTGTGCTGGTACAAATAGACTATACCTTGACTGCATCATTTTGATGTCACTGGTCTTCTTCAAGTATAAAGGACAAACAAAACCAACAGCTTCTTGTAGGAACAATTCAGCTGATTTTCTTATCCTTTATTTTATTTATATTTCATCCATAATTACACTTGATTCAGCAATGCTAGAATCTAAATGTTTGGGCTTAAACATTCTTGATAGTGATTTCATTTTTAATAGATCTTTTCCATTTTTACAACTCTCATTCTTCCATTTCCATCCATTTAGGGATGACTTTTCTTAATTCAACGTCTTATCCTGTTTTCTTGGATGATTTTTTAACTTTCAAATATTTCTTTCTATTTGATGGTCTGATACTTCTTGAAGGCTTATGGAGCACAAGCTCTGGAAGTTTCAACCATTTTGAAAGGCTTCAAGTATGGCCTCTATAAGAGACTAAATTCCCCCTCTACCAAAAAAAAAAAAAGTGAACCTAGTCAATTATAGAAATGAACATAATTTGTAAGCTGGCCAAATGGCATTTTTTCCACCAAGATAATCTATGATTCTTAATATTATTTGTTATTTTTTGTTCTATATTAAGCAAAAAATGGCAGAGAAATGTGCAGAGAGTAATAAGAATCACATTTTTGGCCATAGATAAACTAGAATTTGATGATTGCCACTCTAAATGTGAATTCCTCGTTCAATGACCAACATAGATATTTTCTTAGATGAGCTTAATGCTATCAATATTGACATAATGAAACTAGAAGACAGGGCATTGCTATTAAATATAAGGATGGCTCACACATACTCTTTGGAGAGGCAAAAGAGGAATTAGTGGTGTGTTTTATAGTTTACCAGGAAATTGCAAAACAAAGCAAATATATATATATTTCATGGAACTTTTGGTCATCATGAATTGTAATACTAATGCTAAAAACTTTTTAAAAACATGCCAAGGAAATCATTACTAGTTATACCCAAAATAACCTGCAAGGATGAAGTGCTAAGGAAATTCTATGTAGTACTTGATTAGACCTACAAATCAAACCAACATACATTCTGATTAATACTTGTTGGCTTTGTTCAGACACACTGTACATTGATCCCAACATTGTGATATTATTTTGTTCCTCTTCAAGCATGAAGGACAAACAACAACTGAAAAGTAAGAATTAACAAATGTTTAAGTGAAATAAATGAAAAGTCAAAGATTTGTAGATTATACAGAAGTCTAACATACCTTGATTACAAATACTTTATTAAAAATAAAAATGAGGGGGCAGCTAGGTGGCTCATTGGACAAAGCACCAGCCCTAGACTCAGGAAGACCTGAGTTCAAATCTGGCCTCAGACACTTGACACTTGCTAGCTGTGTGATGCTGGACAAGTCACTCAACCCTCATTGCCCCACAAAAAAATGAATAAATGAATTAATGAATGAATAAATAAATAAATAAATAGATGAAAATGAATTGGCATGTGCTTAATATGCTGAGTACCAAGCAATTCAACAAATCATGGATTTGAATAGTTTTTAACTGAAAGAAAAACAATTATTATTTATGTGGTAGTAATCCCTGAGTCAGCTATGTACATAAAAATCATGATACTTAAGATTAGCATTTATTTTTTTTAATTAAGAAGAAAAAATAATTATTGGAAAATTCACAAAGCATACTTCAAATCTTTGAGGTTCTGTTAAAGGCATAAAAATGGCATTAAAAAAAACAAAGATGAGAAAAGTGGCTGGATTGGGCCAAGTGTATACAAATTGTAGATAGAATTGTGGAGGCATTGAGGGACTGACATACAAAGTATCTGAAGAGGGAAAGATATCAAAGGTATAAAAACATCCTGGCACCATATTTGTAACAAAGAAAATGACTGAACAAATATCAATGCCTCCTCTTCCATATGTAAAAGATCTTAATGAATTTCATCTATGCATAAAGGAAGGCATCTTTGATGAAGGTATTAGTAGGGTACAAACAGTTTTACAAATGATGTTCAGCAATGGACCACATTTTAACTATCTCCCAATTAGCAGAATTATAGAATGTGAGATTCTCTTGTTCTCATTGTATAGCAAATTAAAACAACAACAAAACATTAGATAGATTCAAATGATGTCTTATTGGTTCTTTTACAATAAGATGTTTCATCCATTCATCCAAGTCATTCAGGATTACTTGTAAACTCCAACAACAGTAATATTCCTTTCAATGACCCTCTAATAATTAACACCAAGAGCACTAAATTCATTTTAATTCATAGATCTTCATGGTTAAGGTGGTAGAATTGTAATATTCTACTCTCAATTGCCACTCCAAGGCCCTCCCTCTAACTCAATTAATGAATAACCTTTTCTAGTTTGAGATTCCTTCAATCCATACCCATTATTCAAGCAAGATTCTGATAGCTATAATCTACCAAGCACTGGGACATTCTCCTATCTTTTTCTTTTTTGTTTTGTTTTGTTTTTTTGTGAGGCAATGAGGGTTAAGTGACTTGTCCATGGTCATATAACTAGTAAGTGTCAAGTGTCTGAGGCTGGATTTGAACTCAGGACCTCCTGAATCCAGGGCCGGTGCTTTATCCACTGCACCACCTAGCTGCCCCCTCTCCTATCCTTTTCAATGAATTCAGTCTCATAAACTTCATTCTCCAACTTATGTCCTCATACTAGGAGACTTCATTATACACATCAATAGTCCTTCAAATATCATGACTTCCTACTTCTTAGTTTATTCATTTCCCATAACAAGTACTCCTTTACTCCATCTTAGCTACACACACACACACACACACACACACACACACACACACATATATATATAGTCATATTCTTGATCTTGCTAACATCCACTATTTTTCCATTCCCCCATATTCATTAATTCTTACATTGCTTGAACTCATCATAATCCATTTTAATTCCACCTCTCTTCTTGTCCTACAATCTCTAATCTTGTGCTTATCTTCATTGTAACCTCTGATGCATCTACCCTTCTTTTCTTTCACAGGACATTATGTCTTCATTTCCCACACTCTGCTTCCTTAGTAAAACCTTAGTGAAGCAGTTCAACTTTGCATTCTTCACCTGTCTTGAGTCAGTTTTTCATTTAAACTATTGATGATCTTGTCCTATCAAGCCTCAACCTAAGGTTATTCCTTCCATCTTATGCCTTTACTTCTATTCACTCTCTCCTCCAGGATTATCTGAAGCTAGTGGCAAAGCATAGGTCAGGATAGCTGGCAATGATCATAGATACAGTGGGAGACCCTGACCTTTTTAAGGAATGTCTTTTCTAGATCTCAGTTTGCTAAATTATCTTGGCATTTGGGGGTAAGATTTTTATTTTATATTTACTTTTCTTCCCTACTTATTTATTCTATCATTTAAAAACTGGGACAATTACCTTTCTTGTATCATATAATTTCATTTATAACTTTCTTGAAATTTAGCTCTGTAAACCAGTCTTTCATAAAGCCCATTAGGATTCAAATGGTTGTCACTGATTATTCCTTAAAGCAAAATTACTCTGGTTCTCAGTGATTAAGCAATAATTGGTCCCAGCCCAAGTCTCACTTGATCATTTTTTTTTTTTGTGGGGGGTATTGATGGCTCAGAGGGAGTGCAAATAGCAATTGTTTCTGTTATGCCAAGAAAGCCTGAAGGTCTTTGTCTCTCTATTTGATTTCTTATTTTGTTTTGAAGTAACCTTTGCATTCCTACTGAAATGAAACAAGTTTATGGGTTTGTAATCCATAAAGTTCTCTAATGACATTGGCTGAACCATCTTTTTGCCTCATTTCTTACCTGGCCTTACATTACTGAATAAATGTTGCCTCAGACATACTCAGACCTGGGAAAAACCTTAGCTTGAAAAGGAAAAGATCTCCACTGCATCTGGAGCCATTTTCAGTCATCCTGACCTATATCTTACCACTGGACTCAGATGACCATGTTGGAGAGTATGATGCTAATGATTGTGCACAGCCCTGCCTCACTTAAATACCATTCTCTTGCAAGTCAAGACATCACCCACCTGATGCCATTGGTCCTCTTTGAGAATGAAGGAAAAACAACAGTAATTTCTATCCACATGGTGCTTAATGAAGCTAGAGAAAGTATAAAACAATGCTAGCTCAGTTGATTACAATTTTATGCTACTAGTTTCATGATCTCAATTGGCCTTCAACTATGGAAAGTCAATTATTGTACCCTTCCCTAATTAATTCACAGTTAGCTATGTGGTACAGTGGATACAGTGGTCAGGAAGACTCATTTTCCTGAGTTCAAATCTGGTCTCAGAATGTCACTGGCGGTGTGACCCACAAGTCACTCAACCCTATTTGTCTCAGTTTCCTCATCTGTAAAATGAGTCAGAGAAGGAAATAGAAAACCACTCTAATATCTCTGCCAACCAAAACCCCAAATGGGGTCCTGAAAAGTTGGAAGCAACTGAAAATGAGTGAACAACAACAACAAAATCAATTCACAATCCCACTTACCATGGACATTTTCCCACTATGACATCAGGTTTCTGAAAACTTCTAAGCCTGACTCAAAGCTCCCATAGCAACCAATCTCTCTGCTGAGAAAACTTGACTCATGTTTCACTAGAAAATGGAGTCTAATAGCTAAGCATTATTTGTTATTCCTTCCTTTTCACCTCAGACGGTTTTTGACACTTTTCTTCCTTTACGCCGTTACACATGGCCTGGATCTTTTCCTTGTCAAAGCAAAGATCCATCTCATCTTCTCCATTGGACTGTCTCCTCTACAATCCTCACTACAGCACTAATCTTCAGTCTCTCTTTGTGTACTTGTTGGTTCCCTCCTACCTAGAAACATGCCCTATCACTCCCATGGTAAAACATCAAAAATCATATCTGGCATCCCCTTCTACTTGTCAATTAAGTTAAATGTTTGCCCATCATAGTGCATTTTGGCCTCTTTTAATCTCCTTGATACATTAATTGATCTATGCTGCTTAGAACTCTGTATATAATTGTAAATTTTAAATGTACTTTCTTCCATATATTCCATTTGTTATCATAAAAATGTTTAAATGACAGGAAGTAGGTTTTTTTTAATTTCTCACCTTATTTCCTCCAATTTTATTATTTCTTCTATCTTTTTACAATTTTGACCTTTTCTCTAACAAGTTAATAGTCACCTATTTTTATCTTTATGAAGTCACCAAAATATATTTTGAATTAATTTTGAGGAACTTATCAAGGTCTGTGTAGAATTTTTCTACTTTGTCCTTTGTTTCATAAGCTGAAATTATTCCCACAGTTGCCTTTTAAAAAATTAATACTTGGGGGGCAGCTAAGTGGTTCAGCAGATAAAGTACTAGCCCTGGAATCAGGAGGGCCTGATTTCAAATTCAGCTTCAGACATTTGACACTAGCTGTGTGACCCTGGGCAAGTCACTTAACCCTCATTGCCCTGCAAAAAAAAAAAAAAAATTAATACTTATCATGAATAAGACAGCATGGCATAGGGGCCAGTAAGAACTGGGTTCAAGTCTTATCTCTGACATACTGGTTCTGGGACCCCAGGGAAATCAATTCCTTAAGATAATAGAGAAAAAAACTCATCGTGTTCTAGAACACAGAGGGGTCAAAGACACAGCCCATGTGCCATATACTTTTGCCAACTCTCCTGACTATCATCTGAACATGATTAAAATTTAATAGGGAAATATATGACAAAAGAAATAAGAACACAATAAAATCCCAATAACATTACATTTCAAAGCTATCAATATGTGACCTTCTGGGATAATTTAGCATGGATTTGATTAATAGGTATCATTTTTATTTGAGTTTGACACTACTGTTATGTGTAACTTGATCAGATGATACATTGCATCATAACTTGTCATTTGGGATTTTTGGTGAAATGATGTGCCCCAGGTTTATGTGTGAATTATTATATATTTATTTTTCATGCATTGCTTTAATATATGAGTACCTCTTATACTATTAGTATTTCTTTTGCCTTTTAAAGTAATTGACAATATTAAAAATAGGCTATACATTGCAGAGAAGGTGCCAACCTGACATGGTAGAGAGCCATTCTTCTCTTGGGAGTTCTTTTTGCCAAGAAAATTGCAGGTCTGGTCCCTAACTTTAGCCT